>NC_136069.1:250578744-251178744 GCF_964261635.1 Lissotriton helveticus | reverse complement strand
GAGCCAAACGGTGCATTACAGGAGGAAAAAGTGACGTGTGCAGGTTACAAAAGCGTACAAAGTAAGCAAACGTTACTTTAAATCAAGCAAAAACGACAATCGTGAGCCAACAAAATACAAGAGGAAGCAAACGGTGCATTACAAAAGTGAGCCAAACGGTGCATTACAGGAGGAAAAAGTGACGTGTGCAGGTTACAAAAGCGTACAAAGTAAGCAAACGTTACTTTAAATCAAGCAAAAATGACAATCGTGAGCCAATAAAATACAAGAGGAAGCAAACGGTGCATTACAGGAGGAAAAAGTGACGTGTGCAGGTTACAAAAGCGCACAAAGTAAACAGAGGTATAATACTGCATTACAGGAGGAAAAGGTGACGTGTGCAGGTTACAAAAGCGTACAAAGTAAACACAGAGGTATAATACTGCAATATATGGAGGAAGGCTCCGGGGGACCCACGGACAACGTCGGGCCGGGCGGGGGCCCTGAAGCCTAATTGCTCCCGGACAACGTCGGGACGGGCTGCTAGTATTTTATATATATATACCTTATGTGGTTCTCTTCTCATTTAGACATTCAAGAAGTTATAATCTGGTAAACCAAGCTGCTTTACACTCCTTCAAGACTTAGGCTGAAGGCCGCTCTCCTTAGCTACCACTAGGATAGCTTTCACAGGGGCGTAACACAGGCCCTCGCAGCCCACGCGATGCGGGGGGGCCCCTGAGCAGCAGGGGGCCCCCTCAGCACAGTACCAGCCATGCATCGATTAGGCGTTTGACTAACGCATTCCAGTGTGGTGGTCAGCATCACCGCACTGAAATGCATTGTCACTCATTTATAGGACCATCTCAGCTGTCTGCGGGAGTGCTGCTAGTTAGTACCTCCATTGACTGCCATTGCCAAAGCTCTTAGGTGACATCTTACGGTTGCGTTAGGCTTGGGAATGGCTTAGTTCGCGGCTGGCTGGCTACGTTTTACCAAACACCGCGCCAATAGCTGACGTCAGGTTGCACGGCTTAAGTGTAATGATTTAATTGGCCAACAGCATACGCGGGCCAGCGTGGGCAGACGCACGCAGCATAGTTTTAAGTTGTTTGGCAGCTCCTAGTAAATGCCCGCCCTCCGGCGTAATGATTTGAACCGGATGGTGACCGCGGCCGGAGAGTGGTGCTCACTGCTGTGTGATTGGCTCAAAAGCTGCCCTTCAGTCCAGTGCAACCAATGACGCCACAGCGTGAGTTGGTCGGAGTGTCTGACCTGAACCGTGCAGCCGGAGAGTCATTGTGGCTGGCCCGTTCCGTCAATGCCACTCGCGGCTGACAGAGTAAGTTGAGACTCTGCTTCAGTCTTCTTCTATTTGGCTTCCTACAGCCCTAGCCACATGTGCCAGCCTTTCGCAGTTAGGAGGCCTTGAAGAGGCTCGCTCAGGTATACAACTGCGTCCCTGGGAAGGCCCCCTTCCCTTCTCCCCCCTCCTTACCTACTGTGCCTACACAACACCACCTCGGGGATACCGTGACCCTTTTGCTCCCCACAGTTTGGTTACCCAAAAAAGCCTCAGTCCACTCCGTAAATTCTTGAAATATGAGTGCTCTATTGTCCCTTCCCTACCATGGCCCTCTAGTGCACATCCCAGACGCCCTTCTACGGTGTCTCATGCAGCACCGCGATAATCTGCCTAATTGTGGGGCCCCGATCAGCACATAAACTGCAATGTAGAAAAGAGAGGGATAATGAGGGGCGATAGAGCCAGAAGACAGTGTGATGTGAACAGGGTGAGACTATGAAAGAACCCGGAGGGTTTGTAAAGTGGGGGACTTCAGTGCTGAAATGGGGTCAGCGGGAGGGGCAGTTAAGGTGGGAAAATTGAAACAAGAGAAGACGGCAGCCTACACAGAGATATGCCACTGCCAGTTCTTATGCACGATTTTAAAGATGTGCGCATGGTCACAGACTGTCGGCCTTTTAAAGAAGTAACACATGGAGCAGATGTTAATAGCGATTTTTTTAAAGTATTGTGTTAGTTTACGTAGCACATTCTATATATTAGGCCTAAGGCACTTTTAAATTGCTGAGTACGTAGGTGACTCTTCGTCAATTATACAGCGCTTATATTTACAATGAAGTTTCTTTGGGTGCATGGTTGATAGGGTTTGGTTATGGTACTTACGATGTGTCATTGGGGTCGATTGATGCGCTTCACTAAACTCAGATAGTTTCTAATCTTCAATGATTAATAGTACCAGCTGAAATCCACGCTGGCGCCTCTCAGCTGATAGGTCAGTGGGCAGTTTTGTTTTCAGCAGAACCCTTTAGTTATTTCTATGTGGGAGGTTTTTCTGGTGATCAAATTTTGCAACCTAGGGGCATTTTACAAGACTATTTCAGGTACAGCAAACGTGGGGACACATGCTTGCCTATGTAACATCTTCATGTATATGTCATCTGGGACACGTTGAAGAGTTGTTCATATTGAAAGGTTTTCCATTTGTTTGGCCTTGATTGGTTTTCACTGATTAACTACAGAAGGTGGGTTTTTACCTTGCATAATCGAACATTCACAGAGAAGCACACAAATACCAGCTATTGCTTTGATTAACCTGAGAAAATGTGTCACTCATTTGGAAGTATAATGTCACTTGTACACACACTGAAACCACCAAAATTGCACACACAAGCAGTCTGAAATCCTGGCAGCTATGAGTGGTCAGGGTTATATAAGAATAAAACACACTCACTGAAATATTTGATTACTGTCTGTCCAATAACGTGCTGCTCGCTACAGATTAAGTGTCACTAGTACCTTCTCCAATCCTTATTTAATTTAATTTACTTTTAGCGCATCATGATCATGAGACTAAGTAAACAGGGCACTAAGTTAGTGCTCTTCCATTTCTGGTGCTTTGCATTAGTTTAAATATATTCTTAGAGTTTCTTGTTGCTCAAATGGGAGTAATTTCTGGTATTTATGTGTCCCTAGTCTTCATTGCTTGATTTTGCTCGCGAGAAAGTGTCACACACAGTTTTTTAAATGTCACTCCTAATTACATTGAAATTATGAAAACGTCACACATTGCAATCTGAAACCTTGGCGGTTATGAAGTACTCTGGCCTGAGAGTTCAGGATTAAATCCGGAGCGGGGGCCCCCTCCATGTACCTTGCAGGGGGGCCCCCTCAACTTTCGTTACGCCACTGAGCTTTCAATAAAGGTTGTCTTAAACCTATCATCAATAAGGGTCATATTCTTATAACATTTAAAACATACAATGCCAAGTAAAGAGAATAGCTCATTAACACCATTCACAACAGTATGACAATCAGGTTTCCTGTAATTTTTGTACTAATTTATTGTAGAGAAATAGCCAATGATAAAGCAAATAGTGTGATCATATGTAAATTGATGATCTGTTACTGCAAAAAAAGTTTCAAAGTAGAATGTTATCTAAAAGCTAATGCCATATGAAGGCCTCCGCTTCACAGTATATTTGTTAAATGGTTGGGCCAGATCCATTGCTCATTCAATTTTAGATGGCTGTCAACAAAGCCAGCATTATCCTTCTCCCCTGCAAAGCAAGCTACAACAATATCTTTACCAAAAGAGCATGGAAACTCACCTGTACTGTAATCCTTATGAGCCAGGGCATTACGTACTCCATGCCAAAGAAGAGTGATTTCTTCATCAGTTGGTGTTCTATCAAGACGCAGTCCATTTTCTCCATACATTGGGCTTCTTTTATGAGGAGCTGCTGAACTATCTTTTTGGGCTACTGTTTGAATGGTATTGACAGTTACTATTGTTTTTGACACTGTGTCATATGCAGGTGCACTGTGGGAAGGTGGTGATGGCATCATAATGACTGAGTTGTTATTGTACACGACGTTGTGTGAGGATGAATTGCTTTCTGGTTTGCCTTTATTGGAATATTGATTGTACAACACAGTATCTCTTGCATCTAAATAATCAGCTTGCAGTGGTTGGTGGACTGGGTCTGTCACATTTTGTCCAGCTCTGTTTTCTGAAACTGGTTTGGGTGGTGGATGGGGCATGATAAGTTTACCTTGGGTTTTGACCACTTTGTTGGCCTCCGTGGCTGATTGTGGTCGTATCACTGTACCTTTTCTAGTCTTGTATCCAGCATCAGCTGGAGCTTTAGCAGATTTCGGCCTTCGAACAACTTTTATTTTACCTTTGGGTGTGTTATTTTTCTGACATTCACTATTGTTGCCAGGGGTGGTTCCGTTTTCTCCTTTGGATGACATCCATGCCTGCTTTGCAAAATGGTAGCCTGTGGAAATTACAGGTACTGGCGTGTTTTCTGGTACAATAAAAGCTGTCATCTGGGCAACTTTAGAAAAATATTCTTGATTGTTTGAACCTACACAGTTTGCACCTGTGATGGCACTTCTTAAGTTCAAGTTATCTGATTGTCCCTTTGTTTCATGGTGGGAAGTCTTTGTCTCCAAAATTCCTGTCACATTGTTTTTGAAGGCATTCTCTTCATCTTCTGCCATGAGGTTATCCGGTTCATCAAACCACCTGAGTTTTCTACTGGCCTTCTGGTTTTCTGTGTCTTTTACTTTTGTTTTTGTTAGTTCCAAACTATCTCTGATACCACCTTGATTTTGGTTAGCAAACCTAACACCTCTATCGATAGTCAGTTCCTGGGAGTAACCATCTTCATATTTGGAATATTTTTTTAGAATACCTTTCAGCAAATTGGTTCCTTCACTCTCCTCAATGTATCTCTGTTTGTTTTGCTCTCTCAATAAATCAACATTGAAAGCAGCATGAAACGAGGATGCTCCTGTTGTTCTGCCATGTTCCTTTTGATCTTTTCTTTCTATTTCATTATTATAGTTCAACATCATGTGAGATCTAGATGTAACTCGTGAAGAGGCGGAGATTAGATTATTGCTCATCTCATTCATGAACTGGTCAGTCTGGTCAGTAGGCAATGAGTGGCAAACAATATTACTTTCGTTAGCAGCATCATCTAGCTCATAAACAGTTGCAGCAGAACTTACATCTTTTGGTGGTTTACTTTCTTGTATGTAATTTGTTGAGTTTACACTATGATATGAGCTATAAGAAGGATTGTGTTGCCTAGAAGACATTTTGGATGTTGCTATGCCCTGGTCTGAATGCTTTATTATTGACTTTGAAGGATGCGTATGTTCAGACAAATCCTCTTGTGTACAAACCTGAACTGCTTGCCTTTGAGTGGGATCAGGAGTGGCCCAAGCATTGGTGTTTTTTCGTGAATGGCTAGCAGCAGCCAACAGTTTCTCCCTGCTCACCATTTCAAAAGCTGGTGATTGAGATACCCAAGTATTGGTTTTTGGTATGAACTTTTCCTCTTTTTCATTGTATGACCAAACACTGTTGCTATTTTCTGCAGCTGGTGTAGTACATGAGGCATGCAGATCAGTCTTGGTTTTCTCAATATTTACATTTGATTTTTCATTAAGGTTTTTCAAGTGTTCGTCTTTGGGATTAAACATGTTTTTGTCCGATACTTCATCTGGAGGTGTCAACCCATTGTTCTGGTAGTCTAAATTTTGAAGCCACTTGCTCACCTGCTCGTTCTTAGTAATCCCCTCCCCTGCTGCACGAAGGTGAGATGGTTTAGCCGATTGTGGTCTTTGTGGTTTGTAGGATGAGGAGTTTTCTTGCGCTGCAAATGAAGGTTCTGCAAAGTCCACTCCTACAGGTTGCTCTTCTTCTCCATCTTCAAGACTATCTACGCTTGACAGGCTTTCTGAGTGAGTTAAATGATTAATCTGTTGGTTGAATTCCTAAAAAAGAACAACAGAAAAATATTTTATTCACCCTACATTAATTATAGTTTTATAGCTAAATTATTTGTGAGGGGCACTATTAAAGTTCCTGAACCATATGCTTCAAGTCATGTTATTCCAAACATACGAGAGTCAGCTCACCTTTCCAGGACAGGCTCATTGATGTAGAACTCTCTGCCAACATTTCTCAACCAGTCCTCCAGACAGTTAAATATATCTTCATCACAAGTCCAGTGCATTGGTATCATAGCCCTGACATCACTATAAACTACAGAGAACTTATAGTACTTAGTCCCTCGTTATGAGTGACTGTTTAATTTCGATGAGGCTGGTAACTGCTGTTATAAGATCTGTGGAAACACTGCTAAAAGCAGCCAAAATCTATGTTTGAAAGTCTGGCCCAAAATGTAAAATTACCAGGGGGGTCGGACCCAGAGTTACCGATTCTCGCTGTAATTCCTCCATTTTTAGTGGACCCTCAGGTTCCAACTCGTAATTGGGTGGATTTTCTCCACCCCCAGAGTTACAGATACACTGGGTATCTGTCTCAATTGCAAGGGCACTCATGACAGCCATAGTTATAGGAAAGGAAACTGCTTATTCATGCTGTGTTAAATTATTAAATTACCGGGTTCCTGAACCATTTTACTCTCAATCTCACCCTCTCCCGTGCATTAAACCGGATCTCTAGCAATATTATCTAATAAATATAACACCTCACCACATGCTGAGGCATGTCAGCTGTGACTTTGGTAATATCAGTACTCTTATGAATAAAAACATATCGGTCACCAAGTGGTGTTGAAAGGAACAACTTTCGTGTTCCACCAACATGTTATAGATTTGCCATCATGGAAACGTCATCAGCACAGACACAAAAAGGAACACAGTGAACATAATGTAAAGGATGTTTCGTCAAAATGTATGATGTGCCCCTAAACAGTGAAACACCAAGCTGATTAAAACTGAAAGCTAACTTTTCGTCAAAACGTATGTTTTCACCCTAAACAGTGAAACAACAAGCTGATTAAAACTAAAAGCCATCTTTACATGTAATGAGCCAACACAGATGGTGTTAAAATTTGCAAAGAATATGTGACAAGATGAGAGTCAGAGGATATATTGGCAATGTAGGATCAGAAAATGCAATTTCAGGTGATGTAGTAAGCCTGACATCCTATCTTACATGCAAAAATTTCCAACCAGACTTCTTGAAACTCTATGTATAAAATTAACTTGAGTGGAATGAGGACACAGATGGAAATATTTCTACAATCCATTAGGCAGTGGGAGAACGGGTGATTCAAGCCCTGATTATTTTCAGGCTGGATTACGGGACTGGCCTCTATCTGGGCATGCCTAGTTATTTGCTGGACAGGCTTCAGCTTGTCCAGAATGCAGCAGCCCGTACCATCTTTGAGCTCCCTCGGAATGCGCATGTGTCCCACCTTCTGAGGAGCCTCCACTGACTCCCAGTAAGGAAAATAATAATCTTTTAGACTCTGCTCGTTACCCAGAGTCCTATATGAGTCAGGACCAGGATATTTCCACAGCATGATCTCATTTTATGCCCCACGAAGAAAATCTCAGTTCCTCCCACCTACTGCTAGCCAACATCCCTGTATTAAAAAGTCTAGATAAGGCTCTCTCCTGCCTTGGACCTTCCTTCTGGAACAAAATGTCCCTCCATCTGAGAAACATTGAATCTACTACACCTCTGTTCCGGAAAAAACTGAAAACTTGGTTCTATTCATGCCCGTAACCCTTCTTCCCCACTGCTACCCTTCAGCTTTTAGCGCCAGGACACTCCTTGGTGTAACAGGGTGCTCTATAAATACCCCCACGTAGACATAGACATAGCTGACATATCCAAAAAAGCATCACCAAGCAGCCTAGGCTAGTAGTAGGGTGGGATACCTTCACATCAACTTTGGCCGGAAAAGTGACAGGTCTGGCAGCAAACTCTGGCCTTAAATTTGACAGGTCTGGTTTTAAATTTGACAGGTCTGGCAGCAAACTCTGGCCTTAAATTTGACAGATCTGGCAGCAACTTGCTGGCCTTAAATTTGACAGGCCTTAAAAAATGACAGGGCCTGGTTGCAGACTGCTGGCCGCAAACACTCTGGTTTTAAAATGGGTTAGTCCCAAAAGTGACAGGTTTGGCTGCAAAACATGGGGTAATTGTGTATGTGTTTAAAAAAGTGCATAGAAAAAGTGTGTGCATGTAGTAGGGAAATGCCTGGGCATGTATAAAAATGGGGGGTTGCAGACAGTTGTTGGCTGAACAGCTGTGGAGCAGTCCTGAGTCCCCCAGCCCAGGGCCTGGGAGGAAGACTATGGCATGTAGGTGGCAAAGTGGTAAAGGGTCCTCACAAACCTGCCTATGGTAATTCTAAAAAAAATAGGTTAATACAAACCCCTTATAAAATAATAAACCACAGCAACCCCTGAGCTTTGAGATGCGCAAAAAAAGACAAGTGGCATGTAGAGCCAAAGCTTCCCATGAGACCCTGAAACAGGGTGCCAGCTGTTAGGATGTAATAAACACATCGCAAAACCCCTGGTCCCAAATTTGACAGGCCTGGCAGGAAAATTGACAGGATGGTCCCAAACTTGACATGCCTGGCAGGAAAATTGACAGGCTGGTCCCAAGCTTGACATTCCTGGCAGGAAAAACTCTGGCCTTTAAAAAAAAAAAAAAAATGACAGGTGATCAGGTTTAGGATTGGCGATGGATCCTGTTCCCGGGATCCCACCTTCCTAGTAGAATGACCAAACAGCTTTAAGACCTGAGCCCCATTATAAAAAAGTGACAAGAAGGTGTAGAGAGTTTTGCGAGGGCCACCCAAGCACTGGTGCAGAGCCCTACTGTTCCCGGGGTAGGCCTTGAGTTTGAGTTAACAGCTGTCAAAGTAATAAAATGTTGTACTGTTTATACTGTACAAGGATAGAAAAGGTTCCCACACAAAGACACCCATGACATTGTTCTAAACCCCCCAGCAGGCCATAAAGGGTGGTGGGGTCTTCTAATTAGCATATAGGGACAAGTATAAAAAGCCCCCTTAAGGATCACTGCCCAAACACCCATTCAAAAAACCATTGGGAGCGACTTGCGTGGATTGTTCTGCTGCAGCTTGAGGACTCCTGCACCAACAACCCATTCAAAAAAACCTTTGGGAGTGACTGGCCTGGATTGCTTTGCACCACCTTGTGGGTTCCTGCACCAGCACCTATTCAAAACCCTTGGGGAGCGACTTGCGTGGCTTGTTTTGGAGGACCAGAACCAACCCTTGGAACTTATCCCAGATTGACGCCGCCTGCGACCGTGTAAGGAAGGTAAATAATGGATGGCGCATTGGTGTATTAGGGTGTACATGCAGGTTTAACAAAGCTGTACTTTAAAAAAAAATGCTAAATAGTACTATGTGCAAAAAACACAGAATGTAGAACAATGTCATACATTCACCCCAGTACAAGGATCTGGGCCTAAATACATCGTTTTTTTGCACTCCACACCACCCTGGGTTAGACACTGGCTATATGCAAATCAGCTCTGACCCTGTGCCTCATGGGAACAGTCCAGTCCGAACTACCAAGCCATGTCTTTCCCAGACCGGAATCAAGCATCCAAGGACCGGTTTCTGGCTATCAGCCTTCATCAGCCTGGATAGCTTGACTCCAGTGGTGTGGAGAGCCTGGGACTCACGTCTGAGCATACCCGGCCCACTCGGGGTGAAACTGCAAAAAACACAGTTGATGGACAGAATGTAGAACAATGTCATACATTCACCCCAGTACAAGGATCTGGGCCTAAATCCATCGTTTTTTTGCACTCCACACCACCCTGGGTTAGACACTGGCTATAAAAATGCTAAATAATACTATGTGGCATGGTTTGTAAACAGCTAATCTTTAAGGCGCTGCGACATGTTTAATGTGAATAATGGTGACAATTACGTTTTTTTTAAAAAGACGTGAATTGTAATGTAAATGTATTTAAAGTGAATAAAGGCTTTGTTGATGCAGTGAGTTTAAAGCTATGTGTGTAGGCATTTAATGTTAATAGAGGCGGTGTTGTTGGGCTGGCGCAGAGTTTGCAGGGTCTGTATTTAAGGGGTATAATGTTGTAGGCCTTTGGAGGGTACCTGCAGAGGGAAACATGTATTTTACAGCACATAGAAACATTTTACCATGCTGTTATACATTTAGTGTCAATTATGTTAGAGGCTTTGAGGCGTTTTTACTACAGCTGTACCAGAGGGTCTTTAAATAATATAAAAGGCATACATATGAAAATAAATAATGCATTGTTGTACTCACCAAGCCGTTGTTATTTTCGTGTCAGAAGCATGGGTCTGTATCCATGGAGGAGATCCTGTAGGGGTTGAGAGTTGGAGGGGTTCCCACGAGCCCGCTTGCAGCTGCCGCTGCTCAGTGTTTTTGTGGGGCAGGCTCTGTGGGTCCCTGGGGGGCTCCGGTGTCCGTTGGCTAAGGGTGTCTTGAGTACAGCTTTTGAAGAAAAATGCCCCCGAGCCCGCTTGCACAAGGCGGTGCTCGGGGGTGTGAGGGTCCTGGTGTCCCTGGGGCTCCGGGCCCCGAATGCCGCGTTGTGCCTCTTTTTTTTTTTTAAATGCCCCAGAGACCGCTTGCACAGGGCTCTGCTCGGGGGTGTGAGGGTCCTGGTGTCCCTGGGGCTCCGGGCCCCGAATGCCGCGTTGTGCCTCTTTCTTATTTTAAATGCCCCCTGAGCCCGCTTGCACAAGGCGCTGCTCGGGGGGTGCTGTGGGGGTGGGTCCATGGGGCGCTGTGGCCAGTGTGCAGCGTTTTTAAATAAAAAAAAAACCGCCAAGCCCGCTTGCCGCGTGCACTGCTCGGGGGTGTTGTGGGGCGGGCTCTGTGTGTCTTATGGTCTCCGTGGCCTGAGATCCGTGTTGTGCCGCTTTTTTTTTTAATGCCCCTGAGCCCGCTTGCACAAGGCGCTGCTCGGGGGTGTGAGGGTCCTGGTGTCCCTGGGGCTCCGGGCCCCGAATGCCGCTTTGTGCCGCTTTTTTTTTTAAGTGCCCCTGAGCCCGCTTGCACAAGGCGCTGCTCGGGGGTGTGAGGGTCCTGGTGTCCCTGGGGCTCCGGGCCCGAGTGCCGAGTTTTGCCGCTTTTTTTTTTTTAAATGCCTCCAGCCTGCTTGCAGCTGGCGCTGCTCGGGGGTGTCTGGGGCTCGGCTCCGGAGCGGCCTTTGAAGATGCAGCCCACGTGGATCCCTGGGGCAGCGGAGGCATGGCGGCATGGAAGCTTCTCCTACGGGACTGCTGTGCAAGGTCCGCCCCTTCAGTGATGTCACCAGCTCATGACTGAAGGAGCGGGCTTTGCACAGCAGTCTCATGTGTGTGTGTGTGTGTGTGTGTGTGTGTGTGTGTGTGTGTGTGTGCGTGTGCGCGTGTGCATGTGCGCGCGCGCGTGTGTGTGTGTGTGGGTGCGCGCGCGTGTGCAGAGCGCTTCACAAGAGGAACAGTAATGATACATTAGGAGAAAATTACAAGTGCGCAAATTACAAAAGCAAACATTAAGTTACATGAGGCAAAAACTACAAGCGTGCAAATTACAAAAGCAAACGTTAAGTTGCATGAGGCAAAAATTACAAGGGTGCAAATTATAAAAGCAAACGTTAAGTTACATGAGGCAAAAGTCACAAATGTGAGCATGCAAAATACATACGGTAGCAAACGGTGCATTACAGGAGGAAAAAAGGGGCAGATGCACAAATTACAAAAGCAAAGGTGGCATTACATGAGGCAAAAGTGACAATTGTGAGCAAACAAAATACATGAGGTAGCAAGCCTGGCATTACATGAGGAAAAAGTGACGTGTGCATGTTACAAAAGCAAACGTTAAGTTACATGCAGAAAAAAGTGACGTGTGCAGGTTACAAGAGAAAACAAAGTACAGGTATAATACAGCAATAAATGGCTGACACTCAAGCCCAAGAACAGACGTTATTTAGGCAATGGTGACCCTTTGTGCAGGTATCAAAAGCATGCAAAATGTAAGAGGTAGCAAACAGTGTGTTACAAGAGAAAAGTGGCGTATACATGTTTACAAAAGAGTACAATGCACATATGTGCAGTGGTTACAGGCCAGAAGGGACATGTGTACCTAGAGTGATTTACCCGTAGGCATAGGATATGGCACAGGTTGTTTCTATGGATTTTTAAAATGTTTGCTAAGTGTAACAGGTTGTTGCACCCTCTTAACAGCCTTTAAATGCCTACAGGAATTGTTTGAAGTTGTAATACTTTGTTTAAGAAAGGCGTTTTTTAAAACCGGTGTTTTTATTTAATACAGATGCAAGACCCTGTAAAAGTAACCGTTACCAGTGTACCCCCGGCGCTGGACTCCCCTCTAATGACTAGCAACGCCGGAGAATTGACAGCCCCGCAGACAGGTATATATATATTTAGAGTTGTGTAGGTCTACGTAGTTTTGTACACCAATCTTTGAGAAGTTCTGTTTTTTCTAATGGAATTCTTCTGTATGTATGCTTTTACAGCTTATGATCTCGACCTACAACAAGTTTTTGAAGATCTTATGGTGTACATCGAGGCTCAAGGAGCTCTGAACAGTGTGCAAAACACTACAGTTCCGACATGTAAATAAAAAAGGCCGCTATTATTAAAACTGTCTAAGACGTTGGGTATTTGGGGGTAGGCCAAAGTCCTGACCCTGAGGGTGTATAGGGGGACTCCTCAGAAAAGATGGCTAATGTGGGGTATTATTTTTTTCTTCACAGGGGCCCCTACATTATGCACGGACTTCGTCGAGGTACAAGAGGCTGCTCAGTGTTCAAAAGAAAGACCCTTGAAGAGGAAAGCTTTAACGTGTAAAGAGGGACCCCCGACAAAGAAAGGATCTGCGAAAAGTACATCTAAAGAGGGACCTGCGCCAAAGAAAAGAGCTGGGAAAAGTACTTCTCTAGATGGACCGCCGTCAAAGAAAGGAGCTGCAAAAGACCTCTATCAGATGTGTTTTTTACAAAAGGGTGTGAGAAGTAGTAGAGGTGTTACAAACTCTCAAGCAGAGGGGTCCCGTGGCTTGTAGCAATGCCTACATAATAAGGTGGCTGTGTAGAACTTAGGATGGTGGTGATTGTACGTGTTGTTCTATGCTTTCTCTAATATATATATTTTTCTGTTTATATTCTAGAAGCGTCTCAGAAACATAATGCTGAAGAGAGGTCTGCGCAGCCATTAAGGGACATAACAGCAACCACCCAGAACGACAGAAATGGCGCAAAAGTCGTGAGTAGGCTTGTACGGCATGAGAAACTCTCAAAGTCCTACACACCATCCAACATGATGAACACGCCTCTACAGCAATCTATTCTGCACAGGGGTGGGGGCCGCATTGGCGGAGTGTTTACAAACAGATAACACAGGGCAGGGTCAGTGTAAAACCGGTACATTGGGTCTGAGCCCTCTCAGGATATCAAAAGGGAAATGTGTCTCAAGCATTGCAACCTTTAAGAAGAAACATAGGGACTCCGAGAACCTACCCTACCCTTTAAAGCGTGAAAAGACCAACAAGGTATTCACAGAGCGCCAACACCGAACCCTTAAACCTCAAGAAGATGGCTCAGGTGCTCGCTGCGGTCCAGGCACAGGCTTTAAGCCTTGAGAAGAAGAAGAAACCGAGGACCCCTGAGCCCCAATCTACCCCCTTAGACTTATCTGTAAAAAGGGATGCCAAGCCCTTGAATGAGGCCTATACACCCAAGAGCCCCAATGAGGTGGTAGTTGTACCGAAGGGTGTAGAAGAGATGGTGCCCCCGCAAACCCTTAAACCAACACGCCTCTCAAGAAAATATCTGAAGCTGAAACCGGGGGTCCCTAAGCTACAGATAGCAGAGCCCTTCAGCACCCCTATTACAACGCAGGATCCATCCTGTGTCCTGAAACAACAGACAGGTCCAAATAAAATAACGGTTCATGTAGAGGTGCACACCCCTGAGCAGACCCCAAAGCCGGCTATAAGTGTTAAGGACTCTCCTAGAGTCTCATAATGCTATAATACTCAGCCCCTAGAAGGGTCTTATATCATGAATACCGACGTTCTCAAGGAGCTGGGGGGCATGGTAGACAACTTAGGCACAACCCTAGAAACAGGGTCCATTGGGGCTTCGAACACAGGGGGGTTACAGAACCCTGGTAATCAGTCACCAAACCATAACATAGACATTTCATCTAGGACCCCTGATTACACCGACAGCTCCTCACAATCCTCATACCCTTTGTCCCCTAGTACCCCACCGGGAGCATACGATCCGACCAGCCCCGCGTCCAGCCCCGCGCCCATCTTATGCCCCACATCGCCCCCCGCAATATGTGGGGATAACAATACCCCCGTGGCCCAGTGGGTACATCCGCTTTTGCCATACAAAGTTTGCAATGATCCGCTCCTGTCCGCACCAGGGCGTTCACAGGGGGTCCCTATTTCTAGAACACTACCGGAACAGGTGTTAAAGAAAGGGGCTGAGGCTGTTAGAGGGAAACAGGGTCCCGAGGAGGCGTTACAGAATGGGGCTAAGGTTGTTAGCGGGAAAGAGGGTCCTGAGGAGTTACAACCATTTATAAGGCCGCGCAAGGTGGGCCCCCCTAAGCAGGTGCAAGACGCGTCTGTAAACACATATGCGGTATTTGCGGCTCATGTAAAAGAGATGGAGATGGCGGTTAGAAAACTAAAACGACAGGCGCAAGCCGCAAACTTAAAATGGGGCGTGGGGGTTCCCAAGACAATGCACACGAGGGAGGCCCATAAGAAGATCGTGCAAAGGGTTGGGGTGTGTAAAAAAGTGTTCATCCAGGCGTGTCAGGCAGCTGAGGCAGACATACATGGTATACAGCCGTGACTACGGCAGCCCCAACCTCTAAAGAGGCCCATGGCCGATGGTGCTCATAAGAGGCCCCCAAAATCAAATATAGCCGTGAGGTCCAGAGGTTACTGATAAAGTCTGCACGCTTCTTAAAACTGCTCAAGCATCGTCCAGCTGTTTCCCTACAATCCCTCAAACAAAACAACCCTGTTTCCCTAGAACCCCTCAAACAAGACACCCCTGTTTCCCTAGACCCCTTCAAACACGGTACCATAGCTTCAAGACCAACGCCTGAAACATATAAACCATCACTACACCCCCGACAATACATAGGGGCAGGAGCTAACATACCGAGGGTCGGCCATTTGAAGGGGGTAGGGGGTAGGGGGTCATGCTTTAAAACTCCAAACCCCTGAACATTCAGAAGGACCTTGGGTGGATCTGTAGCGGCGGCCTCCATGAACAAGACGTACCGACACAACCCCCCCCAGTTCAGATAGGCTGTGGCTTGGTGCCTAGAAAAGCCTGGGCCCGTAATAAAAAACAAAAGTGGGGTAATAGTGCAAAACAGCGCCGGCTTTTAATACGCAAGCTGAAGAAGGCCAGAATATGCGCTACCCGGATGTTTACAAGAGCACCAGGGACATTTCCCGAGCAGAACCCTCAAAATGACAACCCAAAGAACACCGCAGCAAGTCACACTCCTGATGATGAGGGTCCAGAGCCCTTGTTTTTAGAGAGTGTTAGAAGTTACAGTCGCAATGTACAGAGGTTTAGGGCCGTAGAACACTATGAGGAGTTTAGATTTGTTAACCTACACCATATAACATCATCCGATCATGGGGTTTGAGCTATACATCAGGCTGTGCAGGAGCTCATAGAAAGGTTGTTACGCGCTGTGGGCCCTAATGACTTTTTCCAACTCCGCTTCCAGGGGCAGGGTTTTGACAGTCCATTGTTCACCAGGCAGAAGGCCCGTGATGTGTTTGACGCTGTGCACTTTTTAGAAAACCTCTCAAGGCTTTTACAGAGTAAGGCTGAACTAGTTGCCTATGGCACCTTTAGAGTCGTAGCCCTCATTGTACGGGGGCGTGAAGGGGGTGTTTCCAGACCTTTAAAGAGCATACTATACAGTCAAATAATTGGGAAGAAACAAAGGTGGCTGCTCAACTTTAACAATGGCGCAGCCAATACATGTCTGGCGGCCAGCATCGTAGGGCTGTTGATGGATCGCAAGACCCCTGCCGCTGTCATCATGTCTAGAGCGGCTGAAGCCCACAAGGTTCTTGAAATACCTCCTGACCGCATGGTCGGCATTGGTGACATAGGTCTCTTTGAGAGCTATTTCGCAGTGACGGTGAAAGTTCTTTATCACAATGGCTCCTGGCAGTACTTTACAACAGGGGAATGTGTGAGAAGAACAAGTTACTTACCTTCAGAAACGCTTTTTCTGGTAGATACAGTATCTGCCTGTGGATTCCTCACCTTGTGAATATCCCCTTGCGTCAGCAACATTCGGAAATTCTTTTCGTAGCCTCGCGCCGACGTGGACTTGAACGTCATAGAGACACGGCATCGCACGCGACTCCGCTGACGTCACCGACACCTATAAAAGGCCCACACCGGCATGATGACATCAGTTCCGCCCTTTTTTCCGTGCCTTCGAGGCACACGGACGGACCAATGACAGTAGAAATTTACATAGTATACACTGTACAAGATAGTCAAGCAAATGTAAGCAAACATCTGAAACAACACATTTTCTTGACCATAAAATAAATACAATACAGATATTCTGGTATAGAAGAGTGGACAACAGGGAGGCGGGTGGGTCAGTGAGGAATCCACAGGCAGATACTGTATCTACCAGAAAAAGCGTTACCGAAGGTAAGTAACTTGTTCTTCTGATAGATACATCTGCCGTGTGGATTCCTCACCTTGTGAATAGAGTCCCACAGCAGTCCCCACTCCCGGAGGAGGGTGTCCACTCCGCTATACCAGGAACTCCTGGAGGACAGAGCGCGCAAAGTGGCCTTCCCTCCTCACCTCACTATCTAAGCAGTAATGCTTTGCAAAAGTGTGGAGGGAGGACCAAGTTGTGGCCTTACAAATATCCTCTACAGGAACACCTCTGGACAAAGCCAAGGTGGATGACTTAGCCCTCGTAGAATGAGCCCTTATACCCTCTGGAGGATCCTTACCAGCCAAAGAGTAGCAGATCTTTATAAAGAGGATGATCCATCTTGAAATAGTTCTTTTATGAACCGCTCTTTCTTTTTTGCAGCCAGCAAAACCAACGAAGAGCTGGTCATCCACACGACAGTCTTTAGATCTGTCCAGGTAAAAGCTCACCGCCCTCCTAGGGTCCAGACGGTGTAACCTCTCCTCCTCCTTGGAAGGGTGTGGGGGAGGATAAAAGGTAGGGAGGGTAATAGATTGACCAAGGTGGAAAGGAGTCACCACCTTAGGGAGAAAAGCAGCCCTGGTCCTAAGAACCATTCGATCAGCATGAATGGTCAAGAAAGGGGGCTTGGAACTAAGAGCTTGAAGCTCACTTACCCTCCTTGCCGAGGTAATGGCAACCAGGAAGACTGTTTTAAAAGTCAAAAGCCTCATAGGAAACTTGTGTAAGGGCTCAAAGTGAGCACCCATGAAGTATGTTAAAACAAGATTTAAGTCCCATTGAGGCACAATAAAGGGAGTAGGAGGGAATTTATTAACGAGACCCTTCAAAAAACTTAAAACCACAGGAGATTTGAAAAGAGACGGCTGGTCCGGCAAACATAGAAATGCGGACAAAGCCGAGAGATAACCCTTGACTGTGGCAACATCAAGTCCTTGCTGTGCCAAAAAGAGAGCAAACTGGAGAACATCAGATAACTGGGCTTTCAAAGGGTCAACAGATTTCTCTCCACACCAGGCGACAAATCTAGACCATCTATATGAATAGATGGACTTAGTGGAGTCACGTCTAGCCGAAAGAATGACATCCACCACATCTCGTGGGAGAGAAAAGGAATTCAGGTTTCCCCGTTCAATCTCCAGGCATGAAGGTGTAATGACTGGAGGTGGGGGTGTAGAACCTGCCCATCCATCTGAGAGAGGAGGTCTGCCCTGTAAGGGAGACGGAGCGGCGGGTGAGAGGAGAGGTGGAGAAGATCTGCATACCACCCCCTTCTTGGCCAGTCTGGGGTGACCAACATGACTTGGGCCCGGTCTTGGCGAATCTTCCTCAGAACCCGAGGAATCAAAGGTATGGGAGGAAAAGCGTAAAGGAGTTGTCTTCCCCAACCCAACTGAAACGTGTCCCCCAACGCTCCTTGCATCGGATACTGGAGACTGCAGTATGACAGGCAGTGAGCATTCTCGCGAGTGGCGAACAGGTCCACCTGAGGAGTCCCCCACGTCCGAAAGACGTGACGAACCACCTCCGGGTGAAGCCTCCACTCGTGGCCGGCCGAGAACTGCCGACTGAGACTGTCTGCACGCACGTTCAGAACTCCGGCCAGATGATTCGCCATCAGATAAATCTGATGGTCCTGAACCCAGGACCAGAGACGCAGAGCCTCTCTGCAGAGACACTGCAACCCCACTCCTCCCTGCTTGTTGATGTACCACATCGCGGTCGTGTTGTCCGTCAGGACTTGGATCGACCGACCGCGAAGGGAAGGGAGGAAGGCCTTGAGCGCCAAACGTATCCCCCGCAATTCTAGAAGGTTGATATGAAGCAACCTTTCCTCTGGAGACCAAAGACCCTTGACCTCCAGATCCCCCAGATGAGCACCCCACCCTAGAGTGGATGCATCCGTTATTACTGTGGCCACCGGAGGAGGCAGCTGAAAAGGCTTCCCCTGAGACAGGTTGCCTTCCACGCCCCACCAAGACAGATCCGCCACAGCTTCTCTGGAGATCTGACTCCCTGAGATCTCCTTTGTTTTGATACCACTGCCTGCGGAGGCACCACTGGAGCGCCCTCATGTGCCAGCGTGCATGGTTGACCAACAGAATGCAGGAAGCCATCAGACCGAGCAGACAAAAGACCTTCAGGACTGGAACAACCGCTCCATTGCAAAATAAAGGAATCGTTTCCTGTATGTCGCGAATCCTTTGAGGAGGAGGGAATGCACGACATACCGTTGTGTCCAGTACAGCACCTATGAACAGGATGCGCTGGGAGGGCACCAGGTGAGACTTGGGTACATTTATCGAAAAACCCAACCTGTACAACAACTGGGTTGTCTCCTGCAGATGTTGGAGCACTCTCTCGGACGACTCTGCTTTGATCAGCCAGTCGTCCAAATAGGGGAATACCGGAATCCCCGACCTTCTGAGATGCGCTGCCACCACCGCCATCACCTTGGTAAAGACTCGAGGCGCAGTAGTAAGTCCAAACGGAAGGACCGCAAACTGATAAAGTTGCGATCCCACCGTATAACGGAGATACTTCCTGTGCGACTTCAGGATTGGGATGTGAAAGTACGCATCCTGCAAGTCGAGCGACACCATCCAGTCTTCTTCTAGCAGCGCTTGTAGAACCTGAGCAAGGGTGAGCATCTTGAATTTCTCTTGTTTCAGATAGAGATTCAAGATCCTGAGATCCAGGATTGGACGAAGTCTGCCATCCTTCTGGGGAATCAAAAAATACCGGGAGTAGCATCCCTGACCCCTTTCCTGCTCTGGGACCACCTCTATCGCACCCTTTCTTAATAGAGTGTACACTTCCTCCTGAAGAAGCAACAGATGTCCTCCGTGCAAAAACCTTGGCAAGGAGGGTAATTGGGAGGAAATTCCCGAAAGGGAAGGGCATACCCAGTTTCTACAAGATTGAGAACCCAAAGATCTGATGTTACCGATTCCCAATCCTGTAGAAAATGGGTAAGCCGACCCCCCACCGGACCCACATGATCCTGAATGGCGGATCTAGGGCTGCTTTTCTGTGGCTGGGGGGTTGGAGGAGGTGGAGGAGGAAGAGGCTTGACGGCCACGAGGACGCGCTCTTTGCTTTCCCATGTAAGATCTGTACATGGAATTTCGCTGCATCTGCTGTTGTTGTTGCTGCTGCTGACCTTGTCGGTAATTCCGAAAGGAAGAGCGACCAAAACCTCTGAATCTCCTGTTGGTCGAAGAACCTCTGATCTGGAGACCTAAAAATTTAGCAGTTGCCCTACTGTCTTTAAATCTCTCCAGGGCCGTATCAGCTTTCTTCCCAAAGAGACCAGATCCATCAAACGGCAGATCCAGCAAAGTCGCCTGAACACCCTGCCGGGGTATCTCACAGGGGAATACCAGGACGGGTTCCCTAAGCAGGCGCTTAGATACCGTGTCGGTGATTTGCGCTATATAAATACATGTACATTTACATTTTACATCCGCCGAAAAGTCTGAGGATTTTAGCCAAGCTGATCTTCTAGTGGCTACAGCAGTGCCTATTATACATGCCACCGAGTCCGCAGTGTCCAGACCACTCTGTATCACTTGGCGAGCCGCTGCCTGTGCATCCGAAATTACCTCCTCAAAATCCTTCCTGTTGGCATCAGGGATCTTAGGAGCTAAAGTACGCATAGTATCCATTAGGACATGCACATACCTCCCCATCAGACAAGTGGCGTTAGTCGACTTCAACGCCATTCTTGCAGAGGAGAAGGTCTTTTTAGCCACCTGATCCTGTTTCTTTGCCTCTTTTTCACAGGGGACCTGGGGAAAAGCACTCACATTCTTTTTTGAACAGGCTGCTTGAATGACTAGACTCTCTGGTGATGGATGAGACGTCAAAAAAGCAGGGTCTTCAGGCGCAACCCTGTACCTTCTTGCCACACTCTTAGATACAGCAGGAGCTGACAGTGGTTTTTTCCACACCTCCAAAATGGGTT
Organism: Lissotriton helveticus; assembly: GCF_964261635.1. NCBI lineage: Eukaryota > Metazoa > Chordata > Amphibia > Caudata > Salamandridae > Lissotriton > Lissotriton helveticus. Next base: position 251,158,217 of record NC_136069.1, on the reverse strand, counting down.
CCGTTAAGGCATCATTAAACAGAAGCAATAGTTCACAGAACTAGGTGAAAGCAAAACCTCTGTGAGAAGATTGGATTTAAACTCCACCGTTGGCAAAGTCAATTGAAGAAGATCCGCAGCCTTCCTCATTACCATATGATAAGGCTGGACGTCCTTAGAAGGTGTATCAGAGCCTGATGGCAACTCCCACTCCGGAGAGAAATCCAGGCTACCAGCGTCAGCCAGTTCATCAAAACAATCCTCCTCCAATTCACCTTCCTCCACATCAGGATGAGACTCCATATACCTTCGCTTTTCCAAAAGGCGTTGAGCTTCCCTTCTGGACCTCTCCTTAACACGCCTCGCAGCCGGATCCACCAACGGCTCCGACGGAGCCGGGATCGACGTCGGTATCGAATCCGAGGGCCCAGCGGGAAGCTCTCGAGGTCGATCTGGAGCGGGCGACGCCGGTTCCGGCGTCGACGACCTCGGCGGAGCCGGGTATTGCCATGGCGGCGTCGGAGCCGGCATATAGGGCATAAATGGAGCAGGAGGGTAGGAGTGAGGGACTCCTAGATTGAAAGTCAGAGGACCCATGGGACCCAAAGGTGCACCAGAGGGGTACCACGCCCTTGAAAAGACGCCATACATAGCGTTCAAAAACGCCGATGGGTCCTGGCCTGGGGTTGGAAAGGGAGGCTGCAAACCCTCAGGCTGGTCTTGTGGAGGGTTCGGATTCGGCTCTTCGGCAGGCACAGAATCCACATCCACCTGAACCTCTTCCTCATCACGGGCCGGGGACGGCGCCGGAGACGGATTCTAAGCCGGAGTCGGCGACTGTGCCCGCGACTCCGAAGGCGAGGCCTCACCTTCAGGATCTGAGACATCCAGCGTAACCACCTTAGAACGTACCTTCTTCAGTGACCTCGACCTCAAGCCCGACTCCTTACCGGAACGACGTCGGGACTCATGCCTCCTCTTCTTATGCTTCCTCTTGGACTTCGAAGCATGGTCTGAAGCTGACCTCGAAGACGACTCCTCTCGAGATTCAGATCTTGACATCGACCTCGACCTCGCCCTTCGAGAAAGAGACCTCGAAGATTTTCCTTTTCCAGCCTTCAGCTTCGCTACTAGGAGTTTGGTCTCTCTTTCCCTCAGGGCCTTCGGGTTCATCTTCCGACAAGACGAACATCCATCCACATCGTGATCAGAGCTCAAACACCAAATGCAGTCCTCGTGCGGGTCAGTAATGGACATCATTTTCCCGCACTCCCTGCAGGGCTTAAAGCCGGTCTTCTTTGTCGACATCGTCGAAGAGACAGGAAACAAAGAAGCAGAAAGTGGCCACAAAAAGGCAACAAAGTACCAGTTGGCTACTCAGATTCCCGAAACCGTTAGCATTGACGACGCGGAAAAAAGGGAACTGATGTCATCACGCCGGCGTGGGCCTATTATAGGCGTCGGTGACGTCAGCGGAGTCGCGTGCGATGCCGTGTCTCTATGACGTCCAAGTCCACGTCGCGCGAGGCAGCGAAAAAATATTCCGAATGTTGCTGACGCAAGGGGATATTCACAAGGTGAGGAATCCACACGGCAGATGTATCTATCAGAAACAAGACCGTATATGTCCGTCACAACGAAAATAATTTTTACTGAATTTTGAACCTTAAAGGTTTTCTGGGGGTCAAGTATGTGTGCGCCCACTGTGACCATATATACAACATTAAAACATACCACCAGTGTGAAATGCATTGTCAGAGGTGTCAGAGGGACGGGTGCATAGAAGACGCTACCCTGAAGGTGCGGTGCGGCACGTGTAGGATGTTTTGTCGCTCGCAAGATTGCTTGAACATACACGAGAAATCTTTTAACTGCATCCCTAAAAAGGATTGCAGCGAGTGTGGTCGATATGTGGCAACGGATCACAAGTGTAAAGGCATGATATGTCCCCGTTGCCATGTGTCTTTCACGGCCGGCACCAGTCACCAGTATTATATGGTTAAAGGTCTCCCCCAGACCAAGACCGAAGACTATATAGTGTTTGATATAGAGTGCACACAAGAGACAGGGGTACATCAGCCTAACTATATTTACGCACACCATCTAACTTCCGACGATAGTTGGGAGTTTGAAGGCCGAACGTGTGTTGGTGATTTCCTCAGCACTTTCATTCAAACCAAATTCCAAGGGTATACAATGCTCGCCCACAACTCGAAAGCCTACGACTCCTTCTTTATTCTGCAAAACATGATTTGTGAAAAGATACAGGTAGAACTCATAACCCAGGGTTCTAATCTGATGCTGATGACGGTATGCCCTTTGCAAATACGTTTCATAGACACCCTGAATTTCCTACCCATGAAATTGAGCAAGCTGCCAAAGGCCTTTGGGTTCCCAGGGTGTAAAGGTTATTTTCCACACTTTTTTAACACCTAGGCTAACCAGAATTATGTTGGGCCCATGCCGCCTCCTGACAGCTACGGGGTTGAATACATGATGCCTGATGAGAAAGTGAGCTTTCTACAATGGTACTCTGAAAACCGTGAAAAGGAGTTTCACTTTCAAACAGAGTTGAAAGCTTATTGTCAGGCTGATGTAATGATCCTGCGGCAGGCTTGTAACCTCTTCAGAGATGTTGTGGTGTCTATTACTAAAGAAGTCACAGCCTTGAAATCCAAAACCCCTGAAATGCTAAAAACGGTCGAATACATAGACCCTTTTCAAAGTGTCACTCTGGCCTCCATGTGTATGTCCATCTACAAGCACATGTTTTTGAGGCCAGAAACTATCGCTCTAGTACCGCCAGACCTCTATAACGGTAAACAGAAACGTTATTCAACCCCATCTATCCAATGGCTCATGCACGTCTCTGAGAAGGAAGACATACAGATTCAACATGCCTTACAGGGTGGTGAATACCGCCTTGGCCCCTACTACCTGGACGGGTACTCTGTAATTAAGGGCGTGCCGACGGCCTTTGAATTCAACGGCTGTTTTTACAATGGCTGTCCCAAGTGTTACAAACCCCACGTGTATAACAAAATGCTGGGGGCCACATTTGAACACTTATACAGACGTACTCTGACAAAGACCCAGTATGTTGAAAAGCAGTGCTATGCTATGAGAGTTCTTTGGGAGCACGAGTGGCTAGACATGTTAAAAACCGACACAGGCCTCTGCTCTTTTCTTAAGACTCGTGATTTACCCACACCTCTGGAGCCCCGAGATGCCTTAGGCAGCTGCTGAGGGTGAGAAAATACACTACTATGATTTCACCAGTCTGCACCCTTTTGTGCACAAAATGAAGTTGTACCCATTGGGTAACCCCACCATCATCTATAGAGATTTTAAGCCCCTATCCGAATACTTTGGGCTTGTCAAATGTGAAATCTATCCTCCTAACCAGCTTTACTTTCCGGTGTTACCATGCAGAGTCGATGGTAAGCTGATGTTCCCCCTCTGTCGAACATGTGCGATGTTTAAAGAGGTTGACGTTTGCAGACACACCGAAGACCAAAGGATGCTCACAGGGACCTGGTGTAGCATCGAGGTACAAGCTGCCTTAGAGAAAGGGTACAGGCTCTGTAGAGTACACGAAGTGTGGCATTTTGAGAACACTAAAACACAACTCTTTGCCCCCTACATTAATTTGTTTCTCAGAGACAAACAGGAGGCCTCAGGGTATCCAGAATGGTGTACTAGTCAGGATGCAAAACAGAAGTACATCGCTGACTACTACGCTCACGAGGGTATCCGTTTACGCCCCCATCTGATAGAGGTCAATCCTGCACGCCGCCAGTTAGCCAAACTCTGTCTCAACTCTTTATGGGGAAGATTTGCACAGCGCACAAACCTTCCAAATACTACCTTAATCACAGATCCCGATGAACTGTTCAAGTACCTGTTTGCCCCGTGCTACGAGGTGTCCAGCTGCGAGTTTATCGATGACGATACCGCTGCTTTGTGTTGGAAATACACCCAAGAGTACCCCACCACGAGTAACAACATAAACATTTTCATAGCCTGCTTCACGACAGCCCACGCTCGTCTAGAGCTTTACGGGGTTATGGATAAGCTCCAGGATCGTTGCTTGTATCATGATACAGATTATGTGATTTTTCTGAGCAGACCAGGTGATGAAGACCCTCCTCTAGGGGATTATCTGGGTAATCTGACCAGCGAGCTAGATAAGGATGAGTATATATTAGAATATACAGCCTCCGGGCCTAAAACATACAGTTACCGTACAAACAAGAACAAGGTGTGTATGAAGGTCAAAGGGATAACATTAAATGTCAGCAACACCCAAAAAAATCAATTTTGACAGTTTGAAGAATCTGGTGCATGAATACGCTACAACAGACGATTCTGAGAATGCTAAAACCATAGTTGTGAACCAGCCCTGCATAGTCAGATCCAAAAAGAAGTGGGAAATCACAACTCAGCCCCTACATAAAACATTGGGAGTTGTTTTTGATAAAAGGGTCCTGACCGCTGACTATAAAACCCTGCCTTATGGTAATTAGGCCCATTAGAGAGACAGCCGCCCCATCATGGACACTAGGTTACAACATCCGTTCTCCTGCGTGCTAGCAGGTCCCTCAAACTGCGGTAAAAGCTACTTCATAAAAAAGCTATTAGAAAATGCCGACTCTGCTTTATCAAAAACCCCTAACAACATTGTGTGGCTTTATTCATGCTGGCAGCCTCTTTATACAGACTGGGCCCGCAGGTTCCCCCATATCAAATTTATAGAGGGTATACCGGATAACCTCAACGATGATGAGCTACTGCCCCGACCCTTGTAAATATGATAATTGTTGATGACCTGATGCGTGAAGGTGGTGATCATCCTGAGTTAGAGAGGGCTTTTACTCAATATTCCCATCATCGCAATCTAAGCATCTGCTACATTGTGCAGAACTTGTTTTACAAGGACAAGTACAGTCGGTCTAGAGCTCTCAACGCTTCATACCTTGTTTTATTTAAAAACCCTCGTGACAAACAACAAATAGCTGTCATAGCTAAACAGATGTACCCCGGAAACACACACTTCTTCATGGAGGCCTTTAACGACGCTACATCAAAACCCCATGGGTACCTGTTGGTAGACTTAAATAATGAAACTCTATAAGACTTTAGACTGAGGGCTGATATTTTTCCACCTTAACTACCCGTAGTTTACACCCCAAAACCCAAGACCAGGACCTATAAAAAGCCGTGCGATTGTTAGACAATTTGAAGGACCCCCTACTGGTATCGCCTACAGGTTCTGAGGGGCGTAGGCTATCCCCTAAATGGGCTACTCCTGCACCGGCGGTGCCAGCTCGAAAAAAGACAGTGCCTAAATCACCCCTCGTGTGGATTACTCCTTGATGTTTCTAAAGACTTTTTGAATAATTGTGTGTGGTTTTTATTCTAAGGTTTCTGCAATAACGTTTTGTCAACTATTGCCCAACCTACCTACCTGTTTGTAATAAACACCTGTTATAACTTTTCAAACCGTCTCAGTCGTCTTTAAAAAAACATTTTATGGTGCATGTATATTGAAATACAGAGTCTGAATGCATGTTTTTAAAAATATAATGTCTTTATTTTACAAGTTCAACATTAAGCATTCATCTGTTATAAACCCTTACAGTTTTGACAAGGTACATATTCTGTTTTCACAGGTCTGACCGATGCCCTTGTGTTTTCCTTTACATATTTCGCAACTATACGGTCATTGTTAACAAGATCCCCCGAATATAGATTTAAGAAATTTCTAAACGAAACACCCTGTGACATTTTACTGATAAAATAAATACAATGTTCCCCGCATGTGATGGCCATGGAATCCTGCACCCTTAGCTTGTTATACTCCACCACAGCTGCAGCTTTTTTTTACAAACTTGAATATAGGAGGTGTATAGAGTCTGTGCTCAGGGAACTCTGCAGTGCTGTCAAACACTGTAACCTTGTCACCAGCTATAAACAAGGCAGCCCAGTGTGTCCCACCCCGGTCATGAGGGTCTGTGTTAAAGACTAGGGTGCGAGGTCTTTCTACCCCTATTTCGGTTGGTAACCCATCGCTAGGGAAAACCCCCAAAAAGTATTTCCTAGCGTATTTATGTCTGCTTAAGAAGTCACGTATCTGCAAAGTATCCATTTCACAAATGTTTTAAAGATAGTCAAACAAAATCTGTCGTGCGTGGTTGATCTGAATGATGCTGTTGAATACAGAGAATACGACCATGTTCACATTAGCTACCAGTGGATCTGCGAATCGTATTTTAGCTTTTAGATTCCCGTTTTTGACCTTTGTAGCAGTGATCGCCATTTTCCATGTCTGGTGTCAGGTCGAATGCGAACAGCGTGTATCCGCGTCCATAGCCTTCTCTTGACACTGCTACCCCACAGTCCCTTTGATGCTTCCCTGTTAACGAAACCAGTCCCTGATATTCTCTGATGTAATGACCGGCTGTAAAACCGCGTGTGTAGGGTTTTGCAGGAATCACGTTGCCCTCGTGGACCAACGCTGCGTAGTTGATGTTGTAGTGCTTAACCCCTTCAGCGCTAATGACAAGGGTAACTCGTCATGGACTTTCCATTGATTTCAATGGAAAGTCAATGGAAGCTCATCAGGTGCCTTAGCAGCCAAGTGGTTAAAATTGAAGGGGTTTGAGGCATAGGTGCCGCTGAAAGCTGTATTGTCCACAAAACCGATGATGATGAGCTTTGGTAGTTGCCCCAGAAATAAATTCTGCTGCTGTTTTAAGCGGGTCTCTGCAGGGATGCTGAATACCTTCAGAGCTACTCTTTCCACAGCGTGCTTGGCGTTGGATATTTGCAAAGCTTCGGCGTGCCCTAACCTGACGCTCGGGGACACTTTCACTCTCTTTACAAACAGGCTCGCGGACAGTGTGTTCAGCTTGTACTGTTCCGCATCCCCGTTGATGAGGCAGAATGAGTCCTTGTTGCGATTGAGTTTGATCTTAAGATCAATTCCATTGATGAGCAGTTTATCTTGGAAGAAGAGGTCCGAATGTATGCGCCCCAGGAGGTCAAAGGTACGGCTGGCTGCAGCATGCCCCGCTCTTTTTATAAAACCCTTATTGGCGCCATCCAGAGCTGTGATTTCAAAATGCCCATGTGTATCCCTGTGAAAGAGACCCGCTGAAAGTTGTGTGTCAAGGGCGTCACTACTGTAATTTAGAATACTCTCGATGTAGGCTCTGTAGGCGTACATATTATCGTTCTGTGTGATGAGTTGGTCACCCAGGGTGATGTCCATTTGATTAAACATGGTAGCTAGAGGGTAAGCGATCGTTGCCACTTTAGCGTCATCTTCAATATTGGTCCCATCCGCTTTTCCAATCTTACACATAAGATGTAACAGAGTGTTGTTGAGATCCAAATACATATCCGTGGACCCCGACACAAAAAACTCTATAGGTGCCAAAGGTGTCAATGCTGCTAAAGGTGACGTCTCCATGAAGAAGCTGTTTTCGATGCTTGTCTGTGTGGGTTTTAGAGTAAACAAGTCCAACTCTGATTTGGCGCACTCTCCAGATCCACAATGTACGAAGGCCATGGCGCTGTTTACGAGGCTTTTAAAAAATATTTACTTTAGAACTGCTTCGCTTCTTCGTAGCTCTCTTCCGTCTTGGAGCTCTTCTTTTCTGAGGGCGTTTTGAAGCTGTCCTCCTTTTTTTATAGGGGGCTGGGCGACCCCGGCGTCTGGAAACACGCCGTTTCCTTTTGACACTCGCGCGTGGCTTATACATCAAACCAGCTCCTTCTTGAGGCTGCTTGTTCATGTGTTCTGCAAACGTCGATGTAACAGACCCAACCACCTCCTGTGCAATGTTTGTGGCAGCCGCCTTAACATGAGGCTTTGCAATTTCATAGCCTCTTCTCAGGAAAGGCATTGCTCTTCTAAACAGACTCCTAAAGAATCCTCCTAATCCAGCACCGTACATAACAGGTGAACCTTGGAAGTACGGTGGGCCTCCATAACCGGCTTGGCTTCTATATTAGTCCCTGTACATAGAAGGATCTCCGTAGGTTTTCATAACCACCATGATGGCTGCTTAATACCCTCTGTCGTGTCTAGGCCTTAAATGAAGCTTACCAATAACTTTCCCGTATTTAAAGGCCACCGGCTCCGACTGATCATCGTAGATCATAATTGAAATAGTGTCAAAATGGTTTTTAGAAACTGCGACGTAGTCAGGTTTGTTAAATTGTATGTTGACCATCGCATTATTATACCCCTGTACATGAACCCATCTTAACAACGGCGAGTAACTATCACCAATCCTCTGAGACTCTACAATATCACTATACACCAAGAGCGTGTAGAACCCCCATTAATATCGGGGCACGTGTGATCTTGTTCCACAGGGCTTTTCACATGTTGTACTGTCCCTAAAACCCTTCTTAATTTACCGGAGCAGTTAAACAAGGTGTTGCGATTTATGGATTTAAGAAACACCTTCCTTCTTACGTTATCTAGCACCAGATGAATATTCGGATGTGGTTCTATGGCAGCTATGGATTTGTTGATGGCTTCGACAACGTTTGAAACGTTTGGGTAGTAGCCATGAGGGAAGGATGCGCGTATGTCCATGGGGTCCTGTTCCCACTTGATGTGAAACTTGGTTTCGGCCGCGGTAAAGGTATTCCATGTTCTAGGGTATTGGATTTCTGTTAGGGCAACCTCCCAGTCTCCTTTCAGGTCCACAGGCTTAGCCAGTTTGATGGTGTAATTGGAAATCTGATTGCTGGGGAACATGTCCTTAGAAGCGTTTGATGGTAAGGTTATATAAAAGGGCGTTGTCTCCATCTTATCAACTGTTTTAGCTCACACACCCTTCAGGAAGCTGGCCAACACCCAACTGTTAAATTTCTCCAGCCATACGCGCCATTTGACATAGGCCTGTCTCTTAGCACCGCTACCTTTCCTTTTCAGAACCTTTTCAACCCTATACACACGGTTCGGATCATTGGGCACCTTTTGTAACTCTTCCTTGTAAAAGGACCCCGACACCGTTTCCCCATCGTAGTCCTTTAACCTGTAAATATACAGCCCTTCCTTAAGCTCCACACTTTCCACTATAAATATTTCATCACTGAAAGTCTGTTGATAACCCTTCGTGAAGACTCCTTTCAATTTTGAAATCCTTACGTGATCACCTTTTTTAAAAACTGGCTTCTTCACCTTTGTACCGAAATTACGGTCATACACATTTCTCCAAACAGTTAACGAATTATTAGGTGTTACCTCTTCGGGTGCCATTTTGAGGGTCCTATGATAACTTGCATTATATACAGCTAAGAAAGCCTGTAGAACATCGACGTATCTGTATGTGCTGTTGGCCGTAAAATACCGCCACATCTTAGACTTTAAAGTTCTGTTAAACCGTTCCTCAACCGCTGCTTTTACCTCTGTGTGTGTTACAAAATGTTGAACATTGTGCTGCTTTAATAATTTCTGAAATGACTTGTTTAAGAATTCTTTTCCGCCGTCTGTTTGTAGTTTTTGAGGAATACGCCCCTTAGCGAAGATGGTTTTAAAAGCGGTTGTGACGCTAGCCCCACTTTTATAGCGTAGCACCTCTGCGTAGGCGTACTTGGACAACACATCTATGACTGTTAATATATAACAGGTGCCGTCGTTATGTTTTGTTATATCTTGAAGGCTGATGATGTCCGCTTGCCACTGATAATCTATACAAGCATTAACGATTGTAGGACGCCTTTTAAAGCGTCTTCTGGCAGGTTTATGTAGTGAATACGCCTCCTCTCCTGATAACCACGTCTTCACAGCTTCTCTGCTTACCGACTCCTTTTCATCCACAGCTCTTCTATACAGAGAGGCAACGCTTCCAAAGCTACCAACTCCTCTTGTATCATAATAAAGTTTTCTTAACAGGCCCCCCGACATGTTAGAAGTCGTTACAGTACATGAAATGAATGACGCTTGTTTTGTTTAAGAACATTTTATTAAAAAAAATAATGAATATTACCAAATCACAGACAAAGGGGTTTCATATCTTTTCCCAGTATGCATAGTAAGTACGGTTTAACACATATACGGCTTTTAGGTTGTAACATTCTACTACTTTACTTTAAATACACGCTATCCCGTAACAATGCATCAGAACTTATCTATTATAAAACAACCTTTGTGGTGCCATGGCCATTACTTTTCTGTTTTGTAGATACAGATTACACATGCGTCTTTCTGAGTCTTTCTGCCATCTTTCTGTCACAACACCCACAGGAGCATGGTATACTTCTTAGTTTTGTGCAGGGATCGTCGGCATAGCGTATCTCCTTGAGCCACCAAGATCTTTTAGCATGTTCGGGTGGACATATTTATTTTCATCGCACAGACCATGCACAACCCTTAGCAGCTTATACAACTTGTACGGGTCTAGCATACTACATATGTACCTGATTACTCGTTCTGTGTATGAGTTGCTCAGGCACTCGTGCGCCCCCTGTTGAGGGTCCCTAATACGATGGCCGAAACACAGGCTGTAATAGTCCAGTTTGACACATGTTCGTACAACCACCGCTGCAAAACCTTTAGCAAACATTATGACGTCTCTGGTGAACAAAAGGGTATCATTTTCAAAGTCGTCGTTCTTAGAACCATCTTCACATTCCATTGGAACAGGTGCACTCGGACTTGTGGAACTTCCCGTCTGGTTTGCACAGCACATACAAGACAGATTCAAGCTGCGCCCTTTTGCAGTCTGGCCCTGGGCATCGGTTCTTTTTGGTGTTGCATCCTAAATTCAAAAGATAAATATTGACACCCCGTTAGCGGTAACAAATAAAACAAACTTTCATGTAAAGGGCCTACTCCTAACATTTATTTATTTTTTTTAAATAATTTTTTACTAACCCCGACATTTTCACCGCCCTCTGCGGCTGCTCTGAAATCTTGTGAGTCGGTAATATCCATCGCTTCCCCATCATCTTCGACGCTTGTATCAGGCTGCTGCACAACTACCTTCGTAGGACTCATAGCCATCTGAACATCCATGGTTTCATAGATGTGCGTATTAGGAGGGGGCATAGTTTGATTTACTTTGTGCATTATGAAGTAAGTGCATCCAGCAGGGGTTGCTCTCTAGAGGGGCCAAAAACAAAAAAAAGAAATATTAGCGTTTGCTAGTTGTAGAAATAAAATACATCCTTATGTAAATGGCTGCTCATAACATTTTGACTAACCTTCACATTTTCACAGCCCTCGGCGGCGGCTCTGCCATCTTGAGAGTTGTTAATATCCTGCGCTGCCCCATCAGCCTCGGTTCTGCCATCTTGAGAGTCGCTAATAGCAGCCGAGGCCCCATCAGCTTTGATGCTTCTATCAGGCTTTTGAACCGGGACCTTCTCAGGAACAACACTCTCGTGAAAACCCAAGTCTTCATAGACGGGTGTATTAGGCGGAACTAGGGTTTCTTCATCATCCTCCACCTCCAAGAGCATGCTTTGAACATACGACCCGTCGTCACTCGAACCCTCGCTAGAGCTGCTGTCGCGTTTAATCGGGGACACCTGGCGCGGCCAAACCTTGAGAACGAGGGCGTTCATGCGCTTACAAAAGGCCCCCGCCAAAAGCAGTAACATTGCAGCCCATATCCTTAGGTTCTTCAGGTTGAGAATTCTGGTCCATTACCAAGGGGCTTACGGTTCTGTAATAGCTACTGATGGGGGGCTGTGAGCCACCAAACCAAGGTTTTCTAGCGAATGGGTTGTAGCTCTTCGTGTCTGCCATGGCGACCCTTCACGTAGTCCAGCGGCTGCTTGCTGCACCAGCCTCCTGACAAAGGCTTATATGTATTCTAAGAAACCACAACCCCTAAAAGAGGCGTATACCTCTACACCACAACAGGGACACATGGCCTCAGGGCGGTTCCGCCACGCCTCTGGCATGGTCTCCAAAAAAACAACCCTCCCCCTGTGACTCAGCCGCCCCTTCTGGGACAGCTGCTTTTAAACACTCTTGGCAGCACAAGTGTCGCATGTCACTTTGGGAACCCTGGGGCAACACAAAGTGACCCCTGTCACTTTTTGCGGCCAGAGTTCTTTTGCGATCATAGTAGTTGCTGCCAATAGTTTGCTGCCAGATCTATCCGGCCTGTGGCCCGGTCATTTTGAGAATTGTCAAATTTAAGACCCGAAGTTTATGGCCAGGCCTGTCAAATTTAAGGCCAGCAAGTTGGTGCCAGGCCTGTTAAATTTAAGGCCTGTCAAATTTAAGGCCAGCAAGTTGCTGCCAGACCTGTCAAATTTAAGGCCAGAGTTTGCTGCCAGACCTGTCAAATTTAAAACCAGAGTTTGCTGCCAGACCTGTCAAATTTAAAACCAGACCTGTCAAATTTAAGGCCAGAGTTTGCTGCCAGACCTGTCACTTTTCCGGCCAGAGTTAATGTGAAGGTATCCCACCCTACTACTTAGGCTATTGCAAAAAAATATTTCCCAGGGTATACTGGAGGGTGCATAAAATGTGTAAACTAGAGCTATTCGGTCCAAGTACGAGCTGGAGGTGCGATAAAGAAAAGAGTTGATACAGTCATGAGTGGCTAGACTGTACTCAGGTGGTAGAACTGTGGGATGATCATGATGTAGTACAGTGAATAAGTCTGACTACATATCTGACACTCTGGAAATTCACCAGACCAATATTATAAATGACTTATTGAGCCAGCCTTGCTTTTCCTTACCTACAGAACTCTGCATAAAAATGCTTTCGCTATTGTAAAGCGTTTGGTGCAGAGAAACTGGTAATCACCAAGAAGCATGGAAAAATTAGCTATATTTAAAAGACTTACTAGAGGAAGGGCGAATGAGTTCCAGAAATTATGCACAACGACATAGAAATGAATGATATCTAGGAGTGACTAGAGAACATTAATTGGGAAGCAAGCTAACTCTAGATTGCATTCAATGATTTCCCCAGACCGTAGGATTCTTATCGTACAGGGTAGATGTAAATTGATAAAATAAAACTATTTGTTGAAACATTTAAATCTAGAATTATTAAAAATGAAATACTGTATGAAAGCAAAGCTGATGATATCTGGAATGGGCATCATACATATTTAAGCCCTTAGAACCCGTCAAAAAATTTATGATTGGTAGCCCCTGGGGTGTATGTGCACTGTTTGAACACATTTGGTAAAACCTTTGCATTTTATTTGCAGTCACTGCATAGTGGTTTATTGCGCCAGATGTCTTAATGGTTGTTTTTTGTTTGTTTTTTTATAGCGCGAACTCGACCCGAAGGTATTGGAGCGCTTTACATGAGCACCGTATTTACATTACACATTTAGGCATGGGGAGATTAGGGGCCAGATGTAGGTGTCCAAATACTGGTCGGAAACGGCCGAAAATACCGATTTTCTGCCGTTTCTGACCGGTATTTGGACATTGGTATGTAGGGGCATGTAAAATTACAGAATCGGTAATTTTACCGAATCTGTAATTTTACCGATTCGGTAAAATACCGAATTGGTAAAATTACTGATTCTGTAATTTCAGATGTAGGTAGCACTGTTTTCAGTGCTACAAGGGTTTAAGAGTTCTTAATTTACCACCAACTATTAGTTGGTGGTAAATTAAGAAAACCATTTAAAAAGCATTTTTTTACTTTTTAAACAGTGCCATGTGGCACACATACATGCCCTACGGGCATGTATGTGTGTCACATTGCACAGAAGGCAAAAACTGGGGTGCTACAGGGTGTCAAAGTGACACCCTGTCCCCCTTGGCAATTCGGTATTTTTACCGATTCTGTAATTACAGAATCGGTATTTGCCAGTGATTCCTATGGGCTTCAAGGCCCATAGGAATCAATGGCAAATACCGATTCTGTAATTACAGAATCGGTAAATAACGAATCATACCGATTCGGTATTTTTTACCGAATAAATACCTACATCAGATTTACCGATTCATGAATACCGAATCGGTAAAATTCGGTATTTATGAAGCGGTAAATCTGATTTACCTACATCTAGCCCTAAGTGATTTGGCCAAATTTATCTTTTCTGCCATGATAACTGCGACATGGTAATATTGTCTTGCTTCAGATTTTAAACATTTTGGCATGGTCTAAACAATGGTTGTGTTGGTTGTCTTTTTAGTGACTCATGTAGATTTTTGGCTATTGCATTATATGGTTTGGCTGTTTATGATAATCTCCGAACTTCGTGTCTTCTTAATCCCCAAATCATTGCAATCAATCATAAAGCTTTATTCGAGTTGCATACTCATAAAAGCATAACATACATATTAAAACAACACAATTGTTAATTTAATTACATTTAGACAAAATACATTTTTATAAAACAGTTATGCAAGCTTTTTAAAGACTGTAGAAATAACACACAGTAAAACAATTATCAAATCGAATTATTAGAAAGTGCTTTCCGCCTAATGGACCAGGCCCACCCCAGATATTTGGCTATACCCATGACAATAGGATCCTCTGTGGTGGTACAGATGATTCTCAGTGCCTCAGCAGCACTATTTGTCCCAAGGTTTTTGCAAACTGGAACTAACCAAACCCTTCTTGGTATGACGTAGGCATTACAAGCAAATAGGAAGTGACCCACGCTTTCGTTGGCTGCACCACATGCTGGGCAGCACAGGGTGTTCAAACTCTTCCACCTGCCTGTTAAATATCTCAGGGGGAGGGAGCCAGATCTTAACTGGAAAAACAGTTTCCTGTCCATTGGGACAGTAATACTATCCCAGTACTGTTCTAACACAGGACACATTTTGATTTCCAGAAAGCGACCTCCCATTGAGTCAGATTTAACCCCCCTCCATAGCCTGCCATCTATCCAGTCCCAATATAAGGTTTTAAGTATATTTTTGCTTGGGAAAGCTTCCCCCGCTGGGTTGTTCCAGAAGTTGGAAAGACCTAGTTCGGCCAGCATGACCCTTAAGTTTTTCAGCCATGGTATTTTATGGAAGGTATCAAGTTTAATAACTGCTAGAAAACCATCCGCATAGTGCCTAATCTCGGGAGTGGACCAAAGTCGTCTCCAATATAGGATGGGACGCAATCGGGCTCGATCACTAACAGTTCTTCTCCCAAGATCAAGACTAAGGGGGATTAGTGGAGTACTCTGGGGAAGTCCTGTGATTCCCCTGAGAAACCTGTTCTCTGCTATCTGTAGGGAGGTAAGCTTCTCATAGCCCCACAGCTCTGCCCCATAGAGAGCCGAGCCTAGTGCTTTAGCATCATATACAGCAAGGACAGGTTTTATGGGCTTTGTTTTTGATTTCTTATGCTCCACCCGTAGAGCCCCCGAAATTTGCAGGTGTTTCAGAACTGCTTTTTCTATGTGATGGGACCAACCATGATTGGTAGCTATTTGTACTCCTAAATAGGTGAACTCACTAACTACCTCAAGCACGATGTTATTCATCTTTATCCTGGGACGAGG
This sequence comes from Lissotriton helveticus, assembly GCF_964261635.1. Taxonomy (NCBI): domain Eukaryota; kingdom Metazoa; phylum Chordata; class Amphibia; order Caudata; family Salamandridae; genus Lissotriton; species Lissotriton helveticus. Next base: position 251,142,783 of record NC_136069.1, on the reverse strand, counting down.
TTTACGTCCTCGGGAAAAGACCATCAACTTGGTCTTGCCTACATTAACTTCAAGACCGTGTTCCAGGCAGAACTCGTCAAAGATATCCAGGGCACGCTGTAGCCCAGCGGGAGTCTTAGACATAATTAACGTATCGTCAGCGAACATCAGGATCGGGACCCTGAGGCCCGCTAACGAAGGAGCATCCACACTGGCATCTTGAATCCTGCCAACTATCCCATTAATATATAATGTAAAAAGCAAGGGTGCCATTGCACAACCCTGACGAACCCCTCGTTCTACCGGAAAATCGATAGAAGATTGGCCATCCAACCCCCACTGGACTTTGGCAAAATTGCTCTCATGCAACCTCATGATTAATGTGAGCAATTCTGCTGGGATGCCTATCTTATTTAAAACCGACCAAAGCTTGCATCTTGGGACTAAGTCGAATGCAGCCCGCAAGTCGACAAAGGCGACATACAGGCTGCCCCTACCAAGAAGTACCGTGCCCCACCGCAACATGGTAAATCGGAACACCTGGTCAACAGTGCTGGTGGCCCTCCGAAAGCCTGCCTGGAAGGGGGAAAGAGAGTTGGTTTCATCCACCCATTCCATAAGTCTGTTTGCCACCATCTTACCAATCACTTTTTGGATAGTGTCAATCAAGCTTATTGGCCTATAATTAGCTGGAAGGGATCGATCTCCTTTTTTATATATCGGTATGATTATGGCTCCCTTCCATTGGTCTGGGACTTGCGCGCCTTTTGCAATAGCGTTCCCCAACAGGAACACGTACCTAACCCACCTTTTTTTATCGTGTTTAAAAACATCCGAAGGTATCCCGTCTATACCCGGGGCCCTACCCCCTTGCGCGGAACCTATTGCAAGTTCAACTTCTTTGGCGGAAAAGAGATTATCTCTAGAGAACACAACTGGAATTACTTCCCCCACCACCTTCTCATTTGACTCTGCATATTGGGGCCTAAAATAGTTCACCCAAGCAGACTCTGGGACGTTATTATCTGGTTTGTTTGGGATACCCCCTCTACCCCACTTCACTATCTTCCAAAAAAGCCTTGAATCCTTGGCTCCAGAGGCCTCCTTTAAATCAGCCCAAAACTTTTCGTCCCATATTTTTTTTGCCGTGGAAATACTTAGGTTATATTGCTTCCTTGCTGCCCTAATTGCTGCCCTATCCTTGTTTCTGATAGCATTACCCAAGGTTAATCTAGCTGCCCTGCACTGTTGGTTAAACCACCTAGCTGGTTTAAGTGGAGCTGAGACATTTCCCTTGTATACTCTCATAAAATGTGGTCTTAAAAGAGCAAAGAGATTATTGTGTATATCAGTGATTGCCCTAGATCCAGGGACTGTGGAACTTACCAGTTCCATCGCGGCAAGGGCATTGTCCACCTCAGAGCCAATGTAGTCCATAGAAGCTTCATTTACCAAAACACGTGGCCACTTTAATCTACGCATATCGTTTGAGATATCGAGGGGCAAACCTTCAGTTGCCCTCAAATCAGAATGGCCAGACTTCCACCATGTGTGAGACACACAGAAGGGGTTGTGATCACTTTCTATTCTGCCCTTAACGAGATATAGGGATATTTGATGTTAACTGGGTGTTATTGCGTGGAACATTACTTAGCCTAGGATCATTGTTAGCCACAACTCCAACATTATGGTGGGGTTTAGGAATGCTTAAAGAGGGCTGGAGATTAGTAGGAACAGACGTACTACCTTGCGGACATTCCAAGATTTTACCCTTGGGCTCCTGGTCTGAGACATTAGTAGTTTTTCCCCCTGAACTGGTTACCGGGCACACTAACCCTGTAAGATTAGTCAATTGTCTTGGTCCCTTTTTCTTGGACCCATTTACAGTGCTAGCTATAGGAGATTTTATTTCTACAATAGTCGAGTTTTTCTCTTTTCCAACCATTTCCTGACACCTACTACTCTCATTTAACCTAAGTTGAGATTTAATTAAAGACTTTGTAGAGAAAAAATTGTCAAGGGTGGCCTGTTCTAAATGATCCAAGCGACTAATTACCTTGTTAACTTTATCCTCTATGGGTGCCAAAAGTGACCTTAATAATTTTTCCAGGTCAGGTATCAGTGGGTGTACCGGGGGGGCAACCAATCCCATCCCCTGGGGGTCATTGATGATAACACTTGGACTCACTACAGGAACAATTCCCTCCTTGTTTAGTAGGTCACTACTTTCGCTGATCTCACTATTTTCCTTTCGTGTGGACAAGGTGTTTTTTGCGACTTTCCTGAGTTTAGTTGGGGGTTTAGAGGAATAACATTTCCTCAGAGCAGTATTCCTTTTTCTTTTCGCGCCTGATTTTAGAGTAAGCGCACTGGTGGGCACACTGGTTTCAGCCGTACAGTTTGGTGAGTCAATGAGATTTACAGAAGGGGTTATGGACAAAGTGGAAATCTCAGTTCCCAAGGTTATAGGAGATACGTTAGGTACTTCAGTCACAACAGGCAAAATTGTAGACGACAAGGGGGTAACCAGTGCCGGGAAAACTTGTGGTAAACGTTTATCCACAGAATTCTTAAGAATCTCAATTGACAGCCTGCGCTCGGCACGTTTCTCTGATAGAGTAATTTCCTTATCAATGTCCTGGGTAACATGATTAAAAAACTTATCTAGAGGGCCAAGGATGGTTACTCCACCCTCGGCCTGTGGAGGGACCAGGCTTGTACTATTTTGTGTTAGGGACATTGTTAGCGACCCTCTACAGCAATACAATTAAGACTTTGTCACAATAAATAGTTAAAACGCAAATTTAAATAAGTCGGTGCAGTCACAAAAGTTTACGAGTGTGATTTACTTAGCCCTACACGTCAGTGGGGTGGCCCAGCCCGGCCTCCTTCGGCCCCTGACGGCCGCAGACGGTCCCGCCCTTGTCCCGGGCTTCTCCCGGGCTTCTCCCGGGCTTCTCCCGGGCCGCTCCCGCGCGCTCCCGCGCAGCGGGACACGGCTACTACTGATATACAATCCAATTAGAAAAAGAGGAGGAGCCTGCAGGGAGGGCGTCCCAGGTGGTGGCGGTTGGGGGTTGCTGGCGCTCCTGGGACTTGTAGTCCTGCGCGGCAACACGCTCGCAGCCCTGCAGAGACAACCTCCCACAAGGAGCCCCACACGAAGCGGGACCCGCGCAGCGGGTTCCGCGAGCAGTTAGTGTGAAGGCAGAAGTAAAAACAGCAGTCCAGGGTCCCAGCTCGAGGCAGAAGCAATTTCCAGAGTAATCCAACGTACAACCAACGGAGACGGCTTTTGACTGTGAGGGTTGCAGGGAGGAGCTGCAGGGAGAGCATCCCAGGTGGTGGCGGTTGGGGGTTCTTGGCGCTCCTGGGACTTGTAGTCCTGCGCCGCAACACGCTCACAGCCCTGCAGAGACAACCTCCCACAAGGAGCCCCACACGAAGCGGGACCCGCGCAGCGGGTTCCGCGAGCAGTTAGGGTGAAGGCAGAAGTAAAAACAGCAGTCCAGGGTCCCAGCTCGAGGCAGAAGCAATTTCCAGAGTAATCCAACGTACAACCAACGGAAACGGCTTTTGACTGTGAGGGTTGCAGGGAGGAGCTGCAGGGAGAGCGTCCCAGGTGGTGGCGGTTGGGGGTTGCTGGCGCTCCTGAACTTGTAGTCCTGTGCCGCAACACGCTCGCAGCCCTGCAGAGACAACCTCCCACAAGGAGCCCCACACGAAGCGGGACCCGCGCAGCGGGTTCCGCGAGCAGTTAGGGTGAAGGCAGAAGTAAAAACAGCAGTCCAGGGTCCCAGCTCGAGGCAGAAGCAATTTCCAGAGTAATCCAACGTACAACCAACGGAGACGGCTTTTGACTGTGAGGGTTGCAGGGAGGAGCTGCAGGGAGAGCGTCCCAGGTGGTGGCGGTTGGGGGTTGCTGGCGCTCCTGGGACTTGTAGTCCTGCGCCGCAACACGCTCGCAGCCCTGCAGAGACAACCTCCCACAAGGAGCCCCACACGAAGCGGGACCCGCGCAGCGGGTTCCGTGAGCAGTTAGGGTGAAGGCAGAAGTAAAAACAGCAGTCCAGGGTCCCAGCTCGAGGCAGAAGCAATTTCCAGAGTAATCATTGCACAGAGTTGAATCCAGAGGCCTAGAGCATGCACTTATTCTTCCACTCAGGCACAGCCGTCAGTGATGTTGTCCTTGCCACATGAGTCTGCTGTGTTAATGCACAGAATGTTGGCTGTCATTGCAATATATCTTGCTTGGGCCATCAATTCAAAGCAAGTAATACTTTCCAACCTGTTCATGCGGAGCAGCTTCTGGTATAAGGCCGACAGCCCTGATTGTGGCTGGTGGGCCAGCTTTAAACCCCTGCTTTTAGTCATTTCTGCACTGAAAGTTATTGGTGGTGGTCATGCTATAAACTTCTGGTCATTAGCCTTTCCTCTGACCGTTCTTGTTTGTGGTGGCAAATTTAGCATAGCCTTAATGGGTGGGTCAAATGAATGTTGTTAGCTTCCTCCCAGCCCCCCACCCCATTTCTGAGTTTTTTGAGTTGTTTTCTTTTTTTTGGGGGGTGATTGCCTTTATCCCCCTCTCCAACTTAGAAGTGCTATCTCGGAGTTCCCCTGTGTTGTGCAAATGCTCATAGTGACAGCCAACCAATGTGCTTTCTAGAGCTTCGTCATTGTGCTGCGGGAGGTGAAGGTTGCTCCTCTTCAGGCAGCACATTTGCCCCTGCTGTAAGGTAGTTTTGGCCTTCAAACAATGATGAGCAGGGGTGAGGCTCGGGAAACAACGATTCAGCTCTGTGATGGTCATTAGCAGCTGCGGGGAATAACAGCCTACAGTAAACCAGCTTTCCAAGTTATGAGTAAATATACTGCTGGGCGTTCACCAGTCAGGACCTGCCCTGCTAGCAGAACGGAAAGTCTTACCTTTCTGATTGACACCTTCTGTATTATGCATAAGAGACAGTACATGTTTGCTAGTTCATTTAGGTTTCTGTAAATTCGTAATTCTTCCTTGTTATGGACATTATCATTTTAATATATTATTTTATTTTTAAGCTAAGGTCGTATTACTATTAAAAAAGTATGCCTTGCAGTATAGATTGGACCGCTTTGTGGTGTTATTTAAAATGAAATAAAGAGTACTAATTCTCTCTGGTTTCCATGTCAAATCATAACCAAAATAAATGTTATCTCACCTTTTCAGGGACGATATTTAAACAAAAGAAAGAAAAAAGATCTAAAAATTGTCATTATATGTACAAGGAACATAGAAGGAAGTGAGTGAAAACAGGAAATTGGTTTCGCAGCACTCCTGAAACCTACTATTACAAAGTGAGTGTGAGGTTTACAGAACAGCTATGGGGGGTCCTAAGTCCCTAGTCCAAAAGTAGGTATAACCATCAAGATCTCAGATCCAATTAGAAATCTATTGACAGTCCACAGAAACGCGCTAGCACTCAAAAACGTTTTGATGACATTTTCGAATTGTGTTAAACTGAGCAAATGAGCACATCGTTATTTTTATGAGTACATCTTCGTTCAAGGACAAAAGCAAGTAACACAGTGAATTCCTGACTCCACTACTGACAAGTTTTCAACATAATGTAAACAAATTACACAGATACTTGGCTGCTCTTGTAGTTTGCAGAAATACTGGATATAAACTCTGATCCAGTTAAGTGGATTGTGCTACAGTTGCTAAGTATGACTCATGCTAGATGAAAGGGACAAAAGTTCATGGCTACGAACAGCTCGCTGTTCATCTTTACTTCCACCGATTATTATTTTGTGGCTGTGCACTGTTTATCTGCAAGTACCTAGCCAATCTACTATTGCAAATGTAGTCTTCTGCCTACAAAGCATTAGTGTGTCACTTCAAATAAGGAAATGCGATTTAAGTAACTTCCTGCTAATAATTGGACCTATTTTTCTGAGTAGTTTCACCACTTACAGTAAAAACCAAAACTTTCTGTTTGCCAGTAGAATACCAGATGTTAAAGATTAACACGCAGGATGAAGGAAGAGAATATAAACACATACTGAAAACAAAAAAACAAGCATTGGCATAGCCAATAGGTCTCGCCTTTGGGACCTTATAAGTGCTTAGACAGAGCTATTGGCTTTGCCAATGTCTTTAAACTATGTTATAGAGCAGTGTGGCTGCTATGCAGCATGTTGAAAAGTTATCATTAAAAAGTGTTATAAGCATTTGTGTTACCTCATATATAACCAATAAGACATTATGTAAAAATGGCGATTGTTTGGGAAAGAGACTGTAATATAACATCCACAGCTGACAACTTTGGAACTGGGGAAACATATTCAGGCCTTGGTGTACTCTCCCTGCGCAGACCCCAAAAATAAAAAGAGGCAGAAACATGGCGAACTTTTAAATGTAAATACTGCATGTGGTGATACAGAAGTTATATTATGTGCATTGTGTAGTACTTACTAACAATTGGTGCGAAGTTGTGGTACACTGGGATCTAGGGTTTTGGGGCCCTTTGCGTCCCAATAATGGATACTTTAACTAGTGAACAGAGGCAGGTTGGCCCATTTCACATGCTTGCATTAGGACTCATACCATCATTTTTCTGTCAATGCTTACTAACATTTACCTAATCTAAAGTGCTTTGATGAAACTGCACTTGGGTGTGTTTTGAAATGTTTAGATGTGACTCATACTTGGTAGCATTCTATTAGGTCAGAATAGTCTAGTGTAAAATATGCTGAATGGTGGCCAACTAGATAGTTTTATGAATTTACATTGGGTAATATGTGTATAAATGTATGTCCCAAAGGACACTGATGTTTGTTTTCTTCCACTTGGGTTGTCAAGTTCTTGGCTTTGGGTGGCTGTTATGTTTTTAGGCATAGCAAAAGACTCACAAATGATGGACGGAATGCAGAACAAATCAAACATTCACCCCCAGTCTAGAGATCTGACTTAAATCCCTTGTTCTTTTGCTCACCATGCCACTCCAGTTTAGAAGCAGCCATAAGGAAATCAGCCTTGACCCTGCTCCTCATTACAACACTCCAGCCCCGAACTGGCAAACCAAGTCCTCCCTCGACCGGAAACAAGCTTCTTGGGCCCGGTTTCGCAGTATCACCCCACATCAGCCGGGCTAGCTTGAATCCAGTGGCACAGTGAGCCCAGGATCCACGCCTGGGAATACCCGGTGCACTTACGGTGAGAAAGCATAAGACACACACAAATGATAGATGGAATGTGGAGCAAATCCAACTTTTAAGCCCAGTCAAGAAATCTGGGTTAAATCCCTCATTCTTTTGCTCACCTTGCCACCCCAGTTTCAACCCAGCCATATGCAAATCAGTCTTGACCCTGCTCCTCATGGGAACAGTCAGCCCGAACTGCCAAGCCAAGGCTTCCCTGGACCAGAAACAAGAATCCTGGGATTGGTTTCAGGATATTACCTTGCATCGGCCAGGCTAGCTTGAATCCAGTGGCACAGTGAGCCTGGGGCCCACGTCTGGGCATACCCGGTACACTTAGGGTAAGAAAAGAAGAGACACACAAATGATGGTTGGAATGTGGAATTAATCAATCAATCAATAAGGGGTTTGTAAAGCGCATTACTCACCTGTGAGGGTCTCAAGGTGCTGTGTGGGGGGTGCAGCTCCGGAATTAGTCTGAGAGCCAGGTCTTGAGGCTCTTCCTGAAGGTGGGCAGAGTCAGGGAGCTTCTGATGTTGACTGACAGCTGGTTCCAGGCCTTTGCTGCGACATAGGAGAAGGCTCTTCCACCTGCTCTGGTTCTGCGGACGCGTGTGGTTTCTGCCAAGACTAGGTCGGTGGAGCGGACGCTCCTTTTGGGTACATGGAAGGAGACTCTCTCGTTGAGGTATTTGGGTCTGCTGTTGTGGAGGGATTTGTAGGCGTGGGTGAGTAGCTTGAAGGTTACTCTCTTCTCGATGGGGAGCCAGTGGAGGTCTCGTAGGTGCTGGGTCATGTTCTCATGTCATGGGGTACAGCGGGCGAATTTGGCTGCGGTGTTCTGGATGGTTTGGAGCATGTGTAGCAGGGTTTTGTTGATTCTGGCATAGAGTACGTTACCGTAGACCAGTCTGCTGGTTATGAGTGCGTAGGTGACAGTCTTTCTGCATTCAGGGTGGATCCACTTGAAGGTCTTAAGGAGGATGCGGAGGAAGTTGAAGCAGGTGGAGGCGACGGCGTTGATGTGGCAGGTCATGGTGAGGGAGAAGTCTATGATGATACTGAGGTTCCGGGTGTGGTCAGATGGAGTGGGAGGGTTTCCGAGGGCAGAAGGCCACCAGATGTTGTCCCAGGCGGTGGGGGAGGGTCCAAGGACGAGGACTTCTGTCTTCTCCGAGTTGAGCTTAAGGCAGCTGTAGTTCATCCAGGCTGCAACGTCTTTCATTCCTTCCTGGAAGCAGAGTCCAGTGTTTTCAGGGTTCTTCGTGATGGAGAGGATGAGCTGGGTGTTGTATGCATAGGATACTATGCTGAGCCCGTGCTGTCTAACAATGGCAGCGAGGGGGGCCATCTAAATGTTGAAGAGCATGGGCTGGGCGAGGATCCTTGGGGTACTTTGCAGTTGATTTCTGTGGGTTTGGAGAGGAAGGGTGGGAGTCAGGTCCTTTGTGTTCTGCCGGTGAGGAAGGAGTGGATCCAGTCGAGGGTGGTTCCCAATATGCCAGCAGCGTGGAGTCTGGTGGGAGATAATGTTGAAGGCTGCAGAGAGGTCTAGTAGGATGAGGGTCGCAGTGTGGCCCTGGTCGAGTAGCATGTAGATGTCATCGGTGGCAGCGAGGAGGGTGGTCTTGGTGCTGTGTTTGCTGCGGAATCCGGACTGAGAGGAGTTGAGGAATGGCGTTCTCTTCGATGAAAGTGGTCAGCTGGGCGTTAATTAATCTCTCTGTGACTTTGGCTGCGAAGGGAAGGAAGAAGATGGGCCGGTAGTTTTTCAGGTCAGTCGGGTCAGCCGAGGATTTCTTGAGGAGGAGCTTGACCTCTGCCCGCTTCCAGTCATCGGGGAAGATGCCGGATTCGAAGGAGGCGTTAATGGTCCGGCATAGTTCGGGTGCTATGGCAGCGGCTGCTCTGGCAGGGGTCCGTGGGGGCTCCTGAGTGGGTGTTCTTCATGGTTGTGGTGGTGTCTTCAGTGGTAGTCGGTTTCCAGGTAGAGAGGAGGGTGGTGTCAGGAGCCTGTTCGTTGAAGTTGTCGTGGAGGGCCTTGATTTTTAGGTGGAAGTAGGAGCTGAGCTTGTTGCAGAGGTCCTGGGATGGTGTGACGTCCATGGCTCCGCTCAGGGTTTGGTGAACTGCTGTATGACGTTGAACAGTTCTTTCGCGTTACTGGCGTTGGTGTGGATTTTGTTCTTGATAAAGGTCCTCTTGGGGTCTCTTATGCGCTGGTGGTATTCAGTCATGGTGTTCCTGAAGGTGTTCTGGTCTTCGGTGGTTTTCCTATTCCTCCAGAGTTGCTCAGGGTGCCTGCATGAGTGCCTGGTTTTCTGGAGGTCGGTGGTGAACCAGGCGGCCTTCGGGGGCATTGTCTGATGAGATGGTGGAGGGGTGCGAGCTTGTCTGCGCAGCTGGTGATCCAGCGGTGTTGTTCTTTGGCTGCAGAGTTGGTGTCGGTCGTGGCAGAGGAGGGTCGTGGAAGAGGGTGGTGTTGAGGTGTTCCTCTGTGACCTTGCTCCAGTTCCTTCGTGGCGGGCGACGGGCGGGCTTTCGGTGTGGTGGCGGTGTTGAAGGTGAATTGTACACAGTGGTGATCTGTCCAGGTAGGTTGCGTGGTGTGGCTGAAGTGAACGTTTGTCCCTCCTGCCAAGATGGGGTCGAGGATGTGTGGGTGGGGGTGGTGACAAGCAGCTTTAGTCCAAGGTTGGCGAGGTTGTCCAGGAGGGTGGTGGAGTCTGGGTCGCTGCTATTGTCGAGGTGGAAGTTCAGGTCTCGGATGAGAATGTAGTCCGTGGAGGCAATGGAGTGGGGCGCGACAAGGTCGGCGATGGTGGTGGCGGAAGAGGCACGAGGCCCTGGGGGTCTATAGGTGAGGGTCCCGCATAGCATGGTTCTGGGGCTGGTCGGGATCTGGAAGTAAAGGTGCTCTGTGTTGGAGAGGGGGTCGCTCGTGCTGGAGGTGGAGAGTAAGAGGGAGCTCTTGTGTGCGATTGCGAGTCCTCTTCCTGGCCGGTGGGGGCGTTTTTTTTCTTTAGATCTGGTACCCGTCGCGGATGGCGGTGGCGATGTCGGGGGCCGACGTGGCATTGGTCCATGTTTCTGTGAAGAAGGTGACATCTGGTGAGAGGGTGTCGAAAAGGTCCCCTATCTCTACGGTGTGTCAGTGTAGTGAGCACATGTTGAGGTGGATGCACTTGTAGGGCTTCGGTGGTATGGGCGTACGGCGTGGGTTTGGTGGTCGTGGGGAGGCTTTTCATGGTGAAGGATTGTCAGCAGTGTCGGCAGGATAACTGCCCGTGGGTGGTGTTCGGGGTCGCCTGCTGGCAGCTGTTGTTCCTTCTGGGATTGAGTGCGAGGAGATCGGTGGAGTTGTAGCGGTGGGAGGTAGTAGATCCAGGGCGCAGACGGGCTGGCCTTTGGTGCGCCCACTGCGCGGCCATGCAGCGGCCGCCATTAAGTAGGGGAGGGGGTAGGGACTTGCAGCTGGGAGGCGGGAGCAGGGGAATTAGGCAGGGGGGAGGGGCCGCGGGGGAGCACCGGCTGGAAGGGAACGGGCGGGAAAAAAGAAGAGGAAAACAAGCCAAAATATGGGAGATACCGAATAAAAGCAGGCACAGTCAAAACAAATGCAACAGCAGGAGCACAGTCAAAACAAAGTGAATTAGGACAAAGAAACAAGAGTGAGCAGAAATGCAGGCACAACAGGGTCTCAAACCACAGACAGGGACAGAGCGTGGCACAGTGAGAGCAGCGGCACTGACTAGCGGAGCTGCAGGGGTAGAGAGCAGGTCCCTGACCAGGAGGTCAGAGGGCTTGCTGGTGCTCCGTCACAGCGGCCGCCATTAAGTAGGGGAGGGGGAAGGGAATTGCAACTGGAAGGTGGGAGCGGGGAATTCGGCTGGGGGGAGGGGCTGAGGGGGAGCAGCGGCGGGAAGGAAACAGGTGGGAAAAAAGAAGAGGAAAACAAGCCAAAATATATGGGAAACCGAATAAAAGCAGGCACAGTCAAAACAAATGCAACAGCAGGAGCACAGTCAAACAAAGTGAATTAGGACAAAGAAACAAGAGCGAGCAGAAATGCAGGCACAACAGGGTCTCGAACCCCAGGCAGGGACAGAGATTGGCACAGTGAGAGTAGGGGCACTGACTAGCGGAGCTGCAGGGGGAGAAAGCAGGCCCCTGGAAGAAATCAAACATTCACCCCTGGCAAGAGATCTGGGTTAAATCCATTGTTCCTTTGCTCACCAAGCCACCCCAGTTTAGACCATGCCGTATGCAAATCAGTCTTGACCCTGCTCCTCATGGAAACAGTCCCGCCTGAAATGCCAAGTCAAACCGCCCTAGACCAGAAACAAGCATCCTGGCACAGGGTTTGAGGTATCACCCTGCATCAGCCAGGCTATATTGAATCCAGTGGCACTCCGGAAAGTGAACAACTGGGGAAAAAGGAGGGAACAAGAAGCTAAAGTAACCAATAGCAAGCAAGATTTTTTACAAGATAACCAATTAGACCAATCAAAAGTGATAGGTAGAGTCAAACCCCACAAAGTACATACAACAGATGATTCTGCAGCACAAGTGCTGTAGGCATGACCTAAAAGGAGTGTTTATGTTGTATTTTAGGACATTTGATGTGGAGAAGGAATAAAAGAAGAGGAGTTGCATATATTTAAACTGGTGAATGAAATTTTCATGAGAGTGTTTGTTTATTATAGGAAGGCTTCGCCAAATAGTTGGATCCATTCTTTGGCTGTTTCTCTAATGTTATCTGTTAGAGGAAAAGGGCCTGGTTTAAAACCAGGAACAGCAGGGGGCCTATTGCAGGAATATATTGCACCATGCAAGTCTACACCTCATGCACCCTCATCTGGCAAACAGGCACATGCAAGGGGGTAGGGCAGTAGTGAAAGATGACCTCCTTGTTTGAAAACACTGGTTACTGTTTCAATGCATAGGGATAGGCTGATTTTACAGCAGGTGATCCCCTGCAGGCTGGCATAGTGTATGAAAGTACCTACCTGCATGGGGATACCTGCAGACTCATATGCACCCTCCTAAAATGTGCAGTCAATGGGGCACATTAATATGTGCACCACTTCCTATGTGTCAAGCACTCAGTGTGTTTCCCAAAACCCTGTTTTGCTCTGAACACACATTTGTAATACAGTGTGGGCAGAAGTAAAAAAGCATTTTCTCATTTTGCGTATTACACAAGTGCCCCGGTGGTGCAGCGGGCATTTGTGCCAGCTTTGTGTGCCCCTGAGAACTTTGGTATTACAGAATGGGCTGCAGATGCTTTGTAATACCGATAGCGCTGATGCACATACAATGCCAGCTATATCCTTAGAGGGCGTTCGCACATTTGCATGGGGGCGTGGCCCCATGCAAATGAGGGAATCACTTTGTCTCTGTGCCTGCGCCATATTATCGACATGGGCGCCAAAGAAAACATGCCTTTAGAAGGCACACTGAAAGTGAGCCACAAAAAGGTGCTGCATTTTCAGTGCGTCTTCTAAATGCAGCCCTCATAACGGAATGAAATAGGGTCCCCTGGACTCCTAAGACATCACCTTGCAGGCTGGTGCAGTCACACACAGCACCCACCTTCGAGGGGATCTCTAATCCTTTTTAAAAATGCAGGCGGGTAGCCGCCTGGAAAGAGAAACTTTGAGCAGCATTTAAACAGCTGCTCCATATTACTCTTGAATGCGCTGCCCTGGGGGCACCACAAGTACGCGCCTGCCTGAGGGCAGCACATTCTTCCTGATAGTGCGCACTTTACATGTTTGCACCCAGCGCACCTGCTTTAAAGTGAGCGGTGGCGCAAACATTGAAAGAGCACCCTAGCTATAATATGGGCCCAGGGCGAAAAATTTGCCCTCGTATAATTTCTATTAGAAACGGGCTGCACAACCCTCTAGGGGCCCCTTCTGTAATATGGAAGTGCCCCACGGGTGAAAAACTTGGGCACAAATGCGTGTTGCACCCTCCAACACACAGGAGTCCATGCCTGCATTAAGCCAAAAACACTGGTCTGCATCTCAGTTCAACTTAAGCCATATTGTTTCTATGACAAACAATATGTTGGTCATACATTTCCATTCATTGTCTAGAAAGGTAGATGACATTGTGTGGAATATCCCTCTATTTGGAACTTGATTCCCATCCCTTTTGGATTGGGACGTAAAAAGTCTGCAGGCCTACGATAGTCTAGTGCAAGACAGCATTTTCAGAGCATTGTGTTAAATACATGAGGACAGGTAGTATGCAGAGCACCATGGCAAGCAAATGACAGCCGGTGTAGTTTATGCCATTTAGCTTGCAGAAGTTCGCTTATCCTGCTGTTACGCCTAAGCATTTGCCCAAACTTTTCAGAACCATCTGCTCTATTATGTACCAATGCCAAGGCAGCCTACAGTACTGGTTTTCAAATATTGTAATGTAAAGCCCCTCAGTGCAAAATGTTTTTGCACAAGCCCTCCCTCAAACTCTGAAATGCAGGTGGGCCAAGAGGAGGGGAGGGTCTCGGGGAGGAGTTAGGTTATTTAGAATTTGGCACACAGGGCATTCCGCTACAAACTTGACAGAGTAGTCTCTTTGTCAAACTGATGGTCTGGCCGCTCTATTTAGAGTCGACTGTTCCATCATGTACCTGCTGACAGAGCTAGTGGAAACCTTGGACTGATTGCTCCACGAATATTGAGCCGTCCATCCTATTACCTCTGACCATGCCCCCTTATATACCGTTTTACAACCACGGGTGTCTCTGCAGCTTGGGGATTGGTAATTGTGATGTTATCGCAAGACAAGGGCCAAGCAGCTACCCGGTTCTCCGAATGTTTGGAAGATGTACCAGACTGGATGTCTAACCACTGCCTCAAGCTAAACAGGAGTAAAACGGAAGTAATGGTGGTAGGCAGGGTGTCATCCATATGGTCATCAGCGTGGTGGCCTTAAATATTGGGCCAACTGCCTTTCCCCAAAACAGAAGTGAAAAACCTCAGAATATGGATTGATTCCGAGCTGACATTTAAAAGTCAGATTCGGAAGGTAGCAGGTAAATGCTACGGGACCATGAAAATCCTGAGGAAAGTCCTGGATCAATTACCACCTAATGCCTGGAAAACCATTGTACATGCAGTAATAACTTCCCAATTGGATTACGGGAATGTACTATATCTGGGAGCTACTAAAAAGGGACTAGCCAAACTACAGGGAGTGCAGAATGTGGCGGCATGTGTGGTACTGGGCCTTACGAGAAGAGCAAATATGAAGAAGGCCCTGACAGCATTACATTGGCTGCCAGTAGAACGGAGAGTCGCATTCAAGGCAATGTGCTACTGTTACTGTATTCTAAGAAAGGCCCAAGATACCTTCAACTGTTAATAACCCAATACATCCTAGGACGGTGTTTAAGATCTATGGGTAAGGCACTGGTGACTGTACCTAGAATATTTAGAGCAAGAATGGGAGCATGCTCATTCGGGTACCGTGCAGCTAAAATGTGGAACCGCCTACCGTTAGATCTAAGAATAGAACCGCGCAATAGTAGATTTCGTATGCATCTGAAAACATGGCTGTTCGGGCAAGCTGGATAAGGCTACTGCCAGTTAGTCTGCACAACGTAGCAGTACAGGGGGATGGCAGCAGCTTCTCCTCAGAGCAGGTGTCTCAGCGCGGGGACACACTGATGGTGTAACCATGCGCTCTACAAATGAAATGAAAAGTCTGACAGTGTGGGGATAGGTGACATTTTGACAGAGTGGGGATGGATGACAGTCTGCAACTAAATGAACACATACCCAGGCTAATTACCACACCCCACAGTATCACAAGATTACATTTAAAAAACCTAGAAATGCACTAAAAACGTGAGAAAACTTTTAAAAAGCCAAAAGTTTAAGTGATCTTATAGTTAGGCCTTGCAATAACAACTGGCATTTAAAAAATTTTTTTTTTAAATTCAATTCACAATTTATAACTCACTGAGCTAACCACAACTTGTGTCCTTATCATGCACTCCTTATTACCTACATATTACATCACTCAAGACATGTTCAATGACATCATTTATGTTTTGGAACCCCCCGCCTCCATTTTTCGCGGACCCCGCTTGATGGATTATTCTGAAACTTTCCAGGAAGGAGTTGAGGTGGATGAACTTTTGTTGGGATTGTTTTGTGAAGATTCGTCAAATTATCCCAAAGTCATTAGCAAAACAAAAATGATCTTTCTATAGAAACGTCAACCTAAATATGTCTACACAGTGGAGACTGTGAAATTTGTAGGAAAAAGTACCCCCTGCTGTAATTTATAAGGATATTGCAAGTCCCATGACCACATAGAGGAACAAGGCTGGAGGCCAAAGCTCTTTACAAGGTTAGGGAACTCTAAGGTTACTTGCAATGTCCTTATCATGTACAGCAGGGGTACTTTATTTGTTATAATACATGGTCAACCATCAGCTTTTGCACTTAAATCCTTGGTGTGAAGATCTTTAATATGAACGATAGGGCATTTTTGCAAACATGAAGAATAAGAATAGAATCTCTAGTGCAAAATTAAACTCATTAAAAGCTGTTATTTGCTTCAAAAAGATACTATGTGATACTGAAGAATACATAAAGAACTCTGTATTTTTATTATGATTACCTAAATTCCCACATGGAATACAGGTTAGCTTAATTCTGATGCAGAGAAGCCTTGGATCCTTCATTACTCACCACCCCTTCTTAAAGCAGTCAAAGACGGTTTTTATATCAAAAGGTAAGACACAGTAAAAATGTAAGGCAAGCCAATACTGGCTGTAAGTCAACAACACGCTCAGTTTATCTACGACTGTTCAAACATTACACAATTATGAAACCACTCTCAAAAGAGTGCATAAATGTAACAAGAAATTCCAAAGCGGTTTTTCAATAATTTTTGTAAAACCCAAGTATATTCCCACGGTTTACATAGACACCAAAATCATAATGGCATTTATTTTTTTTAATGGCTGGTATTTCCTGAACACACAAAAACTCACAGGTAGTTCACAATTTGCGTTTTGAACTAATTAAACGACATTTCGGTGCTCCTTATCATCTGTATTTTTGGCACTGGGAGTTTATTTGTAAGCGCATTTTTACTGCAGAGACAATATATGGGTAAATGCAGTTAAAAAGGTGAATCTTATTGGAAGACGTCCAACCCAGCTGGAAAAAGAAATCTCCACGATCTGTGGCTCTCTGTTCTACTGTTAACTATTAACTTCTCCGCTTGGTGTTTCCTCTGGAGTGCATCGTTAACCTCAGCCTGAACTTTGCTATCAAAGGAAACTTCCTTCTGAAGGCAAAAGTTGATAGTGAACACGGGAGTAGAAGACTGAAACAAAGAAATCTGTGTTGTGGACAAACTGGGTTGCAGTCAAACCACACCGGTGCTCCAAGGCACGGAAATTACTTGGGGCGCTATTAACGCAATATTACGAGTCTTACCTTGAGTAATGGGATTGGACCACAGGAATCAGTCTTTGCGCACCCAGTTGCCAAATTTTTGCTCTTATTTCTGGCACTTTTCTCTGCATATACATAATACGTTAGGTTTTTTAATGGACAAAAATAAGCAGAGACAATTCTGGTGTTTAGTATTACTTCACAACACATAATCTCGATTCAGCCAGAAACTCCTGTGTCTGTCAGAATCGGGATTTATAAGTTACTTATAATGAGGAGTTTGTATATTTTATTTAATCAAATATTTGTATTGTAACATTGGAAGTTGTTTTAATAGTTAAAGGATCAAGAGAATTTGTGTACAATGTAAGCAATCGAGACCCGCAATTAAAGGCCTGTAGGTATACAATGAGGTAAAATTGTCCTGTGGAAGAAACACCACCACACTTTGGTCCATGTTATGACTTGAGCAGAGCAGGATTCAGCTCCCCTCATAAGTGTACGGTTGTTGCCGGACCTGGGGTTACCGGGCGTAGGATCAGTGGCTTTGATTTAACTGTCTGGAAAACCCATCCAGTATAGTTGTCTTGAGAAATTTTATTTATTTATTTATTTTATTTATTTATGCGATTTTATATAGCGCAAACTTTACCCGAAGGCGTCAGAGCGCTTTACATAGGACCCAGTTTCAAACATAAGGACTGACGGTACAAAAGGAATTTGCAAATTTTTGACTTACATAAGAACCAGTTGAAAACATACGGACTTAGGTTTACATGCGTTACAAAAAGGTACAAACAGAAAAAAAATCAAATGTACAAGAGATAGAGTCACACAAGGAGGAGATACAAATCGATAAACTCTAGGCATATACTAGTGAAATCTCTATCTACTTAGGGAGGGGATACACATGGATATACTCTAAGAGTCACATAGGCATGTTAGAGAGCAGAGCGGACTCCTGCATAAACTAGTGATTAGAGTTATCTCTATATACACAGGGAAGGGGTAAGACTGGATATACTCTAAAAGTCACATAGGAATGGTAGAGAGCAAAGCGGACTACTGCATGTTCTAGTGATTAGAGTTATCTCTATATACATAGGGAGGGGATACACATGGATATACTCTAACAATCACATAGGAGACTAGTCATTAGAGTTATCTCTATATACATGGGAAGGGATATGACTGGATATACTCTAAGGGTCAAATAGGAATAGTAGAGAGTACAAAGGTCTACTGCATACACTAGTGAATAGAGTTATCTCTATATACATTGGGAAGGGATACACATGGATATACTCTAAAAATCACATAGGAGACTAGTCATTAGAGTTATCTATATATACATGGGAAGGGATATGACTGGATATACTCTAAGGGTCGCATAGGAATGGTATATGGTGCAAGGTCTGAAGCAAATACCATTGATTAGAGTTATTACAAAAAGTCAAAGAGCTGAGTTCCATAAGTGTGGATGCAGTCACAGCACAAAGGGAGGGTGGGAGGGATGCAAGGGTATGGAGAGAAGGGGAAGCGGAGAAGGGAGGAGACATTTGAGGATCATCCACGGGGAGCAGGGTTAAAGGACGGGGGAATGGGAGGAGGGCTAGAGTCCAGAGAAAACTGTCCGAAAATAGCAGCAAAGTGTCGGTCAGGACAGAACAAAATGGCTGTGTTACAGAACACACTTGCTCCTGGGCCCCATCCAACCCCCGCACCCACCAAACATAGCACAGGCAACATGGCCCATGCTAGGTTAACACTGCTGCCCTGAGCTTCCTAACTGTAAGTGAATCTGGTATCCTGAATTTCTTCTGGCTCAACACCAACAAAAGCTTGAGCGTGTGCCAAGGACTAGGGCCAAAATTGTCTTTGAGATCCAGAGCCTGGCTGTGAGGTTAAGTGCAATGGCGTAAGACATGCCTCTGCAGCCCCTGTGGTGCAGGGCCCCCCCACTTCTTTAAGAGCCCCTCTGGACTTCAGGGAGGCATTCAGCCCAAGGCCAATGAATATCTGTGAAATATGGGAGCCCAGAAGACCCTCTTCACATTTTGTGGGGGTGCCCCATCATTTTGCCTTGAGCCGCTGGTTAAGTTGCGAGCACAAAAAGCATACCCCTGAAGCAATTCAAGACTACTGTTTGTCTCCTAGGGAAATGTACAAGGAGTGCTTGTGGCAACATACCATTTTAAATTCTTAGTACCTAAACAGGCATTATTTCCTATTTCAAATCAGATCGCAATGCCTATCTGACTGTTTTTGTAAAGTTCCACTCATGTATCATGCAGAGACCATTGACTGACATCCCTGTGTGCATGTCAAGTGTGTTTTGCATGATGGGGCCAGCCAGCAAACCTCCATGTTGGTTGTGAGTGTATCCTGTGGTCAGTGGAATCCATTTTCAATTGCTCCTGTTTTAAACATAGGGAGTTATTAACGGGGTTAACCCTAAGAACTCTCTGACCTGGGTCAGTAATGTAGGTACAAAAGTATTGGTCAGAGTCTAATGATTGTGACACAGGTAATACTCAGTACAGCCTTTACAGACTAATTTAGTTCATTAGTTCCAATGAATTCTTTAACACAGGGTCCGTATTAATCCATAGGTGGCTTCCTATGTTAAGAAGGTAAGTACAATCCGGTCTACGTTTCGACCCCTGGATTAAGGGTTGATTGAAGCCTCATGCTGGGGTCTTCGTAAGGACTTAAAGGTGAACTAAATTAGTCTGTAAAGGCTGTACTGAGTATTACCTTGATTGTAGTATGGTCACAACATCCTTTACCCAGTCCTCACCTTTTCCCAATCACACCTATCCCACTTAACTGTCTCCGTTATTTGTCACTTTGAGCGCGTCGAAATGTCACTATGTGGATTATACATGCGAATTTTTTAGAAAGTTTATTACTGATTTAACTGAGACTCATGCTCCTCAGTATGTGTATGACCCAATGAAGCAATTGGCCTGCGTTAACTTTCTAGTTTTAAAACTTCTTATGATATTGAAATTGAACACTGAACATGTGCGAATAAATACTTTTGTACTGCACAGAAGAAGCTGCAAATAACTCATTAATGTGAATATTTTTATGAGATAACCTGTGTCACAATCATTAGACTCTGACCAATACTCTTGTACCTGTTTTAAACATGGCATAAGATGGAGGTGTTGATACAGCTTGCGCAGATAGCTCCTTTCTCCGTTCTGCAAGTTGATCAATATGTTCTTGTCCACGGCGCTAGTCCCCAGGGCCTGGAAACTGGCCAAGGTGGTCCCTCTACTAAAAAAAGCCACAATAGATGCCTCTAAACCAGAGAACTACCACCCCATCTCCCTCCTACCATTTGTATCCAAAATTGCTGAAGCCTATTTTAATTCCATGTTCACATAGTTCATTGAAAACAATAACCTTCTTGACCCTTCACAGAATGGGTTCCGCCCTTGTCACAGCACGGAGATGGCTCTCCTGGCTGTGACTGAACATTAAGGGAAGCATTGATTTGTAGGGCGAACATCAGCTCTGATACTGCTAGATCTGAGCGCTGCATTCGATACAGTGTCCCACCAGATCCTGCTGCAGCGCCTGAAGGAGGCTGGCGTTGGGGGTTCGGCCTTGGGCTGGTTTGTTTCTTTTCTATCCAAGAGAACCTTTCAAGTATCAGTGCCTCCTGTAAGTTCTAAGGTACATGCCATCCATTAAGGGGTCCCACAAGAATCGGGTCTTAGCCCTACCCTTTTTAATATCTACATCCAACCCTTAGCTGCAGTGGCCAGGAGCAGAGGACCAACTGTGGTCTCTTACGCAGATGACACACAGTTAGTCGTGGCTCTATCAAATGACTCCTCGCAGGACACGCTCAAATTCAGGGAGGCCCTATCAGCCATAGCAGATTGGATGACCCCCAACTGCCTCCAACTGAACGCGAGCAAATCAGAGATCTTGCTGGTAGGGAGAGACGCTGCACTGTGGAGTGAGCAGTGTTGGCCAACTACTCTGGGCCGCCCACCTGTCCGTAAGCAGGCAGTAAAAAATCATCTGGGAGTTTGGGTTGACTCTGACCTCACCTTTCAGGCCCAAACCAAAGTGATAGGTGGGACCTGCTTTGATTTATTCGACCCTACCATCCGAAAGGTCATCATCCAGGCCAGTGTTCTAGCTAGGCTGGACTATGCTAGCTCACTCTATCTGGGGATGAATAAAGCTGAGATTCTCCTCTTACAAAGGGTGCAAAATGCGGCTGCCCTGACGCTACTCGGTCTGCCGAGAACATGTACTACAACCAGCACCATCTGCAGACTGTACTGGCTGTCAGTGGCAAAACTAATTGAATTTAAAATCCTCTGTGTCGCCCACAGAATTTTGAACCTTCAAGCTCCGGATATCTTGGCGAATCTTCTCTCACCCTATGTACCCACTCGCCACCTACGCTCAATGGGCCAACACTTGGCTGTCGTCTAGCAGACGAGAAAGATTCGAGCAGGAGGACCCTTCTACCGCGTCCTCGCTGCTAAGCTCTGGAACTCTCACCTTGTGAGCATCAGGAGCATTAACAATCATGCTCAATTTCGTACAGCCATCAAAACACATCTTTTCCCCGCTTGAGGGGCTTCCGGTGCTTGCTCCACAGTGTCTTTCGTAGTCTGCAGTGTCAGCGCCCCTTTGTTGGGGTGGCTGTGTGCTAGATAAATCTGCTAACATAACATAGTGGAAGTGTATTGTCCACATTTCTGAGTTGGAAGGTAGCTCCAGACACTGAAGTGTGGAGGGAATGTAACATGCCTACCTTAGAATTATATGTGACATTCATGTTAGAGGTAATGACTAAGACTAGGCAAGGATTGGGTCTTCTCTCCTTCCTCAAGTGGACCATCCAGCAAGGCTAATGATTATCAGGAATAGAGCTTCACACTCGTACTCGTGTTACAGATATGTCTGCTTGCAGCCAGCATCATCAGTATCCACTGTGAGAGCCATCATCTTGTAACGCTCTGCTACTGGAATCTCCTGCATATTTGATTTCCAGACTTCAGAGCATCCAGGCGGCAGCAGCGAAAATGGCACTCTCTCGAGGACGACGATCCTCCACCACTCTAGCACTGGCCGAGCTACACTGGCTGCCCGTGCATCAGAGGATCCTTTTCAAATCTCTATGCACTGTCTTCAAGGCAGCACATGGTCTGGGTCCCAAACCTCTACAAAACAAATTCAAATGGTATGAGCCCACACGGACCCTCCGCTCCTCATCCACTAATCTCATTAGTATACCTAGGATCAGAAAAGCTACTCACGGTGGCAGAGCCTTTAGCATAGCAGCAGCCCATCTCTGGAATAGCCTCCCTATTGCAATTAGGAAAACAAGCGAACTGATGCTTTTCCGCAAAAAGGTAAAGACATGGCTCTTCCCCAAAGTCTAACTGCCCCAAGAGTAATTTGCTCATTTCCCCCATCCTGCCCCATGATGCTCAGATCTTAGTCGCACTTTCACAGCGCCAGGATGCCCGTAGGGTTGCAGCGCGCTTTAGAAATGGCATAAATAAATAAATAAAGAATTGTCAGCACTGCGGAAAGAAGATGAAGTACTGAAAGGAACCATTTCAAACCTGTTCCTGAACCCTGGAATATAGATCCACATCGCCTGTCTGGAAAATAAGCATGAAAATGGAACCCAAACCTTCCAACTTTGTTCCAGCTTAACGCTGCTTCACCAACCAGGGACGATGGTACTCCACTGAGTACTAGAAGAACTGCTATAATGCAGGGCTGATAGCCATTCTCCCAGAGGTGATGGAAAACATTTTGAAAGCTTCTGATTTTGCTAGAGAAGTAGTGGGTGCTGTGAGTCTGTCTGAGACAAGGAATCCTGCCTGTATGTTGAGAGGGGAAACATGGAGTGCCGTGCTCTGCAAAATAGGTCTGCCTGAGGAGGAGAATGCCAGCAGTCGAGACTGGGAGAGGGGAGGCCTAGAAGAAGCAGGCTGCCAAGGGAGTGTATCTGAAGCAAACCTTGATCCACCTGAGGATCTAACAACACCCCTCCCCAACTGAAGGTCAGGTTTGTCAACAGCGTTTCACCCTAGTAGCATCTTCTGTCACCGCCACAGAAGAAGAAGATAGACCTGTGCAGACTGCCTTTGCCATACATGAGGACTAACAGACACACCTAGACCCAAGGGAATAAATTGCCTACCGTGAGCGCTGGAGCTGCAGGTCCAGAGCGTTTCCAACATGCTGCTGCCATTTGTATCCAGCCAATGTGGATTACAGCAATAAGAACAGGACTGAGTTTAGAATTTAGAGCCCACTGACTTTTTGCCATTATAAAGGGCATTCTGACCTTTGGATGAGAACTCAGGTTGTTTTTAAACATATGAACAAGTGTCTGTCTCGCAGCAAAATGAGTCAAACTTATTCTTTCCATACAGCAGAGCAATTGCTTCTCAGAGATAATACTGCTATGGAGTTCACCATCATGCCTGCCTCGAGGGATAAGGACATAGCATGACCTTCTGCTTCACAGCAAGAGAATGAGGAAGTAATGCATACAGGGGATACAGTTGAGGCTGAGTAGATCACCAGTGACCCCATGGGGGGGAGTTCTTCACTCATGCTACTGGAGAAAAAGTTGTTGAATGTCCAAAGGGTGACGTGCAAACTGTGTGATGCAAAGATGAGTAGAAGGCAACTATTATATACTTTTTAGGGAACATGTACCGTGCGTTAGTACCTCAGGGTCAAGCATTAGGAGTTTACAAAATTCCTACAACAGCAGTGCAAAGACATGACCCATTATATAGGAACACCAGAAAGTGTCCCTGAGGAGCTACAAAAGGAAAGTGAAAACCAAAACAGCTCTTATAACTTAGCATGTTAGCCTCGTACTACAAGTGCAAAATCAATATTTGGTGTGCTGAACAAAATGCCAGGAATGAGAACTAGAAAATATTAACCAATGAAGAAAAAATTGATTTCCATAAAAGTTTAAAAATAGTCGTTTGCAACTATGGTTATAGCACAGTCATAAAAAACACCATAAACTCAAAACAATCTATGAAGATAAAAAAACAGAAAAACTAAGGGTTCTTCGAAGACACAAATCAACAACAAAAAATACCTTGTCAATAGTAACTCCAAGAATTGCCAGGCCCTGATGTCACCCATGGTGAGTTTTGTGAAGAACTCAGCTGAACACCCTGATGCATACAGTTGAATTCTATGCGAAGAGGACATGGGTGCCTGCAAAGCGTTGGGCGCAGAGCCTAGCCACAGGCCATGCACTTTGGCCCCCTAAAGGGCATACGCAAAGACCATAAACAGCAGAGGTTGGTAGTATATCATCGTAAAACCCCAGAAAGCCACATAAAAGTACAAAACCTCTCAAGTTCGCTTTAAAACCAGAGTTAAAATGAAGTTATGCTTACAAACCTTTGAACTTTGAAAGTTATCGTTAGTTTTGCAATAACTCTCAGAATGACCACGCAAACCGTAACTTGCACACCAAATGGACTCCACATTTCTAACCTCTAAGATTATTTATTATATTTGTAATTGCATCTGTCACATCAAGGATGAGGTCACAGAATTAGGAGGATACAGGGTTAATCAATCTAAAACAGAGCTTCTTTTATTTAATACACCAGGAACAGAGCTGCCGGAAGGGTTAAAGTTTTTACCTTTTAAACCAATTAGATATCTGAACTTATATGTAACATTGGACTACCTTCAACTGTTTCACCTAAATTACGGTAAAACACTGGATAAAATAAAAAGTCTGTTAGATAGATGGACATTATTGCCCTTGTCAATAATAGGTTGAGCCTCTCTGATAAAAATGTCTATTCTTTCTTTTGTTGTTATTTTTATTTTTAAATCTTCCTTTAAAGATTCCAATCTCAAATCTTAATGAAGTCGATAAGGTGTTTCAGGAATTTATTTGGGCCCAAAAAAATCTCAAACTAATTTTTCTATTTTACAATTAAATGTTGAACAGGGAGGTCTTGCAGTACCTCACTTAGCTACTTATTACCAAGCGGCATTACTTAACCTTACAACTCAGCTTTTGTCCCCTCTTTCGAAGTTTGATAACGTTTTAATTAATCATATGTTAAAGGAGAGTGCTATTAAATTACCAGCATTTTTGAGAACGGCAAAGTTACCAAAAAAACCAAGATATAAGGCGGTGAATACACTATTAAACCGCATTCAGCGACTTTATAAAAATTATAATATTCCATGATGCCATACATACTCCTTTCTTTGTGATGGCGAGGTATGGGGTCTCAAACTGTCACAGAAAGGGGTACAGCCTTTTATTTTGTTGGGTTTTTGTAAACTGGGTGATTTTTATAATGGTGCTAATCAGATGACATGGGAGGCGTTTGTAACACAAGTTGAAACACATAGCCGCGACCTCTGGCTAAGTTTTAGGCAGATTTCATGCTTCCTCCTGACCAACTTCAGAGGAAATAGTGAGAATACAAGAGTAATTTTAAAAGCTGCTTTTGAATCAAATTTATTGGGCTTCGGAATTGGTACAAGATATTACGCCAGGAGAAGAACAAGAACCTCATTAATCTAATGCTCCCAAAAATCGCTCAGGAAACAAATTGTAGGTTTAGTAGTCAGTAATGGATACAAGTCTGTGAGCTTGGCCACAGGGCTTTGAGAGGGGCTAACTTTCAAAGAATGTCCTTCCTGTCTAGATGGGTGTCCTCTAGGCTTCATAAATGGTTCCCTACGCTACTGAATGATTGTTTTAGATGTAATCTGCCAGAGGCAGGGGACTGGACACATATATTTTTCACTTGTCTGAAATTACAACACTTTTGGGAAGAGGTTTTTGGGTTTATTAGTAGATGTGTTCCATTAGATATCCTTCCATCAGCATCACTGGCGCTATTTGGCTTCTCCTATGTAGTTGATCGGCAATTTTTTGTGTCCCTTGCCTTAGTAGTAGCCAGATCTTTAATTGTACTAAATTGGAAATCTCATAAACTACCTATACTGACTCTGTGGTTACAAAAGATGGAGAGGACTTACAAATTTGAGGAGGCCTACGCAAATAGGATGGGATGGTGCGGAATTTTGAGAACGTATGTAAGGGCTATGTCACAACTACACAAATAAATGATACTATGTGATTATTACTATGGAATTTCAAGGCGTAGAGTGTAACTATAGAAGTTTTTAGGTCTCGACTATTCTAGGCAATAATTATAGTAAGCACTTCAAAAACTCTACCAAACTTGCGGATCACGCACAGTTCATGTGAGCTATGCGCGTGCACGCCATCGTCAGCCACGTCACACCACCATTTGTCTGTGCCTCACATCAGACTTCAAAGGCTGAGGCTCCCCTGCACCCGCATCAGACTTCAAAGGAATGCGCTCCTGCTCCGCTCCCCCGCCCCCGCCGCAGCAATGCCGAGAGCTTGTTGTGGTTTGTTCACCCCCATGGATCACCATGATTACTTGTGGCATACAAACTTCTCCCATTATAGTTACTGGCTCAGGGACATTTTTTTTCATCTGAAAGAGCTCTGCATGCAAGTGTTCATGTTTCCTTTCCCTTAATCAGTGCAGCACCTTTTCACGGCCGCCCCGCTTCATCTTTCACATCAGACCACTCGTATTTCCTGATTAGTGCCCACATAGGTACATGCGACAATACGCTGGTCCTTCCATCTTAAACTTTTAAAATGGAGGTTTTCCTTGCATTACAACCGAAATAAACACAGAGACAACAGAGGAATTTCTATTTGCGAGAGCTGACTCTGTTCTGATGCTCCACGACGTGCTGCCACTCTGCACCACACATTAACTGTGGCCACTGCACAGTGTCGGCAACAAAAGGCAGAACCACTCCTCCTATAAACGTAGCACGTCTGTGCTGCTTCTTCAACCATGGCCTGGGATTTAATCAACATGCAAGCATTCCCATAATGTACGAAGTCACCTTTATTTAGTTTCAGCTACAGATCCCTCCCCACCATCCCTCCGCAGTAACAGATTTCTTTCGGCGTGAGGCCATGTTTTGGGGTTTGTTTTAGTCTAGCTTCCCCACATTTGTTAGCCCACATTATTCTTCACGCCACACACTGCTGCACGCCACACACTGCTGCACGCCACACATTGCTGCACGCCTCACACTGCTGCACGCCTCACACTGCTGCACGCCTCACACTGCTGCACGCCTCACACTGCTGCACGCTGCACGCCTCACACTGCTGCATGCCACACACTGCTGCACACCTCACACTGCTGCATGCCACACACTGCTGCACGCCTCACACTGCTGCACGCCACACACTGCTGCACGCCACACACTGCTGCATGCCACACACTGCTGCATGCCACACACTGCTGCACGCCTCACACTGCTGCATGCCTCACACTGCTGCATGCCTCACACTGCTGCATGCCACACACTGCTGCACGCCACACACTGCTGCACGCCACACACTGCTGCACACCACACACTGCTGCACGCCACACACTGCTGCATGCCTCACACTGCTGCACGACTCACACTACTGCACCCCACACACTGCTGCACGTCACACACTGCTGCACGCCACACACTGCTGCACGCCACACACTGCTGCACGCCACACACTGCTGCACGCCACACACTGCTGCACGCCTCACACTGCTGCACGCCACACACTGCTGCACGCCTCACACTGCTGCACCCCACACACTGCTGTACGCCTCACACTGCTGTTCGCCTCACACTGCTGCACGTCACACACTGCTGCACGCCTCACACTGCTGCACGCCACACACTGCTGCACGTCTCACACTGCTGCACGTCTCACACTGCTGCACGCCACACACTGCTGCACGCCACACACTGCGGCACGCCACATACTGCTGCACGCCACATACTGCTGCACGCCTCACACTGCTGCACGCCTCACACTGCTGCACGCCACACACTGCTGCACGCCTCACACTGCTGCACGCCTCACACTGCTGAACTCCACACACTGCTGCACCCCACATACTGCTGTATGCCTCACACTGCTGTACGCCTCACACTGCTGCACGCAACACACTGCTTCACGTCTCACACTGCTGCACGCCACACACTGCTGCAAGCCACACACTGCTGCACGCCTCACCCTGCTGCACGCCTCACACTGCTGCACGCCACACACTGCTGCACGCCTCACACTGCTGCACGCCTCACACTGCTGAACTCCACACACTGCTGCACCCCACATACTGCTGTATGCCTCACACTGCTGTACGCCTCACACTGCTGCACGCAACACACTGCTTCACGTCTCACACTGCTGCACGCCACACACTGCTGCAAGCCACACACTGCTGCACGCCTCACCCTGCTGCACGCCTCACACTGCTGCACGCCTCACACTGCTGCATGCCACACACTGCTGCACGCCACACATTGCTGCACGCCTCACACTGCTGCACGCCTCACACCGCTGCACGCCTCACACCTCTGCACGCCACACACTACTGCACGCCACACACTGCTGCACCCCACACACTGCTGCACGCCTCACACTGCTGCACGCCTCACACTGCTGCACGCCTCACACTGCTGAACGCCACACACTGCTGCACGCAACACACTGATGAACGTCTCACACTGCTGCACGCCACACACTGCTTCACGTCTCACACTGCTGCACGCCACACACTGCTGCAAGCCACACACTGCTGCACGCCTCACCCTGCTGCACGCCTCACACTGCTGCACGCCTCACACTGCTGCATGCCACACACTGCTGCACGCCACACATTGCTGCACGCCTCACACTGCTGCACGCCACACACCGCTGCACGCCTCACACCTTTGCACGCCACACACTACTGCACGCCACACACTGCTGCACCCCACACACTGCTGCACGCCTCACACTGCTGCACGCCTCACACTGCTGCACGCCTCACACTGCTGAACGCCACACACTGCTGCACGCAACACACTGATGAACGTCTCACACTGCTGCACGCCACACACTGCTGCACGCCACACACTGCTGCACGCCTCACACTGCTGCACGCCTCACACTGCTGCAAGCCTCACACTGCTGCACGCCACACCCTGCTGCACGCCACACACTGCTGCACGCCTCACACTGCTGCACGCCTCACACTGCTGCACGTCTCACACTGCTGCAGGCCACACACTGCTGCACGCCACACACTGCTGCACACCTCACACTGCTGCAAGCCACACACCGCTGGACGCCTCACACTGCTGCACGCCTCACACTGCTGCATGCCTCACGCTGCTGGCTGCCACACACTGCTACACGCCATACACTGCTGCATGCCTCACACTGCTGCACGCCTCACACTGCTGCACGCCACACACTGCTGCATGCCACACACTGCTGCACGCCTCACACTGCTGCACGCCTCACACTGCTGCACGCCTCACACTGCTGCACGCCTCACACTGCTGCATTACTTACACTGCTGCATGCTGCACACTACCGCACGACTCACACTACTGCATGCCTCACACTGCTGCACGCCTCACACTGCTGCATTAGTCACACTGCTGCATTAGTCACACTGCTGCATTAGTCACACTGCTGCATTACTCACACTGCTGCATTACTCACACTGCTGCATTACGCACACTGCTGCATTACGCACACTGATGCATTACTCACACTGCTGCATTACTCACACTGCTGCACGCCACACACTGCTGCACGCCTCACACTGCAGCACGCCTCACACTGCTGCACGCCTCACACTGCTGCATGCCACACACTGCTGCACGCCTCACACTGCTGCATGCCACACACCGCTGCACGCCTCACACTGCTGCACGCCTCACACTGCTGCACACCTCACCCTGTTGCACACCACAAACTGCTGCACGCCACACACCGCTGCACGCTCACACTGCTGCACGCCACACACTGCTGCGCACCACACACTTCTGCACACCACACACTGCTGCACGCCTCACACTGCTGCACGCCTCACACTGCTGCATTACGAACACTGCTGCATGCTACCACACGACTCACACTGCTGCATGCCTCACACTGCTGCACGCTGCACACTGCTGCATTACTCACACTGCTCCATTACTCACACTGCTCCATTACTCACACTGCTGCACGCCACACACTGCTGCACGCCACACACTGCTGCACGCCACACACTGCTGCACGCCTCACAACACCACCACATCACTCAGGGACACCACCATATCACTCTAGGACACCACCATATCACACTAGGACACCACCACATCACTCTGGGACACAACCACATCCCTCAGGGGCACCACCACATCACTCAGGGGCACCACCATATCACAAGGGACCCCACCACATCACTCACGGAACACTACCACATCACTCACGGAACACCACCACATCACTCCGGGGCATCACTCAGGGACACCACCACATGACTCAGGGACACCACCACATCACTCTGGGACACCACCACATCACTCTGGGACACCACCACATCATCTGGGACACCACCACATCACTCTGGGACACCACCACATCACTCGGGGACACCACTACATCACTCTGGGACACCACCACATCACTCTAATACACCACCACATCACTCAGCCCAACCACAACAGCATCACTCAGCACCACAACAGCATCACTCAGCACCACAACAGCACTGTCCTTGCTTGCTACTAACAAGCATTGCCATAGCCAATAGGACTCGCATTAGGAAAGTGTAAGCTATTGGCTTTGTGAATAACAATGCTATTAATTTATATATTTTCAAAGCCAACACATATTCAAAAAAATTGTCATTTACAATACCAATAGCTCACACTTTTCTAATGTGAGACCTATTGAATGAATGAATGAATGAATACTCTTTTGTAGAGCGCATGGAGTACTGATCCAGACACTCAGTTGAATAAAAGTGTCTTCAATTGCTTCCTGAAAGCGAGGTGGTCACCTACATGCCTGATGTTATCTGGCAGTTTGTTGCAACATTTGGCAGCCAGGAAGGAGAGCTGACGTCCTCCCATACGGGCTCGCTTCACCCTAGGAACTACAAGCAGATTGCGTTGATTAGATCTTAACGATCTGCAGGAGTGATGACGACGAAACAGAGGGTTCAGAATGGTGGGACCTTCATTCCAGACAGACTTGTGTGCCATACACATGATCTTAAAGGTGATTCTCTCTTGAATCGGTAGCCAGTGGAGTAATCGCAAAGCAGCCTTAGCAGAGCTACGTCTCGGTACATTCATCAGCAACCGAGCTGCACAGTTCTGCACTGATTTGAGTCGTGCTTGCAGGGGCCCCAAAGTAAACTGCGTTTGCATAGTCCAGCCGTGAGAGGATCAACGACTGAACCAGTATGCGTCTTGCCTCAAAGGGAAGGAGGGGCAGAACCTTCCTGAGGATCCTAATCAATCCGTAGCAGGTCGCGGCCACCTTCCTTGCCTGAACTTGAAAACAAAGGGCAGAATCAAGCCATACTCCCAGACTCTTTATTTGGGGCTTAGGGGGAGGTGGAGGACCAAGACAGTTGGGCCACCAGGGATCCAGGTTGAGAGGGGCTTTGTGGCCCAACAACATGATGTCTGTTTTTGACCCATTAAGTTTTAGAAACGAGGAGGTCATCCACTCCATCACCTTAGCAAGACAGGGGGTTAGATTGCTAGTCCCTTGTTCTATGACTTCATCCCTAGTCAGAGAGATGACCAACTGTGTATCATCGGCATAGGTGACAAGCTGAATACCCCAGGGAAGCACCACTTCAGCCAATGGTCTCATGTAGATGTTAAACATGGTGGGGCTGAGTGAGGATCCCTGGAGAACGCCGTGATACAGTTGAAGTTGGCTAGATGCCACTTCCTCTTCAAAAACTGAGAAGAATCTCTCCGACAGAAAGGAATGGAGCCATTTAAGGGCCATTCCAGAGACTCCTGCAAGGCGGAGCCGGTGGAGTAGGAGGGGATGGTTGACCGCAGCGAATGCTGCGCTGAGGTCCAACAGGATCACCGCAGCGCAGCCTCCGGCATCAATGATGCTCCTAGTCGCCTCCACCACCGCCACTAGCGCGGTCTCTGTCCCTTGTTTGGCTCTGAATCCCGTCTGAGAAGAATGGAGGGCTCCTGTGGTCTCTATGAAAGAGGATAAAACATGATTCACATGTTTTTCAGCTATCTTGCTGAGTGCAGGTAGTAGGGAGATAGGCCTGTAGTTGGCAAGATCATCAGGATCAAGGTTGTTTTTTTTTTAGAAGGGCTTTGACTTTTGCCCACTTCCAGGTGGGGGGCACTACTCCCGTCTCCAAAGGAGTTAATGACCTGCATTATGGCGGGACATACCGTCCCCAGTACCTGTTTAAGAGCAGAAGGTGGAGCAACATCCAAGGGTGAGCCTGACTTAAGGTTTACAAGGAAGTGTTCAGTGGTGGCCAAGTCCATCGGGGGGGAAAACTTCAAGGCTATTGCGGGGGTCCAGACTGACCTCCTCCGATGTTGACTCTATCTCCTTGATTCTGGTGGATTGCTCTTTAAAGCTAAAGCCAGAATAGATGTTTCCAACCTTAGCAACGAAGAAGGAGGCCAGGTCCTCACAGCGTTTCAGGGGATCAGATGAGGCCCTAGTGGCCAGGGTAGGATTAACCAATTGTTGAAATATTTTAAATATTTCCCTTGGCCTACTGGCTGCTACCGAGATTTTATCCTGGAAGTAGGTTGCTTGCGCAGTTTTCAACTGATTTATATAGGATCTGATCAGAGCCCTATATTCTTCTTTGGCTGATAGAGAGAAATCTTTCCTCCAGTTTCTCTCGGCCCGTTTACATCGTTGTTTAATTTTTTTTAACTCCACCGAATACCAGGGTTTTTTATTAGGGCCAGTCCTATGACGGACTACTTTTTTGGGTAGGATGTCATCCAAAGTGGCTTCAAGCCATTTATTAAAGGCCTCATTGGCCTGAATGGGGTCATCGTTGGGGGCTCGGGGGGAACTCATCAGTGCCGCCTCCCACTTCTCCGCCGAAAGCCTGGACCATGTTCGACTCACTCTCTTAGAGAGGCTGGGTGTGTGGTTTTGATCAGAAGGAGACCAAGTAAAAGAGAGTAGAGCATGGTCTGACCATGGAACAAAACTGGGCGGCACGCAGATAACATTACCCAGGTTAGTGAAGATATGATCCAGAAGATGGCCCGCTATGTGGGTGGACCCTGACACTATTTGTTGTAATTCTACTACCCTCAAAGTGTCAGTCAAAGACTGCGCTGGGATAGTCTCTATTTCGTCTAGCTGAATTTTAAGGTCCCCAGGATAGAATAATTGGAGTGACTGCTAATGGGAAGTGAGATCTTCTCTAAGAGAATATTACAGAAACTATTATAATCTCCAGGGGGCCTATAAACAAGGATGCCTGAGAAGAAACAGGTGGGAGAGAGGGAGATAGAAAAACCTAAGCTCTCACAATCTAGGAGAGGATTCTCTGAAGAACGGCAGACAAAATTAGATTTATAAATGATCGCTACTCCCCCCCCTCGACCCCCTTGCCGGTCTTGCCTACAGATGGAGTAGTCCGAGGGAAGCACCCGTACTATATCCGGGCCGGAGTTTTCTGTGAGCCACGTTTCAGTAAGGAAAAGGACGTCCGGCTCCAGTTCCTCCAAAAGTAAGCGAATTTCTATCGCGTGTCTTGGAAGGGAACGACAGTTGAGCAGAGCAAAGGAGTATGATCTTGTTTTGTCTACTCCTAAGCCTATACGTTTACAAAGGGGACAGGGTATCCTTATCTCTTCTAACAGGGCTTTCGGAGGGCAGCATATTTTTGCCATGTCTCTAAACTCCTGCAGCTGCTT
The DNA here is from genome assembly GCF_964261635.1 of Lissotriton helveticus. Lineage (NCBI taxonomy): Eukaryota > Metazoa > Chordata > Amphibia > Caudata > Salamandridae > Lissotriton > Lissotriton helveticus. The sequence continues at coordinate 251,109,376 of NC_136069.1, read as the reverse complement.
ACTGCTGTACATCAGTAGTTCCGAGGGTATGGATCTCATCATTGAAGTATCCGGCCCCGCCTGTCCCATCCTGTCCCGGTCTGGCACGGATGGGCACAGACGGGCTTTCCTTAGGCGCTCTTTTGGCGCGGAAGGACGCGTCGCTGGCGCGTCGCAGGCGCGTCCGCTGGCACGTAGGGGGAGTGTCTGTATTTAAGTGTTTGAGCGCGACGTGTCAGGCGCCTCTTAACAAACACTAGAGCAGCAACCTGCTCCTACACAATATGGCCGCCAAAATGATCGTCCCCTCGGTGCCACGATTCAGCTCCTAATCGGCTGATAACGTGAGAGAAGCGGGTCTTTATGTGGCGCAAATCCAAGTGAGCCTAAGCGCTTGAATGCCAATTAAATAAACACTATGAGGTGAAAGATTTTTAGTTTCAAGTTAAGGGTCACATATATTACAGTAGCTGGGTATATTAAAAAAAATTCAGATATTTAAAACAACAACAGCTCTGCAACACTGGCTCCCGGCTTTCCGCCTCAGGAGCAATTAAGAACTCAGGTCTCTGTTCTGCATTGCAAATGCTTGTTTAAGTTGGGCCACACACCATCATGGATTTGACACCTAGAATGCTGGTTTTATACAGCATGTAAAATGGAGCATGAACTTTTGTTTTCTTCTACCATGGATTTTAAATATGAGACTTAACATGCAATAGGTTTTATCTTTTCTGCCTCTTAGTATACATTATGCACTAGTGGATTATGAATTTTTTATAACTTTTTGTCAATTTTTTTATATGAGATTGGAGAGTCTGCAATTTTGTTTGTACTATGTCTGTTTCCTACGCTCAATAAAAATATATATAAATTAAAAAAAAGCATGAGGTCACTGCATTTTGCATGCTAATTATGATTATGGTGGTAATGCTTAGAAAAGTTTTGGGGAAGAATTCCTGATTACCAATTTTTTATTAGGATGGACTGTACTGTACGCACCTTAGTGCAAGGAGAGAAAATTGCAGGTTAAGACACATACTCCAAGGGCAGATGTACAAAGCACTTTTGTAGTCTCAATTCGGGGTTTGCAACTGCAAACATGCTTTCTGCAATGCAGTAAATCATTTTAGAAGTTGGTAACTTTTTTGAGACTCCAGAATGGGTTTAGAAATGGATACGTCCAAATAACTAATTAACCTATCCACCACTCAAATTACTTTCATATTTCACTATACTAACTAAACACTAACCCTCCTTTGTGGGTTCCGGAGTAGTGTGCACTGACCAAAAAAGCGCTTGAACACCTCGTCAGCGGCAGTAATTGATATATAAATGCAATTACAATACAATAAGTAATCATAATATGGATGGTGCGTTTTGTAGAGGTCCTTCTCAAACAGCAATTCGTATCCATATGTATCAATGGTTTAGGACCAAAATAGCGGCCCAAAAACGTTGGAAACGTGATAAGGCCCACATGGGGTAGTAACCCATTCAGGGAAAAAAGGAAGGGGTTCTCTTTGTGACTTTACCCCCTTTGTTAATCTAAACAAAAGAGTGTTGGGAGTAGGCAGTGATACAGGGGACCAGTGTGCATGGTCAAACAAACTTTTAAAAGGGTTAACCTTGATACATCTGGGCCACAGACAGTTCGCCGCAGGGGTGCAGACATCGTAATGTACCGGTGAACAGAGGCCTCTAGCCCCACTGTGTAAGGAGACCACTCCACCCGAATTATGGCTGTTACTAGAACACGCCTGGAGACTGGGCATTTTTCTCGCCTTGAATTAAATCCCACTGTCGTCTTACGAAGTGGTTCTTAGATGAGGCATTCAGAGTTAGAGTTTTAATATGATTTAGATAGTGCCTTGGACGATTAGTAGATTCAAATCTAAAACGATTATTTTACAAATATGAATATTCTCTTTTAAATACTGCAAGAGGAATTTAGTGAACCACGTTTACGTTAGTAGTGAAGTTAAACGAGGTCACACACACATGCGCTGCTTCGGAAATGAGCTAAATATTGCTGCAAACAGTTTTTGCAATATATTGCATTTGGATGGATATATTTCTTTTTTACACAGTAGTATATGGCACAAAAGCTTACACAGTTAGGATATAAATCATTCGAAGCGATTTAGCAACCCCCAGTGGTGATTTTATGAAAACACTGAATGTACAAACGTACAGAGATGTTTTCCTGAATCAGGCATACATACCTGTAAACTATTAAGCTGCTGATCTTCTAAGAGGCGCTGAGCTTCCACTAGGTGCTGCTTGAAGAACTTCTGGTTGTTGTGAAAGTTTACTCCAACGTTTTCCTGTATCATTTTGTCATAGTCTTCATTAGACGGCACGTGTTTCTGAAACCAGTGACCATTTAAAAGTATGGTAGAGGAGGGAGAGTCTACATTTCTTGAAAGGAAAAAATGCAAAATAATGTATATGTATATTAATTTTGTTCTTGAATTAGTTCATAATTTATCATTTTAACGCATACAATTAAGCGAGTACTCAAAATTCTAAACATGTGTGGGCAGTTCCCAAGGGTACGGCCAGATTACTGCAATGCGTTGACGTTTGGACCGCACAACGACATCCTTGGTACTGTGCCTTTATCATGGTCAAAAGGTCCTACCGCCTTCCCTCTTCTTTGTGCGCTGCGCACTGTGATCTCGTCTTCTACCTCTCTGTTAACACGTTTAATCCACTCCCCCATTACTGCCTCCAAACAGCTCCCTCTCAACCCCGAGTCTCACTGCCTCCTCCCCTTCTGCTCTACTTATATCTCCCTGTAGCTTCAGCACCTACTCCCATCAGCCTCCTCTCTCCCTCCTCTAATACCCCACCTCTACCTCCTATCACCCACTCACCACCCTCACTCACTACTTCACATCCCCACCCACCATCACTGTGCCCCACAAAACCCTCTCTCAACACAATTTTCCCTTCCTCCCTCATTCCTTGTCCTCTTTACTCCTGCAGCATCCTACTCAGCTTCACTTTCACTTTCTATCCCCTTTTAATATCCACATATCCTCCTCCTTTCACCGGCCCCATCTATTTTAATATCCTGACTCCATCCCTCCGCCTTGGAATCTCAAGGTCTCCTTTCCACCCCTATCTCCAATCCCCTACTCCCAACTGTGGCTTCACCTCAACATCTGTCCTGCTAGACCTTCACCAGTTTCCCTTTCACCGTGCTATCCCGTTGTCTCTTTTTCCTACCACACCTTATACACTCTTCTCTCCCCCACTCTCGCGCCTCTTCTGTATCCATCACACCCCTGTCAGACCCCGTTCAGGGGGCCACAGGGTAGATGGAGGTTACTTGGCCCCAGCAGTTGTGGTTGAGGTAATTTGTCAACGGTGTCCTGGGCCAATTACAACCTTTTCCGCAATTGACTCTCACCATAGGAAGGGCAAGCATTCACTGACTTCTCAGGGAGGTAGTGTGGAGCTGGGTACAGGCCAGAACTCAGCATTCAATCAAAGCAGAATAACGTAATTGGCCATCTCACAGAAATACAAAATACTACTCAATTCAGTCTAGTATACAGAGCAGCAGTACGCACACAATTCTCCCTTGTGGCGCTAAGCTTGCTGATTCCCCTCATTCTATCTTCGATTCGGGTGACCCTGACAAGCTTGTCCTCTCCCAGCAATATTGAAGAAACATGAATCAGTCTCAGTTGCAGATTCTGGTGCTCCATATATAAAATTCAATTCATGTGTATCAAATGTTCCTACCCCTGGTGGTGTATGGGCAGGTAATTAGCCTTCAAGTCTTTTGTGTTCGACTAGCATGGATCAGGTGCCTTAGCTTTCCCTCGGCAGGCAAAGGCCACAGTAGTTGGAGACAGTCCTTGGAAGCATCCGAGAAAACTAGGCACGGCCCGAGTCTCTTCTCACACAGCCTCTGGGTTGAGTCCAATGTAGGTTGGCAGCCTTGGCACTTCTGTGTAAGTGTGGGCTGAACTGCAGCTCCATCAATCCGGTGAGATGGATGCAGCCTGTGTGGGCTGTTTGCCGACACTGAAGAAGGTACGGGCCCTAACTGGCTGATAAGACCACCAGGGAGGTTGCAGATCCGAATGGGCTGAAACGTTCACCAAGGCAATTGCGTCTCCGTCCGAGCTGACATAATCATAATGGCACTTGAAGCTCAGTTGGGCCTATACAATTACCAGGGAAGTTGCAACCCAGACAAGGCTGTTGCATTCACTGCCAGGAAACGTCTGAAAGACTGGGGTATGGGTTGAGGACAGTCATCTTTCACTGGGAGTCCCTCCGTCCAGGGATATGTTGGACTTCTCCTATAGAGAATCTCCTACTCGAAGGCCCGGCAGTCTTCTAATTTTTCTCAGCAGGCAAACAGGCTTATTCTAGGCCCTTGATATATCCTCAGCTCCATCAGTAAATGCATACTAGAGGTGATGTCCACTCACTGACAGAAGGTTGACCGTCAGGCAGACACCCGTCCTGGTCACCTAATAGTACCTTATGTATTCTGTGGAGCACTCCCTTGGTTATGAAAGGCTTGGATCAAGAATAAAGTGTGGGGGGGGCGTGGCTTACGCGCCGGCGAGTAATGGCGCTGCCTCCGTGAGCTCCGTGACGACGCGGGAATTGCAGCTGTTTTCCCGATACTTCCCTCGCATGCGGAGACCAGCAAGTGGCATCCCTGCACGGCGGAACATGGTCCCCGTGTGTTGCGCGATGCAGCGGCTCTCCTAATTGCCGCTCTCAACCAGTTTTGCCGCTAAGTATCCCTCGGCTGCTGTGGGACGCGAGCGGCCGCCATATTGTGCCGCCGAGCTCGCGTTCCGTTTTCCTTTCACCTTTGCCGCCTCAACAGCCTGTTGTTCTCCTGCTGCAACCAATGGACATATTTTGATAAGGTATGTTGTAGGGAACATCCATTATGCTCCTACTCTACCTCCATGACTTTTGGCGCCGCAGTTCTCTTCGTGGCTTCTAATTATATTAATACTGAATAGCGGCGGCCATTTTGTGGTGTTTCTTGCGCAATGTTCAACACCTTCCTCTCATCTACATATAATCCTCTGTGGAGTATCAATTGATCCCCTTGGGTCTCATTTAATATGGACGCTTTGCTGTTTCTCTACTTCCATATTCCTGGATGGTTTTCTGACTGCGTATTGCATTGATTTTCGCACCATTTCGACGCATGTCATGTGGGTTTGAGGTATTGCTTCTCCATTGCTCCTTATTACCTCTTCTATGACCTCTTCCTTCCAGTGCCTCTTCTAGCTCTACATATAGGGTCTCAACTTTTTGGCTATTGCGGTGTGACTTCCATCCCTGCGGTCCTCCTAGTTTGCCCTGCTGCTGGCATCATGTCTCAGGACGCGGGTCATACGAGATCGTCTGTCACCGGTACCAAACCGAAACGCCTTAAGAATGACCCTCCATCTCCAATTCGCTCCTCTCCGAACCCTGTGCTGGACTCCATCCTAGAAGAGGTTCGTGGCTTACAACCATTTATGGTGGCAACTAACGAGAAGCTCAAGCAGATAGAAGAGCGTTGGGTTGTTATGGAGAACAAGGTTTTGCAACTAGAACAACGCATCAGTGACGTCCAGGATGTATCTACGAAAATTCCTATTCTTGAAAAGGAGATACAGCAGCTGAAACTTCACACAGAGGACCTTGAAAATCGTAACAGGAGGAATAACCTTCGTATTTATGGTATTCCGGAGTCCCTTGAGGGGGCCGACATGGTGTCCTTCGTCCGCAAATTCCTCTATGAACTTTTGGAACTCCAACCAGAATCTACTCCTCTAAACATACAGCGTGCTCACCGTTTGGGCCGTCCCACGTCCAACCCGGCCAAACCTAGAGGCATTATCCTGCTTTTTCTTGAATTCACCGAATTGATGACTGTTCTTAAAGCTGCAAGACTAAAACGTCGCCTCCTCTGGTCGGGCCATAACATCTTTATTGCCCAGGACTTATCAAACGCCACGAATGCTCGTCGCAAGGAGTTCCTCAATCTACGACCACATATGAGGGACTTGAACATTCAATAGGGAATCCTACATCCTTGTCTCTGCAAAATAACTCACAACGGTCGCTCCCGTACATTTGATGATCCTCTGAAGCTTCGAGAGTATCTCCGAAATGTCTCTGCTTCTTCTTCCACTATGGACACCAATGACTGAAACTAATTCTTTTCTATTTCCTGCATTCACTTATCTTATGTCCTGACGACTGTTGTGGCCTTGTCCTGGTCTCTTCCTTGTAATTCCTTACTATGACTTCTCTTCTTTTTGTTTATCTCCTATCCATATTCCCGCGTTTTCCTCGCTCTGTGGGGTTGGCGCCTTCGCCGGCGTCTCCATGCTCCTAATGTCTCGGTATTCTCTTTTCTCTCAGATCTGGCTTCTTTGCCTTGATCTGTTTGTTATCTTTCTCCTTCTCTTTCTTTCTTCTCTCTTTTTTATTTTCACAGGCCATGCATGTTTTCCCCTTGTTCATTTATGTTCCGTGTTCTTCTTTGTATACCTACCTTCCTTTCTTATTGTTGCCTACCGTACTTTTCATTGCTCCCCTTCTTTTTTCCTTATGCTTGAAATGCTCATTCGTCTAATGTTTCTCTATATTTACCCGATTTTCCTTGCCTTTGTTCATTTTCGGTATTTGATTCTCATTTCTAACATGTTTGTCTCCACTGTCTCTCCTTGTAGTTGTTCACCCGCAGTGTATTGGACCCAGATGTTATCCTTATATCTTGTCTCCCATCATGTGTAATTTTGTGACGTGGAATGTTCGTGGTCTTGGCAACCCTGTTAAACGTCAAAAGGTACGGTCCCACTTATCCAAGTTAAATGCTCAGATTGCTTTTCTCCAAGAGACTCATTGTACAGATGTTGAATCATTGAAACTTAAGAGGGCTTGGGTGGGTCAAGTTGTATTTTCTCCTGCTGTTGATAAAAAAGGTGATGTTGCTATACTATTTCGTAGAGGTTTGGATGTTCAAATTCTCTCCTCTCAATCGGATGATGAAGGTCGCTGGGTTATGTCAAAAGTGGTTATACAAAACAAAACGATGGTACTCCTAAATATTTATGGGCCTGTCCGACCAGATCCTAAATTTTGGTCTGACATCAAAGTCCTCATTTCCTCCATTGACTGCCCTAACATTATCATAGCTGGTGACCTTAACCAATGGTTAGATCCCTTTTCAGATAGACTGTCTTCCTCCAAATTCCAGCCTGATAAGACACATAAATCCTTTCAATCAGCCATTGCCTCACGTCCCCTTTTTGATGTATGGAAAACATGCAATCCGAACTCACTCGAATATACATTTTACTCCAATGTTCACCACACCAGGTCCAGAATTGACTATATTCTAATCAGCAAATCCCTTCTCCCTGCGATTCAGAAATCCGAAATTGGTTCTATTTTTTTATCAGACCATGCACCTGTTTATGCCACTTTTGACTTAGCTCAAACCTCCTCCTCTTTTAATCGATGGAAATTTAATACTTTCCTTCTCTCCGACTCTGTCTTTATGTCTAAAGTTAAAGATTTCATCTCTGAATACTTTTCCCTCAATTTACCTAATGACACGTCAGTCTCGAATAATTGGGATGCCTTTAAAGCTGCCTTACGTGGTTTCACAATTTCGTATGTTTCTAAAAAGAAAAAACTCAACCGCGCTAAATATATCGCCCAACTCTCCAACATCAAGACCTTAGAACACTCTTATTTGTCTTCCAAGAATCCTGACGCTCTCCTCCAACTTATCAAAGCCAAATCTGACCTCAATCAACTTGCCACGGTTGAAGCTTGTAACACCCTTTTGAAGATTAAATCTAAATTTCATGGGGGTCAGAATAAAGCTGGAAAAATGCTAGCAAATTATCTCAAAATTAAATCTGAACGAAAATCAATTGGCCCCATTCTCAACGAAGTAACCAACACTCTGGTTTCTTCTGATGAGGATATTGCACAAGTATTCCATAACTACTATAAACTCCTGTATACTGATGATACGCATCCTGATGATGATGACCTCTCCCGTTTTTTCAAAGACCTACCCCCTCCCCCATCTCTCCCTACAGAATTCCATCAACTAGAGACTGAAATTACTCCTCAGGAAATTCTCAAGGCAATTACATCCCTAAAGAAATCGAAAGCCCCTGGCCCAGATGGTCTCCCAATTGAGTTTTATTCCACCATGCACACTATTTTTGTGCCTCATCTGTTACAACTTTTCAACTCCTTTATTACTAATGCCAAAGCCTCTGGATCCTTTTTGGATGCCCTAATAATCATAATCCCCAAGCCTGACAAAGACCATTCCTTGTGTAAAAACTTCCGTCCCCTCTCCCTCATTAATTACGATTGTAAAATTTTTGCCAACATTTTAGCTGCCCGCCTTGACTCCCTTATCCCTCTGCTAATCAGCACTGATCAAGTTGGTTTTGTGAAAGGTAGACTTGCTGCTGACAATGCCCGTGTTTTTGCCAATATTATTTCACATAGTAAATGTTTTAAAGCCCCCCTAGCTGCCTTATCCCTGGACGCTGAGAAAGCGTTTGACCGTATTAATTGGAATTTCATGTTCAAATCATTACAATGGTTTGGGTTTGGCCCCTCCTTCATTTCTTTAGTTAAACTACTCTATTCTGCTCCTCGTGCAAGTGTTTTTGTTAATAATCAATTCTCACAATTTTTCGCCTTAACCAGAGGTACGAGACAAGGCTGCCCCCTTTCCCCTTTACTTTTTATTCTTTGCCTTGAACCCTTTCTCATTAAAATCCGCTCTAACCCCCTAATTAATGGGTTCAAATTGTCATCGTTTGAGACAAAAATTTCGGCTTATGCCGATGATGTCCTGGTTTACATGGCTAATCCTGTTTCTTCCCTTCCTCCATTTTTAGAAGAAGTCCGCTTATACTCCTCTGTTTCTGGATATAAGCTTAATCTCTCTAAAACGGAGGTCCTACCCTTAAACTCATCCTGTTACCAATACATGTTTGCATCAACTGATTTTGCCTGGTGTCCCTCCAAGATCAAATACTTGGGTATTTGGTTCTCCTCTACTTTAGGTGACACACTTAAACTGACCTTTGCCTCTCTTACTCAAAAAATTCAATCACTTCTTCAATTATGGTCTCCCCTTTTTCTTTCATGGTGGGGTCGTTTAGACACCATTAAAATGATGATTTCCCCACATATTTTGTACACTGTCTCCATGCTTCCTGTGAAAATCCCTAAAATATATTTCAACCGGTTGAACTCCATCTGCTCTAAATTTCTGTGGAATAATAAAAGACCTCGTATTGCTTTACATAAACTTATACGCCCGAAATCTGAAGGTGGGGTTCGCTTTCCTGACTTTCAGTCATACCACTCTGCCTTTTTAATAAAACAAGCTTTCTCATTGGCTTTCATTTTCAATGATACCCCTCTGCCCAGATGGATTGCAATCGAACGGTCCTTGTTGAAAGATTTTACTTTCCAACAATCTCTTTTTATGTCAAATTGTTCATTCATGACTACTCACCCTGTACTGAAATACTCACATACTCTACTGCACACTGTATTCTAGAAAGATTCATCCCCCTTACAATGTTTTCTTTCTTCTAGTGTATGGTATAACAAATATCTTAAGTATAAGGGTAAATCTTTTTATTTCAAGTATTGGAAAGAAAAGGATATTATGTTTGTATACCAATTTTTCTCTGATTCCTCCATTATTTCATTTTCTGTAATGCAAACCATGTTTGATTTACCTGTACACTTTCGCAAAGAATATGACATTATTACTTCTGCCATTTTATCTCATTTGTCTACCCTTCCTCCTTTTGATCTCCTTCCTTCCCTTACTCCTACCACTCCTCTATATCCTTTGTTTACTCAACAAATCCCTAAAGCTGCTCTAATTTATAAACTGTTATTAGATACTGTTGGTCTTAGACCTAAAACCATTATTGAAACTGTTTGGGAAACTGATTTATCTTTCTCGTTATCTGTTGATGTTTGGGATCGCTTATGGTGTAAGTTGTTTAAGACTTCGATTTCAGCTCGTATTACTCAATCACTTTTTTTCTATACCATAGAGCTCTTCTTACCCCTGTAAGCATAACAAAATTCTCCCCTTCATCCTCCCCCCTTTGTGGGTCCTGTTCCTCTCACCCTGGCACGCTCAAACACCTCTTGTTTGATTGCCCCTCTGTTCTTACTTTTTGGAGCTCAGTTTGGGATTATTGCATGCGTATTTTTCTTTTTTCTGAACCATTCTCAGCGCTGCACGTTTTTTTAGGTTCCATATCTGATGTTTTAGACTTACATTCCTATAATGCTAAATTGTTTGATCTTTTCATTGCAACTGCATTCAAAGTAATTTTGTCTTGTTGGAAGGATAATACTAAATTGTCTGTGCATACATGGTGGAATTTCATATGTGATGAGCACAGAATTGCAATTGCTTCTTCTTCTGTCACTTTAAAAATTAAGTCTGACCTTACCTGGCTGCCTTTCGCTACCTTCTTATCCTCTTATCCCCCTCCCTAACCATCCCTCTCTCTTTCTCTCTCCCCCTCTTTTTTCTTTTCTTTTCTTATCTTTCTCTCTTTCTTCCATTTTCTTCCTTTTTATATTTTATCTGAACCATTTTTCCTCTCCATTTATCTCCCATTGTTCTCTCATATTGGTTCTGATTTTTGTCATGCTGTTATATTATGATGTACTTTTTTTTTTTCTTAAACAAAATAAAACTTTACTAAACTGAAAAAAAAAAGAATAAAGTGTGGTGGTTTGAGTCCCACTTTTGCACACATATTCTAGACAAGGGACAGGAATTCACTGTCTCAACCTTCAAAACCGGTATGGGGTGGTTCTCTTTTCAAGTGTCTGTCTAAGGCTGCTCTCCAGACACAGACTTTGTGTGGAGTAATTCATCTTGCAGCAAATAACATTGGGGCTGCCTTCAAAGTGGAGCACTCACAACAGGGGCACAATAAAGTGTGACATTTCTGCACCTGGCTATCAGCATCTTCTCTTAAGCAGTAATTAGGGTATGACAACAGGGCAGGCCTGACCTAGAAATGTGCCCACCTTGCACAACACAAATTGCAGTCTCACCCTTCAACATTTCTATTAACTAAATGGCATTGCTTAGGAAGAACTGATCAGCAGCCCCTAGCTAACAAAAGTCTTTATGGAATTTCTAAATGCCAAGTCCTTATTCTCCTCATTTCAGTGCGTGGATTTCCACCCTCTAGCCACGGGAATGCAGGCAATTCACTTCCATTGTACGGGGAAGCTGTCCCCATTCTCCATCTTGTGTCATGCCAAACCAGGGGCATCTACATTTGATCCTAATGGATTCAGTGTCATTCACTTCACCGACCTCACGGATTCAGTACTCAGGCTCACTCACAGAGTCACGCTACTTGGTGTGTGTTACACATACACTATATATGCACTCAACATACTATATTATTGTTCTGGGCATTCACTTAACAGCCGAACTTTGCACAAGAGGGGCCCGTAGGCCACACCATTAGTGACACAACCTAAATCTCAATACACAGTATGCTGCCACATCAGCTTTATGTGCCAGATTCAGGATAGGGGAAGTATCTGTCCGATCATTATGAGGGCACGCTTGGTGCACACCTACCTCCCTGTCATAGGACAGGTCCAGGGTAGTGCATAGTCAGTGGCCTAGGCCTCTGCGGTAACGCTTAGATTAGCATGATGCTAGGTCCAAAATAAAACTTAGGAAAGTAGGTATACATACAGTTGGGCACTCTGGGCAAGGAAACATGGCTGTATAACACACAGGAAGCATTCTTGTCCAAACAATTCCCAAACACCTTCCACAACCAATGCCACATTTTGAGAGACATGTCCCTATCATATCCACCCAACTTGTTTCCCAAAAATACTACTAAACCCTATGCTACGCACCATCTTCCTGATACACAATACCCACAATACCCTTCTCTCTTCACTGGTACCCTCTGTGTCTTCCCCTCTCCCTCTTTCTCTCTATTGCCAGTTAATACACCAACTCCTGATTGATCTTATTGCTCCCATCTCTCCATGCTATATGATCTCTTCCTGCTTTTCAAAATGGACACAACTTTCATCCGCCTCCAACGCATCCTATTGCACCCTATTGCACATGAATTGATCGCATTATTCCTCTCCCTTCTTTAAACCACCACAAACGTTCTGCGCAGGACCACACCCTATCCACTTCCCATAAACAACCAAAAACACTGCACTGTGCATTCCTTAACACCCTTTTCTATTCACACATCTTAAAGAGGATTGCATAATTTGATCTTTCAAGTCTTCTGTGGTTGAGAGCGGGGGTGTTCATGTTTGAAAATTCTTAGTGATCACATTTGAACACAACAAAATATCACACAGGACAAATCTACACCTCAAACCAGGTTCCCAGCACTTAGGTTTTCGCAAGCAACACATCCTCCTCAAACAGTTCCTACCTAACTCGCTCAAACACATTAATTATAACTCACTACACTCCTCTACCAATCAGGATCGCCATACTAAAACAATATACTTACATCACAAACACAACACATTTAATTAAAAATTATCATCCCGAAACATGCTTCGGAAAATGACAAGAAGACTTCTAACAATAACAGGCCTTTCATTCAACACCTTCAGATTCCCTATAACATTCCACTGCCAAGCGAGGTGGCACAGCTGCAACTAAACCTGACACAATCCCTCCAGAGTACCCACAGATAACCGAGTCCTGACTCCAATAATAGGTTCACTGTTACATTTAATTTGTGGCATACTTCACATCTAGTTTGCGTACAGACAAGAACCTGACTTCCAAACGACACATCTCCCCACTTGTCACAACACCACACATCTGAGTCAATTCCACACAATTCACCACACCTTCACTATTCCATAATTCATGTCAAAACCACATAAGCCTATCCCATACTGTAATTCTAACTTTATGAAACACTGGGCCAGATCAGGGTAGGCATCATTTTATTGAGAATCACATAAACTACTTAGATATGTTCCACAACTTCTTTCAAATTCACATCCACGGCACCAGCAACGATACCATTGCTGACAATCCCATCTCTCTTCCGGCATGAGGAAAGATGCAAGGTCCTTCTGTCACCTATCATAGTCCAATTGAAAGGATACGCGTTGTATTACCAAAATATCATGGTTTTAAGAGCGACCTATAAAAATATCAACTCCAGAATATTGACCACCACCACATTATCAAAGTAGGTATATTTAGGTCAATTTAGATATACTATTCTTACCTCCGCATCTGTGTACCTTGACAACAAAAATGTGCCATTCTAAACTCAATATACTGACATACAACTGGATACACAATGGTGAAACCATGTAACGCCGAGTAAAGTCATACAATAGCATCACTGAACTGGACTTCACTGGACAGGGAGTTTTACAAAGCAGGACACACTGCTACAGGAAGCCTGATTAATTATTTCTCCCTGTAGAACGTTTGGTTAGCCCTCAGTATCCACCACACAGAGATTACACAAGGAAAAATGAAACACACAACACAGCTTGACTTGTCACTCGTGCAGAAACAGGGACTGGGAACTAGAAAGGTGAAGGTGGAAGATCATTGACCGTACTGTTGGGGCAGGAATCAGGAGCCCGTGGTCCCGATGACGTAGACTCAGGAGAGCCTACCATCACTCCCGCTGGTTCCCTCGCCGCCGCGCACCATCTTAGCGGCTGTAGCGAGGGGAACCACAACTCCCTGGGGGCACTGCGGCTGGAGCCACCAGCGTAATTTCCCGCCACCGGAGGCGCTTGAAATTGCGCGCACTCCCGGTGGAGCGGGTGGAAGTTCATTGACCGTACTGTTGGGGCAGGAATCAGGAGCCCGTGGTCCCGCTGACGTAGACTCAGGAGAGCCTACCATCACTCCCGCTGGTTCCCTCGCCGCCGCGCACCATCTTAGCGGCTGTAGCGAGGGGAACCACAACTCCCTGGGGGCATTGCGGCTGGAGCCGCCAGCATCATTTCCCGCCACCGGAGGCGCTTGAAATTGCGCGCACTCCTGGTGGAGCGGGTGGAAGTTCATTGACCGTACTGTTGGGGCAGGAATCAGGAGCCGGTGGTCCCGCTGACGTAGACTCAGGAGAGCCTACCATCACTCCCGCTGGTTCCCTCGCCGCCACGCACCATCTTAGCGGCTGTAGCGAGGGGAACCACAACTCCCTGGGGGCATTGCGGCTGGAGCCGCCAGCGTCATTTCCCGCCACCGGAGGCGCTTGAAATTGCGCGCACTCCCCGCGTCGCGGGATTGCGTGCGGGATTGCGCCGGGCAGAGGGCGGGCCGTCTTAGGCCGTCCGAGGCCGGAGGAGGCTGGGCTGGGCCCGAAACTCTGACCTTTTTGCTGGCTTTTCTCCTGGACCGGTAGGCTTCGATTTTCGATTTATTTAATCCCCTTCATATGACATTCCTTTTATTTTGAGCCTGTCCATAGAGGTATTATTCCTGATCTATTACACGCCATACTATGACTAGTGAAACTAGAAGTAAGGCTGCTGCTGGAGGGGCAAAGTTGATTGGGACCCTCGATGATTTCATCATACGCACAAATACATTGATTGACCAGGGAATTGTCCTAATGGAGAGGAGGGTGTCCCAGGATCTAGCATTTGCGAAGAGGTCCTCTATGGGCCATATTGCTGAGGCCCGCAGCCCTGAGAACGTCGTGGGCCGGACCACCTCTGAGCAGATACTGGTAGAGGTCCATAACAACATGATCACCCAGCTAGAACTCCGGGACTCTTGTTCCCCAGACTCACAGCATTTGGCACCATCTGGGAATATTTTGATTTCTTCGCAAATAGATCCCCAGGTGGAAACGAGTAACATTGAGCAACAAGGGAAAAGGGAGGGAGCTATCCCTAAAAATAGGCATCCTAAAAATATTGCTATCCATAAAAAGAAAAATGTGACACCTGTACATAAATCGGGACCCATAAATAGTATAGAGCAAACAAGGGGAGCTACTGGAGAGGACACTAGGAAAGAAGTAGTTGGTCCTCTAACAATCCCTTTGACCATTATCGACTCTATCCTAGATGACACCTTGGCGGATATCTTTAATAATAGCTCCACACCCAATAGTACAGCCACTAATATAGATAGGGAAGATCCTAATATAGATAGGGAAGATCCCTTCATATTAACATTAAAAACCCTTATCAAATCTTTGCTGTGTCCCTTGGAAAACAAGCTTCAGGCAATAGAAACACAACTAAAAGCTATCCATAAGGATATAGAAGCCCTGCACCCGACTCAGGCTAAAAAATTAGTACAGCCAACCCTTCCTCCAAATAAGTTACAAATAACAAACACATCTTTAGCTGAAGTCACTAAACCTGCACTTAATACTCCTTTGTTAAAAGCTTGCCCTTCTGTGACAAGTAAAAATCCAATTAAATCTATTCCACCTACTGTGATGAATAAAAATAAATCAGATACCGCTATCAATACTACTGAAAAACCGATCCAAGATAGAATGGAAAAACGTAGAGGGATCAATCTACCACCAGACGCTTGCCCTTACGTAGTAATTTTAACTGGGGTCCCAGAATTAGCTGCCCAGGTTACAGAATCCTTTTGGGCACTTAAAAATAAAGTGTTCCACTGGTTGAATTCTAATCACCCCCTCCCACCGAATATAACCAGTAACATTTTAATGGTACAACGGGTCCCCTGGGTGGGGAAAACTAAAAAGAGACTACAATGAGACTGTGTGGTGGTAACATTTGATGACCCCAGATCAGTGGATCATATTTGTCAAAGGGCTAAGAGAAATAATGGAGCAACAATTGTGGCAAGACCACTCTCTTTTTTCTATATGCCAGCACAGCCCATAGATAATAGATGGAGTTGGATGAGGGGCCCTAATCATCCTCGGGGAGGGTGGGGTCACGAAACGCGTCATGATCCAGCATATAATACATGGGGGGAAGGGGTAAATGAAGGATGGTCTACAATTCAACGAAGGAGAGGGGGAATAAACTATCCAAATCAATATCGACATGCAGAATGGAGGGATCCACAACATGCTCCGTTTTCCATCCCCTGCTTCAATCGATTTAGCGATTTGGAGGCAGTAGATTGACAGTTAGACAACCAGGCACTAGAATCTTCCACGTTTTTATCTACCCTAGGTAAGCCATTGGATAGCGCTGGGAACATCTTACCATCTGTTACGAGTACAAGGCAGGAAAACGGAAAAAACTTATTAATTGTTAATGATACATTAAACGTGACCAACACCTTGGAGAACGAGACTAAAAAACCCAATGGAGTAGATACCAGGACTATTGGTAGCACGGACCGAAACAATGATATATGTACCTTAATGTTCTGGAACGTGGCAGGACTAAAAACAAAAATTATTAATCCTTCTTGGGAGACTGTCATAAAAGATATGGATATTATGGCTCTCCAGGAAACCTGGGCTACAGACAAGATACATTTAAATGGTTATAAAACGTTTTGTACTCCAGCAATAGGAGTTACATTTGGAAGACCGAAGGGTGGCCTGATTACGTACCTCTCGAATGGTTTAGGGTATGAGAGGGTACGCTTTTATTCTAAGTGAGATTTCTACCATAAATTAGTAATAGATACTAAAACTGGACTGTGTTTTGTAGTTATAAACTTCTATAATAACATTCCAGGTAATATGTCACGAAACATCTTGAAAATGTTAGCCAATGATTTGCAGCGTGAGCTAGATAACAGTGGAAAGGAGGTAATGATTTTATGGGGGGGTGATTTTAATTGTCCATTATGCACAAAAGGATGTAAAGGCATTTGTGGTTTAATGTTGGAGCAGGACGTTAATTTACCACATTTTAAACACACAGAGACCGGGGACTTATTGAATGAACTATTGTTTGATTATGATTTGGGTTTTGTCAAGGAAATGATCCAGCAACCAGTATCTTTTAAAGCAACCTTTACTGGGAGGGGTGCATCCACTACCATAGACTTTAGCCTTTGTTCAAATGGTTATGGTCATAAGTTAGCTACTTTTAAAATTTTGGATGCACCATTGAGTGACCACCTACCGCAAATACTTGAGATTGAGAACCTTTTATTATCCTGTCATAATGATCCAGTACAGGTTGCCCCAGATGTTATATTAGGGAGGCAAAATGGGTATACGCTCAAGTGGAGTAAGGTGGTACCGGAAGACTTTCTTAAAAAATTGGTAATTAGTTGCCCCGATAATTTTAAAATCTGCTTAGATGAAGATTCTGATAGTGATAGTATAATAGCCAATTTTAGCACTATTGCATCCACTATCAAAGAGAATCTGAAACTAGTGTCAAAAAATGGATTAAAGAAGGGTACAAGATGGTTTGATAGGTCCTGTACTAAGGCCCTAACAGAACTCAAGCTTGCAATACATAAGGATCCACGTGATATTACACAGATAAGAATTTTAAGGAAAGGTTATAACCAGGCTCTAAAAGATAGAAGAAATGCCATTAAAAAAGGAGTATGGGAAGAACTTTGTACAGCCTCACAAACAAAAGATATGTCTGCCTTCTGGAGGGTGGTAAACGCCCCACTTCCATATGAAAATACTAAAGCACGGATGGAAATTGCTATTAATGAGGATGATTGGGTCGCGCATTTTTCCACCCTGTATATGCCAGTAGATGAGGCGGAAAAAATAGATCTAAATATAGAAGGCAAATTAGTTGAGGAGGTAAATGAACTGAAGGTAACATTACCAGAGATCCTTGTAAGTCTGGGAGCTACAAAGGGTAGTAAGGCGGCCGGCCCAGATGGAATTCCGGCAGATTTGTACAAGTCAAATATTGAATTATGGGGCCCGATACTTGTACAACTTTTTAATGCAGCTCTTATAAGGGGACTGACTCCTTCCTGGTTTACATCTATTATCGTACCTATTTATAAGAAGGGAAACAGACAAGACTGTGCCTGCTATAGGCCAATATCCCTATTGGATTCATCAATAAAGATCCTTGGCAGAGTGATTTTAGTTAAACTACAAAACTGGGCGGAGGAGGTTGGGGCAATTAGCGATTTACAATTTGGATTTCAAAAGGGCATAGGAACAACAGAGCAGGGTCTGAATTTGTTTTTGATCCAGCAGAAATACACTGTGATAAAAAGGGAGCGTTTGTATTTTACATTTGTTGATCTTACATCGGCTTTCGATTGCGTGTCCCACCACAAATTATGGGATTTGATGTCACGGCTGGGCGTGGAAAAGTCGATAATCCAATTTTTAAGGGAGTTATACTCAGGAGCAACGGCTGTTGTGCATTTCGGCAAAGGGGGGGAATGTAGTAGGTCTTTTGGAATAGGGCGTGGAGTGCGCCAGGGGTGTGTCCTGGCGCCCTTCTTATTCCTTATCTACATAAATGGCCTGGAGAGTCATCTGCTTCAAGAGTGTAGGGACATGCCTAAGATTGGTAAGAGATTCATCCCTGCACTCTTGTACGCAGATGATGCTGTTTTAATGGCTCGCACCCCCATGGCCCTACAAAAAATGATAACATCTTTTAATCAGTTTATGCTCAACCTTGACTTAAAAATAAATTGCAGTAAGACTTTCTCTATGAATTGTGGCACTCGCATTAAAAAACAAATTAAATCGATGTATATAAATAACGCACCCTTAGAAAGAACATCTACCTTCCCCTATCTCGGAATCTTGTTCCATGAAACTGGTTCCTGGGCAAGTGCGGTGAAGGCACGAATGCTCTTGTTTTCCAAGACAATTATGGCACTAAAGAGTTTTACACGTAAATTGGGAATGAAACCAATCAGGGAAATTTTAACTGTTTATAATGCAACGTGTGTATCTGTGGCATTGTATGGAGCTGGTCTCTGGGGTTATTCTAATACAAAGGCACTTCAAACTGTTGAAAATAAATTCTTAAGGAATATTTTATCATTACCAGAGAGTACAGCGACTTCTATTTGCCATGACGAGTTGGGGCTGCCTTATATCACGGACACAATTAGAGTGCACCCCATCCTCCTATGGCATAGAGTCTGGACTGTGAACGAATGTGTATTAAATCGTGCTATATTACAGGATGTTTTAAAACTGGGGAGAGTAAATGGAGTCGAATGGCTAAACTACATTAAAACGTTTCTGAATGAAATAGACCGTTCGCAATATTATGACGACCCGTTTTCCATGATACATATCCCCAGAAAAGCACTGAAAAAACTCTGTATGGACTGCCTCAGAGACAAAAGACAGTTTGAAGAATCTAAGAAAAACTCGGTCACTTCTCACCAGCTAATTTTAACAAGTGACAAACTACAGCCATACTTACATATGCCCAATTATGATAGATTCTTTTTAACACGTTTTAGAGCTAACATTGTTTTTAGATTATTTACTTTCCCTCAAATGAACTCGTGGTCCAAGGAATTGCCTGTATGCCCCTGTGATGAAAAATCTCCACAATCTAACATTCATGTTTTATTTTTCTGTAAATTTTACACATTGCCCCGTAGAAAACTGATCGTCCCTATTTTAAAGGAAATTAATTTGTACAGATGTCGCCCAGCGTATTTAGAATTGCAAAAAATGGACAATGTTTTTACTGTTGCCTCGTTATCTGAGTATTTTAAACAGGTTTTTAAATCTAGGAAATCAATTTGTTTAAACGAACTGTAACAGTGTAAATACTATGTATTATATTAATATTTACCTTCTACTGCTGTACCATTCAGAACTGTAAATGAAATGTGACTTTCTGTTGCTTTTATGGTTACTTTTTTTTAACCGAATAAAGTACTTTTTGACTTTGACTTTGACTCAAGAAGTCAAGTAAGAGAATCACAGCAATAGGGGTACATGAGATATGGTAGGGGCTAAAACCTCAAATTACAATTGGGCCAGTCCACAATATATTGTAACCAGAATCTAGGGGCAAGACATTACAATTAACCTCACACTAGAAAAAGAAAAGTTCTACTACTACTCATCCTCATTCTGAAACATAAAAAACAAAGAACTTTAAAAATAGGAAAAAGCAGCCACTCATGCAACCGTTTGAAATCTCACACTCTTCACACATCTTACAAGACCCTCCTGGATTTTGCAATTTTGCAATGTACAAAGAATCATGAAGTTGGGACTTTTGTAAAAATTTAAAAATTGTTTACAAAATCCCTGCAAAATCTAAAAAACAACCCTCCTTTTATTGTCCCGGTGATGAAAAGCTAGGCCATTAAAAGGAAGTAGGGCACCTAACCCTCCCACTCTCACCCGGAGCAGTCTTCCACCATGACATTTCGCTACCCTGCCTTCCCCCTCCACCTTCCTCATCAACTGTTTTCTGCCCCCTCCTCATCACTTGTTTCCCCCTGCCACCTGTCTTCCTCTCCACTTTTGCAATTTTAGCATCCGTTTTCTGCCTCCAACCCCCCACGCCCCCTCGCCCCGTTACTCTCCCTTCCCTTGTGTGGTTTTACAGGGGGAGGGAGCAGGATGGCTGCCTCCCCCTGCACCACCATCATGAGCAATTAGAAGTATGAAGTACATGGTATTGGAGGAAACTGTTACTTTATACCCCTCCGTCCTCCACTCACCTTAATTTAAGATGTTTTTAGGGGGTAAAGTAAAAGTTCACTCCAGCACCATGCAATTGACGATGGAAAGCAAGATGGCAGCGTGGTGCCAGAGAGAGCGCAGCTTTGAAATTAAAATCTGCACTCTCTCTGGCATCAAACATTCATATTCCCAGCTCTCTCCTGCTGTACAGTGCTGGTTTGCTGGCTCCACATTTGGAACACGGTACTGTTGTGACAGACACGTCTAGGGATTGTTGTTTTTCGGGCCCCAATTGTTTTATTCTGAGGCTGGAAATTTTTTAAAACCAGATTTCAATATCCTGAGGGTCTGAATTATGTTTAGTATAGAGCAGTAATCATGCCACACAGCGTGGCTGCAGGGTCAGAAGACCTGGATTTACATAGTATTACCCCATACAGATAACGCAAATGAACAACAACTTCACACACATTTGGATGGCAGGTCATTCAACCCACCCCCTCTTTCGAGTAAATCCACAGGGAAAACTCATCACCTGCACCCCTTCATGCTACAATCTATTAGGCCAGGGTTGTTTCAGACCCACAGAATTTCCAGTGGGAAACTCTCAACCTCTGTAGCTTGATCTACACTTAAAGCGGTAAAAGGCCATGTAATTCGTGAACCTCTGGTATACAAAAACCGGGAAACATCACTTACAACG
Organism: Lissotriton helveticus; assembly: GCF_964261635.1. Lineage (NCBI taxonomy): Eukaryota > Metazoa > Chordata > Amphibia > Caudata > Salamandridae > Lissotriton > Lissotriton helveticus. The sequence goes on along the minus strand of NC_136069.1, from coordinate 251,088,073 downwards.
TAACTTTTACCACGCAATGCTTTTACATCGCAACTTTTACAACGCAAACCATTACAAGGCATTGCTCTGGGGGGCGCTCTAGGATAGGGAATAGATTTAATTTACTATCCAACACCTTCCCTACTATCCACGGGGACTGGAGTTGGAACAGTAAATTAAACTATTCACTATCCAGCACCCCAAAGCGCTATGCGTTGTAAAGGCATGCGTTGTAAAACTTGCGATGTAAAAGCATGCGTGGTAAAAGCATGCGTTGTAATGTCATACATCCACAAAAAACATGTAGCAATACATAACAATTAGTTGTCAAAAAGTGCTCCCAATATCAACATTCACTTTAGGCTTCCAAAAGCTGTACAGGTGGGAACAATAGTAATAGTGATATTTTAAATCTGCAGAGCAACCAGACACACTTGTATATTTTAACCACAGTGAAGTTCACAAAAACAAGCACTGTCATAGCCATAGTTTTGGCTGTTATATGGTGACATTTTTGCTGTTGTCTAAACATCTACGCAGGTTTAAACCATTTAGTCAAAACTGCCAGTAACATGGTTGTTGGGGCCATTTCCTTCAACCTCTCAAAGATGCAAGAGTACCAATGGAATACTTGTCTAACCTGACCTTTCCATAACAATGCTTTGGTTTGGCTGGATGTGCAGTGATAATTGTAAGAATGTTTAATGAGGTCAGATGATAAACAAGGCTCATTTTAGAGAAGAGTTGATTCTGCCACTTAAGCTAGCTAGGCAGCTGGTCCAAAACCCATTCACAGCCTCTAAAATATTAGAGCAACATGGACCCTTCTTGCAGGTTAGAAACCTCTCAATTTGCAGAATAATCCAGTGACTTGCTCCTTCCTAGCTTCAGAAATAGGTGCTAAAGATTGGGTTCACAGGACTACAGACCAGAGATTCCACTGGGCCTGCCAGTCCCTTAGAGGTTAGCTTTTCTATTCCTGATGGTAAATCTTCAGTTCATCAGAGGTGTTGCCAGCCAACAGGACAGCTCTACATGTTTCACTTCAGGAGGGAAAGGTGGCATCGTCTTCTACTGCCAGGGCTTGTACAGGAGTGAGTGGTACCAGAATCGCATTTTAAAAGCCCAGGTCCAGATCTCAGAAGATGGTATAACTAAATCAACCCATCACTGTTCCTGAGGTGCATCACTCACTCTTACCACATTACACAATAAAAGAAAAGCCTGAGACAATAGGCATCAGGTTTGGGACCAGTCATTGGCTATTTCCTGTACCCACCCTGATAGAGGCAGTCTCTCCCAGAGAGGAGAACCTCTCCATAGGCCAGTATCTCCATGCCTCAAACTTCCAATGCTTTAATTTGTACTAGTGATTTATGGTGGGTACTACTGGTCCTTATTTCATGGCTCTAGGAATCTTCAAGTCCTTCCTGCCCCGATTGCTGATAAGGGGAAAAGGGCTGTTAAATAGTAAGGGCAGGCGGATCTGGCGTAGTGCCTCTACGCAGAGTTCCACGGAGTTTGAAAAAACTCAGTGGAACTCCGTGGAGTTCCACTCCGCTCTCACCCCCCTCCCAAATTAATAACAAATTTAAAAAGAAGGCACTTCTCTGCGTGGCTACCTCCTCTTCAGCCTGGCCACTCTCCTTCCTGCTCCTCGCCGTCCTTCTTCTATGAAAAAACTCCTACGTTGTACGTCTTGCTTGTACAAAATAGCCAAATTGCGAGTGGTCCAGGATGTGGTTCCCCTTGATGATCTCAAAAAGTTGGGCGTTGATTGCTTTTTCGATCACCTTGGCTACCAAGCGGAGCAGAGAGATGGGTCTGAAGTTCTTGAGGTCCTTCAGGTTGGCAGAGGGTTTCTTCAGCAAGGGGTGGATATCTGCGTGTTTCCAGTCTTCCATGAATGTGGCGGAGTTGATGGAACAGTTGATGGTGCGGTAGAGTTCGGGGGTGATGGAGTTGCTAGCTCTGTTGAAGACGTGGTGCAGGCAGGGGTCTGAGGGTGAGCCTGAGTGGGTGCTCTTTATGATCTTTAGGGTGTCGTCTGTGGTCAGGGGAGTACAACTAATCAGGGTCTGCTTGGGTCTGGTATCGTTGGGTGCGATGATAGCGAGTGGGGTGAGAGCGTCTTGGGTATCGAGGTTGTTGAAATTGTCATAGATCTCCTGGAAAAAGGCACAGAGGTTGTTGCAGAGGTCTTCGGAGGGTGGGATGTCTGCTGTCCTTGTGCTGGGTTTGGCAAAATCTTTGAACATGGTGAAGAGTTCTTTGCGGTTGTGCGTATTGGCGTTGATCTTTAGGGACTCTTTCTTTGCTGTTCTGATGAGATTATGATGTGTGGTGACAGCAGTTTTGAAGGCTGAGCGGTAATTCATGGTCTTGCTGCTCCTCCATCTTTTTTTGAGCCGTCTACAGGGGTGTCTGGACTCATGCAGGGCAGGGGAGAACCAACTGGATTTCTTGAAGTGTGGTTTGCCTGGCACTTTCTTGATAGGAGCCACTGCATCAGCGCAGTTGGAGATCCATTGGTGGAGGTTGTGAGCTGAGGTATTAGAGTCTGCAGAAGTCAGAGGTGAAGTGTTGGTTAGGGGGGTGGTGAGCTGTTCTTAAGTGACCTTGTTCCAGCTTGTGTGAGGGTAGCGGTGAGTGTGGTGATGTACAGTAGGTTTGGTGAAGGAGAAGTGGACGCAGCGGTGGTTGCTCCAAGGCAGCTCGGAGGTGTGGTTGAAGGAGACGTTATGTGGTGTATTTACTATGGGTACTGTATCGATCCCCCTATTTCTGACCCTTGTCTGGTTAATAATTAACTAGCAGCCATTCAACTGCACATAAACCCGTTATCTGATTAGCCACACAACGGCACAGAAGCCCGTTATCTGATTAGGTCATAGCGCATGCCATCTCATTAGGCAAGCACTATTTCTCCAGCCCCCTAATAGGCATACGGTGTTCTCAAAACAAATCAAACCTACCACGACCTGGGAAATCCCCACAGCCATTGTTTTGATTTAGCCGAGAACTTCAGTAAAGAATGTGCGAACGACCAGTTCGTATGACATCCTTATTGACGTATTTATGTCCATCCTTACGTCAATCCCGACACCTTTCAGGTATAAATAATACCGACATTGCCTTAAGCAAACACACGAGGTGGTGACAAGATTGGAGCAGCGAGACTTGCCGAGGAGCCCAGCTGACAGCGAAGCCCACAGACGCTGCCCCTCCTTTCTGACGCGCTGAGAGAGAGACGCTGCCTTTTCTCCTGCCGAGAAATCCAGCTCCGGCGCTTCCAAGCCGCCCTCGCAGGCAGCTGGAATATCAAGACCTGAGATAGAGATACCAGCCCTCCAGCCTTCTAAATCCCAGGTACTGAACTGAATCATCCTTTGTAGAGAATTCTTGAAGCAGACCCTTGGCAAAGCAAACTTAACTTAAACTGCTACTTTTCTACTCCCGCCACGTATTAGGCTTAGGTCAGGTACATTGGGGTAGGCGTAGTTAGAAGCACCAGTTGAGTACGATTAGTCAATGTATATATGTATGTATCTATTTTATCCATTTTAAGTATCATATGGCTAAGAAACCATATCAATGCTTTTACAGTATTATTTTATAATTCTGTTATTACTGTATGCACTTTACTTAACAATAAGTATTGCAATAATAGCGATTCATTTCTCTTGTATGAGAAAAGAGACTGATCAATAAATGACATCTTTTATTGAACACGCCCGTCTCTTCCTTTTCTCTACAATCTGGTGAAACTAAGAATGCACTGAACTGACTGAGTAAAATAAGTTGTCTTTTGTTTTCACACGACTCTAGAGATACACTCTTGATTAGGGGAGAGCAAAGTTGTCATGTTCTATGGTTGTCAGAAACTAAATCCCTTCTTGTCTATCCAGGGAGGTTAAACTCCTCCTTGTCTATTCGAGAAAGTTTCTAGTGAACTCTGAGCTAGCTGGCAAACACTAAACTTTAAGTCTAATATCGACAGTAGAAGACCTAGTTAACCTCTGTCCTACGTCTATACTATTGAAGATATTATTCCAATGCGCAGAGCCTATTGGGATGATAGGAACTACACTACAGTTATCGCTAATGGAGAAGATGGGGTCGAGTGTGTGTCATACTGAGGTGGTTGGAGAGGTAACCCCTTGTCTGACGGCGGCAAGGTTTTCCAGCAGACACGATGTGTTCTTGTCACTGGGGTTGTCCAAATGAAAGTTGAGGTCGCCGAAGAGGATGTAGTCAGAGGAGGTAAGAGCGTGGGGTGCGATTAAGTCAGGGATAGAGTCGCTGAAGGGTGGATGGGGTCTGGGAGGTCTGTATATGAGGGTGCCACGGAGGGTGGTGTTCCGGTTGGTCTGGACCTGGAAGTGAAGGTGCTCCATGTTGGTTGTATGGTCGCCTGAGTTCTATTCTATTTTAATTTTCGCACACAAGTCTAAACCAAATAAACCAGTTCATTTACAACCATTCAGCACGTGATGGCTCTGAAATCCATCATGCTCAACTCATCAAAGATAGAGACTATTTCCTTATTTCCTCTTCTCCAACTAGCATTCCTTACTCCATCATCCTTCCTCACAATACTCTACATTCCTCATCATTTCAGAGGAACTTGATGTGCCTTTTTAATAAATCTCCCTAGAAAGCCTGAGTCATTCAACTCTTTCAAGGCCTCTGTAACCAGTTCCCAACTAGTGACTATGAAAAATATGTGTCCCCATCTTCATTACCATAATGCAAAATAACCAGATAATAGCCTAGTATTACTGTTGAAGTTTAGAAAGCTTTGCAGGTGGAATATCCTGCCATCCGACTCTTAGAAGTGTACATTTTTATTTTAATTTTTAATTATATGAAGATACCTGCACATTCGATGAAGATAAGCACATGTAGCCTCAAGATCGTTCACTCTTCGCCACTTCTTTTCAGGGTTTGGCAGCAATAATCATAATTTTTGTAAGAAGATGAAAATGATTTACATTTTATAACATTTCTCTTTAACTGCCTTGATCTCCTTGAGCACAAGCCTAATATCTCAGAGGCAGTTTGGTTAAACACAGTAAGTCAATTCTTCAGTGCATTCTAATTATGTAATCGTTCATGAGATTAAAAGGCGTTAGTAAGATTATTAACAAAATCTGCATTTACTAATGTTATTCATGGTCAAGATTTGATTTTCATGGTGATTGACGAAAGATTTTTAGGAAATTTCATACGATCTAAATTCAGAAAAGGAATGAAAAAATGATCTGGCCATAAAGCTGGAGTATGTTTTTCTACTTGCAATCAATTGGTTCAATCAATCTGGTTTTATTTAGCACTGCTAATCATCCGAAAGAGTTTCGAGGTGCTTGCAGGTCCCAGGAGTCTCATTCGAACAGGCAAGTCATGAGTGCCTTTTGGAAATCAGGAAGTGAGGTGATAGTCCATAACTGAGTGGGGAGGCTGTTCCAGGTCTTTGCTGGGATGTAGCGTCCTCTGTTTCTACTTCGGTAGATGCAAGGAGTGTGGGCAAGTGACAGGGAGATGCAGCGTAATCTTCTTGATGGTTGATGGAAGTTCAGGTGATGGTTAATGTAGGCAGGTCCTTGGTTGTGTAGTGCCTTGTGTGGGTGGGCCAGCATCTTGAATTGGCCTCTCTTCTGTATTGGGAGCCAGTGGAGTTGTCTGGGGTGTGATGTGGGTTCGTCGGGGGAGGTTGAGGATGAGTCTGGTTGCAGTGTTCTTTATGATTTGAAATCTGTGTGAAAAGTATGTGGCCATTCCTACGTAGAGAGCATTGCCATAGTCCAGTCCACTGGTGATAAGGGCCTGTGTCACAGTGTGTCTAGTGTGCAGGGGTAGCCACTTTAAGATCTTATGTAGCATGTCAAGAGTGAAGAAGCAGCCGGAGGGGATGGATGTGATCTGTGATTTAATGGTCAGCTTGTTATCTATGATGATTCTGAGGTTTCTGGCATGGTCGGTGGGTGTGGGTACGAATCTCAGGTCTTAGGGCTACAAGGCATGGGTTGCTGTAGTTGCAGAAGATCAGCACTTCTGTCTTGTTCGTGTTCCACTTCAGGCAGTTGTTCTTCATCTAGTCGCGATGCCTGTCATGTAGCTGTGGAAGCTAGTCCTGGTAGAGGTAGAGTCGTCTGTGAGTGAGACGATGAATTGGGTGTCATCTGGGTAGGATATTATGTTGAGGCTGTGTGATCTGACGATGTTGGCCATTGGTCTCATATATACATTGAGGAGCATAGGACAGAGGGATAACCCAGTGGGACACTGCAGGGTTCAGAGGTGAAGGGTGGTAGGCGAACCCTTTAAGTTCTTCTGGTGAGGAAGGAGGTGATCCATCTGAGTGCTTCTTTTTGGATGCTGATATGGTGGAGTCTTTTGATCAGCATGTGGTGTGAAATGGTGTTGAAGGCTGCAGAGAGGAAAAGGAGTATTAGAGCTGCTGTTTCTCCACGGTCGAGGAAGGTACAGATGCCAGTGGTGGCTGTGATCAGAGCAGTCTTGGTGCTGTGATTGCTGTGGAAGTCGGATTGGGAGGTGCTGAGTAGTTGGTTCTGCTCTAGGTGTGTCGTGAGTTGCCTGTTTATGGTTCCAGTACCTTGGCTGAGAATGGGAGCAAGGAGCTTGGCCAGTAGTTTTTTAATTTACTGGGGTCGGTGGAATGTTTTCTGAGTAGTGGTCTCACTTCGACGTGTTTTTAGGCACCGGGAAATGTTGCGGAGGTGAATGAGATGTTGAACAGGGTGGTGAGTTCCTGGCCGATCCTTTGATTTTCAAGTTTGAAGATGTGGTGAGGGCTTGGGTCTGCGGAACTCAAGAGTGGATGGATTTCATGATGGAGATGGTTTCTTGGGTGGATAGGAGGTTTCCAGATGGTCAATCTCTGGTTTGTGTTGGTTGCGGGGGGCGAGTCTGTTGAGGAAGTTTGAGGGTGAAGGCTGGGGTTTGAAGTTTCTGTATATGGTTGAGATTTTGTCATGGAAGAAGTTGGCGAGGTAATCACACGGCTCTGGTGAGGGTGTGATGTTGTTTTCGCTGGCAGCCGGGTTGGAGAACTCCTTGATGAATTTGAAAGTTCCCTGTTGGTTTCAATGCATGTTGTTAGGGCTGGCTTCTTTGTTGCCTATTAGGCTGCTCTGTCAGAGGTGTTCTTACTGGTGCGCCATCTTCCCTCCAATTGTTTGCTGTCTCGCTTCACTGTTTCTTAGTTCTTGGGTGCACCAACTGGCCATTTTGGAGAACCTTCTTTGCTTCCTGTTGTTGATGGGGGCAATTCTGTTGGTGCAGTTGGTGATCCAGGCGTTGAAGTTGTTAATTCCCTGTTCCAGGTTGGTGGCGGCAGCTGGGTTAGAGGTGTTTACGGTATCTGAAATGTTGCTCCATTTGCGGTTGGGTCGCTGGCCGTCTTGGAGGTGCTAAAGTGAATGATGGAGTGATCGATCCATGTGAGTTCTGTGACGTGGCTATATTTGACGTGGTTGCTAGTGGTGAAGATGGGGTCCAGCGTCTGTCCTACAGTGTGTGTGTGGGGTAGCAAACAATCTGGGTAAGTCCGAGACCGGTCATTCTGTCGAGGAGATGGGATCGTTGATGTGGAAATTGAGGTTGCTGAGTAAGATGAGACTACATATTCTTGGGCGCAACAAAATCTTTTTTTTATTTTTTTTGAAACTTGTTTTTATTGGCATTTCGTTATCATAGCAATACAGACCATGTAAGTAATCACATATGCAAAGAATGTGGGATGACGCTGCTGCAGCTGGGTTGCGAGCCGGGCGTCAGTATGTGAGGGTGCCTCTGATGGTTGTCTTACCGTTCATGTGGAGTTTGAAGTTGAGGTGTTCCACGGGGGTGGTGAGGTTGTCGGTGGTGGTGGTATTGTATTGTATAGCTTTCTTGTAGATAATGGCTACGCAACCTCCAAGCTTGTTGGTGAGGTCCTGGGGAGTGGTTTTGCATCCATCAGGGATCCCGGTGATGATGTAAGGGGTGGAGGCCAAGTTGAGCCTGGTCTTGGTGAGCAAGACCATGTCAGATGTGAGGGTGGCAATGAGGTCTCATAGCTCAGTGGAGTGCTTGCTCCTCAAGCATGTGTTGAGGAGTAGGCGGTGAAGTCAGTGGCTTGCTTCTGTAGTTGGTGTTGTGACATGTCGGCGTGGTGCTTTGTGGCATGATGATAGTCGTGCTGGTGCACAAGAAGGTGCCTCTGGCCCAGGGGAAAGGTCCTAGAGTTGAGTGCAGTGTGGCAATTCAGCAGGGTTCGCTGGAGCATCCTGTGTTCAGGAGGTGGAGGGCGGTGGCATTTTACCTGCGGGTGGTCCGGGATCCAGGGGTCCTGGCACTGGGAGTGGTCCAGGCATTGGCGGGGGCAGATGTGTTTGTCTTTGGCATGACTTAGGCGCACCAGTGGTGTGTCCTCTTCACATGTCCCCTGCATGTCCGCTACACGTCCATGCTGCATCCTCCATTAAGTAGGTCCTGGGAGGGGGGAGGGGTGCTGGGTGGCAGTGGGCAGCACTACCGGGAGGCAGGAAGCATGCGGGAGCAGCAGCAGGGGAGTGCATGAGTGGGAAAGTGAAGGAAAATCCACGGCTACCAGGCAAGTGAAAAATAGACAAAACAGCGAGGCAAAGGGTGAGCCAAGATACCAAGAGGCAATATGTATGAAACAAAAAATAAAAGGCAATACAGGTGAAACAGACGAAAAAAAGGCAATACGGGAGAAACGGACAAACAAGAGGCAATATGGGTGATACAGAAAAGCAAGAGGCAATACAGGTGAAACAGAAAAACAAGAGGCAATACAGGTGAAACAGAAAAACAAGCGGGAATACGATTGAAACAGACATACAAGAGGCAATATGGTGAAACAGAAAAACAAGAGGCAATACAGGTGGTACAGACAAACAAGAGGCAATAAAGGATGAAACAGATCAAGTGGCAATAGAAGGAGAGCAGGCAGAAGAGGAAATAGTTGATAGCAAAGGGGCAATAGCAAGGTCAAGGACGACTGTGGGAAGAAACAGTTCGGGAGTGGGACAGGGCGAGCTGGGCCAGAGGAGTTACGAATGAGATCACGAGTGTGACCTGTTTAATGAGATGTGCTTATCACATGCTGCACAAGATTTAAAGAACTCAGGTTACTAAAAATTGCTCTCACAGTGGAATCTATTTTCTTCCCATCCATTAGAATCATCTAAAACAATCAGTTCATTTAACTGTTTGGGACTAAAAAGTACCTCATCTAATCATGAAAATAAGTCACTTGAAATATTGGAGAGGAGTCTTTAAATAAATCTCTAAAAAAGGCCAGACCCACCTTATATACTGAATTAAGTTGCAGAGATATTATCAGGTCTCCCACTGAATATTATTCACAAACACACAACTTTAGGGAAAAGTTATTTTTAAAAATCACTGCAACCCCACCATATTATTCTATGTTTGATTCATTCTCAGAGGGAACTCGATCATTGATGCTTGCAATGCTATATACCTACCACCACCCAACGACTCTGTTAAAAAGGGCAATGTGGGCACATGGCAAAGTGGTCGACCGGCATTGCCGTGCGGAATTGAAGCTCCAGTGACACTGCAATATTATCACGCCTAGATGAGCACCAGGTGACTGTCTGACACCTTTTGGACTGTGCATCTTCCCCAGACATCATGAGCGAGAATTATTTGCTCTGACGGAGGGGGATTCAGTGGTGAGGGGAACTTAAGTCCCTGATGCACTGATGGCCTCCATCTACGGCCTATGCCACACCTACTGCTACTGGGCCTGGGAACTCGTGACAGGGCTGGCCTGATCACCTGCGCCTGAATTTGACGAGCTAGGGCTGTGAGGATCCTCCTTGGGGCTAACCACGGAGCCCAGACAGTTATACTGCCACTCCAGCTACCAGTGCCTTTGAGGCTGTGAACTATGCAGCACGTTCCTCCGTGGCCTACCTGTGATTAGCGGAGTTGCATAGCCTGACCTTCCAAGACACAGCCGGCGCTCTATTCAGCCTAAGAGGCAGTGAGGCTAGGCCCCCTTCTTCCTCGTGGGGCTGCATCAGTGACTCCAGAGTACCAGAGCAGGCAGTGAATGGAGAGGGCGCTGCAGTCCACGTTATCCTGCTACACACAGAGCTAACGGTTGGCCCGAAGTTTCCACGGCGGTCTCGCAGTATCAGGGACCATTAGTGAACCGGGGGACTCAACCGCCGGGCCGCGCTGGGCCGACCAGATTGCCTCCCTTGCCCCCTTCTCTCACCTCCCCACCACATATATCCTTTGCGACCTAGTACTCTGATGCGCTGGTTTGAGGGCTGTGAGGTGTGCACCTGCCCTAAGCCTGGCTAATGAATGCCGCCAGAAGGCATTCTCCACAACTACACTCGGTGGGGCCCTCTCATCAAACAGCACTATTGGGCCCCATCCCCTTTTTACTTTTGATGATCCAGCTACCATATTAATGAATACGATTCACCCTCCAGTGCCTTGTGGGCCATTGAGAAATGCGCATAGAGGAATTAACACTGATCTGGTTCTTGCCTTCTTCGTACGGCAGCACTGTTGGGTATACTGTCCGTCCCAGGAACACTGCCTTCCTCCATTTGCACAGCGCCCCAGCTGTTACAACTGTACTGCCGGCTTTGGCCATGCACCTGATGGCTCTCCAGTCTGAGGCCCAACGCTTGATCCTACTCACTGCCCCCCGCATTGCTGCCTAGCACCTGTGCACCACCGCAAAGCCACCTACAGCACCTGGGCCCATTAATACCACTGGTGCCTTGATTTTTACCCATGCCCTGGCCGTGGTGGAGTACACTTGCTACAGAACTGGTACCTGTACAGTGCACACTGACTTCCTTCCAGCAAGATAATAACTGCCTGGTGGCCTGCTCCACTATTGTGGGCTCTGGGCTGTATTCACAGACACCATCTGTGACATATTTCATCAAGCCTTTCTATCGCATTGAGGCCTTCCTCATTCTCCCACTTAAACCTCCTTCATGACTCCTATGGGATCCCAAGCGCTGATCTGCACAGCAGGTTTGCCAAATAGTACATTGATCCATTATTCCTCCAATACTCGAGGGCCAGTCTTACCACTCCTCCTCTTCAGAGACTATGGTGCGAGGGAACCCTAAATAGAGATGTCTCCACTTTGGGATGCAAAAAACCCCGGAAGCCATGCAGCCTCTAGCAATAGCGGAGGGCAGACGTCCTGGAGACATTGGTCCGGCGCAGCTGGCTGGTACAGATGCAATCATGGCCGAACTCAGGGCAGACTTTCGGGCTATCGATGGCCACTTTAACACCCTCGCCATAAACCTAGATTCTATGAGCGTACACCTTGACCGTCTTGATACCGTATGGAAGCTGCTGAGGGCGGGGTGTCGGACCTAGAGGATGAGGAATAGCAAACTATGAAATGCTTGGAGCGAATGGACATACATTCTAATGCCAGTGCTGATCTCTTCCCCAAAGGTTGAAGGCTGCATTTCCCTCCTACTCTACTACCGTCCTGCTCGACTGCCAACAACCATTCTTCAACTTTCATGCAGACATGCTCAATGCACTCTCAGTTTCTACTTACTAGTTCACAGGATCTCATTAGACAATGTGTTTATTGATCCTATATGTATGGGTGTCTGTCGTAGCGTTGCCATCCCCTAGTGGTAATAACAAATATGTTTCTTATTATATTGTTGTTTTGCTTAATTGGGATTTCACTGGGTCTGTACTGGGCTTTTCTGAGCCTGGTGTGGGTGGAGGGTGAGGGGGGTTGTGAGAACAGTTTCAGTTGCTGCTTTTTGATTTCATTGCCGCCATCATGTACTCTTCGGTCACTGCCTACCTTCTTCTCCGCTTCTAATTGTACTACGTTATGGGCCGTGTCCGCCTCCTTGAACCAAATTCTCTTCCTATGTAGCTTATATTCTGGTATGTAAGGGGTTTTAATGGCCGTTGCAAAGGCAAACAAGTTTTGCAATACCTTGCCCAGCATTGCGCACATATAGCTTTCCTTTAGGAAATGCATCTCTCCCCTGGAAGATTACACACTTATGCATCCACCTGGGACTCACATCGTTTCTTTCTAGCTACAGTTCCTACTCCAGAGGGTTTGTACTCTTGTACACAAAAACATGCCTTTTCGTTCCACCAACACTGTCATAGATGACGCAGACAGGTATGTCCTAGTCGTTGGTATCCTAGCAAGTCACTAAGTACAATTGGCCAATATTTACTCCCCCAATGTCGGTCACTCTCCATTAATATTTAGCGAATGGAATTCGGCCATCTTATTGTGGGCGGAGACTTCAACCTCCTCATGGACCCTACCACTGACATCACAGCACTGTCACCGTCCACCATAATAACTCCTCATACTACATGATATCTGTGACACACACACATTGCGAGACAGTTGGCACCTCCAATCTGCAGTTCACGCACTTCTCAGTCCCGCACAATACTTCGTCCCGCATCAACTACTGCCTTATATCCGTAACCCTGTGTTCATAGCTGATGTCCACCCAACATCTCTCTCGTACAATGTCAGATCTCTCTCCTGTACTGGTCCTCTTTCACGCCCCTTTTGATTGCACCCGCGAGTGACACTGGCGTTCCCTATATTAGCGATGCAAGGTGAACTGTTTTGTTCTGACTTGTGTGCAACGGTTCTAGAATACATTCCGGGGTCCTCCAGGAACTTCGTGGAAACCTCCAACGTCTTGAGAGGGAATTGTCTGACCTGGATCTTCAGTCAGCGGAGGGTGCTGATGTGTCTTATACCCATGTCAGAGCCTCCCTTCTGACTGAGTACTGAGAATTGGTGGACTGCAAGGTCCTTTTCCTTGGAAATACGCCAGAGAATTCAGACACAGTGAGAGTGAACGAATAGGCCGTACTTTAGCCCACCTCCTCCGTCCACAGAGGGACAATTCCAAAGTTCACTACTCCAGTACTATATCTGCCTTTATACTAATTATCTATCAGAGGATACCTCTGCTCAGACGGCCAACCTTGACAAGGTGGCAATGGTCTGGCTCTCAAATCCCCAGCGTCAATTCCTTGGTGAACCCTTATCCTGTGAGGAAATTATACAAGCAATAGATTTCCTAGATCACTCCAAGGCTCCTGGCCTTGTTGGCTACACAAGCAAGTTTTACAAACATTTCAAACGTATACTGGCGCCAGGTCTACTAGCGGTCTATGATGATTCTCTCCAGTCGGGCGCTCTGCCACCTTCCATGCGTGAGGCTGTAATAACCCTCCTTCCTAAACACGGCAAAGACCCTTTGCACTGTGGCTCTTCTCGATCCTTGTTGCTCCTAAATTTGGATAACAAAATATTGGCAAAAGTTCTCACCAACCTCTCTCCCTCCTAATGGAGCAAATCATCTCCCCATGGCATTTGGGTTTTGTTCCCCATCGCTCTACATCATTGAATTTGCATGCTGTCTACTCCATACTGCACAGAATCTCCTAAGATACCCACAGCAATATCTATTTCAGAATTTGAGGTGTTAAACTCATTGGAGTGACTTTTATCTCCACACAGTCCTTCACAAACTAGGCATACTGCTCGGCCGTTCTTCTCTGATAAACCTCCTGTACACACAACCCTCAGCCCGTCTCAGAGTCAATTGATCACTTACGGCTTCATTTCCTATAACAAGGGGTATCCATCAGGGTTGCCCATTGTAACGCTTACTTTTTATAACTGCAATCGACCCACAGGTACGACACCTTCAACTGTGCCACCTTCACCATGGCTTCCAATTCTATATGCAAATTATATCTTGCTTTTCATCGGTCAACCACAGGGCAATTTAGCCCCCATTTTGCCTGGACGGACAAAATTTGGGACCCATTCTGGCCTTCGGATCAACTGGTCAAAATTTCCCATGTTTCCCATTACCCCCATCACCAAACAGACCCCATGTGCTTTCCCATTGACTTGGTGTAATAGGGCAGTTAAATACCTTCACCCCCTATAGGGATCAGGTGGTGAGGCTGAATTATGACCCGCCATTGACACACTGTCGACACAAATCGATCAATGGATCCGTCTTCTCCTTTCTATGGCCCGAACGATTGTGATAATAAAAATGGTGATCCTACCCGCTTCCTTTACCTGTTCCTTAACATCCCCATACCATTTACCAATAATTCTTTTCTTACTCTGCGTGGTTCAGTCCGTAAGCTTATTTGGGCTGGCCTGAGACCTCATGTAGGCTGGGACACTCTGGTGCTCCCATAAGAGAGAGGCGGGTATATTACCTGGCCACGCAATGCCAATACGCTCATCATTGGTACAATCTTGACGTCAGGATGCAATACACCAAGCCAGAGATGAATCAGGAGGCATCCATGCCACTCACCTCCATACTACCTGGGGGGGATCCCATTAGACCCCAAAGATGTCCAAACGCTTTTAATCCACCTGATGGGCGTGGAGGAAACTCCAATGGCTCTTGATCATTACACTTCTTTATTTTCCTGCCTTACACTCCACAGACCCATGGTTTAACAATGCTTCACTCATGGGTCATTTAGTTCTTCACTGTACTCATAATACACTAAGACGTTCCATAGGGTCTTATTTATTAGCACCAGATGAGTTCCCTCACCTGACGTTGGTGATTAATGATTCAGATGGATGTCGACTAATATCCAAACTGTACCGTGCTAGCATTGCACTGCTCCTGACTAATGATATAAAACTTAGATCCTACAGGGAACACGACCTGAGGAGGCCCATCACTGATAAGATGTGGGTAGCATGCTGTGCACAGACTCGCTTGGTGTCTTCCAACCACCACCAAAAACGTCTTAATTTTAAGTTTTTACGCCACACTTCATAACTCCCAATGGCCAACATAAATATGACCAATCTCGCTCCTCAGATTGTCAAATGTGTCACACCAAGGAGTGGACTTTTTCCATATGTATGGACTTGCAGACACATAACACACTACTGGGGTGAGACTTTTTTCCCTGTTAAAGCAAATGTTAGAGGTTGAACTGGATGCTGACCCACTTGTTGCCCTGTTGGAGTATGCCAAGGACCTCTCCAAAAGCACTAGACAATTCACTGCAATGGCTTTGCTCCTATCCAAATGTGAGGTTGTAATACACTGGGGGCCAATGCCTGCCACCTATTAGTGCTAACTGGCTTACTAGCTTGACGTACTGTGACACTACCAGTGAACTATATAGTCTCTCCAACCCCCAACCTCTAGATCGAATTATATCTATCAGCCCCTGCGAGAATATTTTTTGTCCACTGCTGATCAATCCCTGACACCGTGTCCTGTCATGCCGGTGCCCTCTCTGTCTATTCAGTAACTTATTTGCTGATCGCCATGCACCCCATACCCCTCCAGTAGCCCTTTAGGATGCCACGCAGTGGTGGATTGTGGTGGTCACCCCCCCTTTTATTTAGCACACACTCCCCTCCCCACTCCACTCCCTACTTTATATACATTCCCGCCTTACAGCGGAATAGGTTGACTCATCACCATACATTCCCTTTAGACGGTATGGCCATAGCGACCGACTATCTTCCTACTAGAGGTACAGGCAGGAATTATTGGATGTTTTTCTTGTTTTACGTTCAATCATTTATGATAAATGTGTGGCATATATGGACCACACAGAGTCTATCATTGGCACTTTCATCACGATGCACTACTGGACTTTGTACTCTTGCTTTATACAATGCCGTACTTTGGTGCTACTATAAACACCATTCATGCACTACTTGTATAAGTTACTACATGCTCGCTTCAATGGCCCATAATACACCTGTATGTTTTTGTACTACTGATTTTTCTAAAATGAATAACAACTATTTTTTAAAAAAGGGTACTATGTGTCATTGTTCCACCATGAGGTTTCTTTTAACCGGATGTCTATTGAAACTCCTGATCATGCTTTAATTTGCCTGGTAGACAATTTAGGAGCAAGTAACTTAGAACTGTTACGTCTTAGGTAAAATGTGGGAGACAGAAATAGGTGGTATAAATGTGGTTTTAGCTGAAGTTGAAATATGAGAATGCCTTCTTAACTCCTGAAAATGGATTTAAAAAACACTAAGTATTGGTTGTTGTAAGATTAAGAAATATCACATGCAGAAATGTAACAAAAACTCTCACTGTCTTACCTGGTAGGAGAGTACCTATTTGCAGGTGCAAAATATGATCCTTGAATTTGTTCGAGGGCATCTTCCAACCTTGGGGCATGTTTCCTGTGCTCTGCCTGGACTAAATACAGACAGAGAGTTGTTAAGACAATTTGCAAAACAAGCATGACAACAGATGATAGATGTCAGGTGTTTATAGCTTATAGATTCAAGAGTACCTTCCAAAGAGAGTCCAACATATATTTTGGCTAAAGGGAAATATCAGAAATTACTTGTAATAACAAGATCTCAACACCGACACCTCTGCTCAACCATACATTCTCATTCTCTCATTCTCCCTCTCCGTCTCTCTCTCCCTATCTCCCTCTCTCTTTCTCCCTCTCCCTCTCTCTCCCTCTCTCCCTTTCTCCCTCCCTCCCTTCCTCCCCCCTGTCTGGGAAATGCAAAATGTGTAGGAATTTAGGATAAATATATGAAATCTGTGTTAAACTCAATGAGGTACCTTGTGCTTGTAACTGTAACCTTTTGGAGAAAGGCAAAACTGGCAGGTGTCTCTCATCTTTCTTTAGTGACTTATGCTCTGCTGGATGGGGAGTGTTAGGAGTCAGGCAAACCTGCCAGGGAATTGTTTACCTGCAGGTGATGGTGGAATGGAGTGCCCAGCCCTGGTACACCAAATTAATATGCACACCTAATGAATGGTTTTTCACAATTCTGGCCTTGAAAAATATACTCATCCACTTGCCATGGCGAGCCAGATGTTAGTAGGGTGAGCTATTTTTAGGGCCTGCTGGTCCTTACTGGCGAAGAGAGCTGGAGCTGGCAAAGAACATGTATTCTGTTCATTCCGAAAGCAAATAAGCAATAAAAATGCCCTTCAATCTTGTTTTTATCTTGTCACATTTGCTAGTGCATTCAATGACAGAGGTCAAATGTCAGCTTATGTTTTCTTACCGATTGCAGTGGGAGACTGATGTTTACTTTCCTTTCTCTGACTGCAAAGTTAGAGGATTTTGTAAAGTGAACTGTCTAACAAGGGAGTGTTAAACGAAAGGCTATAGGATGTCAGATTTATTTTCTCACATACAACATTTAAATAGCTTGTACATTAATTGTACAAATATTTAAAACAAATACCAGTTATAAATGCACCTTTTCTGGTAATTCTGACTTGCGATGTAAACAAAGACTTTAAGAGAATCAAACAATTCAGAACACTTTCCTTGGTGATGTGTAAATGATAAACATTTGCTGAAATCTGATTTCCACACATTATCGTTTGAATACAATGTAGTTTTATCAGCAAAACTGCATGCCAGAGGGACACTTTATAGCTATTTCAATGGAAAATGTGCTAAGTTTAAATGACAGTACCCTATCATATCGTGTTTTAGTAACATATTTATTAATAGAGTTTTTAAACATGAACTGGGAAACATGCCAGCCCTGATGATAATGCTATCGGTGTAATAAGAAGCATTTCAGGGGCCATGTGCACCTCATCTGTGGGCTAGAACCTTATTATCCATGGAGTAAAAGTTGAGTCTATTATATCAAACAAAATTTCTTTTTTGGACAGTAGACTTGCTGAACTCGCGTATTTGAAGTTGCTGTCATAGGTGATAACGAAGAAAGTGGTGGTGATTCTATTAAATACAATATTTGCCCAGGAGCATGCAAATTGAGACCGATTCCTGGGTCAAGCATATTACAATTAGGTCGAGTAGGTTATTCAAGTCGCTAGACCTGCAGGACTGGTGACAATTTTATGATTTTGCCAAGCCTGCAATTATATGTTCATTTATTATGCGGCACATGTCTACATAACAACTGTATCAGAATGATCATGATTATAATAAACAACTCATTAGAAAATATACAAATAAGGGTGAAGATGAACTGAGCCACAATCATATTTTATCACACATCCCTAATTTATTAGTCTATTCCCTACTCAATGTATCTATAATGGTTACAGCCACCAAGTCTAAATGGCTGTATAGGCTGATTAAGCTTTAATATGTCAATCCATGTATAGTTCCCTGCAAAACTTGGGTCAACAGACACCATTCAAGTCTTCAGAATCTCTCCTCAGCAATGGCTCCATCTGTCTAACTTCACCCCTACACCAGTTTTTATATACCAATATTGCTAATGGTGTCTTATGGAGTGACGGGGGGGGATCATTTATATTTGGCTCCTTCTATGCTATAAATGTGCAAATAGTGAGTCTCTTCAGTTGCAAGTGGAAAAGTGGCACTGCAAGGGAGGGGCGGGGGGGGGGGTTGGGCGCCATGGGTGGCCCAAGTTATGGTGGCATCCGCCTCCTCCCGCTCTTACCTGTCATCTCGGGGACGCAGTCCCCCCCCCACACGCTACATTGCGGCCGTTGGGGGGTCAGCAATCAGCGCCAAAACTCACCAGCACCCTGCCTGCTCTTCAATGCGGCCGCCGCGTGGTTGCAAACGTACGGACCGCCACAGTGGCCATAGGGCTAGCTACGCCAATGAAATGGAAGCCAATGCTATATTTCCCACATTGCATCCAATGTGGATCTCAGCAAGGCCATCTTCCCCTGAAGCCATGATTACAATGTATGCACTAGAGAAGTGGAAAGTTTTCCCTCTCTGTCTGGTTAATTGTTAAGGTAATCAGAAAACATGGGTGTTCCTAAACTAAGAACATGGCACTGGAAAACACATTTCTAAGCATTATCATTGAAACAGTTAGTCCGCTGTCTAGACCCTATGCCTATACAGACTTCCTCTAATGTAAATTGCAGTCATGTTTACAGGCAATCAGGCCCATGTAGTTTGTAAAATGCATTATCATGCAAAAGCCCTGTCACACATGACAACACTGCTAATTCAATTGAATGCGCTCTGTCCGTACACATGGTGAATAAATGGCTATCCCCTATGGGTGTATTCAATTTTATATGGCTACATTAATATGGCAAAGAACATGCACTGGTGGTATACATGTTAGATATCTCATGTGGACTGTATTCACATGAGGGCTATTACATGCACTTCTTCAGCCCTGCCATTCCACTACTGATCTTTAGCAACTAAAGCTGAAGCAGCCCATGTCAGAATAAACTATTTTTGACTTATTTAAAAATTACTATTGACTGGATAAATTTCACCTATAAGTGGTGCCTCGAAGGCCACACGGTCTGGGTACGTAATGTGCAAAGTGAGACATATCTATTAAAAATCCAAGTTACCACATTACAACTCTAGAAATAACGATATACGTCATTCACACATTGTTATAATGTTTAACACACATCTGATTCAGTGGTGAATATAGATTTGTTTTAAATAGGGTGCAAGGTTCATTTTATAAAAGTTTCCTTTTCTCAGCCAGCAAGCCCGAACCGTAGTTATTCCAGTTCTGATTAGGCTCTCTTATAAGAAAGTGGGTTACTGGTTGAGGCGGGTGAAACCCTACTCAAGCAGCAGCCAGAATCATTGGCAGGATAAAGTTACAAGCAACCCCAATTGACCCTGTGCTTAACCCTGTGGTAGCTTGGCACTTAAGCAGTCAGGCTTAACTTAGAGACAATGTGTAAAGTATTTATGTAGCACCAAAACAGCAACAAAGTGAAAACACAACTTAGGTAAAATCCCACACCAATTACAAAAATAGAGTAAATTGTAATATATATTTTGACACCAAAATGACAAAAATCCAATCGGTAGAACTAGAGTTATGATTTTTTACCGTTTTTAGTAAAAACAAGAACTTAAAAGATTAAAGTGCCAATCGTAGACATCTAGTTGCGCAAGACCGTGTCAAAGTAAAAAAATATGGCCGACCGCAAAGGATTGTGGCTCGGATACAGGTAGTGAATTGGGCCCGGTCAGCACTTACTTTGGACCGAGAAGAAATTTTGAGAAAAATATTCTGAGAAGGTAAAAAATCAGCTGGGCAAGGCTGCAGGTGGTGTCCGAGAAGGGAGTGTAATCGTCTAGAGGGTTTGTGTCAAAGCCACGGTGAAGATTTTTACGTTCAGACTTAGTTTCCTTTTTTTAAGTCGAAAATCTCCAGTGGGACAAAGCAGGAGGATGTAGCCAAAGACAGCTCCAGGGGCTGGGATACCCCTTTGATGAAGGTCTGCTGAACAGGATTTGCTGCTGCAGAGAAGGATGTAGCAGAAGCAGGCTCGGAGTCAGGCCAACGGGGGTTGCACCATGGGCAGACAGACAAGCAGGTTGGTCCTGGCCTCCCCTCGGTTTTCAGAGCAATTTTTGGACAAAAATGTTTTAAGTCCTCAGCGTTGGATTTTGGCCACCTGACAACCTTCAGAACTACAACCAAGAGACCAGGACTTGTGGGACATCAGGTAGGAGGCTGGCTTAGTATATTGTGCACACTCTAAGGAGTGATGCACCTTGCACTAATCCAGGCAACTCATATGTTGATTTTAGTGGTCTTTGATACCATAGATAGCTCTCAAAGTGGTAAATGTGTGCAAAGAGCCTTCAGACTTATCTTGAAGGAGTGTAAAGAAGCTTGTTCTACCGCACTTAATCGACTGGGTAGATTATATGAGAAAGAACAACAGTGTTTTATTTAAAAAAATCTATTTATTATGGAACACAATAATTAACATATTGGTATATCTCCTACCCGGAGACATCAACAATACACACAAGAATACTTCAAAATAATCAGGTAAGTAGAACAAATATACAATGGTCTCCAGAGGGAGACCAACCCATATACTAAGAAAGTGGAATGCGAACTGCAAAGGGGAACAGGACCTGGACCAGAAGACTCAGAGGAGCTGGGGGAACAAGGAACCACCCAAGGTAAGTACCCAGGAATCTCACGGAGGGGCGGTGTGCAGAGAGGAAACACAGCTGCAGGCCCAATAGAAGTCAATGGAGAAGTTGCTTTGTAGTTTGAAAGAAGAACCCTTCCCAGAGGACCCTGAAGAAACCCTTTGGAAGACGGAAGATTGGAGAGCCACCCTATCTGTGGATGCCCCAAGAATCAGGTTACTTGCACCAGGGAAGCCGGGTACATGGGGTGAAGTGACAATGTAATATTTTGAAGAAGATGCCTCTGGAGATGCCTCTGAAGGAGTCCGGTGGAATCTAAGGATGGATTCTTTAAGAGGAGAACGTGCAAGCAGAGGGGACAGAGTCTATGCCACTCAGAGGTGACCACGAGACACGGAAGTACAATGCCCCCTGATGTTGGGAGTTTCAGGATTTAAGACGGTGACCTTGTCACTGCAGCTGTGAGGAGCAGGCAATGCTGAGGAGGACAAGGAGCTGTGCATGAGTTGTCCCATGTCGTATGTCGGTGTCCAGGTAGTTGGTATCCGGTGGGAGCACCAACAAGCCTTGGTAGACGCAATTGGCATGGAAAGAAAAAAGATGCAAATGTTGGGACCAGCAAAGTTCAAGGGACTCACCAAGTGCAGGCGAGTCAGAGCACGCCCAAGCAAGCAGGGGTTCCCACTGAATCAAAGGAAGACCCTCTAGAGAACCCACAGGCCGAAGCTACAGGAGTCGCAAGAGGACCTCAGACAGCTCACCAAAGATTGAGGCCCACAGTGCAGAGGATTCAGTGAGGATGCTGATCTTCGAGGGATGAGGTGCTGGAGGTTGGAGCTTCTTGTAACCTGAAAATCTCTGGTGTGCAGAGCCAACAAGCCTGAGGGCCAACCCACAAGAGGGCAAGGGTTGGAATGACTCAGGGGTCCTGCCGTGAGGAAGGGCTGGACAGAGGGGAGGATACTCCGCTGTCCTTTGTCCAGTTTTGCACCAGAGCAGGAACCAAGGGTTCCTAAACTAGCTCAAACTGGGGTATGCAAGGAAGGCACCAAATATGCCCTTCAAGGCAGTCTGGTGACGCAGCAAAGTGCCCCTACCGCAGCCCAATACACTAAGTCCTGTCTGGGAGGTGGTCACAAGAAACCTATTCTTCTATCTTCCTCTGCTCGCGCTCAGCTCAGCAGCTTGAGGGCAGAATCATGTCTGTGATCGGCAGCAGCACTATCTTGTTGGCAGACCCTGAAAGGCTGTTAACGGGAATACAGACGGGCCCCTAAGGAACCCCCAGTACATGGGATCATACCTCCAGCACCGGAATCAGTGTTGGGGTATGATTCCAAAATGTTTGATACCAAACATGAGCAGGTTCAGAGCAGCGATTTTATAGTAATACATCTCCTATATACCTTAAAATGGCTAACCACACTTACAAAGCCTAGAGAATCGACTCTGAGGTTTGTAAGGGTGTCCTACTCATGCAGGGACACCCTCACACTTGGGTGGCACAATACATGCTGCAGCCCATGGGTGATCTCTGGTATACCTATGCCCTAGGTACCTCAGTACCAAATACTAGGGACTTACAAGGGTATAACAGTAGCCAACTGAGGATGTACTAAAGTACTTAGCAGTGCCAATTTTGGGGAGATAGCACAAGTTGCTGGGGTCCCGAATAGCAGGATCCCAGCAGACTACAGTCAAAATACACTGACACCAGGCAGAAAGTGGGGGTAACTATGAAAGCAGTCCTACTTTCTTACACACCAGTTGGGGGTTTAAGGCCACCTCAGGTTAGGCCCAGTGCAGGTTTAAGATGTTGGGATCCTTTTGTGTTCCTGTGGCTCTGAACAGGAAGCCAGCAACTAGCCCTTAGAGTCACTCTAGTAGTCCTGGGTGCAGGGTTCAAACAGTCCTCTGAGGTTTCAAGACAGGCTCCAGGCAGCAAAGCAGTCTTTTTAGGTACAGCAAAGCAGTCTTGCAGAGTGCACAGCAAGTCACAGCAGCAGGCAGCTTTCTAAGAGTCATTCACAGGTTTACGAGTGAACTGAACAGTGGGTCTGAGGGTCCTGTTTTTATACCTGGTGCCCTTCCTCTGGAATGTGGGAGAAGCTGGAAGAAATTCAATAAATCTTACTAGTTACACCCAGTCAAGTGATCCAGGAAAAGCTGCATTCACAAAAGGGCTCAGGGCAGGAAAATGGCAACTTTCTAAAAGTGAAATTTCCAGAATTGTAATTGTAAATCTGACTTTGCAATTAAAGAAGATCTTTCATTACAATTTCATGGATTCCAAACATGAACAGGCTACCTGATCCAAATCAAAGGTTACTTATTAACTGTAATAAAGTAACCCATTAATATCCTATGAGGCAGGGTGGACTGACAGTAGAGAAATATTAATGTTGGTGTTTTTCACTACCAGGACATGCAAAACTTAAAAGTACCTGTCCAACCTTTCAATTACAACGGGCCCTTCCCTATGGGCTACCTAGGGCCTACTTTATGCGTGACACCTATTCAATAAAAGGGGAGTTTAAGGCTTGGCAAGGGGATTATATTGCCAAGTCAAATTTGGACATTAAAAACTCCATTTAAGCTGCAATGGTAGGCCTCAGATATGTTTTAAGGGGCTGCTTAAGTGGATGGCACAATACGTGCTGCTGGCCAACTGGTAGCATTTAATTTACAGGCCCTGGGTATATGGTATACCACTCTAAAAGGGATTTATAAGTAAATTAAACATGCCGATCAGTTGTAAGCAAATCAATCATTTTTCAGGAAATAAGCACAAGCATTTTAGCACTGGTTAGCAGTGGTAAAGTCAACAGAGTCCTAAGGCCAACAAAAATGAATTTCAGCACAAAAACGGAGGTAAGTAGGCAAAACATTTGGAGGAAGACTATCCTAAGGCCGGCAGGTCTACCAATAAGTATTTCTCACACATTTAAGTATGTGAGTTCTGTCGAGAAAGTTTGACTAGGCCCATGACAAGTGTCTTAGAACAGTGGTTCCCAAACTGTGGTCCGTGGATTGCAGGGGTGCATGACACATTCCCAGGGGGTCCGCAGACAGCAGTTTTTAAAAGCACGGCAACGTTTCTTGTGCAATCAGCAGTTTTCGCGCAACAATAAAAGTGTTGAGATAACGCTGGTAATTAATGTACGTGCAGGAGAGAGATGGAAGATTTTGTCAAAGATATTCTTTTGGTTACGATGCAATTTTTAAGTTACAATCGTAATCTAGGACAGTGAGCTATGAACTGCCATCAAAGAGCTGCATGCAGACTGCATGGTACAAGTTAGTAAGTTATGTTTCTTTCCAAATCATTAGCCTGATGCTGCTAGACAAGTTTGTTTGGGTAGAAATACATTCTGGTTATTAAAGTCAACGTGAACTACTGTGTTATGTTCTGAATCCTGAGTTTGTGCTACTCCAGACCAAGCATTCATAAAAAATTGCCTACCAGTATGGATGACATGTGAATCCTCTACCTTGTAGTCCCCTTTGCCTTATGTAACATTTTCAATACACTGATTTACACACGTAGATTCATTGTCTCTATATGTGTGTGATGTAAAATGTTCTGACTACCTACACGGGTATGAGTGGTGCTATAAAACAAATGAAATGCATGTGACAGAGGGGCTGTAGAGAGCTGAGAGGCACAGTTGGAAGGTGATGGTGAGGAATCATTGAAGAGCCCAAACAAAGATTGCTGTATTCTGTTGCACAGTAAGGTCATCATTTACTATTCTTTAAAAGCTAATACAATTAAATATATAATAACAAATGTGTTGTAGAATGCACTATTTGCCCCCAGATTTTCTTGAAGCCCCCCAAAGCCCCATTGGTAATAGTCAGACTCGCTCGCTGCACTTGATGTGCACCATATGAGGACTGGTCTGACAACATTTGCCAGGGCTGGTTTAGGAGCCTCGTTCTACCAAATAAAACCAAACCTTGAAAAATTAGTTGCTGAGATGCAGCACCAACCTTCCCACTAGAATGTTTTGATTTTTGCATTTTTTTCAATATAAAATACTAAAATCTTTAGTAATTCAAGTATTTAGTGTGCACACATTTGTGTTTTTTTTTCTCCAAATTACTATTTTAATGTTTGAAATTTAAATCATACAAATTGCTTGGGGGTCCCTAGGCTTCCAGTAGTGACTCCATAGGGGTCCTCATGAGTCAAAGGTTTCGGAACCACTGTCTTAGAAGATTCAGGGATATCACCTGAGTCTTGGGAGGATTGGGAGAATACCTCTTTGACATCAATGGAGAGCTGGTTGAAGAGCAGCAATTAACACCCAATGGTAAGCTTTGTAAGTTGATTAAAAAGAAGCACATCTTGAACAGCTGTTTTACAGAGTTGTTCCAGCATCTAGTGGACACCAAGGTCACTGTCACCAAATACAATAGGAGGGAAGTTGATCCATGGGTACAAATCAGGGTGCCTAGGAAAGAACAAAGGGAGACCACAAGAAGGATGGGTGAGCTCCTAGCGGACAAAGGAGAAGAATAACAAGGTAGGCCACCAAAGTACAGATAAGGGAGAGTAGAACCATAACATTACGGCAAGAAGGAGATTGGGCACCCAGAGGAAGAAGTCCCATTAGAAAGACTGGTGCTTTGACTGCTGTCAGCCAGGGCTCAAGTGAGGAAACTTCTCATGCCTCCGAAAGGTCTCTATTAGTGGGGAAGACCAAATAGGGAGCTACTGATGTGCTATCGGGAGACTATTTTCAAGAGGAAAGGGTCGGCTATGGCATAGTGTCTCTTACTTGGAAGGCGGGCCCTGAGTAAGCTGAGTAAGCTGGGGACTCTTACGGGGTCCAGAAATTCCTTTCAGGAGGCATCGGTGAACACGATTATCATAACTACATATCTAACTGACCCAGGTAGAGGACCAGCTGGTGTAAAAAGGAGACCTTGCCACAACAGCACCCAAACAAAATGCATTGTTCTCCCCATGTGTGCTTTGTAAAACTTGAGAATTAGAATTGTCTTAATCATTCTACTGTAAACACGAGAAATATATCTTTTTTTTCTTTTTTTAATTTTCTTGTTAGTCCTCATCTCACCGTAAAGCAACTGCAAATATAAGCAGGAAACCAACCTTCGATCGTAACCGCCCAGGGTTTCTGCTATTGCATTGGCTATAGGCCAGCCAGGCCAGCTTCTTTGTACAAAGCCTGGTGTAATCATTGGACTAAGATCTTAAGTCAGCCTCATTTCTTTGCCCCAAATCTAAAAGTTGGACCCAGATGTTATGCCCATCGTTATTTAAATACCCCGAGTCCAACTTAGCCATAGCCATAGCAGCCCGCAGCCAATTCTCGTAAAGCGGGGGAAATGGATCCTTCCATAACCTACAGATCTCTCTCCGGACAATAAGAATCAGATACATTAATAGACCTTTTTGCGCGACAGACATTGTTTTCAACACCAAATATTACCAAGGATAAATTCAACTTAAGATTGGCCTTAAAAATAGCACCAAGCGCACACTCCCCATTCTGCCAATACTCCTTCAGAACCCCACACTCAAAGAATATATGCAAGTCATCAGCCTGGGTGGACTCACATCTAGGGCATTTCGAGAACGTAAGAGGAGCAAATTTGACAATTTTTGGGGGGGTATAGTATAACCTATTACATAAAAGTGGTTCTTCTTTAAGGATGCAGGTTTAACTGCTTTATATAGCATCTGGAGAGAGGGTTCAAACATTTCAACAGCCACAGTCTCAAGGTCTGACGTATTCCAAACTACGTGTTGTGCAGGAGCAGTTATTTCATCCGCTTCCAGCATCTTCCTATACCAGAAACCAACCTCCTTTTTTATGAGAAGAGTATTCTCGCATTGAAGCTCGATTTCCCAATTTCCAGCTACATGTGATTTCTCAGCGGTATACCAGGAGGCTAGTTGTAGGTATTTAAATCTTGAAAAAGAATCCCCTTCTTTTGACCTTAAAACCTCCCAGGGATGAATCCCATCGGCGGATACAAGATCAGACCAGGTCCGGAGACCAGCTTTCTTAATGGGAAGTGCTAAACTATCCCTTAAACAATCGGGGAACCCCGGTGAATGCCAAATAGGGGCAAGATCAGAATAGTAGCCTATCCCCCATATTTTCCTGACCTTATACCACAGATTCAATGAAGCTGTCAAAACCTTCAAGCAAACTTTAAAAAAAAATCTGGGGCATCAACTTGTACAAGAAACCCTCTCCACCTCCTTCGAAAGCAACCATCTCACTCAAGATCCTCCCCCAATTAGATCCCCCTGTCATGTAGAGTAGTACCCGAATATTTTAAAACTGAAACGCGTAGGAATACCAAAGTATATCGGGAAGCGCCAGGCCCCCTTTCTGGAGCTTACGTCTTAATTTTCTCCATGAGAGTTGAGCAGTTTTGTTTGACCAAATAAAACTTCCTATTTTACTCTGTATTCTACTTATGTCGTTATGCAGAAACTCTAGGGGGATGGTGCTAAAAAGGTAGGTCAATTTTGGCAAGATAACCATTTTTACCAAATTTACCCTACCATATATTGTAAGCGGTAAGTTTGCCCAGCTTAAAAACAAACAGTCAATCTCCCTAGATACACTCTTAAGATTGATCCTCGGGATATCTTCTAAACTGTTCACTATTGTGATTCCTAAGTATCTAAGTTCACTACTTATTTTACCTGTCCAATTGTCGACATTCCAAACCATTACATCGGTCTTAGAGGAGTTTGCAAGGTAGCCTGAATAAGAGCCAAATTCCTCAAGGAGAGCCTCCACTCTTGAGAGGACCTCAGCGGGGTTATCAGTATACAGCAGCAAGTCATCCGCGTAAAGGGCCAGCTTGCTGCTGTAAGAGTGAATGCTGAACGGGACAATTGATCCATCGAGTCTTATTGCCTGAGCAAGGGGTTCCATATATAGATCAAAAAGTAAGGGCGAGATGGGACACCCTTGCCACGTTCCCCTTGCAATATTGAAACTCGATGTCACAATTCCGTTCAGCAAAATTACTGCAGAGGCACCCTGATAGAAGTTGATTAGTGTCTGTATGAACACGGGGCCGAAGCCCATTGCTCTTATAACTTCTCAAAGGAAGGCCCAACAAACACGGTCGAAAGTCTTCGCCGCGTCAAAGGTGCCACAGCCAAAGGCATTGACCGTGCCACAGTGAGATCGATACTGCACGAGAAATATATCAGCTGTATGTAAATGTTACTTACAGAATTGGGAAGTTCTCATCTAAACTCATATCACCTTATGTTCCTATTTCCCTCTTGAATTAGAAATGTGCAACTTCATCCTACCAGCTAAAAGTGACATAATATTGGTTATCACCTTTATAATATGCTCAACCATTTTGATACAGCAGAGCCTTCCAAATGGCTCTTGGACAAAACAGCATGGCTGCTTTTTGAGTTTGACTGAAATTGTAATTGTTTGGAGAGTTGGAGACCCTATTGACTTACTTTGAAAGCAAACACCAAAAGTTTGCAAGCAATAATTTATTGTGTAGTAATGTTTTAGTGGATACCACTGTAAACCATAAAAATAATTTGTGATGCTGTCCAAGTAACCAGAGACTGCCTCAGAAACATCAAGATAAGTCCACATCAACAATATCAACAATGACATAATGGCTAGCATCACTGACATGGTATAATATTGAAGTTTTTGGGACTACGTCAACATTTAATTTGCATGTGACAGCAGAATAACAGCGTTTTCGGTATATGTAACAACACATATCTGGCTATGTTTTAACAAATGGAAAGTTTCATTGTAAAAGATTTGGTACATTCCAAAATGCTGGTGAAAGGTTTCAGTTGTCTAAACCATTGACCATTTTTCCACTGACTTCACTTCATGAGTTATCCAACCTGTTCTCCTGCGTTGTGATGGCGGAAGATGGGCACGCTGAAACTTTTCGGTGGCTTCCTGCAGTTTCAGCTTCCTTTGTCGAAGGATTTCCTCTCTAAATCGGAGCTCTTTCTCTTCTTCTTCTTTACGTTTTTCTTCAAGGGCTCTATTTTCAGTTATGAAAGTGGGACACAAAAGAAGAATAAACTCAGTGGATAGGGAAATGTTTGTCATTAGACATAGACTGACACACCTTCAACTTAAATATATTTAACAACTAGTTCTACAGATGCATTGTTAGTCACCTAGAATGCTGATTACAAACATTTGACTATGTTTAAACTTTGCTAACATTGTTTAAGGGTGGTGGCTTATGCCCCCTACTTTCAGACCATTAAAAGGTTTGTCCCTTTTGAAAAGACATCACTGATCCAATTAACTAGAATACATTTTAAACATTCTGTTCTTATACCTGTTCTGTGCTTGGTCCTAATTTCTCCTGATTTGGCCTCGTGTTCAGAAACATGGATTCAGAAAGCACTACTTGTGCCTATTTGTAAAACTGGACTAAGTGCAATTTTGATGACTTGATACAAGGTTGATTATTGAAAGAGAAAATTGTGTTTGAAAGAATACTTGTATCCTGACTTAAGTTGAGTAAATACAAGCAGTCAATTTATTGACATTCTTTCATAGACAACTATTCTGGTTGGCTTGATTTGTCTACCACGATTTAGTGTTTGTAGTTCACTGCTGTGTATTCCTTCCCATTTTTATTTATGATGTAAATTGAAAACGATATTTCTTAGAATATGTTCTGTTTTAGGTGTATTTGTTTTATGTCCCACATAATGAAGACAACTATACAACTTCAAGATGAAAAAATTAAGTATGTGTAGGTATTGTGTTTTTATTTAATAAAAAACATTAAAAGAAAGAAGTAAGCCTCTGAACACCACTATGGAAATGGCATTATAAGATTAAAAATGTAAATTATGGGGGCGAGGCTAAGTTGCGCATGGAGTGAGACGTGTTTGCTTGTGTCTCCGCTCAATGGCGCTTGACTAAAGCTGCCTACGCCGTTTGCCAGGGCTCCTGCCTGGGGCCTTACTGTGGCTAAAGGATTGGGGGTGCTTTCGGTTGCCTGTGCAAGGCCCTACCTGTCCTGCCAATCCGGAATCTGGAGCAGACTCCCCACCACAGCCTGGTAGTCGCCATCTTGGGTGAGCCTCTCCGTGGTGTAGACCCCGCTGGATCACCTTTCTTGCCTCAGGATTCACAGCGGCTGATGCGGCGGAGGGGGAGGCCCACTCGAGATGCCTGGTGATCGAGACCGATCTGATGCCACGGGTCTGCTGAGCTGGTAACCTGCGCTGCCCTCACTGAAGCTTGGCAGCTGCCATCTTGGAGGAGCCCTCCCGCAGCACGGATTCCGCTGGGAGGTCTCCCTTGATCTGGGCTCGCAGCGGCTGCAGTGGTGACGGGGAGAGCCCCGTTCATTCTATCCAACATAGGGAGAGCAGTCCGTTGCGGTGAGATGCCCAGCTACGTCCTGAGAACCAGTAGGTTTCTTTGTACCAGAGGACTTTGCTGAACTGCACATGCAAAAGAAGTGAGCTGGGCACCCGTGAGCACCCGACCTAGGAGACTCAGATGAGTAGAATGCAAGGATCTCCCGGGACAGTCCCTCTGGCCTTAAGCTTTATCTCCCAGCTTTGGACGAAGCATTTATGAAGCTTTTCACCGAGGGCCCCTGAGAGTCACTTCAGCCCTGTTGTGAGCTTTATACTGGGGGCACCTACACGCTACCGTAATAGTGCTGATGGATGAGCCTGGGGGAAGAACTAGAGGCTTCAGACTCTTTGTCACTCCACAGAGTGGAGGCTGTGTGTGAGGGGGACAGCTTGGATGTGTCTGTTGCACCAGTGGCTGGGGGCGAATGCTGACCACGGCAACCTCCTTGTTGACTCACCTCTTTGTCTCTTTCGAGTTTGCTCTGAGGGGCCCGGAAGAGACTAGGTTACCTCTCCCTCTATGATTCTTGGGGCCCTGCCTCCATGTCTTGTCCTGACCTGAGTCCTGTGGCGCAAAGAGGATAATTATAATACTCTTCATCAACTAGTGTTCCTTGCCGTGAGTGGTGACTCTGGAGCTTACTTGGAGGTCTGATCGTTTGTTTTTTTGTCACGACTGCCCGTGCCCTGTGGATACTGTTGATTTTTTCATGCAGTGAGTGTCTATCCCCTAGACAACTTGGACCAAAACCAGAACTAGGGGCAGTGGGAGCCTGCTGGCGCGTCTCTGGAGTCCTACTTTTGTCCTTTGCATCCTGCGTTAGCTCCTTGTGGACACGGAGGTGGAGTGGACAGGCTGCTGCCACAGCTGACCTTTGTAGGAACCCCCCTTACTCTGCTCTGTGGATTCCATGGCAGTTTCTATCGTCTGAGGGTACGGAACAGGGGGAGCTCTCCTATGGAAGGAGTGTGTGTGAGGTCTCCCCTGCCCCCCACTGCAGACTCTCTACCCTTGGATGGGACAGATCTGTCGCATTTGCTTTGTCTCTGTGGAAAGACTCTGCTTAGCTCTACAGTCCCCCAGGCCTCATACGGAGACTGCCCCTAGGTGGAGTCTCCCACCTCAGGTTCTGCGAGACCCTGTCGACATAGCTGACGGAGATCGAGGGCTTTTTTTGGTGAATGACCTCACAGACACTTCTGAGGCCATCAGGTGGGATTCTTTTAAGGCTCCCATCTGGGGGGTTATCTCTACTATCTCAATTGCGAGAATCCGAGAATCCCGCCTTGTAGAGAACATACTCACCGCCGACATTAAAACATTAGAAAGGCAGGACCACCTTCAGCCATCCCTTCGTAATAAACATCTCCTTGCGGAGGCACGGGGGCAACTACATTTACATCACACTAATAAGGTGGAGAGATTGATTCTTGCCGTTAACCAGAAATTTTATGTGGGTGGAGACAAGGTGGAGATGTGTCTTGTGCAGCGTCTTCGGGCTTGGAACACGAGAGCGCATATAGCCAAACTCAAACGCCCGTATGATACATGGGCTATTTCAGAATCCGGTAAGTCTATGGTTCTCTCGGATTTTTATGAGACACTTTATGAGGACACTCCGGGGCCTTATGAAGCAGTCTGAGAATTTTTGGACTCCTGCCCCTGGGACACTGTTAGTGCTCATCACAAGGGTCCAATGGAGGAATCCATTTCGCAGGAGGAACTAGTGTAAGCTTTGTAACAACTCCCAACGGGGAAAACTCTGGGACCTCATAGCCTACCAGTAGCTTTTTATCGGATCTTTTTCCCGCAGCTCCGGGAAAATGTATTACACCTTTTTAACAGTTTCACGAGAAAATATTGTTTGTGTGAAAAAATATAAAACAAATGATTAGTTTGCTAAATCAATTCCGACAAGTAATAAAGTGTATTTTCCTCCTTTACAGGATCTTAGTTTTAGTAAACATTAGTAAACATTAGTTTTTCAATTACATTTTTTTGCTGTAAATGATGAAAAACATCTTTCCAAGATTACTTTAATATTTGTATTTGCTTTTTTAGTTCACTTCATGTTCGGATTGGCACACAGACCAGTGGCTGCACTTAAGATGACCGCCTATTGGTTCCTGTCATTTTCTAGTTGGGGCAGTATAACTCGACATTAATTCCTTTTTATAAAGATTCTCAGGAATCAGATGAAGTCTGAAAGTTTGTTTCAATGAAGGCATCCAGCTCAACAGCCACCAACAGCAACTGCCCGCCGAGGTGATAATCCTCATATCAAAAAACAACCGCTGAACTTTCTGATACTAACATAAGGAGATTCCACATTCTAACTAGCCCCAAGTATAAATACAACTAAACACATTTTCAAGATCTTTTCTGACTTAGTGAGACCTTACGGTCCTTCAATCAAGTCACATAACCACATTGTTTCTGTATCCAGGCAGCAGAAAAATGGTAAAGCTAATGTTTTGCTTCAGGCTTTTGCACCTGAAACTCAGGACTCAGAGTGAACTATCACCATACTATCCTTGGCTAAGTCCATTCATTTGTTCACTGTCAGTCAAGAGAATTGGGCCAAACTAGAAACAACTTAAGACAGGCAGGGGTGGCTATCTAAGCAATAAACACAAAGGTTATGATGGACTTCTCTATCATGAAGACTGTTTGTTTGTTGCTATCAGATTCTTGCAACAAGTCATGTTTTGTCACTCAGCAAAAAAAACATGGATAATAGTTTATGCTGGTGGGAGTCTATGAGAAAAGAGGAGTGGGTAATAGGAGGGAGCGATAAAGAACAAGTTACTTACCTTCGGTAACGATATATCTGTAAGAAACAGTAGTTAGTATTAGATTCCTTACCTTAGAATATCCCCAGGCGTCAGTCTGGATCCGGAAACTTTTGCGTAGCAGTACCCCTGCGCGTCGGTAGGCGTCGTCTGCAGGCGTCCCCTGCGGCTCCGCGTCGTCGGCGTCGTGCGCCGTGATGACGTCGCTGGAGTATATAGACGCCGCCTCCGCGCGCTGACGTCAGTTCTTTGCACACAGCATTTCCGCGCCGGAACGCGCAGAGCCATGTGAGAACTAACACTGGTGCCATGTGAAACTAGGGCCCTGAAAGGGATGTCCTTAACCCTAGGTATCAGTTCGCAGAACGGGGAGGATGGGTGGGGCGGTAAGGAATCTAATACTAACTACTATTTCTTACAGATATATCGTTACCGAAGGTAAGTAACTTGTTCATCTGAAAGAAACAGGTTAGTATTAGATTCCTTACCTTAGAATAGATACCCCAGCAATACCAACCCCGGTGGTGGGTCTGCGAACCAATACAAACCTACACCAGAAAGTCCTGGAGGACCGAACGGCCAAAGAAGCCATCCCTCCGGACTTGACTGTCCAGGCAGTAGTGCCTCGCAAAGGTGTGCAGCGAGGCCCACGTAGCCGCCTGGCAAATGTCCTGCAAAGGGACTCCCCGGCCCAGGGCAGTAGTAGCCGCCGTGGCCCGAGTGGAATGGGCCCTCAGCCCAACAGGAGGCTCCTTCCGAGCCAAAGAGTAGCATGCTTTGATGCACAGGACGACCCATCGAGAAATGGTTCGTTTCTGTACCGCCCTTCCCTTCTTCTCACCCACGTAGCCAACAAACAGTTGGTCATCCACCCGGAACTGGCGTGTGCGATCCATATAAAATGAAAGCGCACGTTTTGGGTCCAGACAATGGAGCCGCTCCTCATCTTTTGAAGGATGCGGAGGCGGGAAGAAGGAAGGCAAGGTGATGGACTGCCCGATGTGAAAAGCAGAAACTACTTTGGGCAGGAAAGAAGGTCTAGTTCGAAGAACCACCTTGTCAGGATGAACGGACAAGAAAGGAGGTTTCACAGAAAGAGCCTGGAGCTCACTCACTCTCCTGGCAGAGGTGATGGCAACCAGGAAGGCCGTCTTTAAAGTGAGAAGACGGAGAGGACAGGAATGAAGCGGCTCAAAGGGAGCGCACATCAAGAAGGTCAGAACCAGGTTCAAGTCCCACTGAGGCATCACGAACGGAACAGGAGGAAACATGTGCGTGATGCCTTTCAAGAATCTCAGTACAATAGGGGACTTGAACAAAGATGGCTGATCAGGTAGCCTTAAGAAGGCGGAAAGGGCAGAAAGGTAGCCCTTGATAGTGCCCAGAGCAGAGCCCTGCTGGGCAAGAGAAAGAAGGAAGAGGAGAACTTCAGAAAGGGGAGCAGAGAGAGGATCCACAGCCTTTGCTGTGCACCATGCCACAAATCTGTTCCACCGGCAGGCGTATACCGACTTCGTGGAGGGACGCCTGGCTGCCAGAATCACATCACAGACTTCAGGAGGCAAGTCAAATGGCCTCAACTGTCGCCGCTCAATCTCCAAGCATGGAGGTGGAGACTGGACAGGTTCGGGTGGAGGACCGTCCCCTGCTGCTGCGACAGAAGGTCCTCCTGAAGGGGCAGGCGGATCGAGGGACCGACTGACATGCTGAGTAGCTCGGGATACCAGTACCTTCGAGCCCAGTCCGGAGCCACAAGGATAACTTGGGCCCGGTCGCGCCTGATCTTCTTCAGCACTCTGGGCAGAAGTGGTATAGGCGGAAAGGCGTACAATAGACCGCAACTCCACTCGCGCCGAAAGGCGTCTCCGAGCGAGTGCGGTCTTGGAAACTCCAACGCGCAGAACTGATGACATTGCGCGTTCTCTTCTGTGGCGAATAGATCTAACCAAGGCTCTCCCCATTGCAGAAAGAGGCCTTTCGCCACGTCCGAGTTCAGACGCCATTCGTGATCCACCGAGCACCGACGGCTGAGTTCGTCCGCCCTGGCGTTCAGAGAACCTGCCAGGTGTTGAACCGTCAGAGTCACGCCCTGACGTTCCAGCCATTGCCAGAGACGCAGGGCCTCCTGGCAAAGGGTCCACGACCCCACTCCGCCCTGTTTGTTGCAGTACCACATGGCGGTGGTGTTGTCCGTGAACACCTGCACTACACTCCCGTTGACAAAGGGGAGGAATGCCTTCAGTGCTAGGTGAATCGCCCGCAGCTCCAACATGTTGATATGGAGCCGGGACTCCGCCGGAGACCAGATGCCTCTGATCTCCGCCTCCCCAAGTGGCCTCCCCAGCCCTGGAGGGACGCGTCCGTCACAACTACGTGCTCCGGTTGGGGAAGGGAGAGGGATCTGCCCCTGACCCAATCGCGGT
This sequence comes from Lissotriton helveticus, assembly GCF_964261635.1. NCBI lineage: Eukaryota > Metazoa > Chordata > Amphibia > Caudata > Salamandridae > Lissotriton > Lissotriton helveticus. Next base: position 251,052,541 of record NC_136069.1, on the reverse strand, counting down.
CCGTAAGCCACCACTGCAATTGTCTCGCAGTGCCCTCCGAGATCAGGACGTGGTCGGATAGGTTGCCCTGATGCTGGGCCCACTGAAACTTCAGGTCCCACTGCAGAGCCCGCATCCGCCACCTGGCGTGATGCACCAAAAGGATGCAGGAGGCCATCAGCCCCAGAAGCCGCAGCGTCAACCTGACCGAGACCCGGGATAACGGCTGAAAGATGGGAATCATAGCCTGAATATCCCGGCCCCGCCGTTCCGGAGGATAAACCCGAAACTGCGCCGAGTCGAGAACCGCTCCGATGAAAAGGAGCTGTTGAGAGGGGCACAGGTGTGATTTCGGCACGTTGATGGAAAACCCCAGCTCGTGCAGGAGGTCTGCCGTCACCTGGAGGTGGTGGACGACTGTCTGGGGCGAGCCCGCCTTCAACAACCAGTCGTCGAGGTAGGGGAAGACTGAAACCCCTAACCGGCGCAGATGAGCTGCGACCACCGCCATCACTTTCGTGAACACCCGTGGGGCGCTGGTAAGGCCGAATGGGAGCACGATAAACTGAAAGTGCCCGTGGCCTACCGTGAACCGCAGGTAACGCCGGTGGGCCGGCAGGACGGGGATGTGAAAATACGCATCCTGCAAGTCCAACGCTACCATCCAGTCTTGCGGGTCTAGAGCAGCCAAGACCTGAGCCAAAGTCAACATCTTGAACTTCTCCTTCCGGAGGAAGCCGTTGACGTTCTGTAGATCCAAGATAGGACGCAGGCCCCCCTTGTCCTTCTTGGGCACCAGAAAGTAGTGGGAGTAGCAACCACACCCTACTTCTGGCCCAGAAACGCGCTCGATGGCCCCCTTGGCCAAGAGGGCCGTAACTTCCTCCTGCAGAAGTGTCAAGTGGTCCCCCGACACACGGTGGTTCTGCGGAGGCATGGCTGGAGGAGTGGTCTCGAAGGGGAGGGAGTAGCCCCTTCGGACGAGCTGCAGCACCCACCTGTCCGAGGTGATAGTGCGCCAGCGGGAGTGGTGATGGCGAACCCTGCCACCCACTGGCGTCACATGGGCCCGAAAGCCCGGACTAGGAGGATTTGGAGGCTGCTGCGGGGGGAGGTGTGGCCTGACCTCGCCGCTGTCCCCGACCGCCACCACGGCGGAATCCACGGCCGCCACCGCGTTGAGAATTGTTCTGCGGTGCGCGGCTGGCAGCACGTGTGGGACCGCCCCTTCCGTGGCCACGAAAGGAGCGAAACGAACCCGTTTGCTGGCGCTGGGTCGAGAGACCCAAGGACTTGGCCGTGACCCTGGAGTCCTTGAAGCGCTCAAGCGCGTTGTCCGCTTTGTCGCCAAACAGGCGACTGCCATCGAACGGCATGTCCATCAAGGCATTCTGGACATCCGGCGAAAAATTGGCGGATCTCAGCCAGGCGTGGCGACGAATCGCCACCGTCGTGGACATCGCTCTGCCCAGCGAGTCGGTCGTATCAAGACCACACCTGATCGAATACCTCTCCGCATCTCGGCCTTCAACCATAGTCTGGCCGAGCTTGTCCCGTACCTCCTGCGGGCATTGCGGCAGACACTCCGCGACCGCATCCCACAGAGAGTGGGTGTAGCGGCCCAAGAGGCATGCGGTATTGCAAGACCGCAGTCCCGCACTCAGGGACGAGAAGACCTTCTTGCCAAACTGGTCATACCTCTTTGACTCCCGGTCGGGCGGGGCCGACGGGAACGCGGATTGGGATGTGGAGGCCTGGATCACCAGACTCTCAGGGGTGGGATGGGTGGACAGAAACTTAGGGTCGTCCGAACACGGACGGTGGCGCCTGGCAACGTTCCTGTCAACAGGCGAACCTGAAGCGGGCCTGGACCACGTGCCCAACAGAACGTCCGTCAAGGCTTCATTAAACGGCAGCAGAGGCTCCTGTGGGCATGACTGCGGTTTGAATACCTCGGTGAGGATGTTAGGCTTCACCTTTGCGACGGGGAGCTCAAGGTGCAAGGCCTTGGCAGCCCTCATCAGCACCACAGAGTAGGCAGCCCCAGCCTCCGACGCCACAGTGGGAGGCGAGACAAAACCAGGGTTAGGCGATTCGTCTAGACCACTGGCATCACCCAAGTCACCTGTCCAGTCCACGTCGTACTGACAGTCGCGTGTCAGAGGGTCCTCAGACCCCTCCCAACCCTCTCTATAATCTCCATCATCTCCGTACTCGGATTCGACGATGTAGACCGGCTCCTCGGGGTCAATGGGCCCCATCGGCGCCGGACTCGGCGTCGGGCGACGCCGGTCCGACTCCGCGTCCGGAACTGGAGAGGAAATGGGGGTGGCGCCGCCCGGAGCTGGCGCCGGAGCCCCGACGCCGGCCGGAACCGGCGTCGGAGTCACGGCGCCGCGCGGAGGCGGCACCACGGGTTGCCCCGATGGAATCGACGCCGGAGAGGCCGGGTGACCAGCCGGCGACGACCCTGAAGGGCCCAGCGGCGCCGGGGCCGGAGCCGCCGGCGGCGTCGGGGCCGGAGCACCCGACGGCGTCGGTGCAGGAGCACCCGAACCGCTTGGGCCCCCGGACGGGACCACCGGGCCCGCAGGCGCCGTAGGCCCCGTCGGAGGAGACAGCGCCCTCATGGCCATGAGGAACTCCTCTATCTCCTCGCGCGACGCGCCTTGCCCAGGGACCGACGGGTATGGAGCAGGCAGCGTCGGCGACCCACGCGGAGCCGCGGGGGTGGGCCCACCCGAACCCCCGGCCGCATCGCGCGAGCGTCGGGGGGAGTCGGGGGTGCGATGACGACGCCCCGACTTCTTGTGTCGCTTACCTGAGGAACCGGAGGAGTGGTGACGACTTCCGGAGCGCTCGTGGCGGCTCCGCGACCGTTCTCTCGACCGCTCCCTCGACCTCTGGCCGGACCGGGACCGCTCTCGACGCGGGCCGACATCCGGAACTCGAGTAGCTTGCGGGACCGCTCCCGCCTAGCCTTGCTCGTCAAGGCCCGGCAGTCGACGCAGGACTCGACGTCGTGGTCCGTGCCCAGGCACCGGAAGAAGTTATCAAAAAACTAGGTCAAAAGACCGGAGTACTGCTCTTCGGATCTGCGCTAACTGGCGCGGAAAAAAGAAGAACTGACGTCAGCGCGCGGAGGCGGCGTCTATATACTCCAGCGACGTCATCACGGCGCACAACGCCGACGACGCGGAGCCGCAGGGGACGCCTGCAGACGACGCCTACCGACGCGCAGGGGTACTGCTACGCAAAAGTTTCCGGATCCAGACTGACGCCTGGGGATATTCTAAGGTAAGGAATCTAATACTAACCTGTTTCTTTCAGATATAACATTTACTCTCACTCAATTATGTAGACCTTTAATATAATGCTATGGAACTGGGACCAAAAATTATTTGTTGTTGAACCCCGAAAGAGGAATTCCAATAGACAGTGTCAAAAACCTCCATAAAGTTACCCAGCATCACCACACAAGGGTGCCCAAGATTGTGGGCCATCTGAACCTTTGGGATGCAATGTCTTGTGATCCAACCTGGCGTGAAGCAATTTTGGTCTCGATGCATTAGGGAGAGGAATCGGATTAGATTGTGTGGTAAACCCCAAGTGATGTACTCTTTCATATCCAAACAGCCCCGGAAACCTACATTTTGTGCCAAGGAGATGGGTATCAAGCAGAAGCAGTCCTGCTTGGCAGATTAAATGACACCCCCTCTCGTATTCTTATCATTGAGCCTGTTGACACTCAAGGTCATTATGCAGTATTTAATCATTATGTATTTGTGGGCTCCAATGCTGGAGGGATGGACAGTGAAGGAGGTGTGATGTAGAAGTCTCTGACATTCAAATGAAAAACCGAGGAGCTAGTAGTTCTCGAATGTGCAAAGCCTTATCCATGTCTTAATCTATGTATGGGTTATTCCTTGACCTCCGGTCAGGGTTTGCACTCCCCCCAGCAGCGCCGCCACTCAGCCGGATCAGTCTTGAACCTCTCTCACCAGGGTTCGAGGCTGCTGCGGTACCTGTGATCTCATTGTATTATTTGTGCCTGATTGCTGCCTGCGTATTTTCTACTGTATTCTCTGTATTTTCACCGCTAGTTGTATTTTGTATTTGTGCCCGACTGTTGCCACTTTCCCGCTGCTCCTGCCCCTGCGGCCCCGCCCCCCCGGTCAGTCCAGCTCCCTCCTCCCACTCCACTGCTCCCGCCCCCACTCCTACTAAATGGCGACCGCTGGTGCACCAAAGGCAAGCCCGTCTGCGCCCGTCCGCGACCCGACCGCGACCAGCGCCAGGAACCCTGGATCTCCCGACTCCCACCGCTACGACTCAGCCTGCCTACACGCCCTCAACCCCAGAGGCCACACCGACTGCGTAAGATCCTTGCCCAACAAGTCCCATGGGCAGTTCTTGTGCGGACACTGCCGAAGGTCTTTTACCATCAATATGACGCCCGCAGACACCAAAGGACCGCCCACTGGACAACCCATGAAACGCTTAACTGCATCCTTCTCAATGTGCGCTCCCTACACTGTCACGCCGTAGAGATCTGGGACCTGATTGATATCCTCTCGCCCGACGTTGCATTCTTCACGGAAACCTGGACCAATGCCACCTCCAGCCCCGACATCGCCACTCCTATCCTGGACGGCTACAAGATCCAGAGAAAGGACCACCCACACCGCCCGGGAGGAGTACTCGCCATCTCACACAAGACCTCCCTCCGGCTCTCCACATCCAGCACCAACGACACACACTCCAACACGGAACACCTCCACTTCCAGATCCAGACCAACCCCAGGACCACAGTACGCGGCACCCTTATCCACAGACCACCGGGACCCCGCGCCTAGCCCGCAACCACCATCACCGAGCTCGCCGCACCCCACGCCATCACCTCCACCGACTACATACTGCTCGGGGACCTGAACCTCGCCAACCTGGGACTGAAACAGCTTGTCAACACGCCCACCCACAGAGCTGGATACACCCTCGACCCCATCTTCGTGGGAGAATCTAACATCCGCTTCAGCCGCACCACCCAGCCCAATCCTTCCTCTGGACAGACCACCAGTGCGTCAATTTCACTTTCAACAACCCCACCGCACCCAAGCCCGCCCCGCGCCTGCCTTGACGGAACTGGACAAGTTCACCGGGGAACACCTGAACTCCACCCTCCTCCAAGACCCCCCCAGGGCTACCACCAACACCAACTCCCTAGCCAGGGAATTCCACCGCTGGGTCTCCTGCTGCACTGACAAGCTGGCACCTCTCCGGCACACCGCCAAACAACGCTCGCTAAAGGCCGCGTGGCTCACCACCGAACTCCAAGAAGCCAGGCGCACCTGCAGACGTTTGGAGAAAACCTGGCGGAACTTGAAGACCACAAAAGCACAAAACCTCCTTAAGATCGCCATGAAGGACTACCACCAGTGTATAAGGGACACCAAAAGAACCTTCATCGGAGACAAAGTCAAGACCAACGCATCCAACGCAAAGGATCTGTTCAACGTCATTCAGCAGTTCGCAAAACCATCCTGCGAAACCTCTGACATCGCACCCTCCCAGAAACTATGCGACAAACTCAGCTCCTACTTCCACCTGAAGATCCAGGCCCAATACGAAAATTTCAGCGAGCCTGCAGAAGACAGCACCACACCACCCACCACCGCCGAGAAGCCGACCATCACCTCCTGGGCCACCGCATCTGCCGAGCTCATCTCCTCAACCATGAAGAAGACCCACTCAGGAGCCCCAAAGGACCCTTGCCCCCTCACATCTTCCACAGGGCCGCCGCTGCCATCGCTCCCGGACTAGGACACACTATCAACTCCTCCCTCACATCCGGCATCTGCCCTGAAGACTGGAAATGCGCAGAGGTGAAACCCCTCGTCAAGAAACCAACGGCCGACTCAACGGACCTGAAGAACTAACGGCCTATATCTCTCCTCCCGTTCGCTGCCAAAGTCACCAAATGACTCGTGAACGGCTAGCTGACCGCCTTCATCGATGAAAACTGCATCCTAGACGCTTCCCAGTCTGGCTTCTGCAGCAACCACAGCACAGAGACTGCCCTCCTTGCTGCCACCGACGACATCCGCATGCTGCTTGACCAGGGACACACCGCAGCCCTCATCCTCCTAGATCTCTTCGCAGCCTTCAACACCATCTCGCATTGCACACTAGCCACCAGACTCCACAGAGCAGGAATTCAAGGATCCGCCCTCGACTGGATCCAATCCTTCCTCTCTGGCAGAACCCAGAGGATCAGACTCCCCACTTTCCTCTCCACCCCCACTGACATCGTCTGCGGAGTACCCCAGGGATCTTCACTAAGCCCAACGCTCTTCAACATCTACATGGCCCCCATCACTGCTATCGTCAGACAGCATGGGCTTAGCATCGTATCCTACGCCGACAACACCCAACTTATCCTCTCCCTCACCAAGAACCCAGAAATCACCAGATTCAGCTTCCAGGAAGGAAGGAGAAGTGTAGCAGCTTGGATGAAGGAAAGCTGCCTAAAGCTCAACTCCGAGAAGACCGAGGTCCTTATCCTTGGACCCTGCACCTCCGCATGGGACAACACCTGGTGGCCCTCTGCCCTCGGGAGGCCACCCACCCCAACTGACCAAGCTCGGAACCTCAGCATTATCCTCGACTCTCTCCCTCTCCATGAACCGCCAGATCAACGCCGTCTCCTCCACCAGTTTCAACTGCCTCCGCATCCTCCGCAAGACTTTCAAATGGATCCCCCCCAACTTCAGAAAGACCGTCACCCACGCACTCAATACCAGCAGACTTGACTACGGCAAGGCCCTCTATGCCAGAATCAACAAAACTCTTCTAAGCAAGCTCCAGACCATCCAGAACACTGCCGCCAGACTCGTCCTGGGGACACCGCGCCACAAACATATGACCCAACACCTCCGTAGTCTTCACTGGCTCCCGGTCGAGAAGAGGATCACCTACAAACTCCTCACCCACGCCTACAAATCCCTCAACAACATCGGACCCAAATACCTCAGCGACAGAGTATGTTTCCACGTACCAAAGCAAAACCTCCACTCCGCTGACCTACCCTGGCGGAGGTCTCCCGCATCCGCAGAACCAGAACGGGCAGGAGAGCTTTTTCCAACATCGCGGCCAAAACCTGGAACCTGCTCCCGGTCAACATCAGATGCTCCCCAACCCTCCACTCGTTCAGGAAGGACCTCAAGACCTGGCGCTTCGACTGACCCGGAGCTGCCCCCCCTCACCCCCCAAGCGCCTTGAGACCCTCACGAGTGAGTAGAGCGATTTATAAACCACTGATTGATTGAATGATTATGGTAACTATAGCAAACCAAACCTAGATTATGGTAACCAAATGCATACTCTCCTAGATCCCCTCTCTATACTGCTGCCTAGAAAACATATTTTTTCATTAACAAAATCCTAATTTGGAAATTAAGCGGTGTTCAGATTAGCACTGTAATATAGTGTGTGTGCAGCCAAATTTCAGGAGCTCTGTACCCTGAACACTACTATAAATGGTCATTCATGGATTACAGGAGGTGCCCATTCCCCAAGACTGCTGGCAGTCCCCTAAGGAAGACCAATTCTGCACACCTCTCCCACGATAGGGACCCGTTGCTGTTACTATTACAACTAGATATGAAATTATTCTAATACATTTTGAAAAACGCTGCCACCGGGGACAGCAAATAATAAATTTGGAATTGACAAATAGGTGTTGAGTTCTACAAAGTGTTTGGAGAAAATCCTCACTAAATATCTTTAAAAAGGTGTCTGCCCTATTTATTACCTTTTTGGAGCAATGACTATTTAATATATGGTCTACGCCATTACATAAATACTATTGTTGTCTGGTGTGAGGCATCCTTGATATTCTGCTAAAAAATACTTATGGAATTATCAGACAAATTCACAACATGCTATCTGAATTCAATTGAATTTCACATAGAAATTAGCATAATGGAAGTTGGATAAGACATTTTTATTTTTGTAGTATTTGACAAGCTGAAATACAATACATTGGTGTGTTACATTCAAAGCTAGAGAAATGAACATGATTCCACCAAATTCTAAAAGAATGATCTTGGCACATCTGACATGCAAAAAGGAAAAGGGTAATAACTTACTTTCTTCTTCGATTTGTCTCTGTGGAAAACTTTTTAACTCTTATTCGATTTTGTTTTTGTTCCTCCCGTAAAGTTTGGCGTTCTTCTTCGAGATCTCTTTCCAGCAGAGTTCTGATGTTTCTTATTACAGCATAAAATTAAGGTCAATAAAGGTCATACAGTCTTTTTATGGTACTCAGAGATTTTGTACATGGCAAATTATAACATTATCTGTTTAATAATGCATGCTATCAACGCTAGAGTAGTAACTTTCATGTATGTTGTCTTAACACATTTCTCAACAACGCAAAGACATAGCACTTTAGAAATCTACCTACAGCTACTTTGCTGTTGTTAAATCAGGTTCTGGTTATCAAAAAGGAGAACAGTGAGGATTGCCAATCACGAACAGTTTTAGTTTAATTAAACCATAACAGCCGGGAATAGCAGTACATCTCTTACAGCTGTGTGCTGGAATTCAATTTGTATTAGGTACATGGCATGAAATATACTGTACAGTAGGTACAATAAAATGAAGCTGGTCCACCTTTCGGGAGGAGATACTGGTAGAGTGGGTCATAAATAGAAGGGGCCATTAATACCAATGGAGGTCACTTTCGGAGGCGTCCAGGTGGATGGGTGTGTCATGGGTGTTATCTAGGGTAGACATTGTTTGGGCTTTATCAGATGAATGCAACTGATCAGCTGCTCTGGCATCATGCCCTTGGGCTGATTGCAAGGCCTTTGCTATACATTTATTTGTATTTATAAATGTGTGCATTTGACTCTTTCTTTAGCTATTACACATGGGGCCATATGTGATTTACTGCTGCAATCTTTCAGGTGTGTTTGAGGCTTGTTCCATATCTGGTGTTGGGCAGCTGTGTTATGTTGATCTGATGAAGAGTCACTCTGAAAATATAATGAGCGTTTTATGGTGAATTTTGGTAAACCAGGGAACAGTTGTTCTGCGGTGTGCTTGACTCCTAACAGTGAGATCGTTTGATAAATTGATCTGAAGCTAAAATTCCCCCCTCTAGTTCAGTTATCAACTACTACCCTGGCTGTTGGTGTTCATGTCTTGCACATGGGGGTTCCCGGTTTCTGGCTTGTGGTGTGTGTGTTTCCTTTGGCATTGGGTGTCCTAACCAGGTGCATTGCCCCTAATTTCAGGGTTGCCTTCTTCACACAGGCACATATTAGTTGTAGGGCGCAGAACAGCAAGAGCAAGATTACAACCATTGGTAACAAGGCCTTGCATAGGCCTGCAATCCATCTTGCTACCCAGGCAAACAAGCCTGTGAACCATTCTAAGTTTCGGTCACCTCATTCTTTAATCTTCACCTGCTGTAGGTTGTGCAGTGCTTAGATGGTGGTTGACAGAGTGTCATTGTGCAGATCATTCATTAGGATGAAGGTACAGCACGGTGTACCTATCTTGGTGCATACACCTCCTTCCATTGCGGTCATTAAATCCTACACATACCTGTGCCACATCATCATGAGGCGGATGGCGCTCGTTTCTTCTTTGATTGCGTTACGACCATCTTCGGTGATGTTCATAATTTTTTGTAATTCCCACCAGGTGATCTGCAGCCACCGAGCACTGGCCTTGGTTTGCATGGTGAAGAAAGGAATCGAACCTCCTACACCTATTTGCGCATCAGTGAAGTGCCAAAACTCTTCAGGGATGTCCTTGAATCCCTCCCAACCAAATTACTCGATGGACCTTCTTTTGCATGCTTGGTGTAGGAACGTGGTGTTCATAAAGGCTGGGGGAAACCCTATGGCGCTTCTGTCCCCAGAGTGTTCAAAATTCATACTGGAAAAGTCTATGATGTTGACTTCTTTGGTGGTGGTGGGTCCAAGCGAATATCTGACAACTGGTACCATGACCCTTTCTCTTTGAGCTTTTGATATAGGGAAAAATGTAATAAATTATACAAACATCCACACAGACCTGAGGCCTCAGACCTCCATGCAAACCTTTCAGGTTAGATAAGGTTTAAGGCCTCTGTAAGAACACAGGAGTAGCGACATTATGAAAAACAATATGTCTAGCAGAAATAAATAGGTCACATTGTACGTTAAAGGTCAGGAAACATCTTGCAGTTAGTAAGTTGAGCTTCTGCAAGAAAACTTAGATTATATATTCTCCAGACTAAGGAAACCATCAATGATTAGCTCAGAGGTTACAGAAATCGGTCATCACAATCTCCATCTACTTGAAAGATGAGCAGAAGTGCGCCAATCACAATAGGGCCTGTGTCCTTTGAAATTGTGCTGCTGGTAAATGCACCCATTGATTAAGTACGTATGCGGGATTCACCAATCTAGGTGTACATCCTACCTCGGAACATGGTGACACAAATGCCCGCTTTCGCTGAAAACGATATTTCACTCTTAACAGCTAGGCATGGTGGAAAAAACCACACACAAAATGTCAGATTAGCGTGGCCAATTAGCATCGAGTAGGAGATAATCAATCGTTATGCAGAAAGACAAAAATATCTTTAATGTCGTTAATATTGTTAAAATTTTTGAGAAACCGCTAATCATGGTAGGTGAGGGCCTTGTGGCACACACACATATATGTGCTTCTGTTTCCAAGAAATTGTTACATCTGCTGATTTTATCTTTTACGTTTGTGACGTAAATACTTACCTTTTAACCTTTTTCTGTTGCGGTTTGAAAGTATATGAACCACAGTTTTTGAACTGTGCTTTGGACATCAGATACCAGGCTCTTTGAAGCTTGGCTGACCTCCCCAGCAGAATGAATGCATTAAAACCATATTGCTTTGTCAATTTGTTTTCTTGGCGTTTGTTCAACAGATTTCCCTCAACATAATGGTGTAATCAGCCAGGAGTTCCACTTGTTCTCACTGACTGCCACATACAGAATACCGGCTGTCCTCTTGGAATGACTCTGCACATTTAAAAAGAAGGTAGGAAGACACCGATTTTCAAAGTCTTCATATTTCTCTGAGGACAGGTAGGACTCAGGAGTTGGCATCATTAAGGTGAAAACTGTGCAAACTCCATTCCTTTTATTTGTAAGTAACATTTTGACATTGGAATATGTTATATGTTGATATTTACATGAAATATTGTGTATTGACACAATATTAACCCTTTGGCTGCGGCGCGAATTCTGCTGCGGCGCGAATTCTGTCACGCCGCGGGGGTGAGCGCGGTGCTTCAGTGCTCACGACGGCACCACGCCGTCATGAGTCCCGGGTGGCGTGTGCTCATGATGGTGTGGTCCCATCAGGACCCCGCCCGCTCATTAATTTGCTCGCACAGGCGGGGAATTAGTGCCGCGCGGGCAGAGCGGGAGTGGCATGACGGAACCACACCGCCATGAGCACACGCCGCCCGTGACTCATGACGGCGTAGTTCCGTCATAAGCACCCAAGGGGTTAAGAGATCCCAGTGGTAAGTCCGGAAGATACATGGGTCTCGGTGAAATAGTCGAAAGTCGTCATAGCAGAGGATGCAACCAGCACATATTCTGACGTTGTGAAAAATGAACAGGTGGAAACTAGGTGTCCACTAGAACTTTATCCTGAGTAAGGACAGAACACTCAAGTCAGACTCCTCAGACTTTAAATCTGGAAGTCACAGGATGTAGTTGCAAGTAGTGAAAAGTTGTCCCCTCTACGAATTCGGAGGGAAGTGACCAGTATTATTATTGCCCTAGTATGCAATTTAAAAGATAAGTATGTATATGTAAATGTAAACAGAAATGTGGCCACAGATAAATGTCATGTTGTAGTTTTATGGTGTATGCAGTGTATATACTTAGAATGTCCTATTTTGTGAGGAATATTGTAGAATGTTAGGCAAGGAAATATAAGTAATTGGCTGAGTTAGACAAATGCCTCAAGGGTTCGCAAGTAATCAATCACGACAGATTCCCAAATTGATTATCCATTTTTATAATGGTCTGCCTGTTGCCCTTTCTAACCGCACGGTCCCTAGCAGACCAGCAATACCAAAGCCATCTGATAATCCTTTAATGACAGAAATTTATGAGCTCCTAGGTATTGACAGCAAATCACCTTTAGATCTTAGGATAAAAACATACAGTGATGTGACAGAAGTACCCCTGTCAGACAATCAAAAAGAAACCTCCAGAGAACTAATACAAGGACGCTGTCCTCAATATCAGAGCGTTAGAGTAGTATAGTAGCCTCATGAACCCCATAAAAAATACTGCTACAACCAAATATTATACTCATGGTCAAATTATAGGGCCAGATTCACAGAACTAATTGACGACAAAATCCTAAACTCACTACTTTTGGTATTCACAAAAGGCATTTAGTAGTTAGGATTTTGCCTTAAGTTAGGATTGTGTCCTAAATTAGGATTTTGTCTTAAATTAGGATTTTGTCTTAAATTAGGATTTTGTCCTAAATTAGGATTTTGTCTTAAATTAGGATTTTGTCCTAAATTAGGATTTTGTCTTAAATTAGGATTTTGTCCTAAATTAGGAATTTGGCTTTAATTTAACTTAAGTTTGTCTTAAATTTAATTTAAGACAAAATCCTAACTTCAGACAAAATCCTCATTTAAGACAAAATCCTCACTTAGGACAAAATTTTAACTTAAGACAAAATCCTAATTTAGGACAAAATCCTAATTTAAGACAAAATCCCAATTTAGGACAAAATCCTAATTTAAGACTACTAAATGCCTTCTGTGAATACCAAAAGTAGTAAGTTTAGGACTTTGTCGTAAGTTAGTTCCGTGAATCGGCCCCACAGAGCCTCCAGATTGGAGACTAGAAGAATTAGAAGAACCTTTTTCTATTTCTAGCAGCCAAACTATGGAATTCACTCCCCGTCTCACTGCAACTTCAGCCCTCGCGCATCCTTTTTAGGAATGGCATACAAACCTGGCTCTTCATGCAGTGCTAATCATAGGGTGATTCCCGGCTCACTCTACCCAGCGCCAAGAGGCCTCGGCATAAGTGCACTCTATAAATACCATCAGTCAGTCACTGTTTAGGGTATACAGACAATAGAAGAATTATCAGTCAGTACAGGTAGGAATTTAATTAACTACCTCTCAGGTAATTCCGAACAGGACTTTGTACACTTAGAATAGTGGAGTTGGTTTTAAAATATAACAAACCTGTACCGGCCATTCACCAATAGCGAGTTACCCCTCAGAAGGACCCCTCATCCCCAAGGAATTTAGCTATCCCCTCTATGAGAATTGAGGAAAGTTGCCGCAGGATAACATATCACAATCACCAAGGATAGATACTTATACATAGGCCACCAGGTACCCTAGAACCCCCCACACCAACAGATATAGACAAAGAAGAGGTACACCAAGACATAAATAACGTTTTTGGTATAGTTGAAGTAAGGACTAAAAGACATTGGGAGTGGGCAAACGTTCTGCTCAACAAACAGGACAGGGCAAGCCCAAAGTGAATATTCCATTATGAGTCATTGTTTATGGATGTCACTGGTGCCATTGTATGCCAACAACAGGTTATATTGAAATAATAGCAACATTTCATGTGACTACCTGGTATTAGATCTCTAACTGTATGCATTTATTAGGGACCTCCCAGTGTGGAACTTAGTATATGAATAACAATAACACACAGATTCCACAAATAGTTGTCTATATTAACGATAGCATTATTGTTTCTATAGGCTACCTAAAATGCTCCAGCCCAAGACATATGCATGGATGAAGTTCAGCAGAGATTGAGGATAAATATGTCCAATGCCTACCTCCATGGCCTGATTACAATTTATGTGACTCACGGAAATACCTCTTGAAGGAAATATGGGTATACAATAGAAACTACAATAAAAATGTGAATACGCAATGTCACTAGGAAGATTGAATATTCATAGTAAGAACAAGTTAGGACTAAATATATGGCTAAACAAGGCAAAGTGCACCGGATAGATGATGGGGACCCCTTTAGAACACATGGAGACAAGGCTAGGATAGAGAAACACTGTAAAGAGTGGCATAAGGCAACATTAAAACATGCACGTGCCTGGCATGAAAAGGGCTCATTTGATAATACAACTATAGAACACATTCCCACCTTCTGACAAAGCAGATACAAGGGAAATAAACTCGAGAAAAGGAGGATCATGTAAGACCTATAGAAGGTAGTCTGTGATATAAATATGAGGGCCTCAGAGACAATGTCTCAGGCCCCACCTTCGGCTCCTCCACCCCCTACCAAGACGCGCCATCAAGTCCAGACATCGCAAAGGCACGTGGTATGTCCACAATGACACGTGGCACACTAAACTCACTTCCAACCTCCTCACATCCCCTGCTATGGGATATATAGACCCAGAGTATAGTCCACCATCAAAATCTTCTTCCAAACATGGCAAATATGTTCATATAACTCAACAACCTCAAATGACCAGCACACCTCAGGAGATGTCGGGTGGGGACACTAATAAATATGTAGGAACAGTAGATGCTACATTCACACTCCATTTGGGAGATGAGATGACCCCTACTGGGAAAGGTGAATTTACAGGTCAGCACCCAAATGAAGGGTCAAATAACACACAGAGAATAGATGATGCTAGGAAATCATGAAGTTTTCCATATGTTTCAAGTCCCAAGTGTGAAAAAAAGACAGGAAAGTTAGCCTTTAAATCCAAAATAGCTCTCACAGATCACTGGAGATGTATACCCCTAGGACCAGAGGGGGGTGGAAAAGGTAAGTGGGTCAAGGTACGGAAGGATGGACAGATAGACCCAAGAGCAACTTGGGAAAGAGAGAGAGTGCCCCTGTGGTATCGGAGGGCCCTAAATAGGTCCCAGATGATTGAACAAGAAAGATTAGGGGACATGCTCCTTACACATACCATTCTAGGTATAAGGTCATCAAAATCTTACAAAGGATCAGAGGGGGCATTACACAAAATCCCAGAGCATGTTAAAAGAATGTCCCTCAATAAGGACTATAACAGGGAACAGTTGCAACATGCGAGTGAGAGGGGAGACAGCAGTAAAAAAGTACAGTCATCACAAAAGAGGCAGTTAGAGTTGAACAGATTAAGATTTTACGGGGTGCATTCACGTCCATATAAAAGGAAGGGTACATTTGACTTTGGAAGGAGGATGACACTGAGCAAAGACATGGCACGTGTTTTCCCTGTGCACCCAAGTATTGATCTGACACCCATTGAAATAGTGGCACAGCATGAAAATGGTTGGTACAATGTTGTCCCTTTTACCAACAACCTAGCAAGTTGGACAGAAGGACTGGCACCACAGATGATGCCATGGGCATGAGAAGGTTCTTTTGAACACCAAGACATGGCAAATGCAGAGATCTGCATATTTCAGGGCATAGGGGATCCTTATTGGGATTATCCTTATATGCAGAACAGCCTGCACGTTTGGCATAGGTACACCAGAAAATATGACTCACTCCACCCTCCCGGCCACAGGACTACAGTCATGGCACAACTGCCCTTAACATTTAAGGGCCAAGGAGCACATCAATACATACCATGGCCCCAGACGGACAAAGAAAATCTTTAAAAACTGTTGCCACCATTTGCCAAAGTATAGCAGATTTTGAAAAACACACAGCAGGGATAACTCTTGCAATTGGGGATATCAAGAGTTTACTAAGTTCCCTTATAGGAGATGAAACAGACCAACTGTTCACAAAAGCAGGAGTAAAAGTTGTGACATTGACTAATCTAAAATGTGATGGGCCAACCTGTAACTGGGTATGGTGAATTATAATGGAAGCAACTTAGGCAAATGTACCCAGAGAGGCTAGTCATTGGATCCCTCATAGCACAGGCAATGCAGTCAAACAAGGACCCAGCCTAATTCCTCAGCAGAATTAAAGAAAAATGGACACAGGAAGTGGGGGAGAAATGGGGTGTACTGTTTTATAAGATAGTCAAGAATGGATTACCAGCCTAAGTGCAGGATAAACTAGATAACATAGTGGCCTTAGATGGCAAACCACGGACAGAGATACAGGCACACACAAAACATTTCTGTGAAAAGAGACAGGAAAAGGAAAAGAGCGCGAAAGACAAGATAGAAAAATCAGCAGCCAAATCAGTACAGCAGAAACTGCTGAGGAAAACGAAGGAGGAACTGCCACTGCCACTATCCAGGTCACAGTGTCCTTATTTTAAATTTTTTTATTTTTTTTTTAATTGTGTTTATTGATTTTATGTAAAGTTGCAACATAAACTTCAGGAACAAAGTTCCATAAAACAGTTACCAGTCAGCATGTCCATATAAAAACAAACAATATATCCATTGGCTGCACAGTGCGGCTACACCTGAAAGAGATTACATAAAAAAAACTTACATGTAGAGGTCAGTCGACATCACAGTCATATACATCATATTTGGAGCATCTACCATCACATGTTCGACTTCATAGGTTACATGATACGCTTGAGACCAACTTACTGCAATTGCGTGCTCGTCTTTTCCAGACACCGATGTGCAACAAATCAATCCCGATTCCCCATTTACAAAACAATCCAGTGGAATCTGTATGCATGTCATGCAACCCCCGTTTCAGTGTCAGTTTCAGGAGTGCTTGCCCTTGTGTGTGTCCATTGTAGGAAAGGTTCCCATATAATCTTTGGCCTTGAAGTCAGTGGCATTAGATCCCAATATATTCCCAATTGCGTATGGCCATAAGTAACATCAGTCAACCATTCTTTGAATGTGGGTACCCTCTTCCTACCCCAGCGAATAGCGACCTGCCTCCACGCATATACCAAGAGGAGAGCATGTAGCTTACGTCTTTTGGGTATAGTGTCGCTCACAAAGCCGAGTAGACCCAGAAGCGGGGAGGGGGCATCTGTACGTTCAACTATCTGATTTAATGCTTCAAATATATCCTGCCAATACGTGTGCAATCTTGGGCAATCCCAGGCTATATGTAAGAAGGATGCTGGTGCGAACCCACAGCGCCAGCATCGGTCATCTTCCCTTAAGCGCATGCGGCAGAGACTGACTGGTATCCTATAATATCTATGTAAAAATGTAAAATGAATAAGACGTAATCTATAGTTTGGGGAGAGTTCCATCAGCTGTCTACAGCAAACATCCCACTGTTCATCCGTCATGGGAGGGTCGAGTTCACTATTCCACAAGTTCAATTAATTTGGCTGAAGGATTGGGGCATTGTTTTGCATACTGGTATATAGACGGGTCACCAGCTTGCGTGGTGAAGCCTGCGTTAAAATATTGTCTAAAGCATGCAGTGTCGGGGGCGCCTCAGGGAAGCCCTCCCACAGTGTACGGCATAGAGCTTTTAACTTGTGATAGAGAAACCTCTCCGTGAACGACACCTCTTGTCCATCAGTCCTCGTGGGGGGGGGGGGCCTAAATTGACCTTCAGGGTATAGATCTACAAAGGTTCAAAGTTGCATATCTCTAGATATTGCCTTATTAACACCGTCTTCTAGACAAGGCAGCATCGGATTGCGTGGCAAAGGTACGGAAGGCGCATATGGCTCTCTTTTGAAGTTCTCACCACGCCCATCTTAAAGAGCCGACTGTCCCCACATCTTCCTTCCGTTGTGTCTTTTGGTATAACGCCACCACTAGTTGAGTCGGTGCTACCGCATCAATTTCAACTGCGACATGAGGTTGATATGGCGTCTGGTGTACCCAAAAATGTAGGAACTGGGCCTGCGCACAGAGTGCATATAACTTCATGTCTGGGGCACCTATGCCCCCTTGCCGTAATGGTAGTGTCAGGAGATCCCATGAAACTCTGGCCTGACCACCCGCCCACACCAGGGATAGCAGCTGGGAACGAATATTCCGGAAAAAATGTTGCGTAAGTGGAATTGGTACATTAACGAACAAATACAGACATTTTGGCAGAATAATCATTTTAGATAGTGCCACTTTGCCCGCGATAGATAGGGGCAATTTAGACCAGATAGCAACTTTACTCTCCAGCCACGTGTATGCCCGTCCAAAATTTAAATTCCAGATCTCCTGCAAATTGCGGCTCAGCCAGACTCCCAGATATTTAACGGCCTCCGCCTCCCACCGTAGCGGGTATTCAGATGACACTACTGGAGTGCCATCCTTCAGTGGAAAATTGAGAGATTTCGCCCAATTAATAGAAATGCCTGTTAAGCCTCCAAATTTGATGAATTCACGGAGCACCGGATCCAAATTTACTTCGGGATTTATAATGTACAAGGTCACATCATCTGCATACAGTGATATTAAGAGGCTAAGTCCATTATGACATCTGCATCCAGAGCTTCCCGTCAGCTCACCAGGTTAGCCTCCTCCTCCCACGCCTCCACGGGTCTAGGTAACTCACGTGAATTGTAGGGGCAGCAGCAGCCCGGCACCCGCAGTGAGCATATGGGAGAAGCTCAAGTTCTGTCTGGTGATTGGAGATGCGGGAAGGCAAAGGTATGACTCCCCCCACCCCCTCCACAGCGCGCCCGCAACCGTGCCTGCAAAAACGTCAGGCTGCTCCAGTCCGTTGAGCCGCCCCCGTCAGGGCCCACGTGTATTCTTATTACTGGCTTAGGAGAGCCCCCGGCACTTCCACCAGCAGCCGCGGCGCCTCCCCACAGCCACGCTCAGCCGGGTCCCAAGGTGACCGGTGTCTGTCGTCAATGCCTAGCTTCCTCTGGCTGCAATGCAATAACCCGCTGCCTCCAACCGGGCCCTCCTCGCAGCCTCGATATCATCAACGACGGCTGCCGCGCTTCAGGCAAAAGATCACCAGCTCCCGGGGAGGCGCCCCCTCCCGCCGTCCGCGCTGCTCTGCAATCAGGCCGCCGCTGGGTTAGAAGCGCTGTCCAAGATGGCGCTGCCCGGTCCACGCTACGTGGCTGGGCACAGCACTACAGTAGGTCTTCTGGCACCAAGCGTCACATCCACAAGCATTCGGGGGCCTCCACACAGCACCGCCTCTCAGGTGGTATCTCACCGCCTCACACTCGCTCACCCCTTCTTCAGGTGGGTAGGCCTCCACAGTGCAAAAAACAAAAGAGGGGCCCTGTAACCTAAAAAGGATAAAGGGAGGGGGAACAACCCACCAGGGCAAAATATATATGTAACAACATGAAAAGGGTAGTTCCCAATTATATCGAGGACCACAAAATTCCAATAATAGAAAGTGCCCACAGAACAGCTCAATATATTTCAATTATTTATTATCATGTTAATTCATAGAAAAATATATTTCAAGTGTAGATAGAGAGCAATACATACTTCATTTAATATAAAATATACATATCAAATAGTGCAGCAACAGCCCAGGGACACAGAGAACAGTAAAAAATAGCACCCAAATCACTCACTCATTCTATCAGTCACTGACTCATTCTCAGGCCAATACATTCATACCAACTCAATCAAGTACCACATATCATCGGACACACGAGAAAAGCGCTGACGCGCGTTTCAGAACAGTGCCAAAATGGGAATTTCCTTCATCAGGGCGCGTATCATCAATAACTGGAAAGCACGGTCTTTTAAAATCCAAGATGATATGAACGAGGCCCCATCATTTAATCAGGGCAGCAAAAGCATATCCTGAAGCCCAAAAATGGCAATTCCCTATTAGGCTTCAAATTGGTAGGGATAGGAGAGCAAACTCGCGATGTCCTGGAATCAATGGCGGATAAAGGAACGACGCTCGAGAAGACCTGAATTCTAAGTGGATCGATCGATCAGGTAAGGTCAAAATGATGAATAAGTCTGGTCCAGGCCTCAGAAGGATCAGTAGTTGGAACTCAGGGCCTCAAGGTCGAGGCAGTAAGTCTTAAAATGGGACGCGGGGCGACCGTGGCATTTTAATCCGGGTACATCATTGTAGGGTCCGTCAAAGTGAAGGAGTCCGCCAGAGTCAGGATAAAAGATAGAGCCAATAGGGTCCTATCATGACTGCCACGAGCCTCGATACGAACGCCTCACGGGTCTGTCTCCCAGACCAACGGGGGCAGGCCTCCGCAACCAAGGGCTCAATTAGTACGCGAGTCGGGCTTCCAGCCGATCTGCCCTCCACTCTCGGCGTCGCGCCGCAACCGCCGCTCACTTCTTTTGGTCAGATCTGCAGCAACAATGATCTGTGCTCGATGAAGCCAGTATCGACACAGACACTAGTGCTTCCCCAGTCCAGGACACCACTATTGCACCGCTACTTCAATGCCATGAGCAGGATTCATGCAGGATTACTTCCCGGCCGGCAGAGCTCGCTCAAGAAGCGGCCATTTCGCAGCTCAGCTAGCCACGCCCCCAGGTCCCAGTGTCCTTGGGTGTGCCACCTGTGGGCACCACAATACAATCCCAGCAATATGCTCAGGGAAGCAATAACAAGAATGGGCGAGGAAGGTGTGGGTAAAATAGGCAAAACACTTTCCAGAGTCGACAGACATGCCACTATTGCAAGATGCCAGGACATTTCATTAAAGAATGCATGATCACAAAGAACTATGGCCATAATAACCAGGCAGGGGCAACACATGGCCAGAAAATGGCACCACTTGGTGGCATCGTGGTGCAGCCTGCCATGAGCCCCCAGGTGATATATCTCTCGCAACCCCAAATGAAGATGCAGCCTCGACAACAGTTCCAGCCCCAGGAATTACCGCAATCCATGCCTCAAATGCAATGTGGGCCACAACAAGCAGTGGAGCCCACTTTACAGCACCAGAACTTACAAGGAGGGGTAACGGCTAGGGGAGGAAACTCCTTTCAGTAAAATTACATGGGGGGATATGCCCAAGGAAGGTGCCCATGGAGTAGTCTAATGTGTCCAGTCTTATCAGTAACCAACAGGCCAGATAAGGAACCCACTGTGACACAGTAGCCATAAATGACAGGGAAAACATCTTTCTCATTGACACAGGGACCACCAGGTCCTCTATCTCCGGGGCCATGATGAGAGCTATTTTTCACCAAACCTGTGGAGATGGAGATGGGGGGAGGTACATCAACAGCAGTCTCTTATTCTCCCCAATCGCCCCAGCCAACTTATTAGGACGTGATCTTATGGCAAAATTAAAAATGGCGATCCACTTTGAGGAGGATTGAACAATGATATGCTCAACACCAGGCATGTATTGCATCTCAGCCTTCACTGGAGCAGTGTATACCATCATAGTGGAAACACCAGAACTATCAGGGAAACTAGTTGAATTGCCAAGGAACTTCCTCTTCCAACATCAGAGGCCCTGGTCTGTGAAGTTAAATTCTGAAGTATCAGGTAAAGACCTCATCTCGGGGGTAGAAACTCTGAAGATATCTCCCACCTATGGGATAGTGATGGCAAGTGAACACACCTGTGTGATGTTGGCCTGTGATATATCAGATGACCAGTTGTTTACTGATGACCCCACACAGTCAGTGACTGTTTACAAGACAAGGTCTGCAGTACCAAGAATTGTCTCTGGCCCTATCAAGGACAATGACCTTGCACCGGTACCCTCCAACTTGTGGACAAAAGGCCCCTATCACGTAGGCCTCGTCCACATAGCAGGGCGATTCAGAATAACTTTGAAGGAAGGAGAAATATTAAGAAGAGTGAGATAATACCCTCTAGCTAAAGAATCAGAGGAGGGCATTGAACCCATTATACAGGCATTTGTAGAGCAGGGAGTTATATATCCATGTTTATCCCACTGCCACCTCCCGATTTACCCTGTCAAGAAGGCCAAGGGCAATTTAAGGCACATGGTTCAAGACCTGCACCCCCTTAATGGCATATTGATATTAGAATTCCCTGTAGTACTTGACCCTTCTGTCATTCTCGCCAACATAAACCAAGATGCTAAATACTTTTCAGTCATAGACTTAAAAAATGCATTCTTCGGCATGCCACTGCACCCAGACAGTCCCTATTATACTTCATTTTTATTCCATGGTTCCCATTACCTCCATTCTCATTTACCTCAGGGGTACTACGAGTCCCCCAGCGTTTTGAACAGGACGATCAAGAATGACCGCATCAGTTTTCAGTGTGACAGCACAATATTGCAGTATGTCAATGAGTTATTAATCTACGGTGGTACAGAAGAGCGAAGCAGAAAGGACACTGTGTTCCTGCTTTGCACCCTTGCCCACTGAAGCTACAAAGTGGACAGAGATAAATTGCAGTATTGCCAGGAAGAAGTCCATTATTTTAGGCAACTTCTGTTGGCATCAGGCCGCTGATTTACGCCCAAAATAGCAGCATCTATAAGACATATGACAGAGCCCAAGACTGTGCAGGGAATGCATAAATTCCTCAGCTTATGTAACTATGTCAGAGATTGGGTTTTTGACTACAGTACCCTAATAGCCGCATTGCTGACATATATACTCCAGGTGAGTGTAGCCAAGCACAAGAAGACCCTATTCCGCGTAGTGTTCTATATGTTGTGGATGGGTCTTCTACATAGATGAGAACACTGGAGTGAGACGTATAGGCACAGCAGAGGACAGAGCTATGCAACACCTCAGACACCTCATTATTCTGCTCAGCCTGCTGAGCTAGTAGCACTGGTGGCAGCTCTCAAACAGGGGGAAGGAAAAGCAAATTAAAGTATATTCAGATTCAGCCTACGTCACCACAACAGTACGCTCTCCAGCAGCATGTGGTGGATCAGATGGGGGTTTCACAAATCAGATGGAAGCCCTGCCATGCATTGCCTCCTCTTAGAGGACCTGATAGAAGCCCTAACACTGCCAGACACAGTTGCAATGGTGAAGTGTGCAGCCCATAAAAATGGGCAAGATATTGCATCCCGTGGAAATGCTGTGGCTGATTGGCCAGCCAAGGAAGCGGCAAAACGCCCTCTTAACAGTGCACATGCCACGGTTTTGCTGGCACTGACACATCAGCTAGTGACACAGTTTCACCTTTTGACCCCCTGGATGCTTCCAGGCATTACACATAGACCGCTCATCTGCACCTGAGAGACGCACAAGAAAGTACCCTATAGCATGAGAAGCAAATGGGAGAAGCTAGAGGACATGCGCAGACAGAAACAGATTTGATTTATAGACAGATAGCCACAGGTAAGCCTGTTGTGCCCCAAGCATTGCTATTTCTAGCCCTAAACCAGCTATATTTCCATTTGCACACTGCCAGAGACAATATGTCCCTCCAAATACGCCAAGATTGGTTTGTTCCCAACTTACATGAGATGATCACGATGTACTTACACACGTGCCCTGCATTCCAGCACTATTTACCAGATCGCACCTTTAAGGTAATAGCTTCTACATTCCCCCGACCACAAGGACCCTTTAAAGAATTGCACATTGATTATATCAATATGATTGACAGATGCAATTGTTATCGTTATCTCATAGTGGTAGTCTGTCCATTCTCAAGGTGGATCGAAGCAGGACCTCATTGCCACTGTGACGCCAAATCTGCTGCTAATTTTCTGATCCGAAGGGTTATACCACAGTGGGACATTCCCCAAGGTATCAGATCCAACAATAGCACACACCTCGTGAATAAGATCTTTTCCCACCTCACCATCCTGTTAGGAATAACACACAGGCTCTCGTCAGCTTATCACCCCCAAAGCAATGGCATTGTGGAGTACCTTAATGGCCTCAAGAACAAATTAAGTAAACTGCGTGTCACCTTGAAAAAGAACTGGTTGTATTGTCTCCCACCAGGGCTGTTTGCTCTCAGGAGCACCCTAGGCTCAGATCACCATTTGACCCAACATCAGACAGTGACTGGGAGACTAATGAATACAAACTGAAGTTGTACAAACTGAAAAGTCTGTTTACATGGCAGAGATAACAAAAGCCACAAAGTTCTTCTCTAAACAGGTTACCCGGACATCTGACAAGTGAGCCTACACACCTCCAGTAGATCACCAAAGGACACCCCTGCCACTGGGAACCTTGGTGTACATAAAGAATTTCGTTCATACCTGGAAAGACAGCCAGTTCAACTGACCCTTTCCAGTGACTGACAGCACAGCTACTGCAGTGAAAGTCCAAGGACATAAACCATAGTATCACCTCAAAGACATTTGCCTGGCGTCGATCTTGCCATCCATCCCTTCGGACACTGAGCAGGAAAAAGATGGGGGAGAACAGGAGAAGCAACCAGAGTAAAGCCTTACTCCACTGCTGCAACAAGACACATTTATTTCAAGTTATGTATTACAGTTTTATTTTTCCTAATACTGATGCTTTTAGCCCTTGTCTATTTTTCTAATCCTACATCAACTATTACACGCAGAGCTGCTGATAATGATACTGACCATCATCCTCTCCACACTGCTTTGTTTGAAAATATTAGCACATGTCTAGTATAGGCACATCTACAGCTAGAACCAGTTGTTATATATGCTGCCTCTTCCCCAATGCTGCTGCAGTAGACAAACTACATCACCCTAACAAGGTATCCCCAAACATTAAGCGGTGTCTCTTACACCTCCTTTTATGTAGAATAAAACCACAGCTACAACCAGTGCATGTTATTTCCACAAATGCCAGAGTTAATAGAAGTAGATTTGACACCCCGCTTGAAGTTCTACAAGTCCTGACAGGAAAAGCAAAGATAATGAAGGAGATATCAAGAATGAAGAAAGCAGGGCAAGAAAGGACCTACGCAGCTTGGGAAAAAGGGGAATAACAGTGGTGCATTTTGGGAAGGTCTGACCCCTCATCTGCATGTAGTAATTATTCTGCTAAACCGCTGCCCCCGATTGTGCAGGTAGGCCAGTACTCAATATCACAGGACAGTATTTGCCCATGATAAGTGGCATGCTGGGGCCATGTTAACATGCATAGCTATATCATTGTGGAATGGCACAGAGACAAACAGCCCTTTAAAAATTGATAAGATAATATGACAATGTCAGCAAATAAGGGATGCAAACATACAGGGATATACATGGACAGGAACTAACACACACCCTAGAACAGCAATGAAACTAACACAGTTTTCTTTTTGTTTCAACAAAAAGAAAACTGTGTTAGGTAGGAGGAACCTCAGCTGCAATAATATTGTGGACAATGCAAACATGCAGGGGGCACCGCCAGCCTGATGGATCACTTTTGGCAGTGTGGGGCATGGATCCACATGCAGTTACTCCTGACCTGGAGTGACCTCTTGTAGGAAAGGAGGATCTGCTTTCATGGTCACCCCACGTATTGCTGCTGTCATTATGTTTTACTGATTAGTCTGACTGGGATCATGCTAATCAGCATCCCAGTCTCTGTGCTTTTTCCCTAAATTGAACATGGTGAGTACTTAGGTACACCCCAGATTGGCTACTGGTGTACCCTTGTAAGTCCCTAGTATATGGTACTAAGGTACCCAGGGTATAGGTACACCAGGGGTCCCCCATGGGCTGAAGGATGTATTATGCCACCCATGTGAGACCACTCAAATTGTGACTACAGACCTGCCATTGCTGCTTGTGTAAGCTGGAGCTAGCACCACTTACAACAGATATAAGTCTCCTTATATCTAAGGTTACTGCAATGAAAACCTATAAGTCACCCCTAAGGCAGTCCTTTCAATCCTGAAGGCAGGGTGCTTGGTTTTAAGTGTGAGGGTGCCCCTGCAATAGCAGAACACCCCTACAATCCACGGAATTCATTCTCCCAGGTTGTAAGTGCATCAGCCATTACGATACATAGAGTGGCCATGCGCCATTACGCGATGGCTAACTCTAAACTGGCTGTGACGAACCCTGTTGTGTTTGGTATCAAACATGTTGGACTCATACCCCAAAACAATAAACTGTGCACACAAACACCGTAAATGCTGTTGGAGGTATGATTCCATGTACTGTCCTCCAGGAGGCCCTCAGTGATCCATGTACCAGTCTTCTAGACCCGGACAGCAAACTATGACTGCTGCCCACCAGAGACATGGTTCTGCCCTCCTGCTGCCAACCACGAGCAGGGGAAGGCAGGACAATAGGTTTCCTGTCACAGGGAGCTGTGACCACCTCCCAGACAGGACTTAGTGTATTGAGCCAGGGTGGGGGTGCTTGCCAGCACCAGTATTCTGCTTTGATGGACACATTTGGTGCCCTCCTTGCATACCCAAGTTGGAACCAGTTAAGGGAGCTGTTGGCTTCTGCTCTGGCGCAAAACTGGACAAAGGACATGGAAGTATCCTACACTCTGTCCAGCCCCTTCTGTGGGAGGGAGCCCTGAATCCTCCTTAGGGAACTTAAGGGCTTACGTGTGGGTGATTCCTTAGATTCATCGTGGGACAAGATTCAGATTTGAAACCACTTCATCTTCAACCATCTGGGCACTTTGGACTTCGCTGGACTTCGCTTTGGGAACTGAGACTGCAACTGGGAAGACTCCTGCTGCTCCTGATCTCATTGCCTCGCCAGTCTTCTGCGTCATCTATGCCTGTGCTCCATACAGGTTCTACTACTGGCCTGTGGACATCCAAGACACCCAAAAGAATCTCCCTTGAAGTGAAGGAGTCACTTCCCTGCATCTGCAGTCACCACTACGAAGCTGACAGGTCTGATGTTCCTGAGTTCCTACAGACTCCAAAAGGTTCAGCAACACAGGTGGTGGTTCTGCAACTCCCTTGAGGCCTGCTCTGTTTTCACAGCAAGTTTGAAGCCAGTATCCCTCGTAGGAACCACTGGAGCAATACCCCTGTGCACCGCGTCGACATGCCATTGCCAAAGCTTGTTGACTCTGTTCACTAGAGATCTTCAGGCTCCAAGAAGCTTTAGCCTCAAATATCTCTTGCAACCAAGATCTTCGTTTGAACCGCATTCTCTTCAATGTGAGCCTTCATCCTTTGGTGAGCTGCACGAGGTCTTCTTGGAACTCCTGTGCCTTCGGCCCGTGGGTCCTCTTGAGGGTCTTCTTCGGCTCCAGTGGGCTTCCCTGCTTGCTTGGGCCTGCTGTGACTTACATGCTTGTTGTGAGTCACTTGGACCTTGCTGGTCCCGACACTGCACCTTTGTTGTCAACTACGTTTGTTGCTGTTACCAAGGCTTGTTGGTGCTCCTGACAGACACAGACCCCTTTGCTTTTGATGTCCAACGGGGGAAAGCTTGTGAATGGCTCGTGGTCTTCCACAGTGTCGCCTGGTCTGCACAGCTGCAGCTTCAAGGGCACCATCAAGTCTCCTGCATCTCCGCCATCGGTGGGCCCCTCGGTTTGCAGGTGCCTCATCTTGTTTCCACATTTGGGTTCCACCGGAGTTTTTCACCGTTCTCCATTGGCATTTTCACTGAAGTCCTCCATTGTGGTCTACGGCGGTTTCTGAAGTCACTTCACAACTATGCACCCGGTTTTCCTGGTGTAGGTAACCTGGTTCCTAGGGTATCCATGGGTGGGGTGACTCTCCAAACTTCCATCTTTCTCATGGTTTCTTCAGGGTCTTCTGGGAAGGGCCCTTCTTCTTAAAAACTGTGACGGCGACTTACACATTGACTTGTATTGAGCACACACTTTTGTTCCCTCTGCACACAGCCTCCATGGGGTTCCTGGGTACTTACTTTGGGTGGTTCCTTGGGTCCCTGGCTCTTCTATGTCTTCTGGGTCCAGTCTCGACTTAAGTCGTGGTTCGCATTCCATTTTATTAGTATGTGGTTTGGTTTCCCCCTGGAGACCACTGTGTATTTGTGCTTCTTACGTGTTATATTACTCAAGTATATTGTGTATTGTGATTATATCTCTGGGTAGGAGATAATGCAAAGTTTTGATAAGTGTTTATAATGAATGTATATTTTTATAACTATACAGTGTGGTTCTTCTTTTTCACTTAACCTACACTATATGATAAGTACTGGTAAAAGAAGCTGCTTTATACTCCTTCTGGACTAAGCCTAAAGTCTGCTCTCATCAGCTATCACTTAAGGAGCTTTCTAAGGTTGTCTAAGGTCACTAAAATCACCACAAGGGTTGTCTGGACTAGTTCATGGTGCTACACTTACATAAGTGAGCACCAATAATAATACTAATCCAGTCTTCTACACCTTTGCTCCCTTGTGACTTACACACCCTCTCCCTGGTGATACCAAGAGTGGACAATAAGACTTTACATGACCATCCCATGAGCCATTCAATGACCTTGTATCACCACAAGAAGAAAAGAGCTGCGGAGTACTTTGGGCATTGCAACTTGGTAACATGTTCAACAAGAATACAGACTCTTTAATGATGCCCAGTTCTTCAGCAGCATCCTACCATAGATTCAGGCAAAAGCAACTGTACGTTGACTGCAAATAACACGCTGGGAACAAATGAAGGCCATAAATGCAACAGAAGATGGATTTAACGCAATTAAGGAAAAAATGCATGCAATTACACTGATGGTAATGCAGCACAGATATGTGCTGGACCTAATGAGGGCTATGGAGGGGGGGTGTGCAAGAAGATTGGGTCGGCTTGCTGCACATATGATGCAGATGATGCAGACAATGGGACATTGACTGAGGTCATTCGGCCCTTGCATGATTTACACAAGAAAATGGTCAAAGAGGGATGGTTTGAGGGCTGGTCTGAATGGGTGCCCTCCTGGATGTCGGGTTTTTCAAGGCCTTGTTGCCTGATTGTTGTGTTGTTGACATGTCTTATTTTTCAGGTGTTAATAGCATGCTGCAAAAGGATGACAGCTAATGTAGGAGGAGCATTTATTGTTAGGAAAAGAACTAATGATGTTGAAGGACAGAGTAGTAAGTATGAGGTGATCCCCCTAGAAGATGGGAGGTTAGGAGAGGTAGTTGAAGAATCAACTAAAGGGGGGAATAACACAGGGAAAAATGAGATACATTATACAAAGACCCACACAGATCTGAGGCCTAAGACCTCCAGGTGAAGCTTTCAGACTAGGCCTCCAGGGGAACACAGGCTTGTTATGAAAAACATTATGTATAACAGAAATAAATAAGTAACATTGTACGTTAAAGGTCAGGAAACATTTCGCGGTTAGTGAGTTGAGCTACTGCACAAAACTTAGATCATATCTTCCTTCAGACTCAGGAAATCATCAGTGATTAGCGCAGATGTTACAGAAATAGGTCACCCCAATCTCCATCTACTAGAAAGAAGGGCTGAAGTGCACCAATCACACTAGGGCCTGTTTCCTTTGTAATTTTACTGCTGGTACATGCGCCCATTGATTAAGCACGTACACAGGATGGACCGACACAGGTTCACACCCTGCCTCGGAACATGATGACGTAAATGCCAGCTTTTTCTGAAAGTCATATTTTACACTTAACGTCTAGGCTTGATGGAAGAAACCACATACAACAGGTCAGATAATGGAGGCCAATCAGCATCGAGTAAGATATAAATCACTTGCTGTGCAGAAAGACAAATATATCTTTAATGTTGTTAATACTGTTTAAGTTTCAAGAACAGAAACCCCAGAGGGGGTTTCCGCTATTCATGAGTGGTGAGGGCCATGTGGCCCACACATATACATGCTTTTGTTTCTAAGAAGTTGTTATATGATGATTTTATATTGTACGTTTGTGATGTAACTGAACTTGTAAACCTTTTCTGTTGCAATTTGAAAATATTTAAATCATTGTTTTTGAACTGTGCTTTGGACAGCAGATTCCAGTCTCTTCGGAGCTTGGCTGATCTCCCCAGCTGAATTAATGCAGAAAACCATATTGCTTTGTCAACTTGTTTTCTTGATGTTTGTTCAACAGATTTCCCGCAACACTTGACAGGAGTAGGAGTTTAAAAGATTACTTTGAAGGGCCCTTCAAACTTGCTGTCTATTCACTGGCAATGAAAGTTGCGGATCAGGAGTCAGTCGCCAGGCTGCAGGATAGTGTAGGGTAGGTCCATGGAGACATGCACTGCCTTTCTTTGGGTAACCTGTTTAGAGCAGAATATGTAAGCTTTGGTCAATTCAGAGACATATACCTTCTCTCATAGATTTGACAACCTAAGGAGGCAACAGCTATCTAAGAAGGCGCAAAAAACATCTCAAAGTAGAGTGTGGAAACAAGCTCAGAATTCAGCTCAGAAGTGGAAACGGATCCAGAGGAAGGTTCCACTGGAGGAGTAGGATTAAGTGGAGTTACTGCAACGGTTAGTGTTTTTTAAGATCAGATCAGACTCAAAACTTACGACCCCGGCCACAAATAAAGAGAAAAATGGATGAACAAAAGAAAAAACAGAGGCAGGGGGAATAAACTAGACAACAAAAACAAGACATATGCGCCAGAAAAATAACTGCACACAATTCTAAAACTGTAATCAATCTTACAGATACGGAGCGTACTAAAGAAAAGACGTCAACGCTCTCATTGGGATTAACATACTGTACACCAACGAATTTAAATTATGCCCAAACAAGAATAGACTTTTTTAAATGTGTGAGAAGATTAAAACTTCAAAAATACTTTTCCTCTAACACAATAAGGCGGAACAGTGGCAAGCAAGAAACTATCATCTGGAAATGTGGTTGTGGCAGATATGGAGCTTCTACAGTTAAAACAGCTAGAAAGGGAAGCTGGAGATGAAACAAACATTGTCCAAACAGTATATCAATTAGGGGTGGACATTTATGGTAACATAGCAACATCCTACAAGCCGAAATCTGTATTTCTACCAGTCATACCTAGGGACGCCTTGCATATTTTTTCTGATTTGGTAATCACAAACTTAAAGGGATTGTCAATTGAATCAAGTAAAAGATACATAGAGGACAATATTATCATTTACAAGGCTATCAAAATGTATTGAAAAAGATCAAATCTAGAAAAGATGTGGTGGTACGACAGTATGATAAGGGGGGAACATAGATATGTGGCCCCTTGAAATGTATAAGAAAGAGGCTTATCAGCAATTGAATGAGGAAGCATGCTATAGTACAATTATGCAGAGCAACATCAATGATGTTAAGGAGAAATTCCATGATGATTCATCAAAATGGAGAGGATTAGGACTTTTATCATAAGACGAATACACATTTCTAAAAATAGATCATTCTATAGTTCCAATCATGTATTTAATTCCCAAGATACATAAAAATGCTCCAATTCCACTGGGTAGGCCAATAATATCAGCCATAGGGGGATTGTTCGAAACTACATCATAATACATAAACTGCTGTTTGCAAGAGCATGTTCGAAATCTACCCTCATTCTTGCTTGATACCAGTGACTTACTATGAAGAATATATGACATAACATGGGACGATCCAAATGTATTTATGACTCTGGATGTCAATGCATTATACACAAGTATCAGACACTAGGATGGCGTGAAGGCATTCAAACATTTTCTAGGCATGAGACCGATGCATCTCTATCAACATACAAATATGATTCTTAAAATGATGAAATGGTGTCTGTAAAACAATTTCTTCTTATTTGAGAGGAAATTGTATAAACAAGTGAGAAGGACTGCTATGGGCACCTGCTTTGTACCCAGTTATGCAAATCTGCATATGGGCTGGTGGGAGGAACAGGTACTCATAGTAGAACATGCCACACAATGGTCAGAAAACGTAGTCCTGTGGGCACGCTTTATTGACGACCTGTTTATCCTATGGAGTGGTAGACCTGACTCTTCTAAAGACTTTGCTGACAAACTGTATACTAAATTGTAATGACTTGACCCTCTTTTTTACCAGCAATATTAGTCAGGCTAAGGTTAACTTTCTTGACCTAAAAGTCTTTGTGAAAGACAACAAAATACACACAAAACCATTCAGGAAAAAAACAGCGGAGAATTCAATTTTCCATGCGAGCAGATTTCTTCCCCCAAAACTTAAAAACAACATCCCAAATGCCGAGAATCTCCACATGAAATGCAATTGCAGTGAAGAAAATAATTGCAAGTAGTCTAGTCAGACAGACTTAGAGGAAAGATTCCTCACTAGAGGTTATGAACAAAAAGTATTAAATACAGCAAATGAAAAACCAGAAACTAAATCAAGGGAAACAGTGCTTTTTAAAAAAGAAAGGGACAAGCAAAAGTGCCCGGGGCAGCAAGGATGATCACAAGGTTCAATGCGTACCATCAGAGAGTGTGGAGAATCATTAATACAAATTGGAATTTCAACAAATGTGACGGAGTTATTGGGAAAACAGCGACAAAAAATCCACTTTTCACTTTCAGATGAGCTAAATCGATAAGGAGTGAATTATTTATCAGTAGCCCTGAGATGAAAAAATCTGAGAAATGGTTGACACCAAACCTGGGTTTTCAAAAATGCCATAAATGCAAGGCCTGCAA
Organism: Lissotriton helveticus; assembly: GCF_964261635.1. Lineage (NCBI taxonomy): Eukaryota > Metazoa > Chordata > Amphibia > Caudata > Salamandridae > Lissotriton > Lissotriton helveticus. The sequence continues at coordinate 251,020,248 of NC_136069.1, read as the reverse complement.
ATTTGGTTACAATTTAAGGGAATTCACATCACCGGATAGAGAGGGACACAGTCTTTTACCATTTCCACAGCGAAGTCTTTAAGCATAGGATTAGCACAGTGTTATCCTTGCCAAGCTGTAAAATGACCAAAGCCTTTTACCACTCCAGGCACAGTATTAAAGCTTCGAATTGGTGAAATACCATCCAAGTCAACCTGAAATCAATAACATGTGTCAGGGGTTGCTTTTATTAATTTCAGGTTGGCTTGGATGGTATTTTACCAATCCAAAGCTGTTATTATGTGCCTGGAGTAGTAAAAGGCTTTGGCCATTTTACAGCTCGGCAAGGATAGCACTGTGTTAATCCTATGCTTATAGACTTTGATAGAAAAGCAGACATTTGAGGTGAGCAAATTTAGAGTGTCGCTGGTGTTGAGAGTGCTCTATATTGGAGCTGCTTTCCACCTAAACTTGAGAACTACCCAGAGTTCTCTGCTTCTTGTTTTGCATAATTTATGCATCACTCCATGCCTGAAAGGGTTTTGTTTTGACTTATACTGGGTGCTTAAAGACATTGCTGTGGAAATATAGGAACTACACTACATGGCGCCCAACATTTGGTAAGGCGATAATCTAACGCAAGGCGCTAGAGTAACTCAGTCGTGCTTTTCACACAGACCCCTTTTTCCCGTAAAAACTCCAATAGACGTCTGGAGTGGGCAAAAGGTTAATATCCGCCGGAAGTTAGTAGGAAGAGATTCCTATGTATTAGTTTTTGGTTTAGTCAACGTTGAAGGATACAGTGTTCCAAAATATTGTGCACCTAATCTTTGTTTCTCTTGAAACTTGCTCTGCAAACAAAAACTTTCTGTCAGTAAAATGGGAGAAAGTGAAGACGAAAGGGAGAGAGCTAGAATAGCAGCTCAACTCCTAGCGGATGACACAAGTATCCGAGAAGAAGACCCGAATGCTATAATCATTCCGGTAAATGTAAGAAGAACTATAACTCTTAAACTTATAGAAAATGGACTATCACCAAGAGGTGGTACAGTCATATTCGTGGTAGAGGCCCATGAATATCGTCAGACAGAGGTATTCTATTCATGGATACATTTTCCAGCAGCACACGCTGTGACACAAGATTTCCACTATTACAAAATAGAGGAACCTCCGGATGAAAACGCTCCTTTCGAGGACGTTGAAATCCCACTAACATGCCAAGAGCACCTGCTCTGGTTTAATGGTGCCCTAAAAACATCAAAATCACATCACCAGGCTCGGTCCACTAGGTAGACCAGGAGCCACGTGGCCGGTTCTAGCCAGCTACACACCACATCCTGACAATGCATAGATGTCAAGTGAAGAACTTTTAGTTAAACTAAAAGAATTAACAAAGGCATATAGAGAATTAGTTCAATTGGCAATGGACTATATATTATACCTGTAGAAATTGAAAGAAACAGATATGGCAGAACAACCTTTTGAACTTGCCAGAATCATAGAAAAATCCTATGAAGAACTAGGTAGAGATAGTTTGGGTGGGAAACCAGTAAAACCCCAACTAATTGAAAATCCTGAAAAAATATTTATTAAAAATAATCTGAACACTCCAAGAAAGAGTTGGGAGGGTAATAAACAATCCACTCCCAGGGAAAAACGATTCCAGTCCAGAGAAAGATCTCCTCAACGGAGAAATAGATCTCCCGAACAAGGAGGCAAGTCTCCCCAGAAGGAGCCCTCTGAGAAAAGATACAACCTTAGAGATAGGGATAAATTAAGAAAACCTGACAGATATCAAGATATTGATACACGTCCCTCTCGATCTTTTCAGACCTCCTCACAGAAATCGGAAAGAAGAGGATGGTCAGAACACAAAGAAGAGCACGTCAAGCCCAAAGACAAGGAACCTGCTCATCAAAGTAAAAAATTACAATTTCCAAAGAAGAAGGTAGCTTGTATTAAAATAAAACATGCCGAGGATTCTGAGGACACAACTGAAAAACGGAGAGTGGGCCCAAACAATGCTAGACAGCGCAGCAGAAGTAACCATAGCTCGCAAGATCCTGATGAATCTTCTGGAGACAGTGGACACAAATTAATACATTGAAGTGGAAACTGCAGACACCAGAGTTAGCAAACCCCATAAATTATATGAAATAACATTACATATAGAGGGGGACAAGACTAGGAAAGTAAGGGGTCTCTTTTGGGATAACCTTTCGAAAGGCTATGACATCCTGTTAGCTGAGAAAGACTGGCCACCAGAGTTTGTCAGGGAGTGCCCTCATGGCGAAGAAATGATTATGCCTGCCTTCTCAAATCATATTCCAATTCATAAAAAATACACATTTGCTAGAAAATGGGCAGTGGCCCAAGCTCCTGTATTATATAAAAATCACGTAGGATGGGATGAGGATTCTCCTCACCATAAAATCCAGTTAAAAAAATCAACCCACTGCACAAAGGCAATATCCTGTTAAGCAAGAAGCTAAAAAACAAGTCAGGGAGATCTTAGATCTACTTGAATATCAGGGGGTGATTGAAACATGCACCTCACAAATGAACAATCCTTTGTTTCCTGTCTCCAAGCTAGACGATTCATATCGTCTAGTTTTGGACTACAGACACCTAAACTCTTGTTGCAAAACATTTGCAGTACAAAACTCACACAGTGCAGCACTAATGAATAACATCGTGCGCAAAAAAATATAAAACGACATTAGATATCTCAAATGGCTTCTTTTGTCAAAACATTGCACCTGAAAGCAGGTATTTGACCGCTTCTCAACAATGGGAGCGCAAAAACAATTCTGTCGACTCCCACAGGGATTCAAGAATAGCCCAGGATTATTCTCAGCAAGGGTAACAGAGTTACTACCAATGTATGATGATGAGGCATTATCATATGTCGATGACATCTATCTTACAGACGACTACCTGGAGACACACTTGAAAAGAGTGAACACCATAATACTTGGGTTCGCATCTGAAGGGTATAAATTCAACTTTAAAAAGTCACGAATTGCCCATCTAACTGTCCTGTTTTTAGGATATGAATTATCAAGCGAAGGCAAAAGCCTAGCAGACAACTTCTTAGAGAAGTGTGCAGTACTCCAAGCTCCAAAAACGCTGAAGAACTTACAATCAATACTAGGTTTCCTGAATTTCGGAAGAACATACATTCTAAATTATGCAGAAAGGGTTAAACCTCTCTCTGAATTAATAAAACCTGATTTCAGACCAATCAATTGGACTCAGAAACACATAGAAATGCTGCCAACACGCGAGAACATACGCAACCTTGTAATCCGAGTCATCCCAGGAAGATACGGATTCACGTACCTGACCTCTAATGAGGGAGAAACGGTACCAATAGCTTACAAATCACACTTGTACACAGAAGCTGAAATAAAATTCAGTTCAACTGAAAAAATTCTAACTGCGGTTCAAACTGCTGTAGCAAAAGAAAGAGCCCTAGTCCAAGGGAGAAACATATCTGTTTTGACAACAGAATCATCCCTTGAGGCAGTAACAAGACCATGCATTCCAAATGCTGTGGCATTAGATCCAAAATGGATACAACGGGAAAATTATCTTGCTGCAGAAGACGTGAAACACGCTTTTGATCCAAAAATGAAAAAACTAGAAGATCTAGAATACGAACATGAATGTCCTCTGCCGACTGAAATCCTGCCTCTAGAACAATACACCTGTGTGATTTACACAGACAGATTTGCACAACACTATGTTGTGGATAAACAAACTTGCAATGCAGCGTGCGCGATTGTTAAAGGTTGCTGGCGCTTAGGTAAATTCAGACCGATGGTAACTAAAACTGAATCAATCAGAAACTGTACAGCTCAGCGAGCTGAAATAAGATCTTTAAAGATGGCGCTCGAAAATGCTGATCGCGAATTCCCCACACTAATAGTGTGCGATTCGCATTACTGCGTCAAGTCTTACAATAATGACATGCAGACCTGGGTAAAAAACGGTTACAAAGATGGGACAGGTGCCACAATAAAGCATAAAAAGCTCTGGGAACAAGTAGTTCTTTTGCAGAAAGAACTACAAAAGACTCACGTGATACATACACTGAGTCATCAACGTGATGGCGTTCACGTTGCAGGGAATTCATTGGCTAATAGAGCCACAGCGGCAGCGGTTCAACCGGCTTCCGTAGCCACAAAAAAACGTTCTAAAAAACACATAGATGGAGAAACCATGCTGGCAGTAAAAGCCTCATTAAAAGACGACTATGCAGCATTAACTCTCAACTATCCACTCAGTAATACATCCATAATTGATGCAAACTCCGTTCCTTTTGCTCAAATCCCTGGAGTGGGGGACAGAGTAATTCCAAACACGAACCGGAGGGCTTACTTGATTCAAGAAGCACACATGGGACAGGGTCTAAGGCACTAAGAGATCGTGAAATCTCTAGAAGAATTACAATCAGAATACTGGTGGCCGGGGATGAGCCTGCAAAATTACAACTTTGCAATGGATTGTCCAAACTGCAACCGAGATCGCAGTCGTGAACCGGACCAGACTACAGCCAGGACACCGTTATTAGAAAGCATCAGGCTATCTATACGCAGAAATCCAGCCGGAGAAATGCGTTCCCATAATTATTAAGACTAAATTCACTTAAAAATGTAGGCCCCAGCGCTCGGCTGACACCAGAACTGTTATTTTATTTATTTATTTATATATGTTTCTATAGCGCTGGAATCGACTCCAACCGGAGTATCTCTGCGCTGTGATACCAAATAGAGTCTAAATAAATATGCAGATGAGGGGAAAGGACTAGATTTTATCAATGAACAGCAGAGTTTTCAGTTGCTTCCTGAATTTTAAATGGTCTGTGCAGAGCCTGAGGGCCATGGCAGTTTGTTCCACAGTGTGGGTCCTGCAACAGATAGAGCTTTCCCTCCATGTCTGTTTTTTTTTTGCACGAGGTACTGCCAACAGAAAATTCTCACTAGATCTCAACGATCTGGAGGGAGTGTAGGGGGTAAATTTCTGCTCCAGGTATATAGGGCCATTTCCGTTTAAGCATTTATGGATAATGCAACATATCTTAAACTTGGCTCTTTGTCGGATGCTCAACCAGTGTAGTTTCTGTAATAGAGGTTTTGATGCTGTTCTAGGGGGAGCATTTAGGACAAGGCGAGCTGCCGTATTCTGGACCACCTGGAGCCTATCCAGAACTCCTTCATTAGCAGAAAGGAGCAGTCCGTTACAGTAGTCAATACGACTCAATATAAGGGCTTGCACCAAAGTTTTTCTGAAGGAATCCGGTAGCAGTGGAAATATTCTGCGCATCATGCTGATGATGTGGAAGCATGAGCCAGCTACCATATTACTGTGCTGTTTGAGAGAAAGGTCGTGATCAAGGCGTATCCCCAGATTTTTGACAATCTGTTTGGGCTCTGGAACAGTACCCAAGTCAGATGGCCACCAGTCAGGGGTCCACAGTAATTTGGCATCTCCAAACAGCATTACTTCCGTCTTGTTGACATTGCACTGTAGGAAGTTGGTGGACATCCACTGTGCGACGGCTTTCATGCCAGCGGAGAAGGAGTTTCTTATTTCTGTGGTGAGATTTTGAAAGGGGAAGAGGAGCTGCGTGTCATCCGCATATGACACGGGGATGAAAACAAATTTGTGCATCACTCTTGCCAGGGGTGCCACGTAGATGTTAAAGAGTGTTGGGCTCAAACAGGAGCCCTGTGGCACCCCTTTCGTAATCTCTACCTCAGTTGATCTGTATTTACCCATGGTGACAGTCTGGGTCCGATCCGTAAGAAAACTCCTTAGCCAAGCAAGGGCCTTGTTCTTAACCCCTACGTTCGACAACCGGTCAATGAGGATGTTATGTGACACGGTGTCGAACGCGGCTGAAAGGTCTAATAACACCAAAATTACCGAGTAGCCTTTGTCCTGAAACATATGCAGATCGTCAGTGACAGACAGGAGGGTGGACTCTGTACTGTGTTTCGGCCTAAACCCAGATTGAGAGTAGTCTAGGCCGCCAGCTTTCTCAATGTAGCTGGATAATTGACGATTAACATACTTCTCAGTGAGCTTTCCCAAAAATGGCAGCAACGAAATAGGTCTGAGATTTGACAAGTCATTCCATGGAGTTGTGGTGTTCTTCCTGATTGGCCTGACTAAAGCCTGTTTCCACTGCTTGGGGACAGATCCTGTACAGAGGGATAAGTTAACAAGTTTTTCGATGGTGGGAGACAGGATTCCGAGCAAGGTGGGCATGAGTCTTGCCGGGATGACATCATCAGGACTTCCACTTTTAATCTGCGTCATGAGCAGAGATACCTCTTTATAAGTGATAGGGGGGAAGAGGTCTAAAGTATGAGGGCCACTATCAAGTTCTGAATCCTGAAAGATAGGGACTGTATTTGTAGTCAAATTGATGTTCGAGTTGACTATTTTAGCATAGATAAGATCGATTTTATTACAGAAAAATTGCGATATATTGTCGCAAAGTAGTTGTGACGAAGTGTCTTCACTCTCACATGCTGTAGGATTGGTGAAAGAATGAAGGACCTGGTATAGTACTCTGGGGGAATTGTCTGCAGCCGTGATAAGAGTGGTAATATGGGTTTTTCGCGCCATTCTGATAGCTTTATGATATATACTTAGAGCGTCCCAATAATGTTTCCTATCTGTTACCAGATGGGTAGATCTCCAAATCTTTTCTAATTTCCTGGCTGCTTTCTTGAGATTCCTGAGCTGTTCCGAGAACCAGATCTCTTGTTTTTTGGCTGGTCGGGGTCTAAATTGTTTTAATGGAGCTATCTTATCTATGGCTGTTATAATGTCTTTGCTAAACATATCAATAGCTTTATTGATATCATCAGGAATCACATGGTAGGGTTGGACAAATTTCTCAGCAAAGGAGGCCTCATTAACTTTATGCCATTGCCGCCGTATTTCAGGGATGTTGGTGGTTTTGAGGGTAGTGGTTGCAGGATAGGGAGTATAAAACTCAAGGATAAAATGGTCAGTCCAGCTGACCTGTGTAGGGGGAAGGCATGTGACACTAGGGAAATTGGTTATAATGAGGTCTAGAGTGTGTCCGGCCACGTGAGTTGGGCCCACATTGTGTGATTGGAGACCTAGCAATGAAAGATCGTTAAGAAAAGCCTGTGCTTCTTTACAATTTATAAGTTCACTGTGAAGGTTAAAGTCACCTATTAGCAAAAAATCTTTGTCTTTTTGAACATATGGCGCAAGATTTTCCAGTAATATGTTGACAAAGTTAGAGCTAGGTCCAGGGGGACGATAAACCAGGGCTCCTAATCTGGTTTGTTTGGTGGAATGAGTTGTTTTAAAAATCAGCAATTCAATATCCGGAGTGCAGAGTTCAGCCAAAACAGAGCAATTGATGTGATTTTTATGAGCAATAGCAATTCCTCCACCTATTTTCTTAGGTCTGTCTAACCTGATCATTTTATATCCCGAAGGAATGGCCAATGTAATGGAAGGAGTGGAATGGGATTTAAGCCACGTTTCAGTCATGAAACAGTAGTCAGGCTCATTTGTAGAGATTAGGTCCCATACTTCAGAGGTGTGCTTGGGTAAAGAGCGTACATTGCAAAGAATGTTTTTATGACCAGCAATATTAGAAGTTTTATAAGATGGAGTATGGCTGTTCACACATCTATCAGGGTTTTCTCCCTTCATAGTAGTGAACTGGGATTTACAGTGTAAGCATGTAAAAGGCCCTTCTACAATTAGTTTAAGGTCTTCATGACAATCAACAATCTGTAGATCCTTAAGTACCTGAGCTGAGTAGCTAATCCTGGCAGGAAGCGGGACAAGCGGGGAGATAGGTGAGACCGCCATGGCCCCTGGCACCGTCCAAGCGCGGACGGGCGCAGACGGGCAGGTCTTTGGCTTGTCTTCGGCGCGTCTAGAAGCGCCTCCCTGCGCGCAATCGCTGCGCGCTTGATCCCGACGAGTGGCTAAATAGCCCCAGTAGCAGCAAGGCTAGAGCGCTACCCGCTCAGTGCTGCAGCGGGAAAGCGGAAGTGTGTAACTCAGGCTCGTACCTGTCCCGCCCTCCGCTCAACGGTATTGGCTACCGAGTCGGACCAGGGCGGGCAGGCTGTAACACAGAGCGCTGAGTGCACACGTAAGTTTTTAACCCCTGTCAATGCCTAATATAAGCGTTTAAGCCCTGAATGAGAATATAGTGGCACCGTTTAAAATACACAGTTCTGTCAACTTTAAAATCAACTTTTCAATCAAGCTTTCTAAAATATCGCTATAGGGCTTTGCGTTTCAGCAATACAGTATCAGCATAGAATTCACACTGTACCTGGCATCAAGCGGGGTCGGCCGACACTGCCACTGTCAGCCTTACCGCACTTTGCCTCGCCTCCTCGCCGCCTAAATAGCCCCAGTAGCAGCAAGGCTAGAGCGCTACCCGCTCAGTGCTGCAGCGGGAAAGCGGAAGTGTGTAACTCAGGCTCGTACCTGTCCCGCCCTCCGCTCAACGGTATTGGCTACCGAGTCGGACCAGGGCGGGCAGGCTGTAACACAGAGCGCTGAGTGCACACGTAAGTTTTTAACCCCTGTCAATGCCTAATATAAGCGTTTAAGCCCTGAATGAGAATATAGTGGCACCGTTTAAAATACACAGTTCTGTCAACTTTAAAATCAACTTTTCAATCAAGCTTTCTAAAATATCGCTATAGGGCTTTGCGTTTCAGCAATACAGTATCAGCATAGAATTCACACTGTACCTGGCATCAAGCGGGGTCGGCCGACACTGCCACTGTCAGCCTTACCGCGTTAAACCGTTATAAAAGATTTGCGAGTCTTTATCGGCACATACGCAATTGGCATGCTACATTCTGACCAGGGTCCTGCGTTTAGCTCTCGAGCTTACAAAGAGGCCATGACCAGCATGGGCATTGCATTGCGGTACTCTTCTCCCTTCCATCCTGAGGGAAATGCGGTAGTGGAAAGAAAAAACCGTGACATAAAGCAATCTATAACGGCGAGGGTATTAGGTTCGGGTGATGGGTGGGTCAAGCATCTAACAAGTGTCCAACGTAGTCTTAACAATCTGCCAAGAAATTCTCTAAAAAGTATCACTCCATACAAACTTTTGTTCGGCACTAGAATGGAAATCCAGGACTTAGATTGTCAGACTTCAGTGGTAAAAGAAAAAGCCTTTGATATCAAAGATCGTTTGGCTGTTTTACAGGACTTAAATGAAACAATAAGAAGTCTTAGTAACACAAAGCTAAAGCCAACAGCCACTGAAGAGAAACCACCTGTCCCAGCAAGACCTGTCTGGATTCCAAAGATTGGGGATCTAGTCAGAAAAAAGATCGCGGTGAAGAAGGAATTTGGGCCTTCTTACAGAAAAGCAGTACCTGTCTTAGCTGTCAGCGGAACAAGAGCAGTAGTACTACCGCCACTTGCTGGTAAAAAGGAGAACAGAGTTGTATCCATCGACCTGGTAAAACCACAATCATGTTGCCAATAATAAGTAGTAGGCCCAGTGGACTCCCAAGAAAGAGCAGAAGACCAAATCTTGTTACAATCCAAGAGGTTCAAACTGAGAGACTAATGTAAATGTAAATGTAAATGTAAATGTAGTATACTTGTAAAGCGCACAGCTGCCCCAGCAACGGGGCGTCCCGGCGCTGTGTAACTCTGGGGAACCCGTCCTGGCTTTCCCTGTGGGATGGTCCCTTTCTGGGAGTCCCCAAGGTGGAGCCAGGCATCCCCGGAATTGGTGGGGCTGTTGTGGAGATTAGGCAAGCTAATGCCCAGAGTTGCCGAGTGTAACCCCTGATTAGAGTAAGCACCGAAGCGAGAATTATCGAGTCCGCTGACCAAGGTCCACGACCCTGCCGCGTCGGGAATTGAACCCTGGTCCCGGGCTGACTTCTGCTCTCAGGCCTGCCGCCTCTAACCAGTGAGCCACACTACTCACTCCAGAGAACTGTCATCAGTGAACATCACAGCCAATCCTATACCCGGTGGGGTAGCATGGGACAAAACGGATTATGAAATCTATGGCCCGATTGAGCTCTTGAAATATCCACATCAATTTAAGGTTTCCTTAAGTGACTTTGTGACACCAAGTACTTTCTCTGATGATTGGGACTTTGAAAATATTAATAATATGATGTCAGATTTCGTAACGTCAGCAAAATTTACAGACATGATTATTTACAGGGTTCATCGAACTATGAAGAAATTTACTGTTTTAACCACTATGGTCATCACTATTTGTATAAATCTGCTCAACCTAGAAATGTTTTAAATTATAATCAATGGGAACATTGTCCAACACCACAAAAAGGCAGTTCAAAAACATTTTATGAGAAATTCAAATACTTCTCAGGGTTTAACAACAGTGATCCAGAAACGTTTTATTTTAAAATGTTAAATAAGACAGGAATGAAAACAATGTTGACAAATACTAAATTGATTTACTCTGAAAAATTTTATGATAAAATGTCTACATTTGGTTTTGAATTTTGGAAAAAAAACATTGAAACAAAAACCATCTGGGGTTCAAAAGACTGGCAGGTACAAGGACTAGAAGCATTATTTAGAGCCTGCGTGATCCCAGAACAGATAATATTCCTGAATGACACCATTCAACAAACAACCTGTCTTGGTTTAGCCAAGATAAAAAACTTAAACAAACCGTCTATTCCAAAGCCCATGCCTGGTAGTAATAGCACTACAGATGTGGAGATAGACGTATCCCATATTTTACACCAAAACAGAACAAATCCTGATTGGAAAAAATGGTTGATCTGGCCCACAGACACAAATAACTGTCAAGATAGATTCCTGAACAAAACACAGGGGTTCAAACACAACAGGCCAGACCCAAGATATTCCCAGAGACAACATCCAGGGATAGTAACAACATATAGTGTAGGAAAACTCTGCCTTGAGTGGCTACAGAAATCCACACTTTCAGAAATTAAGCAACACTTAACTTTTCTTAAAGAAGGTGCTGACTTGAGAGATTTCATTCTAGGACCTCGCAAACAGCGTCAAAAACGTTTCATATACGCCGGCATATACGCTGCTTACAACGAAGCTTGGAAAGTAACGCAAATTGAAACTGCTGAAAAAATACGAGAAATTGATCGTATAAATTTGGAAAAATCCCTTTCTGTAGTGGACAATGGGTTAACGACTCTGTCCTCCAGAATTTATTCACTGGACAGTATTGTATCATCTGCTATTGATATAATAGATAACAGATTTACAATTGTCCTCAAAGGAATTGTTTAAACATTCTTCATTAGTTAATACTGTCACCATAAGTGATCAATCATTCACCAGAAGCAAGGTAGATACAGTATATTACTGTTTGTTTATTTTTCAACAGTTTTTTGTTAGAATATTTTATCAAAATTCAGGCATGGCAACATAAATACTACTACAGTTAATTAATTTCAGTAGCATCTAACACCTTATGCTATTTTACATGGATAAAACAAAAAAACATGTACACAAGAACTTCTCAATGTAATACATTCTTTGTTGTCAAAAAAATGATATCATTGTAAGCAAAGCGGTGTTGGGCGTCGACGTTTCGGTCCTTCTTCGGTTCATTAATTCCATAGGACCATCATCAGGACCAGTTGCACAAATATATCTATAAATAAGAATAAATACATATAAAACACTCCTTGCATACCAGGTATCGTCTAATCACCCAAAGGGAAAACCAAAAAGAACCATTGTGTAACTGAAAATGTTCCAAAACCTCCACCAGAGTGCTCAATGTGCTTTATACAAACAACTTAAAGGTCTTACCAATAACCACCAGCCGGTGGTCGTAAGGCCTAAATGGGCAAATATCTTCCCAAGATCTAAAACCAAAACCAACATGCTATTAGACTAAAACGTCTAAATTCATCAAGTCTGTCTAAAGGCGGCTGATTTGGGTACCATACTCACAGATTGCTTAAATCAATACTGCATACTAGTTAGAAGATTAATATTCCCTGTAGAAATACACAATCAGTACCAGTTCTATGTTAGTCAAATCGACCAACTATATCACCATATCAACCCCACCACACCACAGCGTGTAATGGACAAAATACTTACAACCGAAACACACGATGTTATTTTAATCACCTAAAAACGAAAACAGACTCGTTACTGCTTGTTGCATCAAGAAGCCAAATTCAAAGCCCCCGGAAAATTCAAATTCGCACAGTCTATATAGTGTGGCTGGCATTTACTTGTAATCGGGAGCTATCGCGTTAGACTTCCTCATGCCTCTATGGTTCGGGAACGCCGGCTGCGGCTCTTCCGTATATTTAACCTTTGGCCTGTATCGCGTGATGACGTGTAACGTCAATCACACTTGCTATGTATACTTAAAAGACTAATCAAAAGCCAATACTCAATAATGATAGTTCTCTAAGATGTTTTTTGGTGATGCTAGTAAAAAGCCGATGATCATATTAAGTTAAAATAATGTAACTAAGAAAGTATATCGGGTGGCGGCCATCTTGGAATGGGTTCCCGATCATAACAGATCCATCACAATACAGCTAGTGAAGTACATAACATACAAAAACTAAACTCCACCTACAACAATTGTGTATATGAAATGAACCATTTGTATACTCATACAATGAAGGCTATAATGTCGCTACAGTATGCCATTCAATAACAGAATTAAGCCCCTTCTCCACAGTATTACACGTCCAAATCCATCTGTTTTCCTTCAGGGTGAGCAGACAATTTACATTATGGTAACGTTTTGTGCATTTGATGACGTCAACAACAAACCACAACATTTCATTAGGCAGATGCGACTTCTCATGGTAATGTTCTACAAGTGAAGCCGTCATAACATTACACCTAATACGTGATTAATGTTGTAAGACACATTTCTTAACTTCTTGTGTGGTCTTACCCATATACAATAACGAACAAGGGCATTGAATACAATAGATGACATTTTTTGTATTACAATTTGACTGATGTAACATTTTAATTTCCTTCCCGTTCAATTTACAGTTCTTCATTTCCTTTGTTGTTTCACATGCCGCACAATTTCCGCATGGGTAATGCCCGATAATAGGAGCTAAACCCCATTGTGATTGTAATGTGATCGGTTGCGGTTCTTTGTAAGCTTTAACCAGATAATCTCTCAGGTTTTTGCCTCTTTTATACGCAAAACGTGGTTGCATCAAATGAGGTTCTGTTTTTTTGATCAAGTGGCAGTTGTTTTTTATGATTGATCTAATCTGATTAGATTCAGAACCAAACGTCATCACACATGTCACAGGCTTAGTGTACATGTCATCTGTATTGGAATTAACTTTTTTAGTTAATAAGGCCTCGCGATCGTAGTACCATGCGCGTTTCATGGCCTTTTTCACCAATCTATGAGGGTATGAGCGCATTACAAGTTTAGATTGTAGGACCTTTGCTTCACGGAAATAATCCTCCCTCTTGGTACAGTTACGTCGAAGACGCAAAAACTGTCCAAAAGGGAGGTTATCCCGCAAGCTCCGCGGGTGGTGACTCTCATATTTTAAAAGGGTATTCCTTGCCGTTGGCTTGGTATACAAGCGCATAGATAAAACATTGTTGTCATTATATATTGACAGAGCTAGAAAGCTGATTGTGTTTTTATTGCTTTCTAATGAAAAATGTAGATTTACATCTTGTTGATTTAACCACTGATAGAATTTTTGTAATTCATCATCCGTGCCCTTCCAAACAAGACAGACATCATCGATGTACCTTAAATAATGTTGTAGATGTACACTAAAGGGATTGTTATTATATACCACTTTATCCTTAAATTCGGCCACGTAGAGGTTTGCTATATCTGGCGCAAAAATTGCGCCCATGGCCACTCCCTTTCGTTGTCCATAGAAATCTGTACCAAATATGAAGTAATTTTCATTAAGGGCAATCTTTGCACATTGTACTATGAAGTCTGTGGGGACTTGATGCGGGCGTGTCCTTGTTTCTAAAATGTCACCAATTATTACTAAAGCATCACTCTCTGGAATACTTGTATAGAGATTGTCAATATCCATCGTGACTAAAATCTCTGAGTCTGGGTCAAAAGGTTGTCCCTCTAATTTGACAATAACATCCCTACTGTCCTGGGTGTAAGCCTTTGTTAAAGGGACAAAGGGTTTTAAAAAATGATCCACATATTCCGCTAGTGGTTATAAGATGGATTGACAACCAGCCACAATAGGTCTTCCTGGGGGACACTCCCTGTGCTTATGAATTTTTGGTAATGTATAAAATGCTGGAATCGTATAGTCATTTTTAGGTTTCGAAACCTGGCGAGGGGCGAAGCCCCTCCCAGATCGAAATCTATTGTTTTCAATAGTGAGGTTAGGACAGCCTCTGTTTCCAATTGGCTAGCTCCATAAATGGAGACTAGCCATTGGGAGACAGAGGCTGTCAATCGCGGTTTCTCCCGAAAACGCGATTCGGGGGCGTTTCTGGTGCTTTTTTTAAGCCCCGCCCCTTTGTCCCGGGCCGCGCTGCGATTGGCTGCCGGCCCGGGACACCCCCGTGACGTCATTCCCGGGCCGCGCTGTGATTGGCTGCCGGCCCGGGACACCCCCGTGACGTCAGCCAATCACAGCGCGGCCCGGGACCTGACTTGTTATTATTTTGGGATAGACCTTCTACCGCTTATTGCAGGTTGGCGCTGGTACCGTCCTTTCCCATTAAGAGCTCCTGTAAGCACGAGCGCCCTCTGCATGACGAGGCGCTCTGGGCCTGCGCTCAGCTTGCTATTGACTTTGGCTCTGTGTCACGACAGTGCGAAGGGGCTGTCATTGATGGAACGGGCTAATAAGGCGCACTGGCTGCAAACAGTGAAAGCTGGCGCATGCCCTGGGCCTCGCGCATCTCGAGCAGGGTCGGGCTGCCCTGCAAACAGCGCCTTGACTCTTCTCAGTAAGGATTCGACCTGTTTATTGAATCTGGTAATGTCTGCAAACAAGCTTTCCAGGGATTAAAAGAGGGAGGGAGGGAGCGGGCGCGGGCCTCCAGCGAGGGAGGGGCCCTCGCTTTCCTACACGTAGGGCACTTTCACTCACTACCTCTTTTACACTCATTAGCAATTGTGCCGGGAGGCGCTTGCTGCCCAGGGGTCGGACTGGGGGTCCAAAATCAGTCCTGGTCCTGGAGAGACTGTTCAAAGCAGCCCCGCTTCGTATCTCTCTCGCTTTCTCTTTTAATTCTCTCTCTCTCTGTCTCTCTTCCTGTCTCAGACACTCTCTCTCTCTCTTTTTCTCTCTGCCCCTCTCTCTCCCTCCTGTGTGCCGCCCGCCCGGTGCCTCACATCTTAGAACGCAGCCACCCCGATTCGTTCAACAACTGAGCAGCAAGAGTTGCAGCCCCCCGGAAATGCCCATTGGGACGAATAGTCAGTCCTACTCTGCGTGTGGGGATTCCTGCTGCCTTTGAATGAGTATGTTTTGCCATGTATTAGTACAAAAAAGCATGCGGTGCACATAGGACACGTCTGGCCCTCCCTGTGGGTAACATCCTTGGCAGCTACTTGCCATTACATTGCTTGATAATATCCGGTCCACCCTCACTGCCCTCTGCTGGCCAGTGTGCGTCGTGCAGGGAAAAGTGCATCTGCTATAGCAGTAGCGCTGGAATTAGAGCATCTGGGCTTCTCGGAGCTTTGTAGCATCATATGTAAGGCATTCATTTCCCGCGCAAGACACTTATTAACGTTCAGGGCGAGGCACTCTGTAAATGTAAAGAAAACACAAGCAAGTTACTCGGACAGTGTTTTTAAAAGTACTGTTTAACACCTGTCCTCGGCGCCCTTCCCTGTCTGCTCCTGCGCATCGCTTTCCTTTCTGCATCAGATCTGGAAGCGGCGAGGTGACGGTCTCTGCAGGATGCCAACATCCCACCTTTAATCCTCAAAAATGATTGTTTGCAAATATGCCCCAATCTCAGTGTGGGGGAAGAAATCCTTTTTTGAGCGCTGTGTGCCCTCCAGTTAGATGGCGAGGCATTCCCACCGGCGCAGCAAAACATAAAATTCGTTCTCCTCAAACAGTAATCAGCAATTTTTCCCAGAGCAAATATTATGTTTTCCTTGCATCTGTTTATTAATTGCTTTTCACAGCTTGAAATCACATTAGAACTTCATAAACCCCCCTTGTCTGCCTGAAATAACCACACACGCTGCTGCCCTGTGACAGCGTCACTCGAGAGATTGTAACAGCTGGGCACGGTGGCTCAGCTGCGCAAACACGCGCCGTGGCTTGGGAAGGCAGCTCACAAATGCCAATATATTCATTCCCAGCAAAAGCAAAAAAAATCAGATTTTACAACTGCCCCATGCTGCGAAAACGTACCCCCTTTGCTAAAAGCTTGATTGCTCATAGAAGGTCCCATCGGGGAGGAGGCGCTGTGTCACAATAGTATGGGTCATACGCTCCTTACCCAGCATTCTTCTGGCACTAGCAGGGCAGGCTGCTGCCCCAAGCAGCCCTCATAGCAGGCCATGGAGAGCATTAGCGGGCACAGTTACCACTGGTCTGATAACACGGCAGGTAACAGTGCATGCAATATTACAAATAGAAGGCGGTGTTTCTGCGCCTCTGCCTGGACGCTGTGAATTTTCATGTCTACAATGGGGAATAACATGGAAAGTTGTATTCATTTACCATTTTGAATTCTAGGCAATTTTATGGACATCATGCAACCCACTTTTTTTCAAATGGATATATCGCCAGATATATTGTTGAAGGCAAAAATGGGAGATTTTGTCTAAAATTAGGATTAACGCCCATTTTGGAACTAATTTTAAACCACAGACACTTGAGTGGACAGAATAAGGAGCTTGTGAGTGATGGCTCAGTGGGTTTGTTTTGGTGGGGATTCCAATGCCGAAGGACAGAACGAGGCAGATCTGCCCCTAGGTTCTTTATTCATGGGTGGCATGCAGGAAAGCACCATAGGTTAGTGGAAGATGGAGGGAGGGTGCCAGGAAAGTTGTGTCCTTTGAGTGAGAGACACTCTTGAGGGCAATGTGGGCGATGACAGCGAGACAGGGATTTATTTTATATATATAAATATTGAGGAAGGTGTGATTTTTTCCGACACAGCTACCCCATTTTTAGAGTTGACTTGTGACATCACAGTTACACGTGCTGAATGCAGCAGTGATAAAAACAAGCATTTGCAGAGCAAATAGGTCGCATCTTGATGACCTATTGGCCTGTACAATGGTTTTTAACCACGATGCACAGTATCCCGATGCTGTACCACATGGATAAATTAAAACAACAACAACTTTTATGAGGCTGAAGTCATTTTGTGGGCACACAGACTATGCATGCGTACACCAACAAAATGATGCAGCTACTTTTTAATTATTTTTAATTTCGAGTCGTATCAGTAACTAAAAACAAAACAAAATCTGTAAAAGTGTTTTTTTTTAAATTTATTAAAGCAGGTGATGGGAGAGTAGGACGCAGAAGCAACACAGAAAGGTTGAGGGATACGGAAGTAACACATGGAAGGCTGGAGGACACGGAAGCCACAAAGTGATTGGAGGAGATGCAGCAACAACACAGGGGAGCGCAGGATACATGAAAGCAACATGAGGGATTGCGTGAAGGATGCAGCACAGAGAAGCACATGGGGAAGCGCAACAAGGAGGGTGTGGAGCCCAAGGAACAGGCAGCAGCACAGGGGGATAAATGTACTAAGGAGATGGCCCAAAAACACCTGTACTCTCTGTGAGTACTTAAACAAAAAGAAAAAAGTAGTTTCCTTGCATCAAGCACAGACACCAGGCAAGTTCACATGGTAAAGAGGTAAAGCTCCATGGGAGGGATAAACATAGGGTTATGAAGTTGGGACATGAATAAGAAGCAAGCAAATCAGAGTGACGAGGGAAAGCCAGTCAATAGTGAGAAATGGGCGGGCTCTAAGCCCTTCTATGTTCATGGTAATGCACAATATGCTCGCAACAGACCGCGCATGCATTGTTTAGTAAGCTTGACCCAATCATCTTCCCAAGCAAAACTCCAAACGGAATTAAAGGAATAAATAACTTCTCAAATTCTCCGGAACTTTGAGTCGCATGAAATGTGTCAGTCATTAACAGATAAGGGAAGGAAATATTTGTTGTTAACTAGTGAGTTGCTGAGATCAGTACATGGATCTTTCTACATGTAACTACACATTTTAAAGAACAAAACTGGCTTTGGACCTGACGCATTAAAAAGCTGAAAATATGTTCGAAAGAAATTACAAGCAGCCCATTGGGAGATTCATGTCTATTGTACTTTCCACATTTTTTTGCAGCAGGAACAGGACAGAATGGGGCCCAAATACTGAAAAGAGGGCAGTTGTGATATTGTGACCATGTAGTATGCTCTACCTCCACCCTCTGACTTGTCCCAAACCTCATTTTACTGCTATGATCTCCCAAATAACCATTTCTAGACTCTTCCCTCTTCTATCCTTCCTTTTTCATAGCTCTAACTTTTGCAAAGGCGAAACCGTTGCATTGTAAATGCTTGTTATTCATGTATTCGAATTCTTTCTTGCTCAACCACTGTCCATCTAAGCCTTTAGTTGTTAAAACCAGAATCTCCTTACGTATTCTAGCTGTCGGATCACCTCTCAGTTTTTCGTAGTGGGTGGGATTATTGAGTTGTTTTAGGACTTCACTTCCATAGTCCCTTTTGTTCTGTACAATAATCCCACCCCCTTTGTCTGCCGGTTTCACAATTCGGTCATCCCGTTTAGACAAAGATTGAAGGACAAGTTTGTCCTCTTTCGAGAAGTTAAACTTCACATACTTTCTGTCCTGGAAGAGCTGTTGGATTTCATTCAACACAACATTTTCGAATGTGATGAGATCTTTCGGCATCAAATTTGTAGGTGGAAAGAAAGTTGAGGGACATTTGAGACCACTGATGTTTGTTATGTGGGTCGTGGGGTTATTAGCAAAGAAGTATTTTAATCGTATACTTCTAAAAAATGTATACAACTCTACATAAGTCACATAATATACTGTATCTACCTTGCTTCTGGTGAATGATTGATCACTTATGGTGACAGTATTAACTAATGAAGAATGTTTAAACAATTCCTTTGAGGGCAATTGTAAATCTGTTATTGACGCCATCAAATGCACAAAACGTTACCATAATGTAAATCGTCTGCACACCTTGAGGGAAAACAGATGGATTTGGACGTGTAATACTGTGGAGAAGGGGATTAATTCTGTTATTGAATGGCATACTGTAGCGACATTATAGCCTTCATTGTATGAGTATACAAATGGTTCATTTCATATACACAATTGTTGTAGGTGGAGTTTAGTTTTTGTATGTTATGTACTTCACTAGCTGTATTGTGATGGATCTGTTATGATCGGGAACCCATTCCAAGATGGCCGCCACCTGATATACTTTCTTAGTTACATTATTTTAGCTTAATATGATCATCGGCTTTTTACTAGCATCACCAAAAAACATCTTAGAGAACTATCATTATTGAGTATTGGCTTTTGATTAGTCTTTTAAGTATACATAGCAAGTGTGATTGACGTTACACGTCATCACGCGATACAGGCCAAAGGTTAAATATACGGAAGAGCCGCAGCCGGCGTTCCCGAACCATAGAGGCATGAGGTAGTCTAACGCGATAGCTCCCGATTACAAGTAAGTGCCAGCCACACTACATAGACTGTGCGAATTTGAATTTTCCGGGGGCTTTGCATTTGGCTTCTTGATGCAACAAGCAGTAACGAGTCTGTTTTCGTTTTTAGGTGATTAAAATAACATCGTGTGTTTCGGTTGTAAGTATTTTGTCCATTACACGCTGTGGTGTGCTGGGGTTGATATGGTGATATAGTTGGTCGATTTGACTAACATAGAACTGGTACTGATTGTGTATTTCTACAGGGAATATTAATCTTCCAACTAGTATGCAGGATTGATTTAAGCAATCTGTGAGTATGGTACCCAAATCAGGCGCCTTTAGACAGACTTGATGAATTTAGACGTTTTAGTCTAATAGCATGTTGGTTTTGGTTTTAGATCTTGGGAAGATATTTGCCCATTTAGGCCTTACGACCACCGGCTGGTGGTTATTGGTAAGACCTTTAAGTTGTTTGTATAAAGCACATTGAGCACTTTGGTGGAGGTTTTGGAACATTTTCAGTTACACAATGGTTCTTTTTGGTTTTCCCTTTGGGTGATTAGACGATACCTGGTATGCAAGGAGTGTTTTATATGTATTTATTCTTATTTATAGATATATTTGTGCAACTGGTCCTGATGATGGTCCTATGGAATTAATTAACCGAAGAAGGACCGAAACGTCGACGCCCAACACCGCTTTGCTTACAATGATATAATTTTTTTGACAACAAAGAATGTATTACATTGAGAAGTTCTTGTGTACATGGTTTTTTGTTTTATCCATGTAAAATAGCATAAGGTGTTAGATGCTACTGAAATTAATTAACTGTAGTAGTATTTATGTTGCCATGCCTGAATTTTGATAAAATTATCTAACAAAAAACTGTTGAAAAATAAACAAACAGTAATATACTGTATCTACCTTGCTTCTGGTGAATGATTGATCACTTATGGTGACAGTATTAAATTCCTTTGAGGACAATTGTAAATCTGTTATTGATTATACCCAGTCCTCATGGGAATTTTGGGTGGCTCTGTTTTTTTAACATTGATATAATAGAGCAGGACTTGCTAATGTTACAACATGGTCAGTCCCAATTACGTTCTATTGTACAGCTAGGCTGGACGTTGCAAGACCTGCGTTCAGGCTACGTGCCATGGCGTCTAATCAACATAACGTCATTATTTTCTATCTTTAACCTTACTGATAAACAAATCAGTTTGGCACAAAAAGGAGCAGACCATACGATTCTGAGCATTGAAAAACTTGAGAGATTACCATTGACAATGTCAGAGAGACCGGTCATTGAATGGATAATACACGGAACAATTCCAATTCCGATAACAACTTTCCAGTTTAAATATTGCCAAAAGTATATACCAGCAGGCCTGTATGAAAGGTTGGGTAAAGGATACATCAAATCAACCTGGAAATTACCTTATACACACAAATGTTATAGTGAAGGGAAAAAAGAGGTATTACTTAGTGGTAACAATTGTAAAAAATCACTAAGAGGTACACTTCTGTGTCAAGGTATTAACTTGCATGGAGCCTGCGAAGGTTCATCAAATAACCTTTCATGTCACCTGCACGGCACTCCTGCAACACAGATAGAGCCTTTTTTCAGACAGCTTTCCAACGGCAGCTATGTTCTAATAAGTGACCACAGCTGTTGTGGCATGGTGCCAGAAAAAGCCTATCTTGTAACCGTTACTTCCAGGGTCATTTGCTGTATGCAAGTATTGTATCCAAACGGCAATCCAGACATGGAGGCTGCAATATGGCCTTCTTTGAATATCTCTTCTATTCGAATTTATACTTTAAGCAGAGTGAAGTCTATTCTTTTACAGACAACTGTGCCTTTAACCTCGTCCAAAGAGACGTATGATCTGCAAGTTGCAAGGACAGCGGCAGAGATACATTCCCTATTATCAACAAATTGCCCCGTACATTTCGTAGAAATGTTAGGTCAAATTTTAAACATGTCTGATACCAGTGGCATCGCACATGTATTTAAGACAATTTTTTCGGGACTGTTAGCACCCTTTGAAACAGTTCTGGGCATTTTCCCGAATTTTGTGCATTCTGTATTCGGCGGCCTGCCTCTTCTTTTGGGACTCGTAGCAGGAATTTTATTTTTGCTCCGTCTGCTCCGATATGGCAAGCCAAGCCACAGACAAAACTCCAGCTACAATGGAAGAAACGATCCTAGCAATACGCTACCGAGACCGAATCACTAATGTCCTCGGATTGGCCCAGCTAAGAGATCTGAGTGCAACCTGGTTTCTTTCATTCAGACCAATCTGGCAAGATTGCATCTTACCTGTGCTTCGATGTCTGCTATGCGGAGAAGAATGCGTGTTGGACGTCTGTCTTACACTACCATCAGCAGTACCTATGGATATCGATACTTTGCTTGGTTCGGTAACGAACGCTCATGCAACGTGTTGTCCCCAGCGGCTACCTATTCTGATGACGGCATTCGTTGAGACTTCACCATTACGATTAGGTGGCGTTGAAGTACGAGATGAAAGCAGCACCACACAGGTACAACCTTCTGTAAGCATTGCTGATCCAGACATCGATGATAGCAATGACTCTCACATTTGCACAATTTCAGCTTTTTCGAACTTGGTCGAACTGTCACCTACTGTTGTAGACCAATTATTCGCAAGCCTGTCTGATATGATGTTCTCTCCTAACAACGAGAATAACTTTTAAAACAACAGAGCACACAGCGTTCCCTGAACTCTGAATTCGGCCTTCAGTTTTTGATAAACAACACTACTGAAAACAATTGGAACTATTTTTTCCCTAAAAACGAAATTATTTTTTCCATTTCCAAAATATTTACCTTTTTTTGGCACATGGTACTCTGCTTAAAGTAGAACTATTCTTAGAGATTAGAACTTCTATTTTTATAGACACTAGAGACAATATTTTACCTCAGCCTCTAGCACATGTACAGTATTGTATAAATATGTGATGAAATGGTCTCGACCTTCTTTTCTGTATTAAGAGCCATTTCATAAAAGTAATTTTCGCAATTCAATCAGCCGATATTTATATATGCATTATCTGAATGATACAACTGCTTGAAAGACGTATAATACTCATTTTCGTGTATACACCATACACCATTTCAAATGCAATCTATGTATTTTGGGGTGGGTTGGAAAACACATGCATCGTTATATGTTTAGTATTGCTTAGTATTTAGTAATGATTGACATAATACGTGGAGTGGGTGTTGTGAATCTATCTAGGACCCTAATTAGATATCCCCGATTTATGCCCTTATTTGGTTATAACAAAACATACCCCTATAAAGGCATAAGAATCATGTCCATATTTAGGCATAGCCAATGCAGTCCAAATACGGCAAGGCTACTCCCATAGACTCCTAGAAAGCACAACGTGTTCTTTAAACAAGCCTCCAGCAGCCCGGGAATTCCCCCTGCTTTTGTTTCGATTTGCACAAGAACTCCTGGGGTCCAAAAAGAACTGTTAGTTCTTAGTTATGTCCTATGTCCAACCTTACGTCAAACACAGCACCTTTCAGGTATAAATATACCAAAGTTGCCTTAAGCAAACACACGGTGGTTTGGAGTAGAGCGGCTATCTACTTGCCCGACGCCCAGCTGATGTGAGTGCTGAAGGAAGCCGACCCTCCCATTTGACGCACTGAGAGAGACGCTGTCTTTTCTCCTGCCAAGAAATCCAGCTCTGGTGTTTCCAGTCACCCTTGCGGGTTGCTGGGAGATCGAGTTCTGAGAGAGAGATACAAGACCTCCTTCATTCTATAAACCAAGGTACGGAGCTGACTAAAACCTTAAGAGATTTCTTGATTCAGATTCTTGGCAAAAAAACAACTTAACTTAAACTGCAACTTAATTACTCCTTCCCACGTATTAGGCTTAGGTCAGGTTCACCGGGGTAGGTGTATATTAGAAGCACCAGTTGATTACGTTAGTCAATAGTTTTTAATGTATGTATATATTTTATCCGTTTTAAAGTATCATATGGCTAAGAAACCATATCAATACTTTTACAGTATTATTTCATAATACTACTTTTACTGTACGCACTTTACTTCATGATAAGTATTGCAATTGTGGCAATTCATTTCTCTTGCATGAGAAAGAAGACTGCTCAATAAATTTAAACTTTTATTGAAAACGCCCGTCTCTCTATTTCTCTGCACTCTGGTGAAATTAAGCATGCACGATTGACTGAGTGAAATAGATGTCTATTGTTTTCACACGACTCTAGAGATATACTCTTTATTCTGAGGGAGCAAAGTTGTCATGTTTATGCGGTTGTCAGAAACTAATCCCTTCTTGTCTATTCAGGAAAGTTAACTCCTTCCTGTTCACTCGAGAAAGTTTCTAGTGACCTCTGAGCTAGCTGGCAAACCTAATTAAGTCTAATATAGTCAGTAGAGACCTAGATGACCTCAGTCCTACGTCTACCCTGCTGTTTATATTATTCCAATGCGCAGAGCCTATTGGGAATATAGGGAACTACACTACAGCGCACAACAGACCGATCGAAAACCCAGACGATGGATACGCTGTGGGGCCTTCCAGCCGTTAAAGGGCATTATCCCAGTGGATCGTGTGGGGTGTGCCCCCAAACAGTGAAATCTAAATCAGTAGACATAGGTACAGGCAAGCCTTGGCTACAGAAGAAATTTACGAATTGCAACAGTGAGAAGGTCGTATATCTGATCACGTGCCCATGCAAATTGAACTATGTGGGGATGACAACTCGTAAGGTTAAACTGAGAATCATGGAGTATAGGAGCACCGTGAGGTGTAAAAAACAAGCTACAAGATTGACGAGTCATTTTTTAGAGGTCAATCACGGACCAGGGGACTTCATCTGGGCAGTTTTAGAGCAGTCACACATTCCAGAACATGTCACTGACATATCTACATTTCTTTTGCTCAGAGAACAGAAGTGGATGTTTAAACTCAAAAGTGACAGAATAGGTTTAAATGACGCTATACCCTGGGTGATGCTGTGAAAAGTATTTACATCTTCTTGTCTCTATTAAGTGTTGACAACCTGATTAGCATCCCTGGGCTACCAACTACCCTTTTAGTCTGGGTCAGAAGAGGGGAGACGTCTGCAAATGGATTAGACATATTACGTCCCTCTGACTCTCTATACAGACCCTCCTATAAAGACTGGCTGTATCACATTAAGAATACAGCAACCACATGATATACAACTTTCTCAAACACAATAGAGATCAGTTGCATCATACTAAGAATTTAGTTATTGGGTATCGTTGAGATAACCATATGGTATATCAAATTTTGTATTGAGGGCACTTAACTGAGATTTAAACCTGACCATATTGACTGCATCAGTCACCCTTGACCTCTAGAATCTCGAGGAGGTGGGCACCGTGAGGGCCTGGTTTTATGAGCAGTTAACAATTATTCATGCAATCTTTTTGCTCAGTAACATGAGGTTTTTTACTTAGGGCCACCCGCGACGACCAGTATTATTAAAAGGTCAGTTTTGGGCTATACCTAGGAATAAGTGAAGTCACCACTGAATTAAGGGGTGATATTGTCACGCGACAGCGCTATGCATTACTGTCTTAATATTCTCTTGCTGGTAGTGAAGATTGGTGTGCAAGATTGGTCTACATTAGATCGATACCGAGCACACTACACTTCCCATGAATATAGACGCTAAGCAATGACGCCGTTACGTCTTTCAGCCTCAAAATACCCGAGTACACTACACTTCCCACAAGCACAGAGACGCCAAGCGATGATGTCATTACGTCGACGATCGTGATATCCAGGAAGTATGGAATCAGCTTTGCAGTCAAATAGACGTGGTCTCCATGCGATTGGTACATCCCCGACGGCTCGGACGACCGTCCAGAGGTACCGACGGACAGATGAGGAGACACCACTGTATGCGTGTAAATGTAGAGTGGGTGACTTTTTTCGCGAGCGCTCCGTTCTTAATGCGGGGTTTCTAATTGGATTAAAAGCGATGACATACACAAGGGCGTTAGTTAGTTGCTTCGTTTTCAATACAGGGTTTCTAACTGGATTTGAGTGAGGAGACACATGTTGCTCGCTTGCACTGAGAAATGCTCTGTTTGTTGCGTAACAGAGGCATACCCAAGGGGTGAAGTAAATGATCTACATGGTTGGCCATAATAGGATCTGCTTGTGGGGCCACATTAGGTTTTTAGAGACAATTTGCCTGATACAGTTTCATATATTTGGAGAGAGCGTGGCTGCCTCTGTATAGTAGTGATACTGTCAATTTTTTTATACAGTCAATAAGATTGTTTTACTTAAACATTTAAGCCAAATCGCAGGAGCCAGTATGTTAATATCCTTGTGTACTAACACATCGAGGTGGTGTGTGAGAAAACCCCTAATAACATCCTGGGGACTTGACAAAGTACCACATCATGGGTTGTTTTACCTGTATGATAACGACAATGACAACAAAGTAATTTTGAGTACTCCATGAATGGGAGGTGAAATATAATTCAAACAAGTAGGTTTTTACTCTGTGTGTAAATATGGTTTTGTATGTTGATTGGAATACGATGATGAGCAATAGGGTGTTGGGATAGGCAGAACACCATAGAAAATGATGTATTCTGCTTTTTCCTTTTTGGAGCGGTGCCTCCTTTCCCCTGAGCTGTTGCCAGGTGGGGTGAGGTTGTCTCCTCAGAAATTCAAGGTAAAAATAAGTGACTTATGTCCAAAGATGGAGTATGATAGATGGCAATGTCACTGCCACTATGTTTATAGTTTTGAGAACACTTTATTTCTTTTGGTAATGAATACGAATGTAGCAAATTTTTGCCTATTTTACAGATACCTCAAGGTATACGAATTTCTTTGAGGAAGGATTGTACACGCCATAATACAGGTGATCCGGTTGTACTGTTTCCAAACGTTTCGAGTGTCCTTTTACTAATCACACTTTAAAAAAAAAAAATATTACGATTTTCACTTATTGCAGTAGCAAAAAATTGGTTTTGTGGGTCCTGACGAAGGCACAGGGCAGATCGTTGTCCACATGTGTTGAAACATGTTGACCACTTAGTAATTATAGACAGCTATTTGTTAAAACTGTCTTTTGCACTGTTTTTAGTTTGGTTCACGGTAGACAATAATAAATATTGGGTCTGTTGTGATTCAATTTTAATCTCGCATATCACTGTTGCACTGCATACATTTCCCACACACTCCACTGCTCTCATCAGGTAACCTAGATAGTTATCTTCTTTTTGAAATGAAAACATCCTCGGGCTCCTTCACCACTATGATGGAATTGTTGCCCTTAGAGTCACTAGGTTGACTTCCAGTGGAGACCCAGATGATGAAGCATGTCACCATGTTGGTGAGTGATGGGATCCGGATCCAGAGGAACTGGCCGAAAGGAAGGTTGTCACGGAGTCCTCTGGTATGGTGACTTGTGTATCTTAGTAGCGTGTTTCTTTCCGCCGGTTTCCTGTACAAGGTGGTGTACAGGTGGTCATCCTGCCTAAACAAGACAGCCATATACTTACAAAAACAAATACAATTAAGCCTAGCAGCAGGTGGCTAACTTGCAGCAGTACTGCTCATCAGGTATCATTGTTTTGAAGGTACAACATGCCCCCACTCCCTCCTTCATCAAGTTTAGAACCAATATGATGGTCAGCTTGCAATGGTAAAACAACGATGAACAATGGACAATACTATTCCATGATGGTCTCTTGGTTTAAATAAGGCCCTTATTCAGGAACAATATTCTGACATTAACAGTCATTTAAATAAACCAATCGTTTTGGGACCATTCCTAAATTGTATTATTTTATGATTTATTATTTAAATCATAGCCTTTTCCAGACTTTGCAAAGCGTGAGAGTTAAGAGCACACAAAAAGATAACCTTAGTTCCATTTTCACACAACCCAGTTGAAACACTATCTGAACGACTTTCTAGGGACTTAGGGGTCATTTAGAGCTTGGAAGGAAGGTTGCCAAATTTAAAGCTGTCTTTCAGTTTGGTGTGCGTTTTTCCCTGAAATGGCTCTTGTGTCAATGGCAGGATTCATTTCGTGATAAGTTTGGATCTAAACCATGCCAAGAGGTCCACCATCCAATGCCAGAAGGCAGACCTGCTGTCACTTACAATACTGCCAACGACAGCCCCATAACCAATGCTCCCCACATAATTTCTCCCAGCATGTTGGGGCCATTTATGGGCTTTTTCATTCCGAAACTGGCCCAATATGCATGGTGGACGCAAATGCAATGGATAACAAGAGTACTGGTGTTAAAAGGGCTGCCCTTTGATGCCACTTTCACCAGTTTCGGGTACGCTGCAAGGAGTTCTACCAGATCTGGCATCCACTTATGCCATCCACCCTCATTGCCAGTTCTACTAGTGACAATCCTTTGTATATTGTCTCTTCTTCTCAGGGTTTCTGCAAAGTAAAATATGGGTTATTTTTTCAATTAACACTTAAGGAGCTCTTCTTTTAACTTAGAGTAATCCCAGAGACTCCAAGCTACCATTGTGCTGGTTATGTCTAAGCATATTTGGTGCCATCAGGTCAGTCTCCGGAACTACAAAAACCGGACATTTCTGCCAGTTCTTAGAATATCAAAGTAGCTCCTTTTTAGGCTTTGACTTTCGAGAAGTATGGAGGGTAAATAGTGCTGATTTATTTTGGAGGGTGCTGTGGGTTAGCTGGTTCAGATCAATGTAGCACTCGGATAACTTTCAAGAATTAGGTCACCTGGTTACTGGTATTACTTATGAACAAATATAAAAGTCTTTTATTCTTGTTAAATTAGATTGTGTAGTAAAATGGTCTCTTAAAGCTGACATCAGTAATGTTAGGTCAAACCTATGAGGAACAAAAGGTGAAGGAACTCAGGGAACTCAACATACATAACTCAGGCCAGGAGTGACATTGCTGTATCTCAGCAACAAAGATAGAGGGCTGTCTCTGGTCTGTGTGAGTACAGCAGAGCATTTAGAGCAACTTCGAGCACAATCTTAGTCAGCTCCTCCACACATGGCAGTTTCTTTTGGTGCCCCCATATTTTCTGGTCAGGACCTGGGTTCAGAATGTGGTTGCCGGCATGTACCGGAAGAGAACTATGGCTCCAATGGGGACATCTTGTGGGAAGGGGAGGGGGATGCTGGAGAGCAAGTGAGCTTACAGGGATTACTCTGCCCCAAAGAGGAGGGTATGGTGCACAGTGTCAACTGTGCTTGCTGCAAGTGGGCTTAGTCGCACTGGGTAACACATAGGAAGTAAGACAGGTTAAGGCTGCACTTTTGCCACACACTAATGTGTGACCAATGAGGTTACTGACAGAGACAATGATTAGTACCTTGGACAGGCTGCATTTTCTGCTGAAGTCAGGCCAGAATTTCTCTCAGTCCGATGGAGAGAGGATTGAACATTGGTAGTTGTTCTCTTTCATTGACATAGATGCAGTCTGGGGGATTTCTACTCTTGTAGATCACAATTTTGGAGGTGCCTGGGCAGCAGAACAGGTCTATGGTATTGGTAACAATTTGCAGGCCTGGGTCATTACACCGTAGCAACTTAAAACTGCACGCCGTTCTGAGCTGAATATGGCAGGTTCTCAGCAAATCATGTAGTCTACTGCCTTCTTCTCATGTCTCAGCAACAATAGGTACTTTCCCAAGGTCCTTAAATGTGCTCCCTACTGCTTAAGAGGAGACTGTCAATCATCCTGTCTTTGGTCTACTCCTGTCCTCTGTACTTGTGTTCTGACCTCCTTGGGGTAGAAAGATGATCTTTAAAATCTGGCTCTCAGCACAAGATTACATTAAAAACAGTAGCAGATAAGCCCACACCAACTGGTCACTCAAATTCAATGTTGCTCCTCAAACCTTTGGGGAGAGCCAAACAGTACAAAGTGCATCTCATGTAGATGTTGATCACTATCATGGAAACCGCCTTCCAAATACGTGCACAGGCACTCTAGATTCCTTGTTAGAGGCTAGAATCCCTCAATGTTCATGGTCTATGTGTATCAGCCCCAGGTTTCAAGCTAATAAAGGGCTGTTCCTGTATTTCTGTGTCCTTGGTAGACCTGGACACAGGATGCCAGGGATGGGGATGGAGCCCATTTCTTTTCTAAAGGTCCTTTGCTGTGACCATGGTTCTGGCAACATTCCTTTGTTCAGGTGGTCTCCTTCCAGATCACAGGCTGGTCTTCTAAAATGGGTATGACTCTGGGAAAGGGAGCACAAAGAATCTTTCCTGCTCTGTTGAAGGGGATGTAATTCTAATGGTTACAGCAGAATGAGGTGGGGAGACAGAGCATCAAAGATGGACATTCAGGAAAGGGCAGACAGCATACGTCTCATTATTATTAACCTTATGAAGCACCCTGCAAACGCTGGAGTACATACAATCAGGGGACTCTCCAACCCGGCATATCTTTACTTATCTGAGCACACACCTCTCACTCTCTGGGATATGAAGGAGCACAGACATGACAAATGCATGGATTTTAGCAGACAGGTCAAAAGCCCAATAGTCTAAGACTACAGATCTGTTGCAACCAACTGCCAGTCATGTACGGCCTCGTCACTGGGATGGTGGTCATCCAAGAGGAAAGAAGTTCTGTTTTAGTTTGACAACTATAGCACTTTATAGAGAGTGACCTAACTACACAGAGCACCTCTAAGGGGGCTCCTGACACGAGTTCTAAGTATAAAAAAAACATAGCAGGTGGACCAAAATAATGAAGAGGAGCAGGACAGTACATTATGATCATGCTGGGGCATTCGACTTATTAATGACAAAAGCATATATGCAGGCTTGTCTGACTGCCTAATACTGTGGTTGCAGTGACTTCAGAACGCAACAGTTAGGGACTTTACTGGAACAGCATGAAGGATGCACATCTTCCCAGTTACCTGTTGCCGTTAGGATATTTTGTACATTTTATCATATTAAAATGTCCTACCATTCTAATGAAGAAGAAACACCATTATTATCTTAGCTACCTACACTCTCGTAGCCTTACCCGCTAGTCAGTACACCTCACTATAGTAAAAGCAGAATGGAAGCTTGTCACTTTTTGATTCTGGCAACCTCTCTGTGGAACAACATGTCTTCTGCCTTAAAATCCACAGCTAGTCTCCTAAATTTGGCTAAGAAGAGAAATTCCTGCCTATTCTCCCAATACGCTTGCATGGCAGCATCTAGGTAAGATGGTCTAAGAGCTACTCAGGCAGACTTCTTCGTCCTACTGACGACAAAAAGGTTGACAAAATTCAACATCAACAGACCCTCATACGATAAGGAATGCTAAATATTGTGTTCTGCATAAAATAATGCATAAAACATTATAGAGGAAAGACCTTTATTTACCAGTTTACTAATGTATGTGACATTCTAATTGATCACAGTGACTCACAACTAAGGATGGTCAAGAAAGACCTTCACAGCTTGGCCGTCAGTTTACTCAATTCTGTTCAAGTAGAGAACTATGGATAAAAAATATATTCCGCATCATACAATAATGCTGGAGAGATTTTAGCCCCTTTGGCATAATGACATTTCTCAAACACATTGCTTCAAGTTGTGAAATAATTCCCTTCCATTTACTTGGGCTTTGGATTCCATTGCTTTTACCTCGATTTTCCAATTTACCCTAACATTAACTCAAAGGCCAAGACAGTATACATTTATAATAGTCTTTATTTATTCACTTTTCAAATACCAACATTTTTTTACCTCTAGCATGAAATTTAAAATTTCATGACTAAAACTATGATTAGGCAATATGATCTGGCGTGGCCAGTGCAGGTAAGAGCGGTGAGACTAGGTTGAGGCTGGGTTGAGGGGGGATTCGACAGATCACCCAAGGGAAAATTAAATAAATAAATAATTTTCCCTTGTCGTCGTCTGTCGAAATCTCTACCGCCTCCCCAACTGCCCCCGCCACCCTCTCCCGGCACTACCACTGCACCACCACTCTTACATGCCCAAGCCGCTGCTGAATGTAATATATGGTGGCTTTACAAAAGCTTTACATAAATAAATGAATGCAGTATGTATTTCAGATCATTCTCATTTTTGTTTTAAAAGAAAGGAGAAAGAGATTGGTGCGAGAAGTAAGGGAGAGTGAATGTGTGCGTGTGGTGAGGTGCATCTGAAGCACTGATTGTGCATTTAGAAAGGCAGGATAATCTACGATTTCCTTCAAAGCCCGAATTCATGTTCCAACAGAGAACCGCTACAAATATGCATCATCCGTTTTCAAATTCAGAGGACAGTTTTTAGTTACAATCAACAAGCGTAGAAGTGCTTTATCTAGCACAGTAGAAATACATATTTCCCATTTAACTATACCACATTGCTGTAGAGCATCTCCATCAAGAAGAAGGCAGGCACTCAAATCAGCTTAAAAACCAACTTGGACGAAAAGGAACTTATGGCTGTTTTGTCAGCTGCCCAATTAACACGGAAACCTCAAACAACAAAGCAAGCGAACCATGCATTTACTTCTGGAACAAAACAACAGGCTCTTCTTTGGAGAAAAAAAACAGACATTTAACAGCAAGTGTGCATAAAACTATTGGCCCCAAGCTAGTCTGTAATGATACGGGCACTGTAACTATAGGTTTATGATGGAAATTCGAAAACAAATCGAAAAAGCCACTTACCGAATGTAAAAACATAACCAGGATAACATTGGAAGCAAACTGGAAACGTCAACACCCTAAAGTTTAAAATACGTGTATGAAGTCCCTTAGTAAGTTTCCTTGAACCTTCTGGCAATAGTTACGGAAAGGCAACTACATTATAAGTGATCAATTCGTTTCAAGAAGCAATTTCTAAGATGCAATCTATTTCCAGTTAAGTCTTGATCTCTGCACCTTAGAAATTGTTTGTTTGCATATGGTGTATGCCTCCAATTGTCAATTGTAGCTATAATGAGGGCATTCATTCCTAAACGTGATGATATCGACTTTTTGAGATAGATCATTCATTCACAGATCGCACCTAGTCCCCAGGGTTTGAAAGGAGCATCTTTTATGCTTGAAAACAAACCACTCTTTTGAATATCTCACCTCACCTAATCTCCCACATTTTACAACAAGCATTTAAAGGAATATTGAATGGCAATCTGAAGCATTACAAGAAAATGGCATGGAAATTAATATGTATTTGTGTGTAAGCAAGTACCTGTAGAATACTATTGGTGAAGGTTAAACGGTCAGGTGACAGTTGCACTTTCAAGCCAGACCTAAACATATATGTATGTTAATGACTACCATCCTTCCATCTGTGCTTCTGGCAGAGAAGCCCCTATAAACCTTCTAGTTATCTAAGCACTCTAATAGCGTTACAATGGTATGTGTGTGCCCCTGAATGTTTAAGCTCAGGCAGCTGGATAAATAAACAAAATGTTCACAGCTTTGTGTAGGGTAAGCACTTTTTTAAGGAAGCACACACATTCTACCCTATAAAAACATGTACTCCACGGGAGGTTATATTAGATCTGCTCCTTAGAAGAGTTTGTTGGATGGAAGAGGATTGGGATCTCCACCGTGAGAGATGTCTGGCAGGAAGAACACCTTAAGTCCTATCCGGAGCTGCAGGCAGAGTTTGGCCTACAAAGATCTAAGGTTTTTTAGATCCTTGCAACTGCGCCACAAATCTGGAAAAACATTGTGGCTCCTTTGAGAAAGCTTCTGAATGTAGCCCTCTGGAGTTCCAGATCCTGATGTGACCTATTGCAGAGAAAGGGATTTTGCAGATTTACAATCCCTCATAGTACACTCCCCTGATTTGTTTGTGGCCCTCAAGGGCAGGTGGGAACAGTGGGTGGGGCCCCTAGAGAATTCAGATTGGAGAGATGCTCACATGGCACCCAAAATGCAAGTTATATCCTTATGGGTTCGGCTCATATTGCTTAATTACCGGCATACGAACTACAAAACGCCTGAGTAACTTTGGTGTTTGGGCGTACTAATGTCATTGGTGTGTTGGCGCTGATCAAGGACCCCTACTCACTTCTATCACATGGTATGGGACTGTCCTGTGATAGTGGGATTCTAGGGTAGAATCATTAGGGTACTGTATAGGATGCTGCGGAGGCCCATTGACAACTCGTCCACTGCCTATTCTGTTGTGAGTCCTAGAGGGGGTATGTGATGCCAGTGGGGACAAGACAGTCGGGAATTGGGGTGGCACTGGCAAAGAGAGCTATTGTTAAATGCCCCCTCCTCCCTCACTAGCTCCCTGGAAGCAGGCAATGGGCTGGTGTTCAACACAGCGGAAGGCCGAATACAAGGCCCGGGCCTGCCCCAAAAAGTATGCAATTGTATGGGGAAAATGGTTGGAGTACTGTGGATTACAGTGAACGATATGTTTAGGTGGGATGTAGGGATATACTTAGTATTCCCTTATTTTACTGTATTTTCAGGCCTGTGGACATGTTGTGGGTTGTTGTATGTTTCAAACATCAATAAAGTGCAGTTAAAAAAAAAATAAACATGTACTACCGGTTCCTAACATATGGGTAGAGCCAAAAGCCATCTCTAGTGATACTCACATAATTGTCGGTGTCAGCTGAGCTGTTAAGCCAGACCATAAGAGGTGTCAAAGGGGAGGTGCCCTTGATTCACCCAATTGTTTGGAATTATATATGATTCTGTAAGAAATACAATGATATAAAACAGGCAATGTTTAATGCGTTAAAGTTATGAAGAACTTGTGTCTGCTGCAAGATTTCATGCCACTACCAAATGATGGCTTAATGCAAGTAACAGTATTGCATTACTGTTCTTTTGTCCTAGATGTGCCATTCCACACACAATCAGCATGATTGAGCACTGGTGTCAGTTTGAATTTAAGTTCAAGCATATTTATAGGTGATTCTGGCATACAGAAACTGCCTTTCACACAAGCATAAATACATCACAAACAAAAGAATGAATTTTTTTTATGAAGCAATTAAAATTGCACACATAAGACCTCCACCTTGGGCACGTAATGTGCAAGGAACTTTAACTGCAGAATAGCACAATTGGTTTGTTAGTTTAGCTTTATGGGGGATGTTAGAGAGGGGGACCTTGAGTTTTCAGACTTGCAGGTTCTTTTCAGATTCTTTTCTGCTTGGTCCCAGAATTTAGCTAGGTGTCTAGATAGTCACCATACCACCATTCCCACCTTTGGAATATTGCTTAATTGGAAAAGGTTGCATCATCATCATCAAAATGCAAACTCTTCTTTGTTGACGGTCTATTTGATGCTACTTATTATAGGGTTAGCATGGACGTGGCAAAATTACGTGTTTTCTTTTTAAGTTCTAATCTCTTATGTCTCAGCTATTGTACAAGTATTTTCCAGTCTGTCTAGTTACCTCCATTGAAATGTCACTTAGGAGGAAGAAGATGCATTCATACTCAGATTCAAGATATTCTTTGTCTATGATGTGTTTCATTGGGGTTCTCTGGATGTTGGCATAAATGGGCATTTTAACAGAAAATATGAGATGACTTTGTTTTCATTACAGAGGAAATTTGCAGTACAGTTTCCTTTCCCCCTAAAATCAACCAAACACTGAATGAATAAGGGCATTTTCATTGTGCACAGCTACTCAAAAAAGTGTCCCGGTGCATCAAAGACCCAGAGAGCAACCAACTACACCAACTTCGATTACAGAAGAGAAAAAGAGAAAAGAAGGAAGAAAGAAGAAGCTAACGGAAACTCAATTATTGACAGAGTTTTGAGGAGTTTCCTAAAAGTAGCTAAATCCGACACCGCTCTCAATGAAGCGGGAAGCGCATTCCAGGCCTGAGCACCGAGGAACCCAAAAGAGGAGCCACCTTAATGGGCATGAGATATTCTGGGAAGCGCTGCCAGATTCATAGAGGAGGATCTCATAGTTTTAGAAGGAACATATTGGGTAATCCTTCTACAAAGGTATCTAGCACCCTTTCCATGAAAGGCCTTAAAGAAAAACACCATGGCCTTAAATCTGATTCCATTTTTACTGGGAGCTAATGGAGCACTTTGAGTTGGAGGGACATATGAGTCCTAGCTTTCAGCCTGAGATAGGCTCTGGCAGCAGCTTTTTGTGACACCTACAGACGCTTGAGAAGATATTCTGGGAGGCCAAGGTAGAGTATATTCACGTCGTCCAATTTTGAAGTAATCAATGCCTGGGCCAGGGATTTCCTGGAGTCTTAAGACAAGAGGTGGAAGGAACTTTCTCAGCATACTAAGGAGTCCAAAGCACGTTCCCACCATTGATTGGACTTGGGACTTCATAGATAGGCAATGGTCCATCAAGACACCTAGGTTCTTTTTCGTTGGTGTGCGGCGAGAGGTGGAGACATATCTTCTGCCCACTAGAGTCTCCAATCATCTGGCGGTTGGGTGCAGAAAAAGATCATTTCTGACTTTTCCGGATTGCATTTGAGCTGGTTCATTCTTAACCATACAAACACTTTTAGGAGGCAGGTTTTGATCTTGGCTCCCTCGAAACTCCTACCTTTGTCACAAGTGAAAAGGAACTGTGTGTCGTCAGCGTATGAAATAATTTTTGCTCTGTAGGACAGCTAGAGGGGACATATAAAGATTGAATAATGTGGGGCTCAGAATGGAGCATTTATAAAGAGCGGCTAATCACCAGATAAAGTATTCAGGTGCTTGCAGGTCTTGGAGGCTCATTCGAACAGCCAGGTTTTGAGGGCCCTTTGGAATTCCAGAAGTGAGGTGATAATTTGGAGTTGCATTGGGAGGCTGTTCCAGGTCTTTGCTGTGATGTGGGAGAAGAAGCGTCCTCCACTTCTGCTTCGGTAGATGCGGGTATTATGGAAAAGTGATAGGGAGGCGAAATGTAGTCATCTCAACGGTTGATGGAAGCTCTGGCGGTGGTTAATGTAGGATGGTCCTTTGTTGTGTAGAGCCTTGATTGCATTGGTCAGCAGCTTCAATTGGCATCTTTTCTGAACAGGGACCCAGTGGAGTTGCCTGAAGTGGGGTGCGATGTGAGTTAGTTGGGGAAGGTCACGGATGAGTCTGGCTGTGGCGTTCTAAGTGGTCTCAATACTCTGTGGAAGTGTGCCGCAATTCCTACATAGAGAGCATTGCCGTACTCCATTCAGTTGGTAATGAGGGTCTTTGTAATGGTGCATCTCATGTGCAGGGGAAGGCACTTGGAGATCTTACATGGCATGTGTAGCTTGAGGAAGCAGGTGGAGGAGACGGCATTGATCTGTGGTTTCATGGTGAGGTTGTTGTCGATGGTGATTCTCAGGTTTCTGCCGTGATCAGAGGGAGTGGGTGCAGGTCCTAGGTCTGATGGCCACCAGGAGTCATTCGACTGGTGAGTAGTTGCACTTTATAAGGATCTGAATGATTGATTGATTGATGTGTTGCTGCTGTTGCCAAAGATAAGTACTTCAGTCTTCTCTGTGTTCAGCTGCAGGCAGAAGTTCTTCATCCTGTCAGAAAAGATTGCCATCCATCTGTATAAGTCGGTTCTGGTGGTAGTGGGATCGTCGGTGAGTGAGAGAATGAGTTGGGTGTCATCTACATAGGAAATTATGTTGAGACCATGTGATCTGATGATGCTGGCCGGCAGGGTCATATATGCGTTGAATAGCGTGGGGCTTATGGATTAGCCCTCAGGGACACTGCAGGTGATATCCTTAGGTTCCGAGGTGAATCTACTGGGTATAGAGGTGAGGAAGGAGGTGATCAATCTGAGCAGGTCCCCTTTGACGCTGTTGTGGTGGAGCCTTTTAATTAGTGTGTGGTGAGATGCAGTTTTAAAGGCTCCTGCGAGGTCGAAGAGGACCAGAGCTGCTGTGTCTCCTCATTTGAGGACGGTTTGGATGTCTTCAGTGGCTGTGATCAGGGCGGTATCAGTGATATGATTGCTGCGGGAGCATAAGTGGGAGGGCTCAAGTAGCTGGTTCTGCTCCAGATGTTTCATGGATTGCTAGTTGATGATATTTTCCAGTACCTTCTCTGCGAATGGCAGCAGGGAGATTTGCTGGAAGTTTTTGAGTTCGCTGGGGTCAGCTGAGGGTTTCTGGAGTAGTGGTCTGACTTTGACATGTTTACAGGCATTGGGAAATGTTGAGGTGGTGATGGAGGTGTTGAGCAGGGTGGTGAGGCCTGGCCAATCATTTGTTTTATGAGTTTGAAGATGTGGTGCAGGCATGGTTCTGTGCGAGCTCCAGGGTGGATGGATTTCATGGTGGAGATGCTGTCCTGGGTGGAGCCGAGGTTCCAGGTGGTCATTCTGTGGTTTGTGTTGGCTGCAGTGGGTATGCATCTATTGAGAAGGCCCGCAGGTGTGAGTTGGGATTCAAAGTTTCTGTACATAAATGCAATCTTGCTGAAACACCATCTTCTTTCCAGCTAATTGCCATCTCGTTTCGCTGTTCTCAGTTCATGGGTGTACCAGCTGGCCTTTTCGGAGGTTTTTCCCTGGATTTTACTCTTAGTGGAGGTGATGATGTTGGCGCAGTTAGAGATCAAATGATGAGCAGTTTGATAGGAGACCAATGCTTGAAACACGAAGAGAAAAAATACTTGCCTACATGAATTGCATAAAATGGCAATGGCTTCATCTGTAAAGGTGGTGCTTCGTTTAGTATATTGGGTTCCTGTCTGGCTGGCAGGGTTTTGGGAAGAACTGGAGCTTATTCTAGCAGAGATTTGGAGATCTAATCTACAACCCTCCTAACAAGGGCTTAACTGAAGAAATCTCAGAGCTCATCACATCTGCCTCTGTTTAGCAGACCCATCCTACATTCCTCTCGTACTGTTACATTCCCAAAGATTCACACACTAAGGGAGGGGTATCCAAAGAGAACCCTAAAAGGCTGGATCCAAGCCAGATTTTCAGAATATCTGTATAGGGTACATTTACAAACACTTCATCTAAATGGAGCACAAATAAATAGTCAGCAGTTATCCTGAAAACTGAACATAGATCTGGCCCTTCAAGACCGATTTCGAAAACAGCTGCCATAAGGAATTGAAAGACTGCCTGTTCAACCTCATCAACACCCTGGACAACATATTGCTGGACCTATCCACTCCAGAGGTAACACACTTGATCTCATCGTAATTGTCTCACCATCAATTCAAGACAAGTCCCTGATACCCTTGGACTGAACTAACCATTTCTCTATACCCCTGTTCATTATTCACACCACACCAACACAGTGCTAAGGTGAACCACTCCTTCAAAGACTTCCTGATGCACACGCTTGAAAAAGGACTCATCAATTTCTCCTCAGACAAATCAGATGTCAACGCAATGTTCACTATATACAATACCACTCTAAAAAAACATTCAAAGTGCTATTGAAAACATTATCACCCAAGCCTTCAACACCTTCGTACTCCCAAGAGCTCACAAAGAACCAGTGTTCCATAGAAAGACATGAAAAGAAAGTGCATGTACCAAAGACCCTCGCAACCATACTCAATTCAAAATATTCCACTCTCCATGCAAATCGTTCATCACTACAGCCAAAGCCACCTTCCACAAGATTGCCATCAATAAACCAATTAATTGAAACAAAACAGTTAAGTAATGTATCTATCCTCCACACCAGACCAACCAATCCCACATCTATTGGCAAGTGCAGCTTCATCAATGATTTCTTCACATAAAAGATAAACAAAATCGGAACCCTAATCAACACCAGCAGACAGCAATGCAGCCTTGAACCTTTTACTGTTCCACTCTTAAGGGGACAGCCTTCAACTTCATCTGACATACTGAACTCACTGACATCCTGAATCAGTCACGGTCACCACCCAAAAAGATAACATTCTACTATCATCTATCATCAATCAATCAATCAATCAGAGTACTTGTAAAGCACGCTACTTACCCGTGAGGGTCCCAAGGCGCTGAATGGAGAGGGATATGCTGCTACTGCTCGAAGAGCCAGGTCTTGAGGAGTCTTCTGAAGGCGAGTAGGTCTTGGGTCTGCCGTATGTGGGTAGGGAGGGTGTTCCAGGTCTTGGCGGCGAGGTAGGAGAAGGATCATAAAATATCTTCATGGACATGGGCCCACAGCCTTCCTTGATATCATCAACTCCTTCCAAGGAACCTTACCAGACAACCTCAAAATGGGGCAGATCCTCAATTGAATAAAAAGCCCACCATCTAATGCCCCATCACCCTCCTAACCACCCAACGATCATCAGAAAAAGCAACAGAAAAAGTGGTTTCCATTCAAGTTCAAGATCAAGTCAGCATCAGTAACCTCCTAAAGAATAACAATACAGCTTCAAATCATGCTGTAGTACAGAGACTGAACCTTTTCAGGCAATAAGTAAAACATCCTAATCACTGACAATAGTGAGCTCATCTCATGACCCTACTAGGCCCATGTCGCATCCTTCAATAGTGTAAACCACCATGCGCTCATCCACAGCCTGGAATTATGCATGAACATCTCTGACATGGTTCTGCAATGGTTCATCTCCTACTTTGCCAACTGTCACAGATTAGTCAGGCTAGGAGCATCAAAATTCTTGAAACTCCCAGTCTCCTGCAGAGAATACAGGGCTTAATCCGGCCCCTCATTTTCTTCCACCTCTGCATAGAGCTCTGAGGAATCCTACTAACTGACAGCAGCATCAAAATCAATCAGCATGATGATGTTACACAACTATAACTGAAAGTCTCCTCAGTTCACAACATCAAACATCTCAAATCCTTTCTTGGTCGAATCCAGAACTGGATTTCAAGCACCTACCCAAATCTTAGCTCATTCAAAATAGAACCTCTGCGGATCACCAAAAGCACCAAACAAAAACACAGCACCAAAAAACACAGATTCAAGCCTAGCAATTCAAAATTGACCTGAACAACTTCACCTACCAGCTAACAGCCAAAGCAAAATCATTTGAATTCCTAGCTAGGCACACACCTCTCTTTCCAGAACACATTGCCAAAAAAACAAGAAAGCATGGTACCAGTTCCACTCCAGAAGAAAGTTAAACTTTTACTACCTAAACCGACTGAAGAAAACGTCTTAGACCATTTTCAGCTGAACAGGTGCAATGCTGTGCTACTACTCTAGACCCAAGAATGGCATCTTACACTTTTTAGCAAGGCTCATCAAAGGTTTGAATACGTTCAAGCACATCACCCAAATATTAAAGGAAGTACATTGGCTTCTCTGGAAAGCCTGTATTATTATCAAGACCTGACATCTAACCAGGGCCACCAGAAACAGCAACCCTTCATACCAGTTGAGAGAATTACCAAGGCTGGCAGACAGTGCCACAGGAGGAGCTAGGATATCACACAAAGAGCCAGGACATCACATACAAAACAAGCATTTGCAATGCAATAGGTCTTGCATTTGCGAGAGTTTAAGCTATTTGCATTGTAAATGACAATACCTTTTCTTTATCTGGTTTGCTATTTAACACATAAATAAAAGGCTTTGTCATTTACAATGCCAATAGCTCAAAGTCTTGTAAATCTGAGACCGATTCAAAGAAGCGGCAGCCATTGTACTGGCTGCTCGGAAATGAAAGCACGCATGGCACCCTGAATGTTGCAGAAAAGCATGTCGTGCCTGCAGTAGGAGAAAGTCATTAAAGAAAATAGTGCTTACAGACTAAAAAAGACGCACTGTGTAACAACCGAAGTAAAAGGGCCAGTCCTCATGCAAATTACAAATGAAGACAAGGCGGTACAAAGGAGGGACTAACTAGCCTATTAAATAATCAGAAGCCAGCATTTACAAAGGACAATGACACAAGCCAATGACAAATATGGGCCGAGTGTAGGTGGGACCTCTATTCCATACTCCAATCCAGCATGCCGCAGAGCAGCGCAAGATCTGTCAAGGCTCGACCTGAAAAAGGGGACTTGGTTCCTTAGTTCACAAATAAACTGTGAAATGTTATGCAATAATAATTACAATGTTTAAAATGCTTAGCCTGCTTTTAGACAGCATGTGCAGACTGCGTTGGATGCATAGATCAAAACAGGAGCACTGATGCTGAACACCAATTTCTATGCATTATGTGAAACATTTTCCCTTCCCCGCAAACTTGCAAACAGAGGCTGTGGCTAAGCATGAGTACATTGTAAAGCAGATCGTTTTTCAATCGACAAGCATGAGCACATGAATGCAAACAAAACCCATTGCTCTGGTCGAAAACTGTTAAATATTACATGTTGTCAAGTGAAGTCAAATTAGTCTTTATTCGAATTCGAGTTCATGAAAGACATATATACATTTAAAACAATAATCCATACATTTAAAATCAATTTCATTATCCAGGAGTTACAGAGTTCAATATTCCCTTGAAACTTCCAATGCTGCCTAAGTACATAATTCCTATAAATAAATTATCATAAAATCCAGTTAAAACAATGGCGTCCATACAGCCACTTACAAAACCAGGTCCATTAAAACAGATGAGTATGTTCTCATCTCATAGTTCATCATGTAACCAAACCATGTGCTCGACGGAACCACATGCCATGTAGGAATTTTGAGATGGCGATTATACGAAATTCATTCTCATCAGATCTTAAAATCCTTAGTGCTTCTGTGCCAGACGTGATTCCCAACAATTGACATGTCGGCCTTAACCATTTGTACCTCAGGTTCTTGTATGTTGGGAAAATAAAAAGGACATGGCCTATAGATTCCACTTGTGCAGGACAAAAGGGGCAATCCTTACTTGTACCAGTACCCCATTTACTAGTAAACTACTTGATAGGAAGGGTACCTATCCTAAATTGGTGATACCATTTCCTATCACTTGGGGCTGTGATAAGATTCCAGTATTTTTCGTAGACGGGTACATGTTTGGTCTCTAAAAAGACCTTGGACAATGAATTACTCGTCAGGGATGAAAATCTTTTAATCATCACCATGTTCCAGTATAGCCCCTTCAGTTCTTTACGAGAAAATGGGGCACTAGCTGGATTGAGCCACAACTGGTTTAAACCCAGATCACTCAGGACTAGCCTAACCTGCTTCAACCACAATATCTTTCCCACACCATATGCATTCCTGACCTCCAGAAGGGCATGGGCATACTCTGAAAGTTCCTCTGTAACCCAGAGCCTCCTCCAGTATGCCACTGGTCTAAAACGGGCCACATCCTCCAAGAATTGGCTGCCCAGATCATAATAGAGCGGTAAGAGTGGAGTGGATTGAGGTAAACCCGTTATTGACCGCATAAATTTATTCTGTGAGGTCGAGAGAGCAGAGATGTTGCTAAAGCCCCATAATTCCGCTCCGTATAGGACAGATGCTGAGATTTTGGCATTGTATATTTTCAAAATAGGGGCTATAGGCTTTGGATAAGATTGTCTATGTTCTTTGAGCAGTGCCCCTGACATTTGGGCATGTCTAAGTAACAACATGTCCACGTGCGGAGTCCACTTTAGTTTGGAACTTAATGTAATACCCAGATATAGAAATACATTTGCCTGCTCAAGTGGAACGTTATTCATAATAGCCTTCCCATTTACTGATTTCTGGTTATGGAGAACCATAACCTTGGTCTTGGCTACATTAATTATAAGACCATAGTCCTTGCAGAATGTCTCGAACCTATTTATAGCCACCCGAAGGCCCATTTGGGTTTTTGACAACAGCAGGGTGTCGTCGGCAAACTTTAACAGGGGTATTTTTCTACTGTTTAAAGTTGGAGCATCGGTAGGATGTTTCTCAAAGTAGTTTATAATCCTGTTAATGTATAATGAAAATAAAGTTGGTGCCAATACGCACCCCTGCCTAACCCCTCTTTCTATATTAAATCTGTCTGTCACTTGGCCATACTGTCCCCAACGGACTTGGGCAACATTTCATTCGTGTAACTTAATCAAAAATGCCAACAAGTCCCTTGGCATCCCCTGATCGGCTAAGACTTCCCACAACCTAGCTCTTGGCACCAAGTCAATTGCCGTCTTGAGGTCTACGAATGCGGCATCAATTCTACCACCGTTAAGAAGGACTACATGCCAATAAATGAAAACAAAATCTAAAAACCTGGTCTATGGTACTCTGATGAGCACGGAACCCTACCTGTTAAGGGGATAAAATACTACATTTGTCAATCCAGACTTGTATGCGACTCAGGACCAGCCTGGCAATTACCTTCTGTAAATAATCAATCAGGCTCATGGGCCTGTAATTTTCCTGGGTCAGATCTATCCCCTTTTTTACAAATGGGTAAAATCTCTGCTCCTTTCCAGGAGTCTGGTATAGGGGCGCCCTTTGCTATTGCATTTGCCAGAATCTGTATATATTACATGTTGTCCTCGCTGGCGATTTAGCACCTCATCTTGCACAGGTGACCCTGCTCTTATTAATACACATATATCTTCTGCAGCCTATTTGAGTTTATTACCCCAATTGCTATAGCAACGATACGAAGATTGAGCTGCATAGTT
The DNA here is from genome assembly GCF_964261635.1 of Lissotriton helveticus. Taxonomy (NCBI): domain Eukaryota; kingdom Metazoa; phylum Chordata; class Amphibia; order Caudata; family Salamandridae; genus Lissotriton; species Lissotriton helveticus. The sequence goes on along the minus strand of NC_136069.1, from coordinate 250,976,102 downwards.
TGGCACAGTATAATTTATGTATATTATCAAGGAAAAGGAAAATTCATTTTATTTTGTATTTTGATGGAAGTACCCAAAAACCCATTTTATTAAAGGTTAGGGAAGGGATCAAGCTACTTGGGAAAGTCAAAAACTTAGATAATGTGTAAAAAAACACAACAGTGTCTTGGCTTATTTTAGCTTTTCTTTTTATTCCACAGATCAGGTTTTTATTGCTGTATGGTGGTGAATCCTGAGCTCTGAAATGAGAGAAGGGGCAGAAGGAACATAATGGCATTATAAAACGTACTCAGGGTAATTAACCGAGTCGAATAGCACGAATATTAATTCCGAGTAGCATGCAATAAATTAGCGTAATCTCGGAGAGGTCCTGTAGTCAGGGCCGGCTTTAGTGCTGGTGGCGCCAGTGCGACAATGTTAGTTGGCACCCCCATTGACCACCTCCACCACAGACTCTCTCATTAGCACCCTTTAACAGTGACCAAGTCTCCATAACCACTCTCTCTTGAATTAGTTACATAGTGCCACTCATACCAGTAAAGGATGTCAGAGTACTTTGCATCATACACACTTTACACAGAGACAATCGAACATACGTGTGTAAATCAGCTTATATACACATTTTTACAGAGTTTTTTCAATTTAACCTGTGTTTACTTTTAAGGAGCCAGAGAGTTTCCAATAAAACGTACAGCTGTAGGTTGTTCCCTAACGTGCATGCTCAAAGCGCACTGAGATATGACTGTTCACGCGCACTGCATGCAGTGCTTGCTTCCAGTCCCCTGTGATGTGATGTGCCTGCTCCCGTGGGCTGTGCAGTCACACAGAGCCCAGCCTGTGCCGGCATCCCCTTTAAGAGGCCATCTACCAGCACGTTTGCTCCGGAGACTGGAACAGGCAGGAAGAGAAAGGGAGCCATTCAGGCTGATGGTTTTCCAGAGAATGTGAGCTGTGCAGCTACCAGGAAGTCATTGAAAGGCCCAGGGAGAGAGGGGGGGTGAACACAGCCCCTGCTGGCATCTGCAGAGGCCCCTGGCTTACATGGGGGCACATACTGCTGCACAGGCAGCATGCCAAAACAGGAGATGCTCTGTGCTTGGTCAGAAAACAAAAGCCACCAGTTTGTCTCACGCACGCGAACAGCGGCTTATTATACACAAACCTCACCCCAAAAGCTCAGTTTAAACTTTGAAAGAACGCTCCTTCGTTGTAAACTATGTCACAGAACTGTATTTTTCATATCCTGGTCTGTTGAAGATAATGCACATAGCTGATCAGAATCACCCATCGTGATCCTGCATCATCACTGAAAGAACTGTCCTCTGATGACGCACGAGTCCGACTCCAGTTGCACTAAACGGGACCAGAAAAGATTAACAGAAGAGAAAAAAAGCCATGCGAGTGTTCTGCAGAAACGCCGTCAGGAGCCGTACACGTGCAAATCGCCTGTCCGGGCACGTGCACATCTCCCGTTCCCTTACAAACAAAAACCGACAACAATAGAGCTTGCCAAGGCGAGCGGCGCATGCGCTGCATCGCTAGGCGAGACCTAAACAAAGGATTCTCAAAACAAAAAAAAAAGCAAGCCTTATATCTCCCAGAATTTAGAATCTATGTACAAATTCTTCTATTGTCTTGTCTGGTTTATGCTCGCTACCTTAACTGCAGTTTATGCTAACTACCAGTTCAGCCAGTCAGTACTGCATCTCTTTTCATGTACACTTTGGATGCTCATATACAATTCTCCATCTACACACCTAGGATTTGGCACAACAATCTCATGAACATCAGATCTGCTCCTATCCTCTTGATATACAGAAAGGAACAGAAGACACACTTCTTCAGAGATCTCGGCGCCTCTGCATGATAGGATCTAAATATCCCTGAATGTTATGCTGCACAGTAAACAATCATGGTTGTTGTCTCAAGGCCACGCCCTCCGTTTAGCATTCAATAGCTTTCTAGGAAAGCTTGCACTCTACGTATAGAACTACGAATATTGAGGTACTGGGTTTTAAGAACCGCCACAGAACCGGTAACCCAGCGGTGCCAGGGAATCAACACCCAGAGACCTCGGGTTCTTCCTGATCCAGACCTACAGAAACTTCAGAGTCTTCTAGGTGAAGTCAAAGATTAGTTTATTGGCTGCAACCAAGGTAACAGGTGTCCTAGAAGTACAATACGGGTATGTTCTCAGGAGACTGCACACTTTTGCAAAGTCAGGCTTCTCTTCTTATACGCAATTTTGGGCCTCGGGCAAAACATTCTTGGTTGTAAAGTAAATTGTTAACATGCTTTCAGTACAAAGAGAAAGCAGAGTCATGATGACATGTCCATATTTCACTTCGTGCTGCCTACAACAAATCATTTGGCAAGGCCCAACATTTCATCAGATAACACTGGACCCCTAATAAAAACGGGCACCTCCCCACCATAAAGTAAGTGAAGCAAAAGAGTGGAGATAGATGTGAGCGAGATATGGCAGGTGTGCGCGCGGAAATGGTTTAATGGTTGGTTGAGCCTAGATGCTATCTTGCTCGACCACTGGGAGGGAACTGACCTAACGAGTTCGGCCTGGGGCAATGGTTCCAACTTGTACTGAGGTCAGGGAAAAGTCGATTAAGGAGTACGTGTCCTTGTGGGATCAAATTCAACTGGATTAAGGCCTATGTAAAGGGCAACATATAAATGGGAGCCAAGGGTTCAGAAGGTAAATGACGATTTCGAGGTGAAATCGTCGCTCGAATATGCTGAAAATATATGCACATGATGTACTCGTCATTCTCGGTCTTTTGATACCAAATTCGTCATATTTCGACGAAGTTTTATTTCTCGAGTCCAGTATAATTATACGAATCCAGATTTTCAGAACCTCAATCCCTCCTTTTGCCCTTACATAGGCAATTAATCTATCCTCATGTTAGTCTGAGTCCAGATCGATATTCGTAAAGTCATTGAGATGTTGCTGTAACATCATTCTAGTACTTAGTTCATCTCTTGACACAGGCTTCCTTACACATGATGTAACACAGAGGCCACATATTGCAGGAGCACACTGTATGCATAGACAGAACAGGAAAAGAATGGCTAAGAGCATCCCAATGACCATCAGAATTTTCCATCCCCAGGCAAATATCAGTTCCCAGAACCATCCCATTAACGACCAATCTCCTTTATCCACATGAATGGATTCAGAAATCTTATGTAGTTTGGAGATGGCCCTGTACACGGTTGGAGCATTATCTGGGATGAAAATGCAACAACTAGACTGGATCAATTTGCATACTCCACCTCGGTCTGCAAGTATAACATCCAAAGCGACCCGGTTCTGAAGGGTCATAAGTCGATCCGACTGGAGCTCAGCAGTCAGGTTACTAAGGGCACCAGCAGTTTCAATCACGGTGGATTCAACTACCCTTGTTAATTGCCTTATGTTTCTACTGTTAGCCATGGATCCCCAGAACGGCAGAAAACCCTTTGCAAAGTCCCCAAATTCTTGACCTGCAGTGTCTTCTTTACTCAAAACACCTCTAACTACCCTTGTCCGGTGGTAATCCGCCGCTGCTGTGTAGGTGGGAGGCAACAGGAATGAAACAAAACATGAGCCCGAGAAGTCAGGGGGCAACCATGTATAGGCTCTATCATGGCAGATGAAATAAGTACCCTTAGCGGCTAAAAACGCAGGGGAAGTCTGGGATCCAAAAACATACGTTTCTGTACAGATACTCTTCCCTAGCTGAGCTCTGGGATTCTTGCCAATACCTTGCAGACACAGGTGACCTTGATGGGGTACGATCCAGATAGGGGACGATCTTTTGGCTTGCTGTTTCTCACTTAGAGTAGTGCCATATCCGGTCACGTTCCAACCTACATATGCAAGTATCTCATCATCCGGAGTATCTTCATAAGAAGTTACTTCCTTGATCATGTCAACTATACCTTTGACTAGGGCGCTAGTCTTGAGGTTGTCTTTTACAGAACGTAGGGATTGGATTTCTCGTGCATATATGAACATTGTCCTATATGCCCATACTGAACCATTGTGACTAAATGGCAGGACCAAATAGGGGATACCTTTATCCGTTGTGTGAGGCATGAGACCGCACACCCAACAGTTAGTTGTGTTCATTACAAGCTGGTGTTGGTGTAATAACTGAACGAAGGAGTTATTAATGAATTCTAACCTTCTATTGGATTCGTGGTCAGGTAGAGGGTGGAAAGAATGAGAGGAAACAGTAGGAGGAGGTATGGGTGATGCAGTAGGCGCAAATGTTACATGGAAAGAGAATAAAACATAACTTATCAAAAAGATCATTATGCTGGATAGCATAAAAATACACAATATTATAAAACTCTTCTTTGTCATCGTGTTACACAGTCTCTGCTTAAAGTTCATTTGTCTGGCAGGTCTCTCCACATCAGGAAACTCCGTCCTCTCTAAAGTGCTGCCCGCGGTGGGAGGTTGATTCTGCTAAAGGATGCTTCTGTCAGTCTAGGGCAACTCCCTTGGACTGACCAGAACTACCGACCTAACGTCGTCAGCTGCACCCAAAAGACTTTTAATCAACGGCGGCCCTAGCAGCGGAACCCGGATGGCGGTTCGAAAAACAAAAATAAGCAAGTTACCTAGATGGGAGATCTGCACTTTCAAAAATAGTACTTGGGGGGAAAAAGGATAATTTCAGTTGTCCATAGGTCTGGGTCTCAATTTATAAAAAGGAATCACTTTTATTAGTCTGTTTTTCTCGGTCGCAAATTATAGCGTCTTTTCCCTGGTACTGTCTGGTCCTGAAACATGAGTTCAGGTTCCAAAGAGTTCGATTGTTCCGATGGTGGCACAGTTTCTTGAAAAATGTTCTCGCTTTCACATTCAGGGTTAGTTTCTTTTACACGGTCATCGCTGACAGGTATGACACGTGGCACAGTTATAAGTTCTGAGTCAGTGGCACCTTTCTGGACCCACTGGTCATGTGGCGGAGGTGAAGGGATTCTCTTGCAATGGACCCCGTGGATCCAGTTGGCCTTCCCCTCCACTCGAACTGCTGACCTCGTGGAAAGAAGGACGAGGTGCGGCCCGGTCCACCTGGGCTGGTCGTTCTTTGTCCTTTGAAAGTTTCACACGAGTATCCAGGATCCAGGGACAATGGAGTGACCTGGAGTCTCAGAGACCGGAGGCAGAGTGTTGTGGACCTGTTGATGCAAAACGCGCAATTTAGCCGTCAATTCATACAAGTAATCAAGCAAAATAGGGTGTTGCAGCTCGCTGAACTTCGTGGGCCTAGGCACTCCCCATATGTTGGCTGGCCGGCCAAAGACAATTTCGTAAGGGCTGAGTTTTACTCGCGAATGCACAGTCATTCTGGTGGATAGGAGTGCTAAGGGTAGAGCGTCAGGCCATTTAAGACCTGTGCTCGCTTGGATCTTGGCCAATTTAAGTTTAAGCGTGCCATTGTAACATTCCACTAATCCAGCTGATTGGGGGTGATTTGCAGCGTGGAACTTCTGCCTAATGCCTAGCCCTTCACACACTCTTTTCATCACACGACCCACAAATTCACTTCCGTTGTCAGACCAGACCATTCTAGGCATTCCGAACCTTGGGAAGTACTCTTTCACAAGGGCTTTCGCTGTGGACAAGGCAGTATTGTCTTTTAGAGGATAGGCTTCTACCCATCTTGAGAAAGCACAAACAACAACGAGCACGTATTTTAAGTTGTTGCACCTCTCCATATGTATGAAATCTAGCTGCAAAACCTCGAACGGATACGTAGGAGGTGCAAAATGACCAGCTGGAGTTGGGGTTCCCCTACCAGGATTGTGCTTCAGACATACTATGCAATTCCTGACAACATTCTCTGCACACTTGGGAATCCCTGCATTCTTCCATACTGGGGCCAACAACTCGCAAATCCCTTTCACGCTGATATGAGCCATTCCATGAGCCATTGTAACCACTGCAAGCACATATGCATCGGGTAACAACCATCTCTGATGTTCTGTCAATTCAACCCAACAACCATTTGCATCCATTCTCCCTGTACTTTCTCTCCACGTGCTCAACTCTTTCTCTGTGGCCTCAGCTTGGATGGACTTCACACTCTCTATCGTGTCCTCACATATTCCAACCTCACCAGTCCATCTTTCAGGGCCTGCAACATACATTTGGCTCATCACATTCTTTGCCGTTTCTTTAGCGGTCTCATCAGCAAAGGCATTTCCACGACCAACATCATCAGTCACTTTCTTGTGAGCACTACATTTCACAATCACCATTTGCAGGGGCAAGGTCAGTGATTCAAGAAGCTCATTCACCAACTGACCATGCTGAATCTTAGCTCCATGCGAAGTCAGGAATCCACGTTCTCTCCACAATCGTCCAAAACTATGAGCCACTCCAAACGCATACTGACTATCAGTGTAGACAGTCACTCTCATTCCTTTAGACAATACACATGCTCTCGTCAGGGCGACTAATTCTGCGGCTTGAGCTGAACCATGTGGTATTCATGCAGTTTCAACGACTGTGTGCAAAGTTGTGACAGCATAGGCTGTAGTCACGTTACCATTTGGGAGCTTAAAGCATGAACCATCCACCCATAATGTACCATCACATTCAGCAAGAGGAGTGTCAAATAAATCCACTCTCCCTTTTGTCTCTTCCTCTGTTGTGAGGAAACAATCGTGCTGTTCTAAAGCATCTGATTCCTCTGCAATTGGTAACAACGTGGCTAGATTCAAGGTACTGCACCTTTTTATATGCACATGGCTCGCTAGCAGCGTCAATTCATAGCTGGACAGTCGAGCACTAGTTAAGTGCTGTGTCTTGGTCCTATTTAACAATGTGTCTACTGCATGCGGGACCATCATGATTAGTGTATTATTCATTACTAGACCTGCAGACTGTCGAATAGAAACAGCTGCTGCTGCTGTGGCCCTTAAACAACTTGGCAATGCTTGTGCTACCGGATCCAAAGTTGACGAAAAGTAGGCGCATGGCCGCTGTCTATCTCCGAATAACTGAGTCAGCACAGACAATGCACAGCCCTCTTTCTCGTGGACATACAATGTGAAAGGCTTACTGTAGTTGGGGGTACCTAACACAGGAGCCGAACATAATGCTGTGCGTAATTCGAGAAAACTTTTCTGACACTCTTCAGACCAAGGGATGGGATTGGGTGTATTTTTACACGTTAATGCCACCAAAGGTTTGGCCAATAACGAAAAATTTGGAATCCACTGTCTACAGTACGATGTAATGCCCAAGAAAGCACGCACTTCTCTCTGTGTTCTTGGCACATTCAATTTCGCTATTGCCTGAATTCTTTCTGGGGTCAGTTTCCTTCCCTCCTTCGATAAGAGGTGACCTAAGTAGGTCACTTCTTGTCGGCAATATTGAAGCTTGGAAAGTGACACCTTGTGATGCAGATCACACAGATGACGCAATAATGTCAACGTGGCCTTTTTACAATTTTTCTCAGTGTCTGCAGCAATGAGCAGATCATCCACATATTGTACAAGAGTAGCACCTTTTGGTAAAACAATCGTGTCAAGCTGTGCTTTCAAAGCTTGACTGTATATTGAGGGGCTTTCACAGTAGCCTTGAGGAGCGCGTTTAAAGCGGAAGCTTCGACCTCCTAAACTGAAGGAAAAAATGTCCCTGCTCTCCTCAGCAATTGGGATGCTGTAGAAAGCATTCTTTAGGTCAATCACTGAAAACCATGAAGCAGAAGCTGGAATCATAGTCAATAATGTGGTAATGTCGGGGACAACTGGGAATTGTGGCACAACTATCTTATTTACTTCTCGAAGATCAATCACGAATCTATACACAGGTGGCTGAGAAGGGTCAGTTCGTTTTAAAACAGGCAGAACAGGACTATTGCAAACATTGCCTCGTGTTTCTTCAATCACATCCTTTTCAATTAATTCGTAAACAATCGCTAGCAAAGCTTTTTCACCCTCATTAGATATTCTGTATTGGGGAATTCGTGGCATTTTGACATTCGACTTCAATGTTACAACATATGGTGGAATTTCTAAAAGATCTACATCATTAGGACCAGTAGTCCAAAGAATATCCGGGAGAAATGACAATTCTGCTGGAAGTGCATCTCTCGACAAATACATGGGAGAAACCACTTTCTTACCTAAAGTAAGTTGCACTCCTGAAGTAGAACAGTACAAAGTCGCATACAATCTTTTTAGCAAATCCAATCCTAGCAAATTTTCACCACAACCTGTCGTCAGAATAAGGGGTGCTTCGAATTCACAAGGACCAACAGAAAGAGATAAAGGGTCAGAAATCGGATTTCTAACTGGGGCGCCAGAAAAACCTACAGAAACGTTCATTTCGCCAGACAAAGGTGCGCCAGGGAGTTTGGAGTGCATAATAGAACTCTTTGTAGCACCAGTATCCAACAGAAAAGGTTCTGACACACCTGATGTAATCACCTCAACGTAAGGTCCACTCTGATCTACTGGAACTGAAACAACTCCCTCTCTTTGTCTATGGCTGTCCTAGCAATCATTATTCTCCCACTGCTCATTTTCTGTGTAATAATCATCAACATAGTATTGAGCCGTCCTGTCAGATACGTTATTTTGCTGGTCAAACCTGTTCATAGAGTTTTGTGGTGGAAGGGGACGTGTGTCCTGTGGGGCGTTTCCACGCCCTCTACCTCTAGGTGCTTGCTGACTGCCACGACCTCTTACACCAGAAACTCCATTTGCACGTTGTGATAGGACAGGACAATTATACTTGTAATGACCCTCTTGTTTGCAATATAAACACTGGTTGGGGCCTACAAATACACGGGGTTGAGTATACTCGAATCTTTGTGAGTTTCTCTGATACTGTTGAGGCTGCTGAAAAGTATTTTGGTAGTGATTTTGACCATTATTATTTTGATTACCACCACCACGTGGCGGATAGGCTTGCTGTAGCAAAACCTTCGTTTTTAGTTCTCTAGTTTTCTTTTCTACTTTATCTTTCTCATCTTTGTCTCTATTCTCGTAATATTGCGCAGTGGCCAATATCTGGGCTGAAGACGAGACTGCCCAAGAACTTTCTGAATCTTTTAATTTTTTACACAATTCTGGAAGCAGATTGTGCACGAATTTATCGACAAACAATCTCTGACCACCTTCTGTGGTCATATCTTGACCGCTGTGGTCAATGAATGTTTCTTCAAATCTGGTGAAGAAATCTGAAACAGTTTCTTCTTTCTTTTGCTTGCATGCAGACAACTTATCCCAATTTACGCGTATTGCAGGCATTATCGTTTTCATGTAATCTACTATTTTACCAGGGAGTTCTGCTATCAAAGGCACAGGCTTGGCACCACCAACTTGTCGGGCATCTGCAGCAGTAATATTAACCCATGTGTCACCTAATTCCTGGTCATGATCTATATGACGAATTTTACCCCATAAAGGCTGTGGAACAACATTCCCAAATAACATATCGATATCGGCTAGATTCATTATACATGACCCAGCAGTTTGTGACAATTCTTTATAGTATCCTGCAGGATTTTTACGCGGATCTGGTAATGTTTGTTTGAGTGCTAAAACTTCAGCTCGCTTCCATGGGACATGTACCCATACACGCTGAAAGTGTGGCAGAATAGGTGGGACAGCAGTCGTGTCACCCTCTCTCCATTGTGGGGGAACTTCTCTCATAGGGTATTGTCGCGCCTTTTTCCTACTGGATGTATTAGATTCAGATGGTGACCCAGAACTGCTTCCCTTACTTCGATATGATAACAACATTTCAACTGCTTTTTCCACATCTGGACCTACAATCATACCCTCTCCAAACTTAAACCGTACACGACACATCTCTTGTGGGATGCATTCCTGATCATTGTCTTCTAAATCCTCGTCAAGAAAAACACACATCTGTTCGAAAACATATCTCTGTGTCGCTGCTTCCCATTGATGGAAGACTTCCATGACAGACTGTACATCATATTTTGCAGTGTCAATGACCCATTTCCGAGCTAAACTATTCAGTGAATCTCTCTCTTGATAATCAGGCAGTTGACTTCGCAACTGTCTTCTTCCTATGTTAGGGGTCGTAGCAGGCGACCCGAAAAGAGGTAAAAGAAGATTAGTAACAGTGCTGGCCATTTTCTGCCGAATGGAAGGTGAAACTGAAGGACAAACAGATGGAAAAACGGGGTGAGATAAGGCGGGGGTAGAGATAGCAGAAGAGGTATCAGGGGAAATAGAGGGGGCACTAGGCAAAATCGTAGAGAACACAGGTGAAACAGAAGTGGTCGGTGGGCCTGGAGGAGGCTGCACCGGAGAAGTAGGAGCCAGCTGAAGAACAGCTGGTGGGTGCTGTGGAGGAGCAGGAGGCGTAGTTTGCGCAACTAAAGGTTGCGGGGGTGCTGTGGCATTCTGCGCATAGGGGGGTGGTGAATTTAGCAAATGTGACATTAATGGGTCTTTTTCACGCTCTTTTGCTGCCTCTTGCTGAAGAGACGGCAAAACTGGATAACACTTATCTATTGCCATTTTACGTTGCCTGTGCAACTGCTCATTCATCTGCTCTTCCTCATTATCTTTAAACTGCACAGCAGCTTGCATTACTGAAAGTCCCCCTTCTCTCTTATTTTTCTTAGCTAATTTAATTTCTTTTTGTTTGGCTTCTTTACGCCATAAGCGGAAAGAGTCAAACATCGCCGGCCGGGCTTTCTTTTTGAAGAGTTTACTTCAAGGTTGTCTAAGATTTCAGAATCAAAGCTACCATATTGGGGCCATTTTAGAACACCATCTTTCCTGGTGTATTTAATCCATACTTTGTTGTAGGTGATGGGGCCTACCCCATGTTTTACATACAGTTCGTAAGTCGGAGTTTCAACTGGAGGAACCGGACATGAGTCCTCCAGTCGGGAGTCCCTATTATTACCACCAAGACAAAACAAATTCCCAAGTCTAAGACTAGGCATCTTCGCTCTCTAGTCTAGTTCCAAACTTCAAAGGATTATCGATTACGATATTTCTCGTGAATACACGAGTCCTTCGGTTATGGTGCTTGCAAGTACCAATACAAAACTTTGTATCCAAAGATACCCAAAAGTAAGTCCAATTAAGGACTGGGAGACGCTCCACTTATACTTAACTGAAATATCGATGACGTCACCAGAAGACTCGTCTCAGTGTTTCGCTCTACCAAAAACTTCAAGGGTCCAAATCAGGGCAATAGCCAGGGCAGCTGTCCTTGTAGCCGTCGGGAAGCGGGGAACCTCGCAGCAAAAACCTTCGGACCACGTCGACATGCAGGGGTCGATGAGGTGGTTGGCCGTCCTCCGGAATTTCCACACGAAGCTCCTCACGATCTTCTGGCTGACTGGTACCACTGGAATCGCCCCAAACGTTGGGCGCCAACTGAGGTACTGGGTTTTTAAGAACCGGCACAGAACCGGTAACCCAGCGGTGCCAGGGAATCAACACCCAGAGACCTCGGGTTCTTCCTGATCTAGACCTACAGAAACTTCAGAGTCTTCTAGGTGAAGTCAAAGATTAGTTTATTGGCTGCAACCAAGGAAACAGGTGTCCTAGAAGTACAATACGGGTATGTTCTCAGGAGACTGCACACTTTTGCAAAGTCAGGCTTCTCTTCTTATACACAATTTTGGGCCTCGGGCAAAACATTCTTGGTTGTAAAGTAAATTGTTAACATGCTTTCAGTACAAAGAGAAAGCAGAGTCATGATGACATGTCCATATTTCACTTCGTGCTGCCTACAACAAATCATTTGGCAAGGCCCAACATTTCATCAGATAACACTGGACCCCTAATAAAAACGGGCACCTCCCCACCATAAAGTAAGTGAAGCAAAAGAGTGGAGATAGATGTGAGCGAGATATGGCAGGTGTGCGCGCGGAAATGGTTTTATGGTTGGTTGAGCCTAGATGCTATCTTGCTCGACCACTGGGAGGGAACTGACCTAACGAGTTCGGCCTGGGGCAATGGTTCCAACTTGTACTGAGGTCAGGGAAAAGTCGATTAAGGAGTACGTGTCCTTGTGGGATCAAATTCAACTGGATTAAGGCCTATGTAAAGGGCAACATATAAATGGGAGCCAAGGGTTCAGAAGGTAAATGACGATTTCGAGGTGAAATCGTCGCTCGAATATGCTGAAAATATATGCACATGATGTACTCGTCATTCTCGGTCTTTTGATACCAAATTCGTCATATTTCGACGAAGTTTTATTTCTCGAGTCCAGTATAATTATACGAATCCAGATTTTCAGAACCTCAATATATATACAGTCATACTTTGAAAGGTATGGCGAAAAGTCTTTGGCTATTGGTTAACTGAAGAGCATGCTATATGCATTTTCAAGGCTACAGGTAGGCCATCACTAAGGCACAAAATGACTATTTGCAGTCATCCATCAATAAAGCTGAAAATCCATCCAAAGAAGTCATCCAAGTATTCAGGTACCACCATCTCGGTCTATCTGATAACCGAATGTCATATTTCAGTGACAAAAACGTTTTGCACCAAGCTAATCTCTATTAGTCTGCGTCCCCTCTTCAGGAATCTAAGTCACCAATGACTGCCTATTCCATAAAAAATATGTTCACTTGAGTATATAACAATCATGATTTAATCTCTTGCCTGTCTTTTTGTGGTCCTTGCAAAGCTAGTACTGTTAAACTCTGCCAATCATTCATAACACTGATTAGAACAAGATTGCCATGGCACCCTTTATGTCTTGGGCAGTGTCTCAAAAACTAAAAAACGCCACAGCAACACAGCTATTACGGTGTAATGCCAACACAGAAATCCTGATTGATGATAGGCTGATCTCTGGATTCCCATCAGTTGCAAATATTTTTGAAACTGTGATCGCCGTCCAGTTCCTTGCTGAAGAAAAAAAACACTTTCTCTGTGACTTCTAGTCTTGTTTCATGTCAAGCAGACGGGCTTTGCCCGTCCGCGTCTGGACCGCACCCAGCGCCAGGAACCCTGGCCCCCGCCGCTCCCAGAGCACTCGACTGAGATACAACTCCGCCGCCCTCAACGCACTCAACACGGGACGAACACCCGCCTGCTACTGAGCCACCCCGAAGCGAACCCACGGACCCTTCACCTGCCAAGCCTGCAAATACACCTGCCTCCGATCCTGCAGACCACCCACCGGACCCCCCAACGACAACAACCACCTCAAGTGCATCCTCCTCAACACACGCTCCGTCCACAAGCACGCCGTCGAACTGTGGGACCTCCTCGATAGAACAGTACCGGACATCGCCTTCCTCACGGAAACCTGGATGAACGCCTCCTCGGCCCCCGACATCGCCATAGCCATCCCGGACGGCTACAAAATCACCCGGAAGGACCGCGCCAACCAACCAGGAGGAGGAATCGCCATCGTCCACAGAAACACCATAAACATCACGTCCACCACCGAAGACACACTCCCCGCTGCCGAACACCTACACTGCCAGATTCACACTGACCCCAAGACCACCCTTAGAGGAACGCTCATCTACAGACCTCCGGGCCCACGCACACAATTCAGCGAAACAATCGCCGACTTCATCAGCCCGCACGCCCTAGCCTCACCAGAATACATCCTCCTCGGGGACCTGAACTTCCACCTGGAAAAAAACAGCAACAACAACACCACCACCCTACTCGCCAACCTCGCCAACCTCGGTCTCAAGCAACTGGTGAACACACCCACCCACTTCGTTGGCCACACGCTCGACCTCATCTTCTCTGCCAGCAACCACGTCTCCTTCAGCCACTCCTCCAAACTACACTGGACCGACCACAGATGTATCCATTTCACCTTCAAAAAGACCTCATCCCACCACCGCATGCAACAGATCCCCCGCAGATGCTGGAGCAAAATCACCACAGACCAGCTCCTCTCATCGCTGAGCCAGACCCCGCCAGCCCACACCGCTGACACCAATGACGCAGTCCACACCCTCGCACAGTGGATCACCAACAGTGCTGGCAACCTGGCACCACTATAGAACCCCCTGGCAATGTACAGCAACAGGAAAACCTCATGGTTCACAGACGCCCTCAAAGAGTCAAAGAAATCCTGTCGAACCCTCGAAAAAACCTGGCGCCACGAACGAACTACAGGAAATATGACAGCCCTCAAGATCGCCACCCGCAAACACCACCAGCTGATCCGCACCACCAAAAGGACATGATTCAAAGAGTGACTTGACAACAACACCCACAACAGCAAGGAACTCTTCAACATCGTCAAAGAGCTCTCCAACCCCAGTGCCAGCAACAATGACCTCACACCGTCACAAGTACTCTGCAACTCCCTCGCCACGTTCTTCCACTGTAAGATCGCAGATATACATGACAGCTTCGGACCCCAGACTCCGCCTCCAGTCACCGAACCAACAACCCCCACCACCACCCTCAGCGCCTGGACCCCATCAGCACTGAAGACACCACCAACGTCATGAACTCCATCCACTTCGGCTCCCCCTCGGACCCATGCCCCCATCATATCTTCAACAAAGCTGACTCCATCATCGCACCACATCTCCGGAACATCATTAACAACTCCTTCACGTCAGCCAACTTCCCGGAGAACTGGAAGCACGCAGAAATCAACGCACTACTGAAGAAACCCACAGCAAACCCCAAAGACCTCAAGAACTTCCGCCCCATCTCTCTTCTTCCCTTCCCGGCCAAAGTCATCGAGAAGACCATCAACAAACAGATGACTGCTTTCCTCGAGGCAAACAACTCGCTCGACCCTTCCCAGTCCGGGTTTCGAGCCAACCACAGCACCGAGACTGCCCTCATCGCAGCCACAGACGACATCAAGACCCTGATGGACAACGGAGAAACGACCGCCCTCATCCTCCTGGACCTCTCCGCAGCCTTCGACACCATATGCCACCGCACCCTAATAACCCGCCTCTACCACACGGGGATCCAAGGAAAAGCCCTGGATTGGATCACCTAATTCCTCTCGGCAAGAACCAAGAGAGTCCGCCTCCCTCCCAACTGCTCAGAAGCCACCAAGATCATCTGCGGCGTACCCCAAGGCTCCTCGCTCAGCCCGACCCTCTTCAATATCTACATGAGCCCCCTCGCCGCCATCGCACGCAAACATAACATCAACATCATCTCCTACGCCGACGACACCCAGCTGATACTCTCACTCACCAAAGACCCAGCCACCGCCAAGACCAACCTACAGGAAGGAATGAAAGATGTCGCAGACTGGATGAAGCTCAGCCGCCTGAAGCTAAACTCAGACAAGACGGAGGTCCTCATACTCGGACAAGCCCCATCCGCCTGGGACGACTCCTGGTGGCCCTCAGCTCTGTGCTCCGTGCCGACTCCCTCGGACCACGCACGCAACCTGGGATTCATCCTGAACTCCTCCCTCACGATGACCAGGCAGGTCAACGCCGTCTCATCATCATGTTTCAACACCCTGCGCATGCTCCGAAAGATCTTCTGGAGGATCCGCACCGAAACCAGAAAGACGGTCACCCAAGCCTTCGTAACCAGCCGACTGGACTACGGAAACGCCCTATCCACCGGAACCACATCCAAACTTCAGAAACGACTACAATGCATACAGAATGCCTCCGCGAAACTCATCCTCGACATCCCGCGCCACAGCCACATATCCGCCCACCTGAGAAACCTGCACTGGCTCCCCGTCAACAAGAGGATCACATTCAGGCACATCACCCACGCACATAAAACGTTCCACGACACGGGCGCCGAATACCTCAACAACCGCCTCTCGTTCTACACTCCAGCCCGCCAGCTCTGCCCCGCCAACCTCGCCCTCGCCACCGTCCCACGGATTCGCAGAACCACAGCTGGAGGAAGATCGTTCTCCTACCTGGCAGCCAAAACATGGAACTCCCTCCCCGCACACCTACGAATGACCCAGGACCATCTCACCTTCAGGAAATACCTCAAGACCTGGCTTTTCGAGCCGTAGCAGCACCCCCCCCCCTCCAGCGCCTTGAGACCCTAACGGGTGAGTAGCGCGCTCTATAAATGTTCTGATTGATTGATTGATTGATTGACCAAGACCACCCTAACTAATATCAACAGTGACCAGTGACAAAACTCTGTCTAGATCTTCACTAACAGATCGGCGCACTTAGACACAGTGACCCCTGTTTCCGTGAAATCCCAAACAATAGAGGCGATAGCTAAGCATTCATTTAGATAATTTGTAGTAAATTGCACAGAACAGATGAAAATAGGTTACTTTTACTCATACAAACTCACTGTGGCCTTCTAGATGGACCTGCAAGGTTACCACGATCCCTGGTTTTTCAACAAGGTGAATATCATGATGAATTGCAATTTAGGTTAACACTTGTAAGCTGATAACCAAATTAAGATATTGAAGGATCTGGATAATCGCTACATTCACAGAGGGTGCCTCTCACATGTACATTAGTGGGTGAGCCCAAATTGTCTCTGCATCAGTACAGTAAATACAGAAACCATGCGCAGACTGTGCAGCCATTTAGGATTAAATGCTTGATTTGTTGCTACTCCTGTTCCCACAAGTAAAGTCGAAAACTTGGAATGCATCTTGAACTCTAAGTTACCCAACATTATGGAAGCAAACAATGTACCCAAGAACAGCTTTACAGCCGTTGATGCATTCGGGAAATACTCCATCTCCTATAGACATCATTAAATTAACCTTGCACTTGGAATGATCCTATTTGTAACGCCTGTCAAAACAGAGTTTAAATAGGGGGCTTCTGTCAAAATCATTGTGCAAGTTCCAAGGATGCACTCAGCACACCTCGACTTCGGTAGAAGAAAGAAAAATCACATCTTGCCTGCACAGATGTATGTCCACTTATTCACAGTCAAAGAGAAAGTCAACCTGAAACTCTCCTGAATTGTCCACAACGCGCTGCACCTTGAATTATGGAATTACAACTAACAGAGAATGGTGAAAACCATTACCGGAAACCCTCCGCAATTAAAAGACTTCATGAAGGAACGTTCATGTAAATCATCACGTTTTATTAGCACTGAGATCAGGTATTTATTTTGTTGTAATTATGTTAGGTCTACAGTTGAGGGGAGTAGTACTATTAATGTACATTATAGGATGATGCGTAGGGTTAAAATAAACAAAGGGTTATTGATACTGCTCATATTATAGTGTGGTCAAGGCTTAGTGTAAGGATTTAAAGTTCATGTGTGGTAAGGGTTTGAATCTGGATAGGTTTTCAGTGAGAGTGATTAAATATATTGTTGTTATAGAAGAATCTTTTTTTACCCACCTTGGACCCTGTGCTCCCTGCTCCTCCACCCCAAAACTCATCACAGACTTTTTTTGTCCCATTGTTTAGTACTTTCTGTCTTAATCCGTTTTATTTTAGGCCTAGCACAGTAGTGCGACCCACTGGTAACCACAAAACTGCTTTTATTTGTATAGGATTTTAAACCTGGACAGTTTGTTCTTCCAATTTCGCTTTCTAATATGATAATTGTGTTAATGCTGGAATTTTATAGCAATGGTTTTAAGTAACTGCGCTACTTTAATAAACTGAAACTGAAACTAGAAGACTCAGTTGTAGATAGTCCACCGTATGGGTAAAGTAGTTTTAATTAAAACATCTGTTTGGAGTCTAATTGTGACGATTCTCAGAAAGTTGCCTTCTGAGTAACGGTCTCCTCTGGAATGACAAGGATCTCTTGCACAATGCTTCTTCGTCGGAAGACACACTGCCGAAAATGCCACCTGCCACATGTTTTTATCTCCTCGCTTAACTTTCCACTCGGAGTGCTTTGACCCTACTGTCTCCTGTGCTATCTCTACATAAAGACACTACATGAACTAAATAGTAAATCCAGAAGTAAGGATGAAAACACACACACACACACACACACTGCATTTTTATGCGTACACGAACAGCATACAACACTCGTGTACATATCACCGATGGGGTGGAGAAAAGCAAGGCACAGTACATGAATCATAATATAATAGCTTCAGTTGGTATTCAACAGTGCCTTCACTGGTCTGCACTCTGCCATTCCCAATCTGTAACTCAGTAAACCACTTCATTCCAAAAAAATAACTATTCAGTACATTGTTTCTGCTATAAACGGTCTTGTAAAATGTAAGAAGGATGCTTTCTCTTCTAAAGCATTATTTTCAACATTATGGCAACAAAACGTAGGTATTTTTTTTTCAACAAACGGATTTGAAATGAGCATGCGGACTTCCTGACACTTTAATACGATCCTGGATAGCACGCTTACTGTGCGTGTTCTATTTCACGGAGGAAAGCCATAGATACCCATTTCAAATAAGCAAAATGCAAGGATTACGTATTTTGATAAAAATATAAACTATATAAAGAGGAAGTCGGCAAAGAAAATAAATACTAAATAAAAAACAATGTAAATCATGACAGAAAACAAATATTTGTTTTTTTCTGGGAAGTCTGTCCAGCCTCCTAAGAGGTACAAAAAACATTTCATACAAACATTTAACCCCCAATCATATAAAAGCCGAAGTCAGGTTATTGTTTTGAATGGTTAGAAAACACACAATGGAGAGAAAAAACACGAAGTACTGTGAAGTAAGTCATCATAACGACTTGATAATTGTAAATGGCTGCATACACAAGTTACTATATTTTTCTTTGTTATGGTGAGGAATGTTGCTAGTGAGCTGAGGCGGGGTGAGGGGGCTTAGATGAAGTACCAGTAAAGGATACGAGTAGGAACTGGCTCTGCGCTGTGCGTGCATGGTGCTTTGCGGACGGGGAACCTGGCCGCGCGGTGCCCGGCATTCACTCCCCGGCAACGGCGCAAGTAGGACATGAAGGGTGAACCCTAAACACTTAGCTCAAGGACTGTCGCTGCACAGCGTCTCCATGCCCTCCCCCGGAATCGGCTGCGGCTCCGGTGTCTCTTTACGCTAAGTGGAGGCAGGGCTGTTCACCCCTGTTTTTTCGTACCGCGCAACCAGATTCCTTCCGCCATCTTGACAACTAGAGACGCCGCTATCCTAGCAACGGTAACCCCTGGCAACAGTAGCAGTGAAGACAGAGAGGCGGGACAACTTCTGACAGCCAATAGCTGAAGGACAATGTACTGCCTACACAGTGGACCGCACGGCTCTTATTACGCTGGCGCAGGACACGTCAAAGCGTGTCACTGTAAAATTAGTCGGGCAAAACGTCATTTAATGTTGTGCCGTTCTAAGGCGGTGGAATGGTTGCTCTCGTAAAAGAGTAAAGAAGAACTCGTAATTAGGAGTGATCTAAACTCTGAGGCTTTTATGACTAGGCTCTAACACGCAAGCACACTCACTGTTATAAAGTTTGATTAGCAGTGGCGGCTGGTGACATTTAAAAGTGGTACGGCGTAAATGTTTAGGATAAGTCCCCTGTGGCGTGCCAGTGTAGCAAATGCGCCAGGTTGTCAGAAGGGGGAGATGCCCCCACCGCCGGGAATGATTTTTAGGGCTCGGCCAACGTCACGCCTGCGTCAGCAGGGGGGCGGAGCTCCGAGCTCCTATTGTTAAGGGGTTTCTGAATCGTGCAGGAAAAATTCCTTAGTGAGCGAGATTTTTCAGTACTTTTAGTTGCAATCTGAATGGTAATTGGTCCTCGCTGTGCTGTGTTGATAGTAGTCGTAACGCAATAGGCCATATATTTTACTCGTGTGCCACTTCCTGCATATCGTGTGCGGTTACGCGCAGGGCCCACGGAAGAGGTGTGGCGCCGCGGCCAGGGCGACTGACGCTGGAATCTGGGGACCACGGTTCGATCCCCGGCTCCGGCGGCAGGTCAGCCCAGCACCATGTGACTCTGGGCAATAGCTCGCTTAATCTTCCCGACGGCCCCCCAGCGCCTAGAGACCCTTACGGGTGATTGTGCGCTTTACAAATGTGGACTTTTACTTTAGGGCCGTCCATAAATTTTAATTAGGAGCTGTCAGGGAGCCGCTGTAATGGAATCCAGATGCTCTGGGCGCGTTCACCATTCTGCAGTGCGTTTTGAGGGCGCGCGTTCGTGTGCATCGTTTCATGTGTAAGTGTATACGGTATGGGCTACGGTATGGCAGAACACAATTTGATTCGTTATCAATTTTCACCTTTTGCAAATAAATGAAGGGTCTAGTGTTTTGACAGCTCGTATAGAAGTAACCGTGTTTATGTATACATTTCTGGCAGAAGGCTAAAACGTGCAAACTGTCAGTCCTCTCTGGAAGCTGTTACAAAATATGATTTTACAAAGAGGCAAATCATCATCCGGCCATATCAGCAGTTGTGCATAACATTTTTTACAAAATGCAGCAGGAAAGCCACTCGTTCAGTACGGGGGAGAGATTAAATAAATGTTACTTGACTTTTCATCTACAGTGGCAGTTCCTTTACACGATAGCAAATTACAACTTGTGAGTAGGCAGCGGGAGTGAAGAAACAGTAAGTGGAGCTTGTGCAGTGGTAGTGTTGCTTAGCTATGATTGTGCAGCAGGTGCAGTGGCACCAGTGTGTGGCGTAGTTACCATTCGTGAAGCAGGTGAGGTGTTATCAGTGTTACTTAGCTATGATTGCGCAGCAGGTGTAGTACCACCAGTGTGGCGTAGCTACCATTGTGCAGTAGGTGCAGTGGCACCAGTGTGGCATAGCACCATAGGTGGAGCAGTTGCAGTGGTAGTGTTGCTTAGCTATTATTGTGCAGCAGGTGCAGTGGCACCAGTGTGTGGTAGATGGCGTTGTGTAGCAGGTGTAGTGTTATCAGTGTTACTTAGCTATGATTGTGCAGCAGGTGCACCAGTGTGGCGTAGCTATCATTGGTGCAGCATGTGCAGTGGTACCGGTGAGTGGTAGCTACCATTGGTGGAGCAGGTGCAGTGGTAGTGTTGCTTAGCTATGATTGTGCAGCAGGTGCAGTGGCACCAGTGTGTTGCGTAGTTACCATTCGTGGAGCAGGTGAGGTGTTATCAGTGTTACTTAGCTATGAATGCGCAGCAGGTGCAGTGGCACCAGTGTGGCGTAGCTATCATTGGTGCAGCATGTGCAGTGGTACCGGTGAGTGGTAGCTACCATTGGTGGAGCTGGTGCAGTGGTAGTGTTGCTTAGCTATGATTGTGCAGCAGGTGCAGTGGCACCAGTGCGGCGTAGCTATCATTGGTGCAGCATGTGCAGTGGTACCGGTGAGTGGTAGCTACCATTGGTGGAGCTGGTGCAGTGGTAGTGTTGCTTAGCTATGATTGTGCAGCAGGTGCAGTGGCACCAGTATGTGGCGTAGTTACCATTCGTGGAGCAGGTGAGGTGTTATCAGTGTTACTTAGCTATGATTGCGCAGCAGGTGTAGTACCACCAGTGTGGCGTAGCTACCATTGTGCAGTAGGTGCAGTGGCACCAGTGTGGCATAGCACCATAGGTGGAGCAGTTGCAGTGGTAGTGTTGTTTAGCTATTATTGTGCAGCAGGTGCAGTGGCACCAGTGTGTGGTAGATGGCGTTGTGTAGCAGGTGTAGTGTTATCAGTGTTACTTAGCTATGATTGTGCAGCAGGTGCAGTGGCACCAGTGTGGCGTAGCTATCATTGGTGCAGCATGTGCAGTTGTACCGGTGAGTGGTAGCTACCATTGGTGGAGCAGGTGCAGTGGTAGTGTTGCTTAGCTATGATTGTGCAGCAGGTGCAGTGGCACCAGTGTGTGGCGTAGTTACCATTCCTGGAGCAGGTGAGGTGTTATCAGTGTTACTTAGCTATGATTGCGCAGCAGGTGTAGTACCACCAGTGTGGCGTAGCTACCATTGTGCAGTAGGTGCAGTGCACCAGTGTGTGGCGTAGTTACCATTCGTGGAGCAGGTGAGGTGTTATCAGTGTTACTTAGCTATGATTGCGCAGCAGGTGTAGTACCACCAGTGTGGCGTAGCTACCATTGTGCAGTAGGTGCAGTGGCACCAGTGTGGCATAGCATTATAGGTGGAGCAGTTGCAGTGGCAGTGTTCCTTAGCTATTATTGTGCAACAGGTGCAGTGGCACCAGTGTGTGGTAGATGGCGTTGTGTAGCAGGTGTAGTGCTATCAGTATTACTTAGCTATGATTGTGCAGCAGGCGCAGTGGCACCAGTGTGGCGTAGCTATCATTGGTGCAGCATGTGCAGTGGTACCAGTGAGTGGTAGCTACCATTGGTGGAGCAGGTGCAGTGGTAGTGTTGCTTAGCTATGATTGTGCAGCAGGTGCAGTGGCACCAGTGTGGCGTAGCTATCATTGGTGCAGCATGTGCAGTTGTACCGGTGAGTGGTAGCTACCATTGGTGGAGCAGGTGCAGTGGTAGTGTTGCTTAGCTATGATCATGCAGCAGGTGCAGTGGCACCAGTGTGTGGCGTAGTTACAATTCACGGAGCAGGTGAGGTGTTATCAGTGTGTTACTTAGCTATGATTGCGCAGCAGGTGTAGTACCACCAGTGTGGCGTAGCTACCATTGTGCAGCAGGTGCAGTGGCACCAGTGTGGCATAGTCACACACACCACCAGCCATCAGTGCACGCATCAATTGTTAACGCATCCACAATTAACTATTGTAGCAATCTCAGTATGGTACACTTTACTTTTAAACATATTCATGTAAAGCACAGCATGCCACCATTGCTAAAATTCAAATCTAACCCACATTATTCCACTACACACCACATGCACACACTCCATAACACATGGCGAAAAGACATTGCCATTTACAATGCCATTAGCTCAAACTCAAATAAATCCAAGCCCGATTGCATTTCCAATGCTTGTTTTTAAAAGAGTGGGCAAATGGTGCATTTTCAAGCAAGTTTGATAAAGCAAGAAGGTTAATAAAGTAATTATAGTTAGGCAATCATTAGGGTGCAAGAGAATATAAGCCTGGAACCCTGCCGTCCACGGTCCTCTCATAAGGTAGATTACAAAAACATTTAACTGTAAGTATTACAGAAACATACCAGGACAGTTATTACTTTATGCCTGTTAAAACCTTGTTCCTGATGTCCAACCATCAGCTCACTGAGCCATCATTTCAGTCACCACACTAACTGTAGATTGTTTTGTCTATACTTTAGGCAAGGATGTAATTGGATGCAGCACAAGTCAAAATTCTGAAGCAAAATATAACATTAACAAAAGTAAACATCAAAGACTCCTGAAAATGAATGGTGTGTTGATAAGGCATGCAGATGCAGAAGGAAAGTTTTGCTTCATGAGCAATCTTTCAGCTTCTCTCATGCACTCTTTAAAACATTGACATTCTAAATGTTCATTCACTGAATTTAATAAAAGTAGACATGCTAAGCACTGGAAAATCCACAAAGGGAGGGGGGTGAGACTGATGGGTCTGCTCCGATACCAGGTATGAGCAGGGCTAAAGGAGACATTCAACCACAGGTATGAGTTTGAGCAAGAGAAACGCAGTAGAAACTAATTCTGTGTTTAAACCTTACAAACGATTAATGCTGCAATCTTTCTACTTCAGGACTGTCAGTTAACATAAATAGAGCAAAGTTTAATCGCACATGTGAAGTTATCTTAAGGTAACTTTGAGTAATTAATACAATCACATCCTGGAAAGATTCATTAAGCTACTTTTTGAAAATAGATTTAGTAGCACTGTTAAACTTAGAAATCAACATGAACTTATGTGTGTGTTTTTCTTAACCGGTACCCTTTTCTTACCAATAATGACACCGGTGACCACAAAACAAAGCACAAAATGATTGTTTCTCGAACATATAAGCCTGCTGCTTCTTGCTTGGCTGCTGGTTGTTCACTCCCACGTAGGAAGCTTATGATTCGAAAGATTCAAAGACTCTTTGGAGTTAGGGCCGAAGTAACTTGCCTGCAAGGTTTGACATTTATGAACTGAGGGAAGAAATCTCATACATTCACCCTGCCTGGCCTCCTAAACGTTCTCAGTGACAGTGTGCACTTGTAACGGATTGTGGCCACTAATTACTAGGAGCTGAGGAGAAATGGACTTGTTTCATTGTTTTATCTGCAGGCTCTGAATAATTGCCGGAATCAGTGTTGTTACTTATAGTGATGAAGCGAGATACAGAAGATTTTGTGTGTACCTCATTCAGATCAATCACCTCCATAATAAAGTAATATATTAATTTTGATTGTTGTGTATTAACCAAAACACAAACATTACATGTGGGAAATGCTTTGCACTAACAGGTTTAAATAACATATTAATTGGTGATGTAAAATGCATGTTAAATCTATTTTGTGCATTTAAGTGGTGTAAAATGCATGTCTGTGTTATAATGTGCATTGTGCATTTGCATGTTGCTTTCTGCTTTATTTTAATGGCTTGCAGTGTGATGCTTTTCTGCTAGGTAACGGTTTTAAAGGGTAAATATTAGCACTGGTGGTTGGGGGACAGAAAACACATATTTTATGTATTCACATTTTCTTTTTCTGTTTATCTTAGTTTTGGTGGGTTGCCAATTCCAAAATGGCTTCGCTTTTCCCGATTCTGTGCAGTAGAAAGGCTTACATCATTTTGCTGAGAGAAAGCTCATTTATGCTGCCTTCACTGAGAAACATTTTGAAGCTTCAGCTAACTATGATTCGAGGCCACTTGATATGAATGTTGGTGAAGTGGCTGCGTGCCAAAGTGATAACCACGAGAACAGCTGAATGTATGCCAAGGACAAAAGCATGGTGCCTTTCAAAAAATGACCACATGGAAACAGCTGAATCACTGAAAATGAACATTTAAACAAAAAGGCCTAATGTCGAACAGGAACTGTCGAACGTTTATTTATTAGTTTGCAAACAAAGTTCTTCACGTACATCCTGGAAGTTTGAGAAATGTATGAACAGTGAAATTTGAATCTGTCAGCTTTTAATCAGCAAGTTATTCATGGACATCCTGAAAATTAACAAATACATTGTGGATTAACGAACATCCTGGAAGCTAATAATTGCAATGTCATGACCAATCAGAGAATGGAAACCGGAAAGTGTTGAAACATTTGAGAGTAGTGAGCCAGAAAATTCAGTATAAATATTAGAGCAAAATTGGGGTTTTAATGTCATTGGAGCTGAACGCAGAGAGAGATGCTCTTTGCACTGCAGCTGAACGCAGAGATGCTGGGAGCCTGAAACTATGCCAGACTGCTTGCTGATAACCCCTATAGGTTGGAGATTTCGTTGCGGGATACCAAGCCTGGGTGAGAGACTGCGTCCGAGGAGACTTGGGTTAGTGAGTATAGCTTTGGGGTTTAGTGCTGGGTAGGCAGGTTTTAGTGTAAAAATCTTTAGAATGAAATGCATGTTTTAACTATGGTTTCTCTGATCTTTTCATGCAGAATTTCACTTTCATTTGCAATGACCAAGGTTTGATGTTTTATTTTAGAGAATAAAGAAATTAATGTGAACTTGAATTTTTCTCTTTATGATTAAACACTTTTACTTGATTTATTGTCTGAATAAATAGCAATGCTCAGTGAGAATTAACAATGATAGAATAAATGCTAATTTTCTTTTATGCAAATTAATTACATAAAATCTTTTGAATAAAAATTAGATAAATGAAGAAGTAAAAGCTGGTCTTTGATTCTTCCTACGCCTAATTTTCATTCTAGTAGAGCCATTGCCACTATGGTGGTGTGTCTGAATAATTAAATGTCTGAATAAAACCATGGTAAAGTGTAAATAATCTGCAGGTGTAAATAATAATGAGTTAAATAGGTTTAGACGCTCCACCAAACATGTTACAGCGTTTTTCCATTGTGATTCACAAGACCCTTGAAGCCGAGTGTAAGTGAACAGGGTAAATGCGCAGTGTTATGGCCCCCACTGATGCATGATTTGTGTGTTTTAAGGTTTCGGGGAAATGGTGAGTATTGATTAGAAATGATTTCTGGAGCTGCGCTGTAGCAATAGCACTGCAGCCCCCATCGTTAATCAAAGAGACCAGACCATTATATCACAAAATTATCAGTCAGTCAGTGATCATCACATGTGTACAATAATACGAGGGCCGGCCAGAGGCTGCGCCGGCCCGGGTCACAGAGGGGTGTGGAAAAGTAAATTTTGCCATGTTCTGTGTCCCTACGCCTCATCCATCATATGTTATGTGTGCATGACCAATATGCATATGTTATTCCCCATGTCTGTTTAATGACGCAATTACAGTTGTGTCCACCTCTGGTATGTCATTTTCCAGTCCTCGTGAATACTACGAATATCAGGCCTATGTAAAGTTATATTGCCACGTTTCTCAGTGTGCACGTTATTTCATTATAAAGTCCCCGTTTCCAGGCCTCAAAAGGGCCCGGACAACAGATTCAGCTCCTGTCTCCTGAAAGCCTCGCTGAGGAGCGATACAGCCCCCACCTGTATCCTCGACCCTTCACTTACTTCCTGCCTCGCAGTGCCCGGTGCAGCTTGGCTCTGCCTCTGAGTCTGCCAAGAGTATGTTATGATTCCAGCTATCAGTTCAGTCCTTCTTCTCTGCATTCCTAAGCTACTGAACTGCATCAATAGTTTCCGTCATTGTCTAGCCTATTCGGCTCCACGTTAGAGAAATACTGTATTAATGGTCATTTAATATTCTTCATCACGCACTACATGTAGAATAATGCATGGTCCAGTCTTAGAATCAAGTTAGCTTTTCCCCTCATGACTTCTAGTTTATATCAACATGTTCCCTAAACATCAGATACCAGATAGGGTTTAGGTACATGTCGCTCCGACCCTCCAGACTCAAGTCTCTGCTCCTAGCACAGAGTTCGTAGCCCCCAGCTTCTCCTAGTAACACGTCATTGTCAGTTTACGCGCACCACCAGGTTAGAGGTCCCGGCTCCTTAGGTAGCCCCCTCCAATGATTCCGCCCATTCATGACATATTCTGTTACGTTTGCATCACATGTCTATGTATACTCCCAGTTACACCTACTTTTACTGTTATCTCTCGCGACTGCTACGCGTCACGCCTTCTGCTCCACCCACTGTTACGCCTACTGCAATGTAATGCTATGTGTTTGCGCTATGTATATAAGTTGATGTATTGTTATTAAAAGTTAGCGCGCTCATCCCAGACCCGGCCCCAGCAGCTGCTGGGTCATCCTATGCAGGTTGTCCCGATCCTGTCCTTATGCTGTAATAAACCTGCAGAAACTCCTACTACCTCGAATCTTGACTCTTATTTATTGAGCTACCTGCTATGATATATGCTTAGTCAAAAATAGGGTATTATTTATTTATTTACCACATAATGGCGCCCGAATAGGGACTTGCCCTTTCCCCACGCGTCGGTGAAGCCACGCCGACCCCCTGACCCTCTGCAGCCGTGACGGAACCATACCGGCCACGTGCAGATATTTCTGCCTCAAGTATCCCTCAGGCCCACGGAGGAGACGGAGGAGGCGGTCCAGCATCCGAACGAGACGGTGGAGGAACGCGGCGAGTCCCGACCAGAGCCCAAGCCAAGAGTCCAAGGTCCGAGGTATCCGGAGGCCCACCCGTAACTGAAGTCCGAAGTTCGTCGTCCGTCGTCCAGTCCAGTCCGAGGCCTTCCGTTCTTGCTGCCCGGTGAGTACCATTGCTGGGGTAGTATCTAGACAGGACCAATCTAAATTGACTCCTGGTCCGTGGGTTGGTGGTGCCCAGACTCACAAACGAAGTGTTCACCTAGGTGGATACGGGTCTTGATGCGTCCCTTTATGGGACCGGTATGTTCCGTACTGTTATAGCAGTGCATCCAGTAACTCTAGTCTGTTCCGTTCTCGAGAAATTCTGTTCTGTTTCTGTTCTCAGTATTCCAGGTAATATTCTGTTCGACCTGTCATTTATAATGTTGTTCAATGTATTTCCAATGTCGTGGTATGCCTGAATTGTTTTCCCAATTGTTATTGTTTTTCGTGTATTGTATTGTGTTCCGATTCAAGTTTACAATGCCGCTCTTTTCCAAGTTACGTCAGTTAAAAACTAGAAAGGGTTTATTAGAGGAAGCAGTTCCTGTCCCGCCCAGGGACAGTCCAGGTCATTTTATGTATCAGAAACATGGCATAAGCGCCATATTGTATCTAGATTTATGGGTAGAGTATACCAAACAGTTAGATGAAAAGTATAGATGGCCCGTATCGGGTACATGGGATGCCGAATGTATCATGCGAGTAGAAGAAGCATTATGGAAAAAGAAAGCCAGACAGTCACAGAAAGATGCCATCGAGTTATGGCGTAAGGAAGCCCATAGAAGGACCGAGAAAGAAGTCAGAAAGTCAGAGTTAAGTAGAGAATCCCAGGAACGAGCCCAAGAAAGAGAATTAATCGAGATAGGTGAACAAGTCAAAGCCGAACAGTCAGACAGACAGAGGCATGCCCTCATTAAGGGTATGTATCCTCTTCTTGCCGAAGGTTTGCCAAAAGCGACCCCAGAGGCATCTAGTAATTTCCCGCCACCATTAGTTCCGACCAAGCTACGTCACAAACCGACCGCAGCTGATATTTTTATTTCGTCCTATCTGGACGACACAGTCCCCGAATATGCAAATCCTGTTCGCGCTCCGCCAGTCCCTGTAAACCAGGTAGTTCATGCTCCTCCAGACACCGGGGTGCCCTTAACAGCTCCCCCGGTCCAGCCCGCCATACAAGTCCAGCCCACGTTACAATTACCGACCCTGCCAGGACGAAGAATGTCAGTCGACGATTCTAGTCTAGGGGCTGCAGGAGGAGGTCTTCCTCAAACCCCGCCGCCACACAAGCGTTTAACATTACTCGAATTACATGCTCAAGCGTTACAGCGCACGCCTAAACATCAGTCTGTTACAGAAATCAGGCAAACCCTTAACGAATGTGTCTATGATCCAGTTCCAGGCGAATATAATATGGTTTTATATTCCTTACGTGTAAGGAGAGTGACCGAGTATCTAGTCACCTTACCGAATATGAAAGAAGATCTAGACAGAATATATTGTTTCATCCGTACAGGGGATGATCCAGAAAGTATTGGCGAGATTATGTCTCAAAGGAAAGCCGAGATCCAGCTCATGATATTAAAGTTCCTGATTAATTGTCTAATAAGAGAACAAGACTACCCGTCTAAAGATTCCGCCGAGATGAAAATTCTGACAAGGTGGAGTGATAATATAGCCGAGGGTAAGCACAAGACCGTCAGTGCTATGGAGAGTATGTACAAGAAAATCCGTAAAGAAATAATAAAGATACACGAACAGCGTAAAGCAGCACTAGTAAGCGAGAAAGAAAGTATCTCTGATCCTGAAGAGGAAGAGAACGAGAATCCCGCCAGAATAGCGTATGTAGGAAAATCTAGATTTCCAGATCGCCATTTACGTCTAGAACACAAGTCTATTGTTCATCATCCAGCACCAGAACAAGGTTCTCTAGAACAAGTATTCCAAGCTACCGATCACATTCTGAAATCACGAGTCGGCTACAGTGAATTAAGTACTATGCATGAACAAGAACTAGCCCGATCAGCAGTCCGATGGATTACTGATTCTACCACTTTTCCAGACGAAATAGTGGCACAAATGTTTCTGAAACTGCCCCCAGCCGAGCAACGACTGGTGGGTATGTATATGATCCAGTACCTCATTACTCTGTATGAGGGTCAACACTCTGATCCAGGTCCGTTACACGATATCCTGAACGAGTTACTCCAGTATAGATGGAGAGGTCTAGGTACCGATTTAGTTAGTGTCATTCTAGAACAGCGTCACAAGTATAGAACGTTTCTGAATCCGCATTTTGTTCATGTTTCACCCCCAGAAAGCAAATCATTCTACATAGACAGACAGAATCCGTTACGAGAAGTCCACCCAGTCCAAGGGGCGGGTGGCGAAATGCAACGAGTGTTTGTATACACTCCGATTTCAAAGATGGAAATTCTTGAAATGAAGAAATTAATTCCCTGTCATGACAAAGATCCAGCAGGGTTCCATAGAGAATTAAAAGACATGCTCCGTATGGGAGAATACACTTACCCAGATATCGTTAAAATGTTAAAGGTCCTGCTACCCGCAGGGGTGTATGAAAAGCTAAAGGAAAAGGAATGGGAGGTGGGAGAGAAAAAGATCGATTGGGCAGTCCTAGAAGCAGAAGACAAGGCACGGGTACCAGGTACCGGTCTTGGAGATAAATGTAAAGAATTACCAGAATTATTGATTCAAGTTTTACCCAGATTATTGACAACTAGGAAGGAAGACTGGGATGCAATCTCAGCCTGTAAACAGAAACAAGATGAAGATATTAGTGATTTTTATTCTAGATTTGAGAAATGTTTCAGTATTAACAGTGGTCTCAAGACAAGTAGTGAGTCATACCCTCACCTTTTTGTTACCAAATTAGTCGAGAATTCAAGTCCACAAATTAAAAACCGAGTTTTGAAAGTCGAAAGCACCTGGCAAGCAAACACCCCGTCCCAGATGCTCCAGATGCTCCAGTATCACCAGAATAGAATCAGGGAAGAGCAAGAACACGAAAGAAAACGTATGAAAGACACGAAAATGAAAGTGCTAGTTGCACAATCTATTCCTCAAGACAGTCAGAAGAGGGGTCCGAATCAAGCCAGTCATCCTGCAGCTCCCGTTAAAGGGAACTGCAATTATTGTAAACAGCCAGGTCATTTTATAAACGAGTGTGCAGTTCTGAAACATAATATAGCTACTGGTAAGACTAAAGAAAGACCACGTCCGCCTAGACAAGAACAAGTTTCACAGACTCCTCAGCCACAGAATGCACAACAGACAGTTCCCGCACCGCAGCCCATTGCTGCAACACAGCACGTTACATCGCAGATGTACCAGTATGCTCAGACAGAGTATCCAGAGTACCAGCCATATTCATGAAACAGCCTAGAGAGGGAGGTAGGCTTGCCTCTCATCGAGATACCTGTAGATCAAGAAGGTCCCTATGTTCACAGTCAAGTATTAGGGAAAGACAGAAAGTTTTTGATCGATACAGGGGCAAGTAGGACCACAATCAGTCACGCCGAAGTTCCAGGGGCTCCGCTCTCAGGCTCAAGAAATGTTTCCCTTGGATTTTCAGGAAAACCAATAGTTAATGAGATTTCAAAGCCAGTCACTCTAGAAGTAGGTCCATTGTCCCGTACTACTGATCTGTTACTTACTAAGTCATGTCCAGAAAATCTATTAGGTATTAAGACACTGAAAGAATTAGGTGCAGTTATTTGCTGTTCCCCAGAGGGAATACGTCTGTTCCTACGTGACTTCAAGGGTCACTATGTATTACGAGATTTTGATTCCAGATTGTCTAATGTTCCACAGCATTTATGGGCGCAAGGTCCAACTGATGTAGGTTACATGCAAATCACACCCCATCGTGTGACTCTCAAACCAGGTGTAGTGTTACCCCGAATCAGACAGTACAGATTGCCACCTGAGGCTGTAGCAGCCTTATCCAAAATTATAGACGAGCTCATCGCTCAAGGAGTAGTTGTAGAAAC
This sequence comes from Lissotriton helveticus, assembly GCF_964261635.1. Taxonomy (NCBI): domain Eukaryota; kingdom Metazoa; phylum Chordata; class Amphibia; order Caudata; family Salamandridae; genus Lissotriton; species Lissotriton helveticus. The sequence continues at coordinate 250,944,654 of NC_136069.1, read as the reverse complement.
TGACTCCAATGTATGTAATTCTCCGATCATTCCAGTCATGAAACGTACTGATCCAAATGCACCTCCAGTATATCGATTAGTGATTGATTTACGAGAGCTTAACAAATGTATTATTCCTCAGTACCCAGTTGTCCCAGACATTTCTTCCCTGTTAACAGCTATTGATTCCGAAGCCACGTTTTTCACTGTCATAGACCTCAAGAATGCATTTTTCAGTGTTCCAATTCATCCAGACAGCCAGTTTCTTTTCGGATTTTGTTTAAATGGAAGGAGCTATATGTTCACACGCGCTCCTCAAGGTTTCACAGAAAGCCCTAGTATTTACAGTCAAGCACTCAAGAGACAACTAGACAACATTCACATGCCAACTGGCACTGCCCTACTCCAGTATGTCGATGATCTACTGATCACAGCCCGTTCTGAACGTGACTGCGAGCGAGCATCACTTACAGTTTTGTATTTTCTAGCCGAGATGGGGCACAAGGTGTCACCTTCGAAGCTTCAGTTCTGTGTCCAGCAAGTGGTATACTTAGGACACTTACTGTCCAAGAGGGGTAGGCAGTTGACACCAGACCGTATCCAGTTAATAGCGAGTCTTCCCCAGCCCAGAACCCAGAAGGAGGTACGTGCCTTTATCGGCCTTACTTCTTATTGCAGACAATGGATTCCCCAGTATGCATTTCTAGCCAAGTCACTGATACAGTTAACGACACAGGAGGCAGCCGTATCGACTGTCCTCCCTTGGACATCTGAACATACACTGAGTTTCGACGAGTTAAAGAAAGCTTTATGCCAAGCTCCAGTTCTAGCTACACCGAACTACAGTAAGCCTTTTACACTTTTTGTTACTGAACGCGAAGGTACAGCATTATCTGTTCTCACACAAGATCAAGCAGGACAATACAAGCCCTGTGCTTATTTTTCGAGCACATTAGATCCAGTCGCCCAGGCGTTGCCTGCGTGCCTCAAGTCAGTTGCAGCCACAGCACTAGCTATCAGACAAAGTGATTCCATAGTTTTAGGACATTCCCTGACAGTACAAGTTCCACATTCAGTAGAAGTTCTTTTAAACCGAACACAAACTCAGCACTTGACAATTGCACGTTTAACAGGTTATGAATTGACACTGTTCCAGCCACACATAGAAATTAGACGCTGCAACGTCCTGAATCCTGCTACACTGTTACCATCAGTTAATTCAAATCCAGCCACACATGACTGTGTGGAAGTAGTTAACATTACGACAAAGCCAAGACAAGACCTGACAGACATTCCGTTACCAGACCCCGACCTGACACTTTATGTGGATGGTTCATGTATGAGAACTAGTACAGGAGAACTAGTCGCCGCGTATGCAGTGACTACTGACACTGAAGTTATTGAAACACACCGTATTGATACCCTGTCCGCTCAAGCAGCAGAGCTAGTCGCTCTGACACAAGCCTGTATACATGCCAAGAACCTGAAAGTTAATGTTTACACAGATTCACGTTACGCATTCGGAGTTGTACACGACTTCGGAGTGCTCTGGCAGGAGAGAGGTTTCATGACTTCTCATGGAACCAAGATTCAGCATGGTCTCCTTATTCAAGCCCTGTTAGATGCCATACATTTACCGACATCCATTGCCATCATGAAATGCAAAGCACATACGAAAGTTACTGACATTATTTCCCAAGGTAATGATCTAGCAGATCGCACAGCCAAGCTTACAGCACAGAATCCAGACATTCCAGTTAACATAATACATACTCCAGATCCGATTACATGCATGACAGTTAAGGACCCTACACAAGATGTCATAGATATCCAGTTACATGCTACTCCCGACGAAATCAAGAAATGGTCTGAACAAGGAGGGGTCCAGACAGATCAAGGATGGTTAACGAAGGGTAGAGCCACATGGTTTCTCCCCGATTCTATGGTTCAAGTCATTATCAATACCGCACATAGTCCAGCACATTTAGGAGAAAAAGCTATGTTAGACAGTATCCAGAACATTTGGTTCAACAAGCATTTACGAGCTGCAGCCAAGCAAAAAGTCCGTACCTGTATGATATGTTGTCAGTTTAATCCAGGTAAAGGTGTCCCGGTGGAACAAGGTGGTTTCCAGCCCCCTGACCACCCTTTTGAGGTCCTCCAGATGGATTATATTCAGATGGAGCGATGTCGAGGTTTCAAGTATGTCCTTGTAGTTGTATGCGCTTTGTCCAGATGGACAGAAGCATATCCAGTTCCAGATTACACAGCCGCGACCACTGCCAAGCAGTTGGTTCGTGAATTCTTCCCTAGATACGGACTCCCTAGAGTCGTATATTCTGATAACGGCCAGCCATTCTCCTCTGAACTGATGAAGCACGTTTCCCTGTTGTTAGGGTACCAGTGGAAGTTTCATTGTGTACGCCATCCTGAAGCAGCCGGTCTAGTCGAGAGACATAATCAAACCCTGAAAATCCGTATTGCCAAAGTTTGTAAAGAAAAAGGTGTGGACTGGCTAGTAGCTCTGCCAGTTGCTTTGTTTTATATGCGCATGGTCGCACATTCCAGATCAGGTCTGTCCCCGTATGAGGTCGTATTCGGCCGCCCCCCTAATATGTGGGGTACTCCTAGACCCCGAAGTATTACCGATGTTTCATGTAATATGCTGACAGATTACCTAGCTTCCTTGATGTCTGCCCTCAACTCATGTCGTTCACAGGTTGCTGCCGCATTTCCAGACAATACCGAGGTGGCACCGCATGAAATCGTTCCAGGTTCCCTAGTGATGGTCCGGAATTTTGACCGATCAAGTCCGCTGGAGCCTCGTTGGAAGGAGCCCCGTCAGGTCCTCCTCACCACCCGTACAGCCGTCAAGTTGGAAGGCAGAAAAGGATGGATCCACCTTTCTCATATTAAACTTTTTAAAGGATTGAAATCCGTTTCTAAAAACATTTCCCAGGATTCGAAAGATTGCCAGAACATTGTTTTAAAGGACTGTCCCGCAAAAGACATTACTACAACCCCTCCCTGGTTAGAGAAAACTCCGCAGCAGGAGTATAAGCAAAAGCTCAGGTCTAATAAGTCAGTCAGTTTGATTGTATAAGTCCTCCCCTAGGTGAAACGGTTAGACTGTTTCTGACATGTATAAAATAGACCCCCATAGTGAGAGAGTCAGTCGAAGTTCAATTCAATGTATCGTTTTTCTGAGTTTCGTATTATTCATCAGCATCTTGATTTCCTGCACCAGCTATGCGTTCTATCTGTATTTTCCAGTTCCTCATATAAATATGTCTGCTAATGCTACAGTAGAGCACACGTTTAGTGATCTGCCTCCTCACGAATATTCATACCGCCTCGCTATGCGCAACAACACATTTATCCGTATGTTACATTACTCACACCAGACCAGCAATGCCACTAATTGTTGGGTGTGTGGTCGACTCCCCCCTTTCCAGACACCGAAGGGAGTTCTGCCACTCTTTCCTTATCCATTCTCACATAATGGTTCGTGTGGAGCATGGTCCACGCTAACGTCATCCTCAACAGATATGTCTTTTCTTAACAGTACATGTTTTTCAGACAAGCAAGGTTTCCCCCACAGAACAGGTTTAGATCTAGAAAATGAAGTATATAATTTAGGTAATTATTCGTCGAATTTTATGGTCCTGAATGTTCAGTCTGATACTACTCCAGGCTTACCTGCTATTTCAGTACTACCTGTCAAAGGCGAATTATGTGTCCGTAGTTATGGTTCTGTACATGTAGGACATAGTGAATGTACTACTGTTATCCAGTATAGTGACAGTGGGAAATCTGTTTTCAAAGCTTCACGTCATTCTTATTTTATTTGTGGTCAGACCGCATATGTCCGTCTGCCCCTCGATTGGGAGGGAACCTGTTACATTGCCTTCCTACTGCCACCTGTTTTCCTAGCCCCATCTGATTATCACAGAAACACACATCTAGTACACATTAAACATAGAAGGGAGTCCCCAATTGTCGATTATACTGAAACTACTCTAGAACAGTATACAGATTTCAATAAAGGTTTCTTCTTCTTTGTAGGACCTGTCCAGAATAGTAAACTGATCCGTAGGTTAACAAGAACCCTTGAAGCTGTAGTAAATGAGACTGCCTCTGCTCTAGGTAACCTAACCGAAGAACAATCTGCTATGAGATTTGTCGTTTTGCAAAATCGTCTCGTCCTTGACGTCATACTGGCCGATAGGGGCGGGGCCTGTAGAGTCATCGAATCTAGTTGCTGCATTTTCATTCCAAATAACGCGCCGTCTGTTTATTCGGCTATAACCAGACTCCATAAAATTGCCCATCTGTTACACCAAGATCCAGGCACCTGGACATGGTCCGGTTGGTTCTGGAATATAATTTCCGCATGGGGATGGAAAGTCCTGTCCTTTCTAGGTATTGCAGTAGCGATCATATTCAGCTGCTGCCTCTGTATACAATGTGGCCCTGCGATTTGCAGCATGTGTGCTACCTCTTGTATTCCTAGTCCCAAGCCCCGTTCTAAATCCCGTTCCAAGACAATTCGAGACGAGCAAATGGTACTGTATGAAATGATAGATGGTATCATGAATATTGATGTTTCCTGATGGAAACGTAGTGACAAGGAGGGAATGTGGAAAAGTAAATTTTGCCATGTTCTGTGTCCCTACGCCTCATCCATCATATGTTATGTGTGCATGACCAATATGCATATGTTATTCCCCATGTCTGTTTAATGACGCAATTACAGTTGTGTCCACCTCTGGTATGTCATTTTCCAGTCCTCGTGAATACTACGAATATCAGGCCTATGTAAAGTTATATTGCCACGTTTCTCAGTGTGCACGTTATTTCATTATAAAGTCCCCGTTTCCAGGCCTCAAAAGGGCCCGGACAACAGATTCAGCTCCTGTCTCCTGAAAGCCTCGCTGAGGAGCGATACAGCCCCCACCTGTATCCTCGACCCTTCACTTACTTCCTGCCTCGCAGTGCCCGGTGCAGCTTGGCTCTGCCTCTGAGTCTGCCAAGAGTATGTTATGATTCCAGCTATCAGTTCAGTCCTTCTTCTCTGCATTCCTAAGCTACTGAACTGCATCAATAGTTTCCGTCATTGTCTAGCCTATTCGGCTCCACGTTAGAGAAATACTGTATTAATGGTCATTTAATATTCTTCATCACGCACTACATGTAGAATAATGCATGGTCCAGTCTTAGAATCAAGTTAGCTTTTCCCCTCATGACTTCTAGTTTATATCAACATGTTCCCTAAACATCAGATACCAGATAGGGTTTAGGTACATGTCGCTCCGACCCTCCAGACTCAAGTCTCTGCTCCTAGCACAGAGTTCGTAGCCCCCAGCTTCTCCTAGTAACACGTCATTGTCAGTTTACGCGCACCACCAGGTTAGAGGTCCCGGCTCCTTAGGTAGCCCCCTCCAATGATTCCGCCCATTCATGACATATTCTGTTACGTTTGCATCACATGTCTATGTATACTCCCAGTTACACCTACTTTTACTGTTATCTCTCGCGACTGCTACGCGTCACGCCTTCTGCTCCACCCACTGTTACGCCTATTGCAATGTAATGCTATGTGTTTGCGCTATGTATATAAGTTGATGTATTGTTATTAAAAGTTAGCGCGCTCATCCCAGACCCGGCCCCAGCAGCTGCTGGGTCATCCTATGCAGGTTGTCCCGATCCTGTCCTTATGCTGTAATAAACCTGCAGAAACTCCTACTACCTCGAATCTTGACTCTTATTTATTGAGCTACCTGCTATGATATATGCTTAGTCAAAAATAGGGTATTATTTATTTATTTACCACAGGGGGTGTAGTGACCGATATTTTTGGTAGATAATCGGTCTGATTATGACCGTTGCCCACTACCATCTCAGCATATTTTAGCCTAATATAGTGATATTTAGGCCTGTTTCTGACTTTATCTTGTTTTATGGCAGTGCTGACTATTGCCTTTGACATGCTTTCATGTTATCTTGCTTTACAATTCATATCATCACGTAGACATAGTGATGTGTAGACTTGAAGGGGCTTGCCTATTGGCTTTGGCATGATCTTATGTCTTCTTGCATTCTAATTTTGGCTCTTTGCAGGAGTAGAGGCCTATGCTTGAGCAACTCCATATTCTAAACTGCTGCCATCTTCTGGGCCTCTTTAGGTGAGAGGTTATATTTTAGTTTCATGTGTTGTTCACCAGCAGTGAACCAGAGAGAACCGGTTCTTAATCAGAGGAATGTGCTCATTCGATGCCGGAGTCATAGCAAAACGCTTGGCCAGCTGCTTGTTGTGCTCTCTTGGTACGAGGTGGTACAGGAATCCAGTGAGAACTGTAGGCGGAGTTTGCTAGAAACTTCGATGGAGAGCTGCATTCTATATTAGAGAAAGGGGGTCGGAGAGAGGGTGAGATGCTGGTCTGGTAATTCTGGCGGTCTGATGATACATCACGGTGCAGACGTGCAGTCGTGTTTGTTGAACAGAGAGTCCTGACCCAACCAGAGAGGGAAAGAGAGACGGACCCTTCTTCAGATGTAAAGATGCCTACGATCATGGTGAGGTGTTCCATGTATATCTAACTTTATCTAACTATGTCTTTTATTTTCAGGCTCTATGTATATGTATGTGTTGGTGATTGCTACACATGTCTACTGTGATGTTTAGTTATTTCTTTCTTTTGTCATCCTATTATCATGTAATATAATAGTAGGATATAATCGAGCATATAATTTGTCTTTATTCCTTGTGAAGGAAGGTCAGGCCCCTTTTTTACCAAGTATTTATAGAGGGATGGGCGATTCCCCTCTAATGGTTAATTGTTGATACGGAAGGGAAATTTGCTCCTTGCAGGGATGTCTAAATTCTAATTATTCTATCTAATACATTGCTAGGAGGAGCATGCGCTGTGTACCCTCTCGGATGGGGAGGTGTTGTGATTTGCTGTGTACCCTCTCAGATGGGGAGGTGTTGTGACTTGTTGTTATTTGCGAGCTCCTCTGCAATGGTTTTATATGTTGTTCGTGTTTATTCCTTTCTTAGGTAAGTATTGTGAAATGTGGTGTCTTTCTGGATTCTGAGAAAGTTTGTGGTAAGTAATGGCCTGGTGACTGACAGAAGCACCAAAACATACAGAAAAGCAGGTCATTACAGGGGGCCCTCGTCCGACTCTTACTTGTTGTTCTGATGTTTTCCAAGCCAATGATTCACAAACAACAACAAATTATTAGCCGCGAGCAGTAGACTGATGCAGCAGTCACAAAGAAAGTGAAACGCGAGCACTGCAGTGCACCAGGGCACCTTCCCTGACTGCAAACATCCCTGTCCAGAGAACATTACTGGGAGTTGTGGCCTAAATCTGCAACCCAAGACCTGTTTACAGCAATACCTTTAAAGGCCTGGAGTCTGACACGGGCTGATCGCCGGCTCCACAGCGCAAGGTTATTGTTGAAGTGTCTTTTCTCTTCGAGCATAAGAGGAAACTGCACAATGGATGGTCTTTCTGCAGGGTCCCTGTGTGTGTGTCCTGCCACCTTTGCTCAGTCGAATCACTGACACGGATGCCACAGCAGACGCAGGTCTATTCATGCGCCAGGCACTGCACTCTGCAGGGGGTCACGAAGAGGCCAGTCCATGTTCATGACACTGCGTTGAGAAAGGTCCCATTAAAAACTCATGAGGAAATTCAGCTAAATGAAAAACTAGCATGAAAAAACTAAAGTGTCTCTCTCAGTTCTGTGATTGAGGTGGTTCACTTCAGTGTTAGGCATGCGGATAAATGCTGAATGAATGAAAAGGATTGCAGAACTCTAGTCTGTCGGGTGGATGGTCTGGGCGTGCCTGCTTCACTGAAGATGAGCAGATTATGTAGTGATTTCATTACACCCCGGGATTTTTATAAGTGGGATAAAAAAATGGGGGGTCTCTCCAAGGGGTGTGACAGATGTAATTAAGGGCGTGCCTGTTTCACTGAAGAGTAACAGATTATATAAGTGATTCCACTATACACCGGTGCACACGGAGACCGCTTGATAGGGTGTGAACTCCTGCACTCTACAGCCAAACCCAGGGCTTTATCAGCTCGGTCATGCTTCCTATGATCTCAGCAATGCCAAGCGTCCTTTAGAAGAATGAAAGGGAAGAGCAGCATTCCAAGGTATCCTTCTTGGAGCCTAGAAACTGAGGGGTGTTCAGAAGCACCATTTATACGGAGAAATGGTGTTATCTACACATCTATTCACTTTTGCAATGGGTTTACAAGGCTGAACAGAAATTATATCTCCCACCAGCAATCATTGAAGCCGTCCTGCTTCTGCAGCACTTGACAGGGCAGGTAGGTAGTGGTATTAAGGAGGCCGAGAGGTTTGGGCTCACACGCATCCTGTTGCTTCTGATGGAGCGAGGATCTAAACAAAAATTTTGAGGTTTTCGTGACTCCGAGATTGTGATGATGTACACATGCGCGACTGAGCTCGAGAGAAGTGCAAGCAGCCTGTGCCTGTACAGCGTGGTTCAAGGTCAGCGTGGCCTGGAAGTTCGAGCTGGTGCCAACAATTTGCATGTCCGCATCGTGAGCATGGGAAAATAATGTGAAATAACAATTTAAAGGACACAAGCGGAAAGAACTGCTAAAGGACAATTTAGACTTTATTTTTGGATTATAACGAAGACTTGGCGGAAATATGGACAATGAGGAGATGAGATAATGCTCATCCACCCCTTGATTCAACCAATAAGAATGAATGAAGACCCTAAAAGTTACCAATCTTAGATAGATAAGTTAGGGAAAAAGGGTATAAAAGAGGGCGTTTGGAAGTAAGAAAAAAGCTTGCTTTTCGATTTTATTTCGCACCACGACATGCTGTCGGATTGAAGAACATTTCTTATTGTGCAAAGGCTTTGACATTTTTCTGGACTTTAACTTTTTGAATGGGTGCGGAGTACTGATGGGAGGTGAACATCAAGAAAGAATAGAGAGGTGGTTTTTGGGAACTATTCTGTCCTTATGCTGATGTCCGTGTCCTGGAATCTTGGTAATATGATTTTTACTTATTTTCCTGAACTGTTATGCTAATAAATATAAATGTTTTGAACTTAATTTCTCTTTCTCTCTAGGTTATTAAATGTTTAAATGATTATTGAAATAAACTGAATAAAAGTAAGGTCATGTTAGGAGATTTAATCTCTAAAAAAAATTAAATACATGGAGAATTAAGCTGGTCTTGTTATCCATTAGTTAACTTTTACTAGCAGATCCATTGACAATAAAGGTGGGGTGTTTTAATGTTTCTTGAAATAAAACCATGGTAATATCGATAAACTGCAGATGTATATAGTGTATAAAATGTTAGTATGAAATAAGACACTCCGCTTAAATCCAGCAGCCCTCCTCTAATCTTCACCAATCCCGGGAGTAGGATGAATGTGTGTATGAATGACTCGCGGTGTTATGGGCCCCACTGACGAATAATGTGTGTACATCTCCCAGGGAGTACGGTGTTGGTTTGCAGGTGTTTTCTGGAGCTGCGCTGGATCAGTTTTTCTTGGTAGCAGAGCATTGGTTGCTATAGGTTAACTAGGATAAGCAATGTATAGGGCAATGTATGTAGAGTTTTGATGTACAGAATTTATGACTAACATTATATGTTGAGTCTGTATTGTGCTATATGTAGTCTGGAATTGAGGCTTCTGGGAAGTAGGAAGCTGGTTACTCTGCCTTGGAAGAGGAAGTGTGGCATGTAAGTCGCACACGTGTGGCATCTAAGTCATACATCACATAGTCTGTTTTCAAAGTGGTGACATTGTTGTATGTTACAAGTTTAGGGACCGTTACGTATAAAAGTGGTGAATGTATAGCGAAGGCAACCTATAACATTTTGGGTTTAAGCAAAGGAATCATTGCGTATTCTGACTTAAAACTTATCCCTGAGAGAGTAATAGAGTTTCACCTAAGCTTCAGAGAAGGGTAAAGTAGAGGGATGTGCTACTTTATCAGCGAAACTAAAATTCTGTGGTAGAGAAGAGGTAAGCGCTGTCTACTGGAAATACAGAATACTTGTGCGATTGAGGGAACTATCACTTTGGTTTTAGTGAAACAGACAAATAGAGATGTTTTATGTCATTACTAACTGATTTTAGTTGTATAAAAGTGTAAATAAGTGTGCCGATAAATTTTGTAAAGGAGGGGTCAGTTGAAGCTGCAGAAGCCGGAGCAGGGCTGACGTCAAAAGTGTCACGCTGGGATTGGTCCGCGTGAGTAGGATGGAGTAAGCGCTGATTGGTGTGTTAGCAAAGGCTGTTAAATCAATAGTTGTGAATAATTGAAACGTATCTTGTGCTGATCGGTGCGTTAGTGTGAACCGCGCTGTGATAGGTCGGTGCAGCGAAGCAGTTTGTGGAAGAGTGCGCAATTGCTTTGAAAGTCAGGAAATCATCAGAAAAATTGGGTTTTATTACAGAGAGGAATAAGAAAAACCTACATGGTTCAAAAAGTTGAAGAATGTGTTTAAAAGGGATAAGGCGATAGTGACAAGAGAGGGAAAATTGCTGCCTCCACCTAAAACGCCAGCATCGTATATGATGACAAAATATGGCTACCATACAGGTATATGGTTAGAAAATTTGGCTAGATATACTAAGAATGATGGTGCATTAGCATTTCCAGAGGTAGGTTCCTTTAGTTTTACTGTACTGCAAAATTTGAGAGAAAGGATGACAAAGCTTGAACCAAGACCTAGACTGACTCAATTTGAAGCATTATTTGAGTGGGAAGATGAGATGCACGAGTTGGAGCGAGAAAGGTTTGAAGAGTTCAGAGGACCAAGAGGTAGATTGCGAGGATTGTGGGGAACAACTCATGAGAGTAGAATGCGGAGATGGAGAAATGCTGATATGTGTGATGGAATGTATCCGGTAAAAACAGTTGATGAAATGGTAGGACGGAAATGTACGGAGAAAAGAAATAATGTGGAGTCAGAAAGGAAATGTTATGAGGATTGTGAACCAGAGGATGTAGTACTGGGGAGATACTAAATAGAAGACCACCTCCATACCAACCGAGTTCTGTAACTGTGACTCCAAATGCTCCACCGATGGAGGATCGATATACTGGTACCCGGAGACGATTTTCTAATTTCAGAGATCTTCCAGAAAGGGTAGAAATGAGATATGATTCTAATGCCCCATTAATGGAAACCAGACTTACTGGTACACCCAGACAAAATGATGAAAACAGAGGAAATGTAACTAGAGTAGAGAGGCAAATTGAAGAACAACCAAGTACTTCTGAATATATACGTTCTACTAATGAATTAACTGAAAAAATACAGGAACTCACTAAAAATATAGAAGCTGTAACTGTCTCAGTAACAATAGGTGCTGTAATTCCAGTGTTTGAAAACCAGAAAATAAAAGAACCGTCATTAATAATTCCTTTGAATCAAAGTTTACAAAAAGTAAGAAAAAAGGTTTATCCAGATTTTTCCAAGGTTAGGCGTACTAGCCATATGACACCGCCTGACTTGATATTTAACCAAAGTCTTCCTTATAAGTTTCCAACGGGTGCGGAATCAGATTCTGCAACACCCGAGAAAAGTGTAGAGAAAATCGACTTGTCACAAACTCCGGTAGGAACGGCAGAGCAGGAATTAAGTGATTGACTTAAAACTTTGAAAGTAAGAGACCAAGAACCTAAAGTATTAGATGTGGTTAGGCTAAAAATCGATATGGACGAATTAATAATTGGAACAATTGGAACGGATAGGTTAAAAGTATACCAAGATGATGAATTAATGTTTATGTGTAAAAGCATTACTTGGAAAGTGAAAAACCTCCATGATCGATTAGAAGGATTGGCAAGTGTACTAAATGTAGATTTTGCAAAGCATAAAGTGTTACAGAAACCTTACAGAGTAGATTTTACTGAAAAAGGTATTGACAACATGAGCACAGCTGGAAGACTAACCCAGATAAAAGAGCTAATTGTGTTGCTGAGATAATGGGGAGATGTGGATAAGTGGAAAGCTAAATGGGCAAAGAAAAGAGAAGAGAGCAATGATAAAACAACGTTAGCGTTCCCAGAGAAAAAGAACCTGTAGCAAATGAATTCCCTATGGGAGAAATACCCGGAGGAGGATATGTGCATGTTCCTTGGACTAGACAGGATGTATTGTCATTCACAAATGATTTCTCCAGACTGAGAGAAAAACCAGTGGAATGGTATCGACAGGTAGATCGATTTGTTAAGGTTTCAAAGGTACTATGGGAAGATTTAGACGGATTGTTTGACATAGTAGTATCAGCAGACCTATGGTCTGAGTGCAAAATTACAGTGGACTGGCCAAAAACTGAATATCCACGACATCCAGTAACAGGTGCTCCTGGACCTGAGGTAATGCAAATGTATGAACAAGTAATAGTGTTTCTGAAAAATAAAATTCCACCAAAAGAGACAGATTGAGTTAAAATTGACAGGACATTGCAAGAGTCAAAGGAGTCAGTACATGCATTTTATGAGAGATTGTTATTAGTGTTTAATCAGTACAGTGGATATGAGGAGTTGAATGAAAAAGACATGAGTCATTTTGCATATCGCTTTGTGTTTGGATTAAGACCAGAAATAGCAGACATGATTAAGCATAATTTGATGGGGTGGCAGTCATGCTCAGTAGACGAGGTTTTGAGACATGCAAAATACTGTAGTGATGAGATTGAGGTTAAGCAAAGAAAGCTTAAAGAGAAAGAAATGTGGGCACAGGTAAAAGTGGCTGAACATCAAGTAGCTCAATTAGAGAATAAAAGTTCAGAAGGAGGTCAAGGAAGAATGAAAGGAAATTTTAACAAAACAAAAGTAATGGGAAATCTGGATGAGGCTAAGAAAAAGTTTCCTTGTCACAATTGCGGCAGGTTAGGGCATTGGAAGAAAGAGTGTAAGTATAAACCAAGAGTTAATTCCGAAAATACATCATTGAATCCACAGGTGCAGAATGAGGTAATTCAACAGTCATCGCTACAGCAGCAGGTAGTTCCCCAACAGAGTCAGGTGCCACAACCTCCACTTCCACACAGTGTAAATCTACAGAAATACAGTGCAGAGACAGGATTGTGCGGAGGAGAACAGGTAATAAGATCACCTAGAGTGAATGTGAGTTCGCAGTATTGGTTGAAGGAAGATGGGAGTGAGTCAGATGACAGCTTCTGGCGGTGCCTGAGAGAGGGAGAAGAGTGCGTACTTGGCCCCACTCTAGAGGTAGATAAATCTGGTCCTTTTGTGAATGATATAAATGTGACCTTCCTAGTGTACACAGGTACTACCCGTTCTACTGTTAGATCAGTGGCAGTCCAAAATCTTCCTCTCTCTTGTGACAGCATCCAAGTTGTAGGTGTAGCAAATAGACCGATCAAAACATCCCTAACAAAACCAGTGGAAGTAGCAATTGGAAACTTCAAAGACATGCATCGATTTGTAGTCTGTGACAGTAGTCCTGTTAACCTTCTTGGTAGGGACATTCTGTGTAAAATGAAATGTGCCATTTACTGTTCACCAGATGGCATTTAGCGTCAAACCCCAGACGAAGATAGTTTGTATAAAATGACTATGTCACTGTTAGAATCAGAAAAGTGTGGTATGTTTCCTGTATTTGACAGAGAGAAGATACCTGTTGAATTGAAAGAGTTAGTCAAATAACAAGTGTGGGATTTCACAGGAGAAGATATTGGGCTAATGAAAGATGTAGATCCTGTGAAAGTTTCTGTAAAAGAAGTAGTGAGTTACCCAAACATTCCCCAGTACAAAATTAAAGCAGAAATAATCGAAGGAATAACACCAATGATAAGCAAAATGATTGAACAAGGAATTTTAAGAGAAATAGTAAGCAGTCCATTTAATTCACCTATAATGGGATTGAAAAAGCCTAATGGAACGTTCAGAATAGTACAGGATTTGAGAAAGATCAATGAAATTGTTTTCCCATGTTGTCCAATTGTGTCAAACCCAGCAGTAATCCTGTACCAAATTCCACATGATGCAGAATGGTATACAGTCATTGATCTTTGTAATGCGTTTTTTACTGTTCCATTACACCCTGATAGCCAGCCAATATGTGCTTTCCAGTTCGGAGTCCGTATTTTGGCATGGTGCCGAAATCCTCAGGGGTATACTGAGAGTCCATCTATCTTTAATCAATCGCCCGCGGACCTCAGCCCCCCATGACGCCGCCCCTGGGGCCCACCTGAGCCTCCGCGGCAGCATGTCGGAGCCCGCCGCCGGCGGGAGTGCCGCCGGGGCCGCTAACGCCAACAACGACCCGCTGCCCCATGTGGATCCCGGGCCCTTCCCACAGCCACACCGTCTGCCCTCGCAGCACCTCCCCAGCAATGTCCTGCTTTCTTTTCCAACACGCGTAGTCCAGGCGGCAGATATCACAAGAAGGGACCCCGAGGGCCCCCCACCTCCCGTCCTGACTCCTCTCCCCCGGGCCGGGGGCCTCTCGCTGCAGGAGGCGCCTGCCGTGGTCCATCGAAGGATGAAGGTCTGGGCGGCCCCGGGCGAAAACGGAGGGGACTGCGGCACCGGCTGCCGGGCGAGGAGGAGAGTCAAGCCGCCCCTGCTGCTCATGAGTACCGTGCGCGCAATCCAGTGCTACAGCGCACACACTCACCACAAATCACCCGGCACCCAACTCCTGCAGACTTCCTCCACCACCAGGTGCAAGCACTGCTCTCACAAGGGCCCCAAACAAGAGGGCTCTCTGGGTTCCTCATTGGACTCTTGACTTTGGTGACTTTTGTGTATCCAGACATTTTTGGAGATGGTCCCCTTCCCGCCACGGACTCTCATGGACTTCTTTACTTTTGCTTTTGTCCTGGCTGCCATTTTGCTGCTGCTCTCGGCCGCTTTTCTCTGGACCCCGACGCACCATCTTGTCCATTCCCTCGTCTTTTACCCTTTTCCCTAGTTTCCCCCTTGACGATCCTCAAATGTTTCTTCCCTTTTCTGATTTGCCTTTTCTCCATACCCTTGTATCCCTCCCACCCTCCCTTGGTGCTCTGACTGCATCCCCCCTCCGACCCCACTTAATGGAACTCTGGTTTTCTGTTTTTTGGTTTTTGTTTGTTTTTTCCCTGAGAAAATCTACTATGTGTATATATATGTATATAGAGATAACTCTAATCACTAGTATATGCAGTAGACCTTTGTACTATCTACCATTCCTATGTTACTCTTAGAGTATATCCATTCGTATCTCTTCCTTGAGTGACTTTACTACTTGTACATTTGCAATTTTCCTTTCTGTTTGTATCTCCTCCTTGTGTGACTTTGTATCTTGATATTGTACATTTGCATTTTTTTCTGTTTGTATCTTTTATGTAACGCATGTAATTCTAAGTCCTTATGTTTTGCAACTGGTTCTTATGTAAAGTGCTCTGACACCTTCGGGTAAAGTTCGCGCTATAGAAAATCGCATTAAATAAAAAAATAAAGAAATCATTAGAGAGTTTAAGCATGCCTGGAGAATCAGTACTGGTTCAATATATTGATGAGCTGTTGGTGGCATCAAAAACAAAAGATGCATGTGTTTCAGACGCCATTGCATTACTGAATCATTTGGCAGACGGAGGACATAAGGTGTCCCCATCAAAGCTACAGTTTTGTCAGAAAGAAGTACAATACCTAGGTCACAAAATTGCTAAAGGAATTAGACAAGTCACCATAGAGAGAATTAAGATAATACAGGGAATGCAGCCACCAAAAACACAGAGACAAGTAAGAATATTTATTGGAATGGTAGGTTACTGTCGACAATGGATTAGTGGATTTTCACTAATAGCCAAACCCTTACAGAGATTGACAAGAGTTGATGTCAAAGATCCCATTATTGTTGAATAAAACTGAAATGGAAGCCTTTGAGCGACTAAAAAACAGTTTATGTGAAACACTTGCATTAGGAATGCCTGATTATGAAAAATAGTTTGAACTATATTGCAGTGAATGAGAAGGATGTGCATTGTCAGTCCTAATTCAGAGACATGGTAGACTGAGAAAGCCAATTGCATATTTCTCAGCTATTTTGGATCCAGTTGCAAAAGCATTGCCAGGATGCTTAAAAGCAGTAGCTGCTACAAGTGTGAGTCTGGAACAAAGTGAAGGTATAGTTGTGGGATTTCCTTTGAGAGTATATGTACCTCATTCAGTGGAGATTCTCCTTACTAGGACAAAGACACCGTTCCTTACCAATAACAGAATGACAAAATAAGACAATTCTAGGTGCAGATAATGTGACAATTTCACTATGTGTGAATGTAAACCGATCTACACTGTTACCTGATGTTGTGGATGCTGAAGTAAGAAATGAAGTTGATCATAAATGTTTGGATGTTCTTGATTACTGTACCAAGCCAAGACCTGACATTAAGGATGAACCATTGCCTGAGTCTGATTATGTAATGTTTGTTGATGGTTCATGTCTGAGAACAGATGAGGGTGTTCTGAGTGCTGCATATGCTGTATGCACCGTGGCAGATGTCCTGGAAGCATCTTGTTTGATAGGAATTCGTTCTGCTCAAATAGTAGAATTGATTCCTTTGATCCGAGCATGTGAACTAGGAAAAGAGATAAGAGTTACCATAGTGACTGACAGTCAATATGGCTTCGGGGTTGTCCATGGTTATGGTCAACTGTGGTCCCAAAGAGGTTATTTGACTTCTGCAGGATCCCCCATTAGAAATGCTGAATTTGTGAAAATGTTGATTGATGCAGTCCAGTTACCTGATAAAATTGCTGTTTGAAATGTGCAGCTCACAAGAAGGGAGGTGACTATGTTACCAGAGGTAATCTGACTTCTGCAGGATCCCCCATTAGAAATGCTGAATTTGTGAAAATGTTGATTGATGCAGTCCAGTTACCTGATAAAATTGCTGTTTGAAATGTGCAGCTCACAAGAAGGGAGGTGACTATGTTACCAGAGGTAATCGTTTCGTTGACTCAATTGCAAAATACTGTGCTAAAAATCTTGCATCTATAAATCGGGGCAGAAAAGCTGAACATGTTTCAAGTCCTTTAATGCTAACCACAGTAGTTGAAATTGCAAACACAACAGTGATGGACAGAATGTGTATCAATGTCACACATTCACCCCAGTCCAAAGATCTGGGCCCAAATCCATCGTTTTTCCACTACACACCACCCTGGGTTAGACAATGGCGATATGCAAATCAGCGCTGACCCTGTGCCCCATGGGAACAGTCCAGTCCGAACTACAAAAGCCATGTCCTTCCCAGAACGGAAACAAGCATCCGAGGACCGGCCCGGACATTGATCCACATTCTGTCCATCACTGTTGTGTTTGCAATTACCGCTCTAAGTGTACTGGGGATGCTCAGACGTGAGTCCCAGGCACTCCACACCACTGGAATCAAGCTAGCCGGGCTGATGAGAGGTGTTACCTCGAAACCGGGCCGGTCCTCGGATGCTTGTTTCCGTTCTGGGAAGGACATGGCTTTTGTAGTTCGGACTGGACTGTTCCCATGGGGCACAGGGTCAGCGCTGATTTGCATATCGCCATTGTCTAACCCAGGGTGGTGTGGAGTGGAAAAACGATGGATTTGGGCCCAGATCTTTGGACTGGGGTGAATGTGTGACATTGATCCACATTCTGTCCATCACTGTTGTGTTTGCAATTACCGCTCTAAGTGTACTGGGGATGCTCAGACGTGAGTCCCAGGCACTCCACACCACTGGAATCAAGCTAGCCGGGCTGATGAGAGGTGTTACCTCGAAACCGGGCCGGTCCTCGGATGCTTGTTTCCGTTCTGGGAAGGACATGGCTTTTGTAGTTCGGACTGGACTGTTCCCATGGGGCACAGGGTCAGCGCTGATTTGCATATCGCCATTGTCTAACCCAGGGTGGTGTGGAGTGGAAAAACGATGGATTTGGGCCCAGATCTTTGGACTGGGGTGAATGTGTGACATTGATCCACATTCTGTCCATCACTGTTGTGTTTGCAATTACCGCTCTAATTGTACTGGGGATGCTCAGACGTGAGTCCCAGGCACTCCACACCACTGGAATCAAGCTAGCCGGGCTGATGAGAGGTGTTACCTCGAAACCGGGCCGGTCCTCGGATGCTTGTTTCCGTTCTGGGAAGGACATGGCTTTTGTAGTTCGGACTGGACTGTTCCCATGGGGCACAGGGTCAGCGCTGATTTGCATATCGCCATTGTCTAACCCGGGGTGGTGTGGAGTGGAAAAACGATGGATTTGGGCCCAGATCTTTGGACTGGGGTGAATGAGTGACATTGATCCACATTCTGTCCATCACTGTTGTGTTTGCAATTACCGCTCTAAGTGTACTGGGGATGCTCAGACGTGAGTCCCAGGCACTCCACACCACTGGAATCAAGCTAGCCGGGCTGATGAGAGGTGTTACCTCGAAACCGGGCCGGTCCTCGGATGCTTGTTTCCGTTCTGGGAAGGACATGGCTTTTGTAGTTCGGACTGGACTGTTCCCATGGGGCACAGGGTCAGCGCTGATTTGCATATCGCCATTGTCTAACCCAGGGTGGTGTGGAGTGGAAAAACGATGGATTTGGGCCCAGATCTTTGGACTGGGGTGAATGTGTGACATTGATCCACATTCTGTCCATCACTGTTGTGTTTGCAATTACCGCTCTAAGTGTACTGGGGATGCTCAGACGTGAGTCCCAGGCACGCCACACCACTGGAATCAAGCTAGCCGGGCTGATGAGAGGTGTTACCTCGAAACCGGGCCGGTCCTCGGATGCTTGTTTCCGTTCTGGGAAGGACATGGCTTTTGTAGTTCGGACTGGACTGTTCCCATGGGGCACAGGGTCAGCGCTGATTTGCATATCGCCATTGTCTAACCCAGGGTGGTGTGGAGTGGAAAAACGATGGATTTGGGCCCAGATCTTTGGACTGGGGTGAATGTGTGACATTGATCCACATTCTGTCCATCACTGTTGTGTTTGCAATTACCGCTCTAAGTGTACTGGGGATGCTCAGACGTGAGTCCCAGGCACTCCACACCACTGGAATCAAGCTAGCCGGGCTGATGAGAGGTGTTACCTCGAAACCGGGCCGGTCCTCGGATGCTTGTTTCCGTTCTGGGAAGGACATGGTTTTTGTAGTTCGGACTGGACTGTTCCCATGGGGCACAGGGTCAGCGCTGATTTGCATATCGCCATTGTCTAACCCAGGGTGGTGTGGAGTGGAAAAACGATGGATTTGGGCCCAGATCTTTGGACTGGGGTGAATGTGTGACATTGATCCACATTCTGTCCATCACTGTTGTGTTTGCAATTACCGCTCTAAGTGTACTGGGGATGCTCAGACGTGAGACCCAGGCACTCCACACCACTGGAATCAAGCTAGCCGGGCTGATGAGAGGTGTTACCTCGAAACCGGGCCGGTCCGCGGATGCTTGTTTCCGTTCTGGGAAGGACATGGCTTTTGTAGTTCGGACTGGACTGTTCCCATGGGGCACAGGGTCAGCGCTGATTTCCATATCGCCATTGTCTAACCCAGGGTGGTGTGGAGTGGAAAAACGATGGATTTGGGCCCAGATCTTTGGACTGGGGTGAATGTGTGACATTGATCCACATTCTGTCCATCACTGTTGTGTTTGCAATTACCGCTCTAAGTGTACTGGGGATGCTCAGACGTGAGTCCCAGGCACTCCACACCACTGGAATCAAGCTAGCCGGGCTGATGAGAGGTGTTACCTCGAAACCGGGCCGGTCCTCGGATGCTTGTTTCCGTTCTGGGAAGGACATGGCTTTTGTAGTTCGGACTGGACTGTTCCCATGGGGCACAGGGTCAGTGCTGATTTGCATATCGCCATTGTCTAACCCAGGGTGGTGTGGAGTGGAAAAACGATGGATTTGGGCCCAGATCTTTGGACTGGGGTGAATGTGTGACATTGATCCACATTCTGTCCATCACTGTTGTGTTTGCAATTACCGCTCTAAGTGTACTGGGGATGCTCAGACGTGAGTCCCAGGCACTCCACACCACTGGAATCAAGCTAGCCGGGCTGATGAGAGGTGTTACCTCGAAACCGGGCCGGTCCTCGGATGCTTGTTTCCGTTCTGGGAAGGACATGGCTTTTGTAGTTCGGACTGGACTGTTCCCATGGGGCACAGGGTCAGCGCTGATTTGCATATCGCCATTGTCTAACCCAGGGTGGTGTGGAGTGGAAAAACGATGGATTTGGGCCCAGATCTTTGGACTGGGGTGAATGTGTGACATTGATCCACATTCTGTCCATCACTGTTGTGTTTGCAATAACCACAGTAGTTGAGACTTGGCAGGAAGTGAGACAGATGCAGGAAGAAGCAAGTAAGGAAGAGAAAAATGTCTGGTTAACATCAGGCTGTAGACAAAGAGAAGAGGATGAAATTTGGGTTTACAAAGATGAAAGACCAGTAATGCGTGATAACATGATCTCAAATATGGCGCGAATGTACCATGGTCAAGCCCATATTGGTAGAGATGCCATGATCCACATGTTCAGACAGACATGGTATAATCCAAAGTTCAGGATGATTGCTGAGAGCCTTTGTCAGCGTTGTCTTGTTTGTCAGCAATTGAACCCAAGAAGAAAAACAGTTGTGAGTTTGGGAAACATAGGACTGGAGGGAGGTCCGTTCATACGAATGCAATTAGATTTTATTGAGCTACCACCTTGTAATCAACTAAGATATGTACTTGTGATCATTTGCCTGTTTTCTCAGTGGATGGAGGCCTTTCCTACAAGGAGGAATGATGGAGTGACTTGCAAAACTGTTGTTGCAGGAAATTATTCCACGCTACGGTTTCCTAGTAACCATTGAGACAGATCATGGAAAACATTTTCACAACAAACTAATGCAGTTGATTTGTGAAGCACTGGACATTCGTCAGAAATTGCATTATGCTTACAGACCAGAGGCTTCTGGGGTAGTTGAGCAAGTAAATGGAATCATAAAAAACAGAATTGCAAAAATGTGTTTGGCCACTGGACTGAAATGGCCTCATGCTTTGCCACTTGTTCTGATGACCCTAAGGAGCATACCTGACAAAAAGACAGGACTAAGTCCACATGAAATTCTGATGGGAAGAGTAATGAGAAAAGCATTTGTGCCAGTTGATAAACTGTTGACTATTAATGATGATATCATACTGGATTACTGCAAAAATCTGTCTGAATTGGTAACTTGTGTGTTCCATCAGGTGGGAACTGAGGCAAATTCGAAAGAAAAACATCCAGTTCATGATCTAGTTCCTGGAGATTGGGTTCGGATAAAGGTACCACGGAGAAGAAACTGTTTAGTCCCTCGCTGGCAGAAGCCCAGACAAGTCATTTTGGTCAGCAAGACTGCAGTTAAATGTGCTGGAGTGAAGAGATGAGTCCATGCAAGTCACGCCATTTGTGTGCCTGTACCTGAAAATCCACAGAACGAAGGAGAAAGCACAACTGATTCAGATTCTGAGGGTGAACCAGAGAATGATCCAGATATTGAAGCTCGACCTGTTCGTCAACATCTGGAAATATCAGATGCAAGTCCTGTGTCTGAAGGAGAAAGTGAAGCTTCTGAAGTACCAAATTCTGAAGATCGACCTGAAAGTCGAGATTTGGTAAAAACTGATACCAGTAAAGACACTGAGCAAAGTAAAGATAAAACTTGTAGTCAAGAAAATACTGAAGGACGGTCTGAAAGCTCTGAAAGCAGGAACGGGAATCTCAAAACTGGTAAAAAGGAAAGAACTCACAATGAGGATGAGCTTCCAAGTACAAGCTATGGAGAAGTTCCTAACAGAGTTAAAGAACTAACCAAAGAGAAAACAAGCTCAGAGAAAGAAGCAGACATTATAAAGTTCACCATAAATGAAACTGTAGAAAGATCTGAAACTGAATCTGATGACAGTGAAGATGAAACTCAATTGAGTTTCATCTTCACTGTCATCAGATTCAGTTTCAAGAAAAAGAGCTTGGAGAGTGGAACGTAACACTGTCGGACCTGAAACAAAGAATGCTAGCAAAGGAGATAATTGGCCTAAAGAAACTAATGGACTGAAATTTAAACTGGTTAATAAAGCAAAAGTACCAGAAGACCAAGTAAACAAAATAGCCAGTCAAAAGGAGTTGTTGGGAAAAAAGATAGAGATTGTGCAAAGTCCAAAAAGAGTGAGAAGACCAAATCAAAAATACAAGTCACCTGAATGGACATACATTGTTTTGCCTCCAATAAGTGAAGTGAATAGCAGAAAAGAAAATGTGAGTTGCCAAAGTGAAGAAAAAGAAAGTGAGTGAAGTGTAACTCAAAAGAAAGAAAAGAAGTACCTAAATTGGGAGACTGTGAAACTGTGAAAGAGAAAAGAGGAAAATAACAAGAATTTAAAAATGTTTGATAGTAAGGACACTCTAAGTGCAAAGATAAGGTTTAAAAAAGACAATATAAGGGCAGAAAAGATTGTGGAAAGTGCTGTGTAAAAAAGAAATGGCTACTAATGATGTAACTAAATCGAAATGTACTATCTTTAGAAAATGGTGTAGAATGTGGTTAATATGTACTGGATTACTAATGTTGATAGGGTTGATTTTAGCCAATATTATTCCTTTCAGGCCAGATTTTGAAAAAGCACAGGCAAATGAGAGTGTAAAAGAAAAGAATTATGAGTCAAAAGGTGAAAAATTGCATGTATATAGACCTGAAATACATCAAGATAACTCGATCAGTGACTTTTCTCGTAATACATTTTCAAGGTTATTGTCTGAATATGTGAAAACTATGAATGCAAGCGACTGCTACGTTTGTGTAAAATTGTCAGTATCAGAGAGTGTGACTTATCATCATCTTCCATTAACGTATGGAGTTACATGTAGTGTATTACCTAGTTTATTTTATAGAACAGGTAAATTAGAGTATTATTATTCTAATTCTGATGATGTTTTTGCAAAAACTGAAAATTGTAGCTGAACTGAATCAAATCAAACCTGCAAAACGTTTTGGAGAATATTTTTGGGAAACACAAGAGTTGACCCATGATTATGCGTTTAAATATAATTTGACCTGTAAAATGAGAAATGAAGAAAAAGCCTTTTTGGATATGGTGGAAGAAAGGAGAAGTCAATATAAAAGAAGAGAGAAAGCAAAGCAAACTAAATCTACAATGTGGACGTTTGAGGATGATAATATAGAAGGACATAATGTGAATGTAGCTATAAATATAGATACAACATTATTAGGGAAACTATGTATTCGGAGAGATAACACTTTGTATGATAACTATTTTGTGGGAGCAAGTCAATGTGAAGATACATACATAATAAAAGGGGGTTGGGGATTTAAAGGTGGTAATGACCCGGTCTTTCCTGGGATATATGTTCTATGTGGGAACAAAGCATTATTACAGATTGCCTGATCACTGGTATGGGTCCTGTTATGTAGGCCTGGTCTTTCCCAAAAATGTTCATGTACATAGAGGAACTAATGGAATTCATGAGATAGGTAAAGCTTTAAGTCGTAGAAGAAGAGAAAGGATGATAGAAATAATAGGTGATGTTTTTGGAGCACTGATACCAGCAGTGGGTATATCCTTTAATGCAAACAGAATTCATAAACTGTCAACGATAGTAGATCGTTTGTCAACAGATACAGCTGGAGGATTTTAAATACCGAAATGGTTGCTATGAGTGCTATGGTGATGCAAAATCGACTTGCTCTTGATATAATTTTGGCAAAAGAAGGAGGAGGTTGTGGAATTTTAAAGGTACAACACTGTTGGACTTACATTCCAGACAAAAGTCAAAACATTGAAAGATATATTACAAATCTTACAGAGTTGCATAGGGAAGTTGAACCACTGGAGGCTGATGGTGTTCTTGAGAAACTTGGCAGAAGTTTTTCAGCAGTTAGAAATTGGTTTTATGAAATAGGTAGATCCATAATAGGGAAGGTACTCATTCCAGTAACAGTAATAATTGTAGTAATTTTAATTTTAAGATTAGGTTGTAAACTCAGAAAGAGAAGGAATATTATATAGTCTATGAAGAAAGCATTTGAAGAAAAACAGGACAGGGAACGTGAAAAAGGTGACATTGAGATGTAAGAGTTCAAAGAGAAGCTTTATCAGGACAAAAAGAAACTAGAAGTAACTATAATATAACTCATACTAATTGAAAGAATTTGAAACATGTTTAGATAACATTTTCGAAATTTTGGGTGTTATTTGGTGATAAATCACCAAAGGAGGGAGTTGATAGAGCGAGGATGAAAACCAAAATATTTGTACACCCCTCGTGAAATCACTTCCCCATAACAGTAATATGAACTAATCGTGTGGTTTTGAAAATAACCAACATAGAATAGAATGCACACACAAAAATATACGGGGATACTAATTTGCTTATGTTGCGAATAATAACTTACTAATTAAGTGAAGTTGTTACACTTATCCCATGCGCAAATGTCACAATCTAACTAAAATCTGTGTGTATATGCTTTCTGTATGTCTAAATGTGGCAGAAATGATGGAGAATGGTGAGTAAACCATGCTTATTTGTTGCTAAAACCGCTAGGTAATAAGTAACTGGGTTACCTTAGAATGGGGGGAGATAAACAGAAGGGCTATACTTCGAAAATTAACGTTTGATTGTGTTTGTTTCTATAATAGTTCCCATTATGGCCTATGCGGCCTATAAAAAGATGGAGATTTTCGTGACTCCGAGATTGTGATGATGTACGCATGCGCGACTTAGCTCGAGAAAAGTGCAAGCTGCCTGTGCCTGTACAGCGTGGGTCAAGGTCAGGGTGGCCTGGAAGTTCAAGCTGGTGCCAACAATTTGTTTGTCCGCATCGTGAGCATGGGAAAATAATGCGGAAAGAACTGCTAAAGGACAATTGAGACTTTATTTTTTGATTCTAACGATGACTTGGCGGAAATATGGACAATGGGGAGATGAGGTTATGCTCATCCACCCCTTGATTCAACCAATAAGAATGAATAAAGACCCTACAAGTTACCAATCGTAGATAGATAAGTTAGGGACAAAGGGTATATAAGAGGGCGTTTGGAAGTAAGATAAAAGCTTGCTTTTCGATTTTATTTCACACCACGACATGCAGTTTGATTGAAGAACATTTCTTATGGTGCAAAGACTTTGACATTTTTCTGGACTTTAACTTTTTGAATGGGTGCAGAGTCCTGATGGGAGGTGAACATCAAGAAAGAATAGAGAGGTGGTTTTTGGGGACTATTCTGTCCTTCTGCTGATGTCCGTGTCCTGGAATCTTGGTAATATGATTTTTACTTATTTTCCTGAACTGTTATGCTAATAAATATAAATGTTTTGAACTTAATTTCTCTTTCTCTCTAGGTTATTAAATGTTTAAATGATTATTGAAATAACGTGATAAAAGTAAGGTCCTGCTAGGAGCTTTAATCTCTAAATAAAAATTTAAATAAATGGAGAATTAAGCTGGTCTTGTTATCCATTAGTTAACTTTTACTAGCAGATCCATTGACAATAATGGTGGGGTATTTTAATGTTTCTTGAAATAAAACCATGGTAATATCGATAAACTGCAGATGTATATAGTGTATAAAATTTTAGCAGGAAATAAGACACTCCGCTTAAATCCAGCAGCCCTCCTCTAGTCTTCACCAATCCTGGGAGTAGGATGAATGTGTGTATGAATGACTCGTGATGGTTTGCAAGTGTTTTCTGGAGCTGCGCTGGATCATATCCTATTGTTACTTCGATGTGTAGCACCTTGAAGCTGGCCTAACAGTCACCGTTTGCGCATTTACAAACCCTGTCTGCTGCAGTACACTGCAAATGTCCTCCCAATCCCCCTCCCCATGTTTGATCACCCCCCGTGTCACATATCTCCCCTTCGCATATGTGCCAATTGTAAATTGTTTTACTGCACAGAAGTCAAACCGACCAGCTTTGACAGTGCTTGTTGAACTGTAAGAGGAAAATGCGCACTGCGTGTGACTCACAAGGAATGGGTACACTTCTGGCAGGGTAGCCGTCGAAATGAGGCGACACCCCTCCCTTGCTTGCAGCACCCCTCGACATCGCCCACTGTCTCCAGGAAGCTCCAGCAAAGTGCGTCTATCTGCACAGCGGCTACAACCAAGTCCCGTCCAGGCCTCGTTGTCAGCAGGACTGGGAGAGAATACCCTGCCAGGGTCAGACTGGGGCAGAAAACGGGCACATGCACCAAATACAAGTGGCTCCCATTAGTGAAAGAGATAGCTATAAAAAGCAGGCCGCATTCTACAAATCCACCCAAATACCTATCCATACAAATATGCTAATGAGGAAGAAGAGGAAATATTTGTTGTTGTCGCTAGGGCATCTGTTCACCTGCATTGATCAGCAATCCCAAATTTCCAACAAGAAATGTAAAATCAGCATAAACAAAAGCAAAACCGTTACTGCAAACAGAAACAAGAAAGTACACAAACACTTGCTGTTTATTTTCAACATTACTGAATGCAAGCCAATGCAAATGTTTATGGTCTCTGACCGCACACGCACCTCTCTGCTCCATGTCGTGACTCGTGAGGCCGGATGCTGTGGTCTCGTTTGCACACCCATACACGTCATTGCAGCCTTTTCTGTGTCCAGAGTGACACGCGTGTATAGTTCCTGCAGTCCCTCACACCCCCGCTCCACCACAGAGTGCCCACCTGCTCGATGCACTCACTTCTAACAGACAGGAGTTCCTGGGTGACGGCCTGACATGGGCTGTGCGGATGTTCTCCAGACGCGCCCTGTGTGTTCAGCTGCCCACTACTCTGTCTAGCACGCGACCTAGAAAAGTTGCTATTAAGAGTCTTAAGACTAATAACTAGGCACGACTAACAAGGTCTGTGTACAGTGCATGAGGTCTGTGTACTGTGCGACTCGTGACTCCTCGTCGTGTGGCCGCGGTGCTGTGACGTGCCGGACTGCGCTGCGAGTATGGTCACTACTGCCTGGCTACACATAAGCCACAGTGATTGGCCATACAAATGTGGCAGTGACACCACCCACGTGCAGCACCCATACATACATACAGGCTGCGCGGTCTCAGCCAATTCTGGAGCTGCATTATCAGTGCCACTGCGCCACAGTGCCTGGATTGGCTATGAGCAGGGTTACTCCCCGCCCATAATGAGACCCGAGGGGCTGCGGTATGAAGCAGCACCCTCGCGTCCCTCGCCTGTCGCAACTTTAAAGGGAAGGTACTAATGTGCGCATGTTCGGGCTGGCCATAAAAATGACCGCCCCAAAAACGGACATGCGCACTGCTGTGCTGTTATTGCCACGCTCACTCAAGCTGCCACAGCCCCGCCCCCACCCTCTTCAGCGCCGGCTGGTCCGATTGAGTCAGGCTAGTCCCGGTAGCGAGACTGCGCTGAGAGATAACTTTTGTTTTTTTTACTGACTAAGATTGAATTCAATTTTAGTGTGACGGTCGTTTTAGTGTGACGGTCGTCCATGTGGCTTAGTGGGGCAACGCCCCCAGTGGACACACCGCCACTGTTGACTAGGACTCGCCCAGCTAAAGGAAAATTATCAGACAATTTTTTTTCTTTTTTTTTGTGGTAGTTTTTATATAGCGCAAACTCGAACCGAAGGTATTGGAGCGATTTACTTGGGCACCATTTATATACAGAAGGACGCATTCATTAGGTCGAGCCTAGGCAGCGCTAGAAGATCTGTTGTATGTCCTTTGTGGGATCTGGAGATAAGTCCCAGGACTTCTCTGCTTCCACCTTTGCTTCAGGACTTTTTTTCTGTTCAACTGCCTCTATTTAACTGTTTCAGAAACGACCAGTAGAAGTCAGTAAAATACCAGAATTGCATTCTGCTTAGGGACTTTCAGCCTGATTCATGAAGCTAAATTGCACTCGCAAAGGGCAAGATTCTCAGAATCTTGCCTTTTGCGAGTGCAATTTTGGCATTTGGGATTCAGAATCCCAAATGCAAAAATCGCTAATGAAGAATTAGCTAATATGCGAGGATTAGCATTTAAGGAATCTCTATTAGAGATTCCTTAAATGCTATTCATGACACTTTCAAAAATTGCGATTTTGCAAATTTGGGCCGCTATTTACCGAGAGGTCAGACCTCTCGGTAAATAGCAAAAACTTAGAAAAATGCTTTTAAAAGCATTTTTCTAAGTTGCATGTTGCACACACACATGTCCTTTGGACATGTGTGTGCGCAACACCTGTTCAAATGTGCATTTTAGGGGTGCTACAGGGTGTCCTTTGGACACCCCTGGCACCCTTAAAATCGCTATCTTATTTGCGAGTAGTAAATTGCTACTCGCAAATAAGGGATACTCCCCATTCATTCCTATGGGCCTTTTGGCCCATAGGAATGAATGGGGAGTTATTCCTTTTTTAGCGATTAGCAAATTTCTACTCGCAAATAGAGAACATGTAGGAATCGCTATTTATTTAGCAATTCCTACATGAATACCGTTTTGCGTGTCCTCAATAGCGAGTCGCTATGATTCGCTATTAGGGCCACGCAAAACGGCCCGTACATGAATCAGGCTGTTTCTTTTTTAGGTCTCGCCTAGGCAGCGTACATGCGCTGTCTCTCCAAGACATCAAGTAATCTGTTTCGGGTTGAAACTCCGCCTTTTGCGGGAAATTTCTCCTGACGTTTGACACTTGTAAACACTGGCATTGCTTTTCTTAGAGGGATTATAATTGGCTGTAGATCTGCTGCATCACTTCCGTTTATTCTGGAAGCAGCACCGCCTAACTACAGTTTCTGTCCGCTCTTGTGGTTAATGTGTGGGAAGGAAACTTTCTTAACCATCCACAGACCGAGAAGCCCACACCCAGGCTTCCGCATTCACCTCCTGGTGTGCGCAAGTACAATCCACTGCAGTAGTCATGGAGCTCCTTCAAACAAGGACAGCAGCTCAGAGGGAACACACCATAACCATGTCCGCTGAAATCCTGAAGGAGTACTCTGGTGCTGCTGCAGTACTTGCAGGATGAGCAGGAACTGCAGGTGGCTCCACTGCCCTTGCTGCCTCCATCACAGCCAGCACTACACCACCGTGTCGCAGCGCTCTACAGTTCGCTCTCCTTGCTACGGACACAGTGCAGGGTTTGCATTGTTCGCGCAACTCCAGCTGCTCACAGCCGGCCCTGGCAGCAGTTTCCCAGCACCGACATGCGTTCCTCCTCCCAGTTTCGCAGTGCACGCTGCAGCCCCTCCTCCTCTTAGCCGCCTCTCCCGGTATGCGGAGTGACCAGCAGCATGGCCACCCGCCACCTCCTCAGCTTGCCTGCAGCTCTCCCAGAGTTTGCAGCTCCACACCGTGGCTGCCACACTCGACCAGCAATACCACCACAGCACCGATACAGCTCACCGCAAGTGGGTACCGCCTCATTCCAAATGTAGTGAGTGACCTGAGGGGGGGATATCCTCAGGCCTGTGTACATTACCGGCATACAGGGAGGACCTGTAATTATGGGACATGTCACACTGGTGTTGGGTAGTGGCTACAACCACGAGCGATTGGCGCTCTCTTTATTTATAGCCTCCTGTTCGCCCTGCCCAGGAGGTTCAAAGTTCAACAATGTAATGACCTACTGTTGGGATGCTTTCCAGCTTCCCTAGATTTTCTTTCATAACTTTTACTCTCATTTAAAATTAGCCTCCATTACCGCACCCGCGCTTTACCATACAAGGTTCAGCCTTTCTTTTGTTTTGCATGCAGCGGCGTGCTCCTTAAAGTTCTTTTTGCTATCCCAGCTTTGCATTAAGATCCCCCCCACTCAGCAAAAACGTAATCTTCCTCTTAAGGCTGCAACTCCTCTTCAAATCTCCCCCTCCTCCTGTAGCATTTGCTGCTTCCTATGCCATGGCACAAATGTACTGCCTGCACTTTGTAAGTGCTGCAACCCACGGACGCTAGCAGGGCTGTAAAAGTCACACCCACCTCAACAGGTCCCGCCGGCGTCAAATTAATTTATTAAGTATGTTCATCTTATTAAATGTATTTCCTCTATTTACATTGCTTTCATTTTGCACATCTGTGTTTTATTGTCGTCGCTATGTACAAATGTTGTTGATTGACTGCGCTCGATTAGTGTGTTATTTAACATCTTCCCTGCTCTGAAGTGTGTGTATTGTGTTTATTATGTGGGTTTAATTAATTGCATTATTGCACAGTGTGTGTCTTTATGTGTCCGTGTTTATGTCTAATGCTTATTGGTTTCTGTGTGTGTGTTTTTTTTGCATCTGTACGTGTTTGTGTCTATAAATCAAATAAAAAATTGATTTCAATGTGTGAGAGACTGTGTGTGTCCATGTGTGTTTGGGGAAAGCCCCACTCTCGGTTCTTGTTGATTGCATAGAAGCTCCAGGGACGTAGGGGAGGATGTGAAGTCCCAGGAGAAGCAGCCGTTTCCACTCTGGGTATCACTCCCTCCGAGACCCTGGATCCTGGAAACAGGCCATTCCTCACACGTGCATGTGAACCATCTATCTTTTTTTCTTTTAGGAGTAGGCAGAGGTGCTTGGGACCATTGCCCGCTCTTAAAAAATGCCAGCACCCACATTCACAAAGGGTAATAGGTCCCTAGGGGACCCTTTTCCCGTTTGCCAATGGTGTCCCATCTCCTTCACAGTCGGTAAAATATGAATGTTTTGCAACCGCATTTTGGTTGTGAAACATTCATACATGTTCCTGCGACTCCCTATTAGGAAAGGACACCGTTAGAATGCCCCTTCCTAATACAGACTCACAAACTTTATTTTGCGAGTCGGTAATAGGTTACCAATTTGCAAAATAGGGTTAGTACAAAGTAAACAACTCTTTAGGGTCGCAAACGGCCCAATTCTCCGTTTGTAACCGCTAAAACATGTCGTACATGGGGTCCTTAACATATATATATATATATATATATATATATATATATTCACTGAAAAAACCATAGGTTAGAGACCATATATAGTTAGCTGGACATTTTATTGACACAAAACCAATGAAATTCCATATATAGTTAGTTGCACTAACTATATATCGCGCACCCACAATCCACTGCTGATGATGTCACATATTACATCATTCATGACATGGTCAGTGACATCACTGATGACATCACTGATGACATCTCAAATGACATCACTGATGACATCACTGATAACAACAATCAGTGATTTTTTGTTTCTGTAAAGTTTAAATATGTCTTACATATTGAAGAATGAGTGGATGTGTAAGTGTCTGGACGAAGGATTTAGTAGGTGCATGACTGACTGTATGAGTGAGTGATTAAATGTGTCTCACTGAGTGCATGGGTTAGTGACTAAACTGTCTTAATTTGTGCATCATTATGTCTGTTGTTCTGTAAACTGCTGCATGTGTTGATCAGTAGCTATATGACTAACTATATGGGTTATTGATTGATTGCCCAAGTATTTGTATGGGAGACTGAGTGTGTGTGTGGCTAGCTGGGAGGTGTGTGACTCTGTGCAGATCAATGTGTACTTGTATCAATGATTGTATAAGAAGGTAAGTATGTGTTAGTATATGTTTGAAAATGTAAGGTGCTCTATGTTTAACTGTATAGACAAGAAAATGGAAGTATCATTGATTCTTTACAGGACTGACTAGGTGTGTGAGTAACTCCATGGATGAGTGGCAGACTGTGAGTGTCTGTATAGGTGTATGAGTGCATATGATAGTGTTGTAAAGATGAGTGATTGTATGTATGAATGATTGTATGGGTGAATGAGTGAAGGTGTGTGTAGACGTAGCAATCAGTGAGTGCGTATGTAGTAACAAGTATTGGTGTGTCAATGGTTTCAAAAATTATACTCTGTATTTAACACTGGGTGAAACAGAGGTTATATTAAAATGTGAGGAGATGCATTGTATTGTCACATGAATGATATCATCAGTGATGTGGTCATTGATGTCAAATGAGATGTCATCAGTGATGTCATTTGAGATGTCATCAGTGATGTCATCAGTGATGTCACTGACCATGTCATGAATGATGTAATATGTGACATCATCAGCAGTGGATTGCGGGTGCGCGATATATAGTTAGTGCAACTAACTATATATGGAATTTCATTGGTTTTATGTCAATAAAATGTCCAGCTAACTATATATGGTCTCTAACCTATGGTTTTTTCAGTGAATTTTCAAGGTTTTGTAAATGCTAATTCCTAAATATATATGGTCTATAACCTATGGGTTTTTCAGTGAATTTTCAAGGTTTTGTAAATGCTAATTCCTAACTATATATGGTCTATAACCTATGGTTTTTTCAGTGAATTTCAATGGTTTTTTAATAGCAAATATCATAAGCTGTCGAATGTCAAGTACGTGGTAAGTAAAAACATTTTCGTGTTTATGCACACTGATCTGCTTTGAATGCTGCCCCCCACCCCTCATTTCTATTAGGAGTACTCTCTCTTTGCATATAGTGAAGGGTAGTTAACGCAGGCCTTTGCCCCCGTTGTAATCCGTCGTGCCTGCTTCTCTCTCCATTTGATTGATTGTTCTCTTTGGTTCATTCTCTATTTACAAACAAGCACAGAGTCGCAATACTCTGTTTAGTCTTTGCAGATAGCGAAAAATCGTGTAAAAAAACAAAAGGAATCGAGCAAAATCAGTAGGCCACTAATGGGATCTCTTTTTGACCTCGCTAAAATAGAAACATTAGGAACAACCTGTTGAAAATAGCAATGTGTATGTACATAAGCGGCGTTCATTTGTGTTCACAGTACCCCTTGTTGATTGTTTGAATCGAGCATTGAATTGTTTGAAGTTGGTTCTCTTAAGGATCTTCTCTGCCTGCAAACGAGGAAGAATAGGAATATTCTCTCTCCCTTTGCAGATAGTGAAGGGTAGGTAACGCAAGCCTTTAACACGTCGTACCTATTTCATTCCTCATTGATTGATTGATTGTCCGAACATTGACTGTTTGGGAATTAGTTCTTTTTGGAGGTATTCCCTGTTTGCAAATAAACGTAGGAAAATCTTTGCAAGTAGTAAAAGTGTAGGTAATGCGGACCTTTCTCCCCCGTTGTAATCTGTCATGCCTATCTACTCCCCACTGATTGATGCACCGGTTTCACCCGGACCATTTACTAGAGATAGGTCATCTGGCCCAACAAGAGAGCACCCCTAGTGAAAAGGACATATGCAATAATAACGAAGTGATCACTGTATCCTGTTAACAGAAACTTTAGCATGAAACAACCTGGAAAGAAAAGAATAGGAAAACGAAAATCAGTAGGCCACTGATAAACTTTTTATTAAATAACAAACAAAGAAACGATAACAATACGTAATGATAAAACCTATTATTGTCCTAGAAACAAGAAACGTTAGAAGTAAGCCCGTAATAAGAAACCTGAAAACATCGCCCCTCACTGCCCCAAAACGTGTCTGTCCCACCGCCTGCCACGGCCAAATAACGGCAAACTGGGAAAGATAGAAGTCAGCAGACATCCGCCCCATTCTAGAAACTTCCAAAGGGCAACAGGTTTTCGGCTACGCCCAGCCGGAAGCAACACATATAAGGCGGGTCCTGCTGCCACGCCTCGGAGATCATCACGTAGGGTGTAGCCGGAGGAGAGGCCGAGGCCGAGGCCAGCGGGACCTGGCCAGGGGGATTGACAACGCTGGAGAGTTGCAGGGGGGGGAATGTCCGTGTCCTCGACCCTCCCCTCTCTCTCCCAGTCCGGCCGCGGTGGCCCTTGACAGTTTCAGGTAGTCCCGCCACATTCTCTACCGGTCCGGCCACCAACGGCCGGGGCCGATGGGATCCGGCTGCAGCCGATAAACCAAGGAACCCGTTCATGGGGCCAGAGCAAGGGGCGTCCGGCCGACATCCACCGGAAGCCCGGCCCGAAGACGGACGGGACATTTCTTCTTTCTTCAATAATGGCTTTGACAACACTGGGGGGGATGTCTTGCACATGCCTCCGACCCCCCCCCCCTCGTCCACATCGCCTGGTCCGGCCATAACAAATCTCAAGCGAGACGCCGTGGGGTGCACTGGGAGGGAGAGACGGTGCGAACAGGCCTCTCCCGCCTCCCCAGTGGAGGCTTCCCACCTGCACCCTCAGCGCTCCAGGCGCCCGGAAAAGGGTTCTTCCACTGTGGCGATGCTGCAATGTCTCGCCCGGCAGGGTGGAGCCCGTCCGCTCATTTGACCCCGCGATCGCCAGTAGCTACCGAACTCTCAAAATGGCGATCGACCTGGCAAGAGCGGGCCCAGCATAAAGAAATGGCCCGGTCACTGGTTGACTCCACCACCGTAGTCCTCCACGACCTTGAAGATTCTAGAGGAGCCGCGGGAGTCTCCGACCCCCGCAGACACCCTCGATGGGGAATGACTGCCATGATCGCCCGTGGAGTGACAAAACTGTATCCGCGGGACGTCGGCGCTCCCATACTGGCGCCAGCCTCACTTTGAATTACTAGAATCCTGCAAACCTCATTTCCGGTGAAAGCACACTGTGACCCGGTAGGAAAAATTGTTGCACCCCCTCCCCTTTTTGACTGATAGTTCAAACCACCGATCCTTTCCTTTGCCCTTTTACCAGAACTTTGGACTGCCTCCCCCTCTTTTACATTTTCTAGAGAAAACAAAACATTAACCACTACATTAGCATAGCAGTTGACACCAGAACTGTTTTCAAATTGAAAACCAACAACATCTTCAACAGAATCCTTTTTGTTTCTGCTGTGACGCTGCTACAGCACAGGCATTGTCCCCAGCAGTAATTCTGCAATGCCGGTAAGAATAGCTGTGGTGCCTACTGGACTCACTCACCCCCGCGGCGCCCCACGCCGTTATTTGCTGGGCGGGAACTTACTAGACATCACCTTCGTGCCATCTAGATTTCAGCGCGTTCTGCTGCCTTCGAACTATTCGCACAACAGACTGCTACTGACGACCCACCCCCAGGCAACATCTTCTGAATTTTCATAATTTGAAAGAACTAGTAACATGTCCTCATCAGGAATTTCCTCATGAAAAGTCTGCAATGATGATTCTTGTAACTCTATGGTCTCCAAACATTCGATAAATTCGCCATCAACAGATTGATCAAAAAAATCATTCAAGTCATCTCCTCCTTGTGAGAATATTTCATTATTGGTGCTGTCAATTTCAATAAATGTATTGGATAATTCAAAAGAAATTGCCACGGTCTCTTTGTTGTTTAAATGTTTTTACTGTTTTTGTTTTGTTGTATATATTTATAAGTTATTAAAGTTTTATAATCCTACTACTTTGTTGGAGTGCTATATATTTTTAATGTACTTTTTTTGTAACAAGGTAACCCAACAAGTTAGCTGCGGACCGTGGGTAAATACTATTATTCAAGAACAAGGGTCCTTAGCTTTTTAGATAAAACAAAAAAATGATGAAATATAGGCCATAATTGGAAACTATATTTTGTCACTGTCCAGCCGGACAGGACGTTTATTTTCAACAATGTAAGTCTTGTGGTTCAAAAAATAACAAGGCACAATCCTGTACCATGAAAGAAAAGAACACAAAGAGCAAAGAAGAATTTCCAGAGTGTTGGAAAACAGGCAAAAGAAAGAGCAAATGTTGGCCACTTTTCAAATCAGTGTTACATTCAAGGTATGCCAAACAACTGCCAAAACACAACAGGATTTAACACAATGGTTTAGGTTGTGAAGGCAATCTACAAAGTCGACGTTTCGATCCCTAGTGCTCAATTAATTGGGACCATCATCAGGACTGACAAATTTACAGTATTTGCCTGTCAAGAT
Organism: Lissotriton helveticus; assembly: GCF_964261635.1. Lineage (NCBI taxonomy): Eukaryota > Metazoa > Chordata > Amphibia > Caudata > Salamandridae > Lissotriton > Lissotriton helveticus. The sequence goes on along the minus strand of NC_136069.1, from coordinate 250,908,862 downwards.
AAAATATTTACAATTTTTTGACCGCCTGTAGAAATAAAAGGAGGAAAAAGCGAGAGGAAAACTGTTTTAGAAAATACACAATTTTTGACATTAAAAGAGTGTTCATTAGACCTGAAGATTGTTGGATCACCTGAGGTCACAAACTCATGTACTCGGATTCGACTTATTAGTGCTTACACATGTGATACACTCGTGGGGGGTTTTGTTTGAAGTAAACCAACGTGGTAGTGACTTGTGAAAAGCTTTATGTACTTTTAGAAAACAATGCCTTATTGAGATGTTCTGGTCGTAAAAATAAACATTGACGCGAGCAGTTATTATGAAAAAACTCTCCGTGTTTAACACATGCAGTCGGCATCCGTTGTGGGGTGATCGGAGGGGCGGGCAGTGTGGAGGGATTGAACTTACCCTGAGTCGGCGGGGAATAGCGACCCTGTAAGTGGTGGTGGGGGAAGATTGTGGGTCGTCCACCTGGAATGAAACGGGGATTTTTAGAATGAATTGCTGCTAAAGGCGGGGCTGTGTGGAGCTCAGGCTCAGGGACGCGAATTACCTTGAAGGACTCGTGAGGTCCGTGCTCCGCGTTGGGTAGCCTTGGACTGCTTTAGTTATAATCGTTCCCTGTGGGGAAACGAGTTGTGATCAGGAGATTGTTCTACCAACAGTTAGGCACACTAAAGGTTAGGTAAAACGGGACTCTCGCACTGCGGGTCTGGGCGGATTCTTACCTTAAGGCGAGGTTTTCTCAATATGTCTCGATCGGCATAGTGGAGGCGAGTGGAAGACAATGTCCGGTACACCGCTGGATACTCAATGGGAGCCATTGCGCTAAAGTAGGCGTGCAAGGCGTCGGTGGGGAGACGGCACCAATGGGCGCCATCTTGGAATGGGAGTAGATGGCAGGAGCTGAGCGCCATGTTGGGTGGGTCAATGCGAGGCACGGCAATTGGGCAGCCCTGTGCTACGGGGTTGGCCGGGTGGAAGGAGCGCCATCTTGGAGATGGGATCCCGTGGGCTAATTATGAGCGCCATATCGGGGGGTCAGGAGAAAGAGTGACATTTGTGCAAATGACGATATTTACAATGGTGAACAGGTGCTTACTTATTGTGCGAGTGCCAATATATTTGGTGACATTCTTTAAAAAAAAACAAAAAAAACAAAAAACTTCTCATTGTGTTTGACCAATACATAATTTGTTAGAGCAGTAAACGATTCATTGTCTATATAGTTCAAAAGGCAAATTCAGAAAAGGGCAGTAATTATTAAAGTCATTCAGAGGAGACTTGTCCAATCCTCTAGCCGGTTTAGGCCATTCCGAATGGTATCAAATTGGATCATTGTTCTTAATTCTTCCTTATTCAGTAGCTGACACAGATTACCACCTCTTGGGGGAAGTTTCACGACTTTAAGGATGGACCATTTGATGTCATTTTCAGTGTGTCCCACCGCTTTGTAGTGGTCCACACTGCCCGCCCCTCCGATCACCCCACAACGGATGCCGACTGCATGTGTTAAACACAGAGAGTTTTTTCATAATAACTGCTCGCGTCAATGTTTATTTTTACGACCAGAACATCTCAATAAGGCATTGTTTTCTAAAAGTACATAAAGCTTTTCACAAGTCACTACCACGTCGGTTTACTTCAAACAAAACCCCCCACGAGTGTATCACATGTGTAAGCACTAATAAGTCGAATCCGAGTACATGAGTTTGTGACTTCAGGTGATCCAACAATCTTCAGGTCTAATGAACACTCTTTTAATGTCAAAAATTGTGTATTTTCTAAAACAGTTTTCCTCTCGCTTTTTCCTCCTTTTATTTCTACAGGCGGTCAAAAAATTGTAAATATTTTATCTTGACAGGCAAATACTGTAAATTTGTCAGTCCTGATGATGGTCCCAATTAATTGAGCACTAGGGATCGAAACGTCGACTTTGTAGATTGCCTTCACAACCTAAACCATTGTGTTAAATCCTGTTGTGTTTTGGCAGTTGTTTGGCATACCTTGAATGTAACACTGATTTGAAAAGTGGCCAACATTTGCTCTTTCTTTTGCCTGTTTTCCAACACTCTGGAAATTCTTCTTTGCTCTTTGTGTTCTTTTCTTTCATGGTACAGGATTGTGCCTTGTTATTTTTTGAACCACAAGACTTACATTGTTGAAAATAAACGTCCTGTCCGGCTGGACAGTGACAAAATATAGTTTCCAATTATGGCTATATTTCATCATTTTTTTGTTTTATCTAAAAAGCTAAGGACCCCTTTCTTGAATAATATAAATATATTTTTAATGTGACACATAAATGTAAAAACTTTGATGTACAAAGAGTCATCCCTGGAATCTTCCGCTTCAGGCTCGGTCCCCTCCCCAATCACAATACAGGATGGTTTTCAGATAGTAGGAACACGTGTGGTGTGACGGATCTCATCGGGTGTGGGCCTTGATCTACTATAACTCCTTTGAAGAGGGGTGATTCTTTACAGCTGGGGCCATAAACTACATCTGCAGGGCTAGCTGATAGCCTGGACAATCGGACACAGAGGAAGAGGAGTGTCAGAGGGTGCGGTAGTGAATAGGGCGAAAGGGAGGTGTCGGGCGGGCACAGAGTGTGATTCTCAGGGAAGAGCAGCGCAGATGGGGAGAGGTTTATTGCCCATGCATAACACAGAGAGCGGGGGTGACCAGTGTCTGGGGAAGATGCTTGCGAGGGGGAGCCATGCTACGAATCGACAGCGTGCAGAGAGTGGGTCTGGTCAAGGCATCTAAAATGGCTGCCGTGCACGACAAAAGTGTGGCATTTCAAAAAAGGCAAGATGGCGCAAACAATGTTTTTCAACACTTCCTCATTTCCTTCGAATCGAACGTTAACAGACGTTGGTGCATATTACCAAAGTTAAGCGATATTTATCGCTAACGATGCTTACCAACGAATTTTTTACCGCTAAGCATCGTCAGAAATTATCGAAGATAAACCTTGCTATTATCAAGGTTTATCGCAAATGCGATAAAAAACGACCGCAATGCATTAATATCGCTGAAAACTCAGCGATATTCATGCATTACCGAGCTAATGCTCTTAGCCATGTTATCCACCTCCCATTGGATAACATGGCTAAGAACTGCTCAGGGCAGGTGTTAGTTTTTGGAGATATTCGCGCTTAGCGCGAATATCTCCAAAAGTTGGTAATAGGAGATATATATCTTGCATGTTGTAATGCAAATTATTGTGGTATATGGAACTCATACCATAATCTCTCAGGAAAGCAGAAACTGATCCTTTTGGGACCGCCTGAGAAGGCCTAGGGGGTGAGGGGTACTCTACTTTGCCCCCTTTTCACGTTCCGAACTATTTTATTTTACTCTCTTCTGTAATTACACAAAATAGCAGCGATAAGATGCATCAGAGACACACAGTGAGAGAAAGGAGGCCGGAGATGAAGAAGAGATGTCAAATACACATTGGAGATAATATAGTGGGAGAAGGGAAGTAAATATGAGTAAACTTACCATGTAACATAAAAATGTTGCACTCTATACTATAAGTCTCATTTTATACTACAATCACTTCGCTACAACCTCATAAATTAAAAATAAAAATGAATAATGTCTCAAACAATTTTTGATTTCTAAATATAAATTTATTCTTCTGAATTTTCTAAATTTGAAAGAACTAGTACCATGTCCTCATCAGGAATTTCCTCTTCAATCATCTCATCTGGAATCTCCTCATTAAAAGTCTGCAATGATGATTCTTGTAACTCTATGGTCTCCAAACATTCGATAAATTCGCCATCAACAGATTGATCAAAAAAATCATTCAAGTCATCTCCTCCTTGTGACAATATTTCATTATTGGTGCTGTCAATTTCAATCAATGTAGTGGAATCATTCAAGTCATCTCCTCCTTGTGACAATATTTCATTATTGGTGCTGTCAATTTCAATCAATGTAGTGGACAATTCAAAAGAAATTGCCACGGTCTCTTCATTGTGAGCCATTTTATTTTGAAATTGCTTGCTGTAAATTGCAGAAAAAAATAATCACTTTCATTTATCGTTTTTAGTAATACATAATATAAAACTAACTTTATCAAGTATTTAGTATAACAGAAGGACTGCAAATAAATAACAGAAAACATTTTTCAAATTATCTTCAAGTGTACAACATAGTTCCCCTTACAAATTAACAACTCACCTTTTTAAAAGTAGGAGAAGTGTTAGTACTGTGTAAATCAAACACCAGAAATTCACCACCAAAAATTCCTCACAAATGTACCTCAGACAGTAGTATCACAAAATGGCTGTGGTTTCCTCTCATTTGAGATATATACATAACCAATTAACTTTCATCACACACAAATACAAAACCAAAGTAACATTTTAATTGGTTCTAAATTTCAACACTTTCAAATGTGTTTTCCCCATGCAATTTTCCATAGGACATTTACATACGTCTACAGCCTGAATGGCTGAACGGAATTACACCAAACTTGGCAAAATGGTACATCAAACCTAAGAGGTCAGGAAGGATCTACTATGCCCCCTTATGGTCATTTGCCCCTTCGCTTTGGCCTCCTCTTGTCTCTCGATCCTACCGAGAGACAAGATGGCGGCCGCTACGGACTGTTTGGAATGTTTACAGACGCCGGAGAACCAATCAGCTTCGCAAAGCTCCGTAACGCGAAAAGTACGCGAAGCGGAGCGCTGTTACAGATATATATCTTTTTTTGAACGTTAATTTCTCAAAATCCACTGGAGCACATATATTGAGACCTAGCAAAGGCACATCGGGCTACCAGTCCCTAATATTTTGCCAAGTTTCGTGCAAATCCATTCAGCCGTTCGATTATTATTATTTTTTTTTTTTTTGCCCCGCGGGGCCCTTTTAAAACCTCCACATCAAACCTAGGGGGTCAGCGAGGATCTACTATGCCCCCTTATGGTCATTTGCCCCTTCGCTTTGGCCTCCTCTTGTCTCTCGATCCTACCGAGAGACAAGATGGCGGCCGCTACGGACTGTTTGGAATGTTCACAGACGCCGGAGAACCAATCAGCTTCGCTTCACAAAGCTCCGTACCGCGAAAAGTCAGCGAACCGGAGCGCTGCCCGGTCCGCTGTTACAGATATATATCTTTTTTTGAACGTTAATTTCTCAAAATCCACTGAAGCACATATATTGAGACCTAGCAAAGGCACATCGGGCTACCAGTCCCTACAATTTTGCCAAGTTTCGTGCAAATCCATTCAGCCGTTCGGGCTAAAAGTGAGGCCAACCGCCCTATGGGAAACTCAATGTTAAAAACACGTTTTGGGACCCCCCTTTTTTCTCGGCCCCCCCTTGATGGAACCCCCCCACATTTTCAGGGGCTGCTCAGAAACTAAATGTTCCATTTTCCTGAAAATTTCAGCCAATTCTGTCCACAAACGCCAAAGTTATTAGACATAGAATTTTCAAAAATCCCATAGAGAAAAAATCCTAACTATATATACCTACTGGCGACCACCAGTAGGTAATATACATATATATATATATATATATATATATACATATATATATATATGTTTGCTCCAAATTCCCAAAATGTTCCCAGCCGGGATGGAAAAATACAGCACTCTCGGGGTTCCAATTTTCAGCAAAAAGGTTTATTGTCCAAACAGACGCATTTCGGGAGAAGCTCCCTTCGTCAGTGTTTACACGTGAACGCCATAAGCGGCGCCATTATAATGCGTCAATGTGGGTGATAAACACAAACATAGGACTACTGTAAACAATCCGCTTCAGCGCCATATTGGAATATGCATTGTGTTACAAAGGACTGTATGAGTGTATTTGAGTCATGTTTTCACCCCTCCTAGTCACGCCGTGTATCGGCAGAGGTACCATTTCTCATCAATTATGACACCCACAGTTAGTCACATAAACGGGTCACATGGATACAGTTTTTTGGGATACAAAGTCAATAGATTCTACCGACTTCGTTTTACGCAAAAGTTTCATGCATTTTAAATAGGACACTGTCCAGTTGATATGTCGCCGTGTATCGGCAATTGCAGCCAGAATGGCCGCCAATACCCACATTTATAACTTGTATTCCAATAGACTTCTACTGCTACAATCATACTGTGAATGTCATTAATAATGGTACCATTAAGGACAATTCCAAACCCTCATTTTGAATACATCGATCATATAGAGTTGCAAATTACTCCTACAGTAAATTGTTCTTCCATACTCATCACTGTTACATATAATTAGGTCACAAGTACATCAGAATTTATCATGTCCTGATCGCTGGCAGTCATCATTAACCCAAGTGAGATGCCATTTCCTCACCCATATTTAGGCCTCCCGGTGCTTTGGTCTCTAAATCAATAATGTATCGGGATTCTAACCTTCTAAGTATCTGTAATTTGTTGCCACCTCGAGGATTTTCAGGGACACAGTCCAAACAGAAAAATCTCAAAAGGTCCCTGTTGCTATTGTGCTTTATTGCGAAATGTCGAGCGATCGGATAAGAAAAGTCCCTATTAGCGATCGCTCGCATATGTTCTAGCACCCTTAGTTTTACTGGATTGATTGTGCTGCCAATGTATCTCAATTGGCAGGGACACATCAAACAGTAAGCCGCATGGTCTGTGTGACAGGACATGAATTTGTTTATCCTCTTCCCACCCTTACAACCCCTCACATCAAATGTTAGGGTTCGTTTACTGGATGCGCAGGCTTTACACTTCCCACAGGGGAAGAAGCCCTTAGCATCTTTCAATGTTCCCTGGCTCTTACGTATAGGTTTCAAATGGCTCTGAACCATATATTCACGTAAGCATCTCGCCTTTTTAAAGGTAATCATAAAACATTGTCATCATGTCAAGAAAAAAATATGTGACAGAAGCCATGCGGCAACTACAGGACAGGACTTGCTATGCCATCATAACTAAGAAAGATTATTTGGAAAGCATGGATATGCTATATGATCTTCTAAAGAAATGGCATGGCAAACAGATGATGGAATTGGAGGAATATTTATTTTTAAAAACGACAAATCCTATTCTTCCCACGTTTTATCACCTGCCCAAGGTCCACAAAAACATTGACAATCCACCTGGGAGACCTGTCCAAATTTTTGGATCATTATCTATTTGAGTTTGTACTTTCCCTGAAGTCATATATCAGAGATACATCAGACTTCATTGAGAAAATTGAGAACTTAAATTGGCAACCTACGTATGTACTGCTGACACTCGACATCACGAGTCTTTACACGTGTATTGAACACGAAAAGGATCTGCATGCCGTAAAATATTTCCTGGACAAAAAACCACTAAAGTTTGCCACGCACAACAAAATGTTGTTAGAACTAATCCATTTCTGTCTATACCATAACATCTTTCTTTTTCAGGATGAGATATATAGACAGGTGTCTGGCACGGCGATGGGCTCCTGCTTCGCCCCCAGCTACGTGAACTTGTTTGTTGGCTGGTGGGAGGAGCAGGTAGCCTGGGCCCCTGAGCACACCACATGGAACAACAAGGAAGTGGCTTGGCACAGGTACATTGATGACCTGTTCCTAGTATGGGACGGGTCGATTGGAGAGGCCAGAGAGTACATACAATTGCTAAACAACAATGAATGTAACCTAAAATTCACGGGGGACATAAGCCAAGAAAAGGTCAATTATTTGGACCTTCAAGTATGTATAAGGGAAGGTAAGATCTGTACCCTATTATACCGTAAACCCACGGCAGGAAATAGCGTGTTACACGCTACCAGTAGTCACCCCAAAAGATTGATTAATAGTATGCCGTATGGGGAGCTACTTAGCTTAAGACACAATTGTACTCTAGATAGAGATTTTGAAATGGCAGCCAGCGAGAGCATGAACAGATTCTCTGACAGAGGATACAAATTGAATCTTCTGTATAATGCCCTAAATAGAGTAAGGAAACTACCTAGACACTCTCTCGTTGAGAAAAAACCATGCCTTAACATCAATGGTCACTTTCGTATGATTACCCCCTACTCAGCAAATTCCTCCCGATTAAGATCTATTATGACAAAACATTGGCACATCCTAAAAACTGACCATATCATTGGCTCGGATATACCGGTTGTTCCATTGATTACCTTTAAAAAGGCGAAATGCTTACGTGAATATGTGGTTCAGAGCCATTTGAAACCTATACGTAAGAGCCAGGGAACATTGAAAGATGCTAAGGGCTTCTTCCCCTGTGGGAAGTGTAAAGCCTGCGCATCCAGTAAACGAACCCTAACATTTGATGTGAGGGGTTGTAAGGGTGGGAAGAGGATAAACAAATTCATGTCCTGTCACACAGACCATGCGGTTTACTGTTTGATGTGACCCTGCCAATTGAGATACATTGGCAGCACAATTAATCCAGTAAAACTAAGGGTGCTAGAACATATGCGGGCGATCGCTAATAGGGACTTTTCTTATCCGGTCGCCCGACATTTCGCAATAAAGCACAATAGCAACAGGGACCTTTTGAGATTTTTCTGTTTGGACTGTGTCCCTGAAAATCCTCGAGGTGGCAACAAATTACACATACTTAGAAGGTTAGAATCCCGATACATTATTGATTTAGAGACCAAAGCACCGGGAGGCCTAAATATGGGTGAGGAAATGGCATCTCACTTGGGTTAATGTTGACTGCCAGCGATCAGGACATGATAAATTCTGATGTACTTGTGACCTAATTATATGTAACAGTGATGGGTATGGAAGAACAATTTACTGTAGGAGTAATTTGCAACTCTATATGATCGATGTATTCAAAATGAGGGTTTGGAATTGTCCTTAATGGTACCATTATTAATGACATTCACAGTATGATTGTAGCAGTAGAAGTCTATTGGAATACAAGTTATAAATAAGTATGGGCGGATCTAGCGGATCTCGCGTACGCGAATTTGCGTATTTACGGATTCGCAATCCGCAAAATCCGCGAACTCTTGCGGATTTGTGGATTTTTGTGTTTTTTGTGTTGGCGAGCGTTCGCGGGGATTTGTGGACCATTTCGCAATTGTGAACTTACTTTTCGGCTCGCAACGGCCGCGACTATGTTGTTTCTACGTCTGGTTTATCATCACAGGTTCACAGCACCCTCTGTTTCACCACTGCCACCCTCTGGTACACCCATGCCACCCTCTGGTACATCCTCACTGCCACCCATTAGGTTTGTTTATCACTGTAGATTATGGGGGTGAAAAAAAGCAAGCACACCTGCCCTGCTTCAACTGCCATGAATTAATTTGGGGTTGATTAATGTGTCAGTGATTATGAAACTTCCAGTCTGGCTGGCACCTGCTTCCTTCCTTATCTGTAATTTGCTTTCTGTTGCAGTGAAAGCAAGCACACCTGCCCTTCTTCAACTGCCATGAATTAATTTGGGGGTCATTAATGTGTCAGTAATTTTGAAACTTCCAGTCTTGCTGGCACCTGCTTCCTTCCTTATCTGTAATTTCCTTTCTGTTGCAGTGAATTTTTTTTTTCACAGGACCTTTATGGTCTACTTGTAGCTATTCTATGAGCCTGCTGTTTGGGTCATAGCAGGGTCATAGAATAGTTGCAAATAGGCAACTGAACTCTGGAGGGGCCCCTCAGGAAGCACTAGAGTGAATGGTTACTAATGTTAAGTTTGAACTTTTGCACCTGCTGATTGCTTTCAGTTTAGCAAAAATCGTTTTTCTGCAATTTCGCGCCATTTGCGGGGCGCGAATCCGTGCGAGATCGATTTCGGAAGCCGCGAATGCGTGCGAATACACTATTTTTTTTTTGCGGCGTGTATGTTCGCGTGATTTTGTGCATGTTCGCAAGGCGCTTGTAGCGATACGTTTGCGAAGTTACCCTAACGGTCGTACACGGGCGCGGCCATCTTGTTTGCGTGACGTAATTGCGTTTCCGGCCGCTATGTGTAATCTCGCAAAGTGTGCTGCTCGCTAGTACAATTTCGCACGTGATCGCGAGGAAAATCTCACGCGAACTTACCCATGCGGTCGTGAACGGGCGCGGCCATCTTGTTTCTCATTCATTGCTATCGTTCTGGGCATGCTTTCTGTATCCTCTCTGAATCTCTTCCATCCTTTGCTTGTTTGAAGTTTTTTTGATCTATTTTACTTATTATCTATCCCTCTATTTTTCTAGCTCTATATTTTTGTTTTTTCTGCTACTTTTTGTTAATTTTAAACTACTTTTTTAAACTCTTTCCTTTTCTTCTTCCCTATTCTATTTCTTCTTTATTATTTACATTCATTTCTGCCCAGACCATGGTAAAGGGAGCCGGGAAGCACCCTGAGAAGGGGAAGGGTCCCGCACCCCGTGCCCGGCTCCCGTGCGGGCGTTTGAGGGGGGAGCTAGTGATGCCACGGGAGATCTTTAGCGCGGAGGAGGTGGCCGCACTAATATTCCACGTCCAGCGCCGCCTCCCCAAGACCATCCTGGGAGGCGGCAAGATCGCAACCGACTATGGCATCCGGGAGCGCCGGAAGTGGTGGGAGAAGGTGTGCCGGGCCATGTTTAAGCTCTCTGGGGTCCGGCGCACCTATAACCAGGCCACCCACCGCTGGACGGATGTCATGGACCGGGAACGTGACTTGCTGGACGCGCTCGGCGTAGAGGTCCCCGGGCTTGGTGAGTAGTAGTAGCTATTTCTAGCTATTTCATCACTACTCTGTTTTATCCGGCTCTGTTATTTGCAAATCTTTGTTCTTTACCAAGAGCAATAATGCTGCCGATTACATTGTAGGTAAATTATATTTCAAAATCTTCTACGCATTTCAGGTGCACTGCTCTCCTTCTCAGTAGCCTTGCTTGCTACTTATTTGTTTTGTATTTTGTGTTTATTTCATTGGCCTGAGAAATTATGTATGAGTGTGGTGTAAAGAACTGCGTAATGCTAGACACTAAGGGTCATATTTTCAATTACCGGCGCATCCCTGCAAAGTAGCAGGGATGCAGCAGTAATTGTGCGCCATGCCACCACCACCACCCATGGGCCCAAGACGTCACAGAAGCCTTACGCATCTGTGCCGTAAAGGCGGCGCATTGCTGGAGTAGCGTGCCAACGATGGCGCAGCTCCAGCAATGCTCTGGGGTGCCCTATCTCCTCAATGCTGCATCAAGCCGTACGTCGGCTTCAAGCAGGCGCAGTGTTTCAGTCACGCATCATTGTCCTAAAAGTGACTGATTGACATCTTGTAGATTTCCCTCAGCCACTTTTAGGATTCGTTCCTGCGCAGGAACGCCCTCCCTTGCGCCGGAACGCCCCCTGATGGCGCAGGGCTTTACAACGTGATGCATCTCCCATATGCGTCATTTTTTTTATATACGCCGCACCATGGCGCCTCTTTTGTTCTGCCGCTGCGTCACAAAAGTCACGCAACAATGGAGTAAAATGAGCCGCAAGGGACTTCTAAATCAGCCCCAACAGACTGAAGTCCAGTACTTCCTTTAGACACATGGCTATAAGAAGAAATAGTGGTGGTGGTCAGTGGATTGATAGTTTGAGTATTCACTGATCTGCAAGCACGGTGGACTTTGTCTGTCACTTCGTGTGCTGCGGACTGCTGCCTGCCAGGCCTAGGCAAACCTTTTTAGTAGTCTGTTTAGTGAGTTACATAGGAACTTTCAAAGTCAACGGTCCGCAAATCAGGCAATACGAATAACGTAGTATACCATATGAGCTTGGTCAATATATCCTGTGGAATAGTTGTCTATCTATTTGCTATTTCTCCAAAATATATTGTTATTGTTCTTTTGAAATGTTTGATTTGGTTGACAAATCTCATCCATGTTTTCTGGTCTTTCTTTCTTTCATGTTGTACATCAGCTCCCCCCAAGGGCAAGAGGACACAGGAGGAGGAGGAGGGTGCTGTTCAGGAGGATGCAGGCCAGGATCGGGCAGGCGAGGGCTCCTTTGCTGGCCCCAGTAAGTTTTAATTTTAATATAGAGTACCTATTTTTTCCTAGCGTTCCTCATTCGATTTTTTCTAAATCGTCTTTGATCTTCTTGTAGACTGGATCTAAATTCTTATCCTGCCTCGACTATGACTCCCTGTGGTATTACTAGATTATTCTTATTAGTCTGTCTGTGTAGCTAACTAAGATTGCACATTTGGCAATTCCATTGGACTCCCATTCTAGTCAGCAATAGCTCTATGCACTGAGTGCAGTCCTCTGGGATTGTCCATAATGTCTTTTCAAGTCTTCTAAATGTTTATGCTTTGACAATTGCCAACAATAAAAAGGTGAATGGCCACCAAGAAAGAATAAGATACTACTTTACTTTTGGTTTGGATAGGAGGACAATCCATTCTACTACTGTTGCAGGGACAAATCTGCACAAACCGAACTATGAACACTAAATAGTGCATTGTTTATCAATTATAATAGGCGCAGGTAGACTTTCTTTCCACATACCTCAGTGATATCAGACTTTGAAGAACCCCCAATCTCCTTACTGACTAGATAGTGTGGCAGAGTCATTTAGCTCCCAAAGTCACCGATGATTGATCCCCAATGATGTTTAGATTATCCAACGCAGGACAAGAGTACGGAGTCAGTCAAGAAGTGTCAGAGGCACTCATGCTTGCAAAAATTCCAAAACCTTTAGCTCATCCACTCTAGTCTGGAGGACCAAAAACCACAGAGTCTATTTAAGTTTAAAAGCTTTATTAAAACTAAACACATTTATTAAAATACACTTTGTCATAAAAGTAAAAGTTTAACTGAAAATGGAAAAGTGCTTAGTGCTAACGATTAATTGGACACATTTCTTGTGGTCGAGCTGAGCTCTCACCTGGTTTGAACTTGAGCTTCACCCTGATCGTGTTCTTAGAAGTCAAGCTTCTGTTAGGAGAAAAAGTGGCGTGTGTTAAAAATAAAAAGCAAGCATTCATCAGTTGTGCCAAAAAGTGCAGCAAGACAACAGCCTTCCCTGGAAAAAGGGACATTTTTACTTTAGAGTATACAGTTACAAATTATTACATTGTATTTCGTTTTTTTAACATTTCTTTATTCCTCCTAGACCAAATATTATATAGTAGTGAGTGGTGTATTTCTAACATTCTTAAATGTACTTTGTAGGTGTAACATCTGGTGGCGGGGCCAGCGCGGAGGTGGTGGTGTTGGACGAGGACTCTGGGGAGGATGCGGTGCAAGTGCCGGACGTTCCTGTGAGGGTTCACACGGTGGTGGCGGGAAGAGGTAAGCTATATATTCCTTACTTATTGAGATTGAAGACTGCATAGTGTGCTTTCTGCACGGGTGTATAATAAATCAACCAGGTAGTAGCCTCCTCTAAATGTACTTCGACTTAGCTGTGAAGTTTTTGGTGAGAAGAATCCCAATAAGATCTTAGATGAACTTGATGGATGGGATGAACGAAAAGCGAAACAAGGGTGTAAGTAAGTGAGGAAGGACGAGAAATTTTATGACGGCTGGCAAAGAAGAATGATATGTGTTTGCTTAGTCCCCGAGGTGGCTGGGAAGGAAAGAATATGGTATGGTGCATGGCTGGGTCAATGATGAAGCAAGGATGGGTGGAAGGAGAACAGCCTGGGTGGGTGAAACAGAAACTGTATGTGTGCATATACTTTGAATGGATGGATGCCTGGAGCATGGTATTATCTGACTCTTAGATAGCATATGTGTATCTAGAGAGAGTAGATGGTCACTGGATGAACTAAGTGTTACCTTGAAGAGCATGTAACACCGCACCCGCACGTCCGTTCCAGTGTAGGGAAGGCATAGGGAAGGCAACTGGCAACTGGCAAGGAAAAGAAATTGTAAATGTGTCCAATACTACCATGAATAGTAGCAGTAGTTTGTATTGCAACTGCAAGCACAGCATATATCCGGTTATTACGGTGGACACTCCGTACCTCTCTTAATAACTTTAGCTTAGTAGTAGTACGTCATTCATGTGTGGGTGTATCACTGTTCACTCAATAATAAGCAAAGCACCTAAAGTCATCCCATATGTCATCAAATACATCCCATGTGAAGTGATAGATAATCAAATTATTTAGCTTCTTCATTTTCCTTTTCTAGTACTCATTTGCACTGTAGGGTGAAAGGTAAATTAATTAAGCAGTAGCCCTTGTAACAGAGTATTCTCAGTGCCACCCGTAATAGAAAAGTAATAGCTTCACCACCTGCATGTACTGGACCGGTACAGTAACGCAAGTCTGTCTCACTCATCATGGTGTGCGTCTGTTTTTCTCGGGTGCAACTTCACTGCGCTGGCATTCTGCCGGCTTGCATAAGATAACGTACCAATTTTCCTAAACAAGAGAGAAGAAGAAGAATAAGACTGGCGTACTGTCATAGTCGACTGTAATGGAAGTCCATAGTGGTCGTAGAATTTGTTCATTAAACTCCCACTAATGTTAGAGCAAGGATGCAGAAGTGGGAGCCTGGGAGGTTAGATACATACTGTCCTCAATAGTTATGTACTGTGCTTTCAATTTGCTACTTGTACTGTGACACAACTTTCGGCTCAATCACTTTGTGTTATTAATGTTAAGGAGCATTGGTTACAGACTATGTCTTTCTTTCTTCATATAGTTGCTCCTTCCAAATCGACATCACGGAGGAAGCAGGCTCGAATGGCCCGGCAACGGAGGCTGGATGCCACTGTCGCCGAATATCGGCGGCTGGTGGCCCTGGAGGAGGAGGACACGCAGTCAACCGGTGGAACCACAACATCCTCCACTGGGACAGCTGCATCCTCCTCCGTGCCCCCACGGGCTGCCAGCCAGCGCAGTGCTCCAGCGGTACGGAGCCGGGCTACCAAAGCCAACCGCCACCGCCAAGCAGCAAAGACACCAGCTGCCCCCCACAGGAGCTGCAAGGCACGCCAGCGCCGCCTAGGACTCTGAGTGTCCTACCTGGAGCAGGAGGTCCATAACTATAAGAACTTGGTGGAGGGCCTCCGCTTCGACCATGCCACCCTCCGCAAGGAGTATGATGCCCTGGCCGCTAAATTCCCCAGCACCCTCCAGTAGTGTAGTGTCCCTTGCCCTTTTTTTAGAGACTTTTGGGGGGTGGGATTTGGGAGTTGGGTTCTTTTTGGGACTTTTGAAAGACAATCGTTGGGGTTAGGGAGGGTCTTGAGGGAGATTATTTTGTTAGGGCTACATAAATATACTTTTTTAAACTTTATCTGACCATACCTGTTTTTTACTGCTTTTGAGTCTGGTGGGTGGGGGTTTAACAGTAAGTTTGTTTTCCTGAAGAGTCCTAGGACTTTAGTAGTACTACCGTCAATCTCTCGTCTAGTCCTAATACTCCATTATACTACCTCCCACCAAACGCTTATCTTACCTGTAATTTGTGTTTGAAATTAGGGCTAGGCCCAGGGCTGGCTCCACGGGAAATGGGGATTAAGGTTGGCAATCCTGGGCGGATGAAATGTCCTCATTGCGGTGGTACTAGTGGTGTGACACAGTGGCAGTTGCATGCCTATGGAAAAAAAGAAAACAAAACCTGGTTTGTCCTTACTGTAGCATTACAACGGTTACGGTACGATAGAGAATATAGCAGGTGACAGTACACTAGAACAGTGCCACAATGTAGCCTAACAAATGGTAAAGTATTGCAAGCATAACTAGTACTTGCGTTGAATTTATTTGACATTGGCTCCTACTACTACAAGAAATAGTACTGAAGCTGAGTAAGTCTAGAATATATCCTCGGATTCCTTCACCAGCCTGTTGCTATGACCTTATCCTCCCCAGCAAGTGTGTGGAATTATTGATGTCATTTAGTCACACATCAAGCAAAACCACACAGCCCGGGGGAAGAGGGTTAGGGTTTGGAAAATGGATGGGAATGGGGGTTTCTTTTTGGGTAGGTTTTGTTGAGAGAAGAAAAAAAAAGCACAGCATGGACCAACAATAATTGAAGATAAAGAAATGGCTGTAGGGATCAATTTAGAAGCAGAGAGAGATCCAAGAAATGCAGTCAGACTCATAGAAGAAAACAATGGATACTGCATCTGTATGTTGTTGGAGTTGTCCTGTTGAATTTGGTAAGTAAGTTGCATGCAGCAAACAATTCCTCTTATTAGCGGCACTCCTCCATTCCAGCTGACGCTTCGTCCATCAATGTTGGTGACCACTGACAGAAGACACCCTGTCCACTGCCTGCCTGGCGGATGTTGACTGAAACCCGGCCTGTAATTATTGAACGGAAAACAGGAAGTGCTATTACAATACCACTGATAAATAAATATAAGGTATGTACGCTGTGTGGTGCAAAAAGTCACACTTTGATTTTCCTAATAGACAGTACAATATTTTTGAAATTGCGTACTCTGTCTGAGTCACCTTTTGAAGCATAAATAAGTATGGCCAAATTAATTTAGCGGATCTTTCCCCTCAAACTAGGTGTACTGTAAACTGTGTTTTAGAACAAAATTAGACCTTCCCAGCAATGCTCCCACCAAGACCCTTACTAAAGCCAGTCGCAAAAATCTAGAAGACCCCCAATCAGATCTCAAAAAACGAGGCCTAGCAGAAAAATGGTGACAAAACGTACTTTGAAAGTAAAAGTAGGCCCAAATACCCCCTTACCCACCGTGGATTGTATTCAAACCACTTGCAAGCAAGCAAAAGTATCCATAGCCAGTTGCAAAAATCTAGAACACCCCGAAACACATGAAATCCTGCTGCTAGGGCTAACCCTAACGAACCATAAGTTACAAAAAGTGCCAAAAGGCTTTTCCTTATGGATTTTGTCCAAACCACTTCTATCCGGTATTCGACCTTCCCAGGAATGCCCCAAGACCCGCCAACCCACCCGCAAAAAAGCACGCGACAACACCCCCAAACAGCCAAAAAGCAAAATCTCATACTTACAATATCTCTCGGCCTTCGGTCCAAACGCGCTGTGCAGCTAGGTCATCATCATAACTCCTGTTTTCCACCACGGATTTCCTGAAAAGCAAATGCAATCAAGATTAGACTGTCGCAGCAGTGCTCCCAGACCCCAAAAGTCACCCACAAACACCCAGAACCCCGCCAAAGAGCACCTCAAAGGCAAGCAAGTCAGCAAAAACGGCAAGAAATTTCCGCCTCATATTTGGTCCAAAACACTTTTATCCGTTATTAGAGCTTCACAGCAATGGGATCACTGAAATAATATCGAGGGACAGAATATCGACAAACAAAAATATAGTTGACAAAATATCGAGAGACAAAATATCGAGTTTCTATCTACAAACAGGTAAGTACAAAAATATCGAGTTAAAAATATCGTTTACAAAAATATAGTTGTAAAAAATATCGACTTTAATAAAAACAATGTTTAATTACATTAATATAAAAAATTAATTACTAAAATATACTTAACAATACTTAAAATAACTTTTAATAATTAAATAATTAATGAAAGTAAAAAAATAATATTTTTTTAATCATATTTCTTAAAACATATATATATATAGTAACAAAATTTAATTAAATAATAGCCATTATTATTAACGTACAAATACAAAAGAGTAAAAATTACTATTCCCACTCCAGTGGGTGCAACAGTAGGGAAAGCGTTGGATAGCGTAGGGGTTAAAATTACTATTCCCACTCCAAAGAGTGTAACAGTGGGTATATGACGTTACAACGCAACTTTTACAACGCACTACCATTACAACGTAAGTATTGGTAAGTATATAATATTTTTTTTAATTTAAATTATTTTAAATTAATTTAATATAATTTAATTTAATTTAATTTCATTTCATTAAATTAATTTAATGCAAATTTAATTTTACTTTATTTTTACACTGTACCCCTGTACCCCAAAAACCCAAAACTGACCCTGAACCCTAAAAAAAACCCTTTACCCAAAAACCCAAAACTGACCCTGAACCCTAAAAATACCCCTTTACCCAAAAACTAAAAACTGACCCTGAACCCTAAAAATACCCCTTTACCCAAAAACTAAAAAACTGACCCTGAACCCTAAAAATACCCCTTTACCCAAAAACTAAAAACTGACCCTGAACCCTAAAAATACCCCTTTACCCAAAAACTAAAAACTGACCCTGATCCCTAAAAATATCCCTTTACCCAAAAACTAAAAACTGACCATGAACCCTAAAAATACCCCTTTACCCAAAAACTAAAAACTGACCCTGAACCCTAAAAATACCCCTTTACCCAAAAACTAAAAACTGACTCTGAACCCTAAAAATACCCCTTTACCCAAAAACTGACCCTGAACCCTAAAAATACCCCTTTAATTTAACATAATTAGCAATTAATCAATTAAATTAAATTAATTACCAATTACATTTTAATTAATTAACAAATATTTTTAAATTAACAATTAATTAAATATTACTACCAATTATTAAATTTACATATTTAATTAATTATAATTAAATTACTTCCCACCCTATTCCCCTATAAACCCACAACCCGCTACAGGAAATACATTATTTAAATTTACACAATTAGCAATTGATCAATTAAATTAAATTAATTACCAATTAAATTTGAAATATTTAACAAATATTATTTAATTACCAATTAATTAAATATTACTACCAATTAATACATTTACATATTTAATTAATTATAATTAAATTACTTCCCACCCTATTCCCCTATAAACCCACAACCCGCTACAGGAAATAAATTATTTTAATTTACATAATTAGCAATTAATCAATTAAATTAAATTAATTACCAATTAAATTTTAAATAATTAACAAATATTATTTAATTACCAATTAATTAATTATTACTACCAATTAATACATTTACATATTTAATTAATTATAATTAAATTACTTCCCACCCTATTCCCCTATAAACCCACAACCCGCTACAGAATAAAATTACGCAATAATTAAAAAAAATCATTATTTAAAAATAATTATAACATAAAATGACACTTTTCACACATATTATAACATAAAAAACACTATAAATAATTAAATATTATTTAAAAAACTATATTTTTTACTATCTAGATTATATACTTGGATATTTTCACTTTCTATATTATTTACAGTCGATATTACTTCACTTACCTTAAAAACGATATTTTGGCTGTCTATATTCTGTCCTGTCGATATTTTGTCCAAACGATATTTCAAACTCGATATTCTGTCCAAACGATATTTTGGAGTCGATATTATGTCTGTGCACCACAGCAATGGGCCCAGAGCCGTCAACTCACCCGCAAAGAAGTAGAACACCTCCACAAGTGCTGAGTCTTTCTTCATTGGGCGTAATCCAGCCCTCTGCTTTGAGGGAAATAGGAGTCTGGAGGAGGAGGATAGAGGAGCATGTTCTTCTGAACTTGTGAACCTGAGGAATGTAGACTGCGGCACCTTCAAATCAATAAGCAAACAAGTAAAGATAGTTCTGCTGATGGGCTTGTTTTTGTGATTAGGTGATTAAAGTTTGAATTAAATTAACTGTGCAAAACAAAGAAAGACAGACACACAGGAATAAAAGTGAATAAGGACGAAAAAGAAAGTTATTGATTCATTGTCTCATTTTCAGGGCTCGGTGTCAGGGAATAAGAATAAGAGTTTGTCATCATACTCTGCGAATTCAGGCAGGATGAGGTCAGCGTCACCGAACAGAGAACAAATTCCCTCAGCTACGTTGCTGTCCTCCTTGTCTTCATGCGGCGTGCTTTCTCGTACTTTGTAATCTGGTGGTATGAGGTGCTGATTCATCTTGATCATTGTTAGCCTCTCCACATTTTTGGGCGAGAGGCGGCTCCGTTTGGGAGTTACAATGCCACCAGCAGCACTGAAAACACGTTCAGAAGACACACTTGCGAGTGGGCAAGACAAGTAGTTTATAGCCAGGTTGGAGAGCTGTGGCCACAATTGTTTTTTCCCATGCCAATACTCCAATGGCTCATCATTAAGAAAGACCTCTGTTGAGTCATTCAGATAGTCCTGCACCATCGACTCAAGGTCCTCAACGGTTCCTCCACTTTGCTTACTTTTTGCTGTGCCTGTGACCTTTTTTCGAGAACCATACTCAAGCCAAGATAGCCAATCCTCTTCAGCAGCCAATGTTACTCTTGTGTGTGGTGCAGATGATCCGGTTGCCGGTGTCTTTAACGGCTGAGAGGTCACTTGTGCCACAGCCACAGGTGCAGAAGTGGATTCTTTTGACTGGGGATGGCCTGCTGATGCTGATGCTGATGTACTGCCTTCTCCTTCAATATCCTGCTGTTCTTTTTCAAACCTCTTGGCTGACCAGGCTAGCCAACGTTTGTACTTTTTAACATCTTCATCAGCAAAAGGAAAGAATGCTTGGCCTGCCAGCGCCTTTTTGTAGCGTGGAACCAGAATAGTAGCACAAATGTAATGCTTTTCTGAGTTGATCATTTTAAGACGTTCATCACCACGTAGGCGCTCTAATAATTTCTCTGACAAAACAAAAGGGTCTTTGTTTTTTTTCATCTTTTTCTAACTCAGAAGACACCGCCTTCAGTTGGTGCTCCAGCATGCACAACAATGGGATAGCTTTTCCCAAATTACAGTCCTCCTTGCTGACTGCACGCATGAAGACCTCAAAAGGACGAAGCATTTCTGCCAGGCTTTTAACTATTTCCCAGTGCGCCGCATCCATCCTCAGGTCCTTCTGAGCTGTACCCAGTGTTAAGAAATAGTGATCGAGTACCGTATACTTCTCATACAGACGCTCAAGCATGTAGAAGGTTGAGTTCCAACGTGTTGCCACCTCCTGGATGAGTGCTTTCACTGGCATTCGACGTTAATGTAGCAGGCTCCTCAGATGCTTCCGGGCCTTAATAGAATGGCTGAAATGGTTGCACATTTTTCGGCAGGTGGCCATTACCTCGCACGCTGGACTGTCTTTATCACTCAAGAATTTTTGAACTACCAGGTTGATACAGTGCGCCAAACACGGCACTCTGAAATAGTCACCCAGCGCCTTGGCCTTAACTACATTGGCGCCATTATCCATGGAAACATAACCAATCTGGCGTTTTTTTGGGGACAGCCAGTGAAAGACCTTTTTGTTAAACTCGTTCAAAATGTTTCGTGCTGTGTGACTTTTCTCCAAGCCAAACATGGCTAGTGTTGCATGTTTCCGAGCAGTTTTAAAAACTTGGTCCGGGTCAACACCTGCGTTTAGCTTTGCTTTAACCCCTGAAAAAGAGACCCAGTGTGCAGAGATGCACATGTAATCAGGGTCTGCGCCACTGGTCCACATGTCTGTTGTCAGATGTATAGTGTGAACAGCACTCTTCTTCAAAGCTGCCCCAATCACCTCCAGCACATCTTCATGTAGTGCTGGAACCGCAACTCTGGCAAAATAGAACCGGCTAGGAACCTTCCATTTAGGGCAGGGCGCTGCCACTAATTCTAGAAAACCTACCGCTTCTACAAAAGAAAAAGGGAGAAGGTCCACAGCTAGCATTTTAGCCATCTTAGTGTTATACAGACGCGTCAGTGGGTGGTTGCGTTCATATGGCGCGTCTGAACAAAACATGGTTCTAATGTTGCCCTGGACCAAGCATTTACGGGATGATAATGACTTCTTTGGCCCAATTATGCTCGCTGGTGAACTTTTTCGCGTTGGTGTCTCACACGCTCCAACACTCTTAGTGTGCCTCACATGGGGTGTGCTGCTGACAGGGGTACTGGGTGTAAGTGAAGTGTTTGACACGTCTTCTTCCTCCTCGTCATCATCAGCTGAAACATCAACGTTTTTTTGACTTCCAATTCGGGCTTCCTTGATCGCCTTTAGGTGCGCAAACCATTGGACAGTGTGCTGTCTCTCAAGATGACCTCTCTGGCCTCCGGTACCATAGTTGGTACCTGACTTACCACGACTAACTGCAAGCTTACAAAGGGTACAAATGGCGAACTTTTCCCTTTTTGGGCAAACAGTAAAGAAGTCCCAAACTGGGGACTTGAAGTGTCTGTGGGGCCTGGAGGAGGCGGCGATACTGGTGGTGGTGGTCATGCTGCTAATGCCAGATGAAGTGGAGGATCTGGATTGCCCAACTTTTGTACGTTGTGCACTTTCACCGCCACTAATTAAGGTCGAGGTGGATGGAGGTCCCTTCTTGTGAGAAAGAAATATGGAAGCGGTACGAGTTGGTGTACTACTTAACTCCAATGATTGTGGTGTTTCCACTGCCTCCTCGTCGACAACATCATCATCATCACGCTCAGCAGCTTTTCGGGCTAGGGTCAAAATGTCTGTTTGCTGCATGCCCGCTGGGGCTGCAGTGACCTTTATGATGACTGGGTCGTCGTTGTCAGAGTCTTCATCAGCGGCAGTATCCGCCACTTCTTGTTGAGCCTCATCATCACACTCCATAACTCTGAGACTTTGGACAAGCTTCCTTTTACGCTTAACTACCTTTGTCAGATCATGTGCCTCACTCTCAGACGGCAGTGGTGCTGGTTCCCAATTTTGATCCGTATCATCAGAAGGAGGTGTGCTTGAAGAAGATAAAGACACCACCCTTGATCTCTTCCTTGCTAGGGGTGTGGAAGACAATGAATGATCATCAGGAGGAGTGTCTTCCTCAAATGATACCTCGCCTTGATTGTCGATTTCCTGATGTGCCCCTACTTCGGGAGGAACAACTATTGTGGGCACTTGTGACCCTCCATGCACCTCTGCTTGCGCATCTCCTTGCGCTGCCTCTCCTTCCACATGTACTTGGGCTTGTACTTGCACATGTGGTTTTTGTTGCGGCTGTGGTTGTTCAACACTCGTCAGATGAGTTACAACAACCTGTGTTGATTGAGGGACATTGCTGCTACTTTCTTGCGATGAGCCAACATCACTGGTCGATGGTGATTGAACAACTAGACTAAGTGCCTCTGCAGCAGTGAAGGGCTTGGACTTAAGTTGGCGTGGTGGTGGTGGTGGCACTGAGTCCAATGGAGCGGGGGTGCTGCTCCCAGCTTGGTCCCCAGCAGATCCCGCTGCTGCTGCAGGCATACTTTTTTTTTTACTCCCAAAAAAAGGGGCGGCCGGCACACCAGTCTCCTTGGTAACTTGCTTCTTCTGCTCCTTACTGGCAACTTTCTTGCTAGAGGAGCTACGGGTAACTTTTTTTGGGGCCATCTTCTTCAGAGCAGGTCAGAACAGCAGGCAGCAGTTGCACGAGTTGCAGAGTTGTCTGTGTCCAGACGTGACGTCGCGTGACGTTATGCTGCACACACACACCGCTGCAGGGCTTCTTCCTGGCACTGGTGGTTCTCTTGAGTCTTGTGCACCTAAAAGCAATGGAAGACAGAGGAACATCAGTTCAGTTATACACCCCAAAAAATCGAAAAACACAGAAAAAACAGCACAATCCCATGCCATCCATGATGTTTACATTCAAGACACCCCACAGAAAGACTAGGCCCATGCAACACTCACTACCCCTGGGCATAATGGATGAAAAGTAGGCAAAATAAGTGCAGGCCTCAGACACTGCCTCTCTTCAAAATGGCCCCTTGCACCCCAAGCACATGTTGCCTGTACCAGCCAGCACTCAAGATGGCCACCACCACCACCCACATGGCCAGTCCACATCAACAGTACACCCCCAAAAAAACGAAAAACACCCAAAAATCACCACAATCCAATGCCATCCAGGATGTTTACATTAAAGAGAGTGAGACCCCACAGGTACACTCAGTCCATGCACCACTACCCCTGGGCAAAAGGCCGCACCAGCAGCCCCAAAAAAACGACAAAAAACACAAAAAACAGCACAATCCCAGCTCATCCATGGCCTCAATGGTGTTTAAATTCAAGAGGACACCCCACAGAAAGACTAGGCCCATGCAACACTCACCACCCCTGGGCAAAGGGCCCCACCAGCAGCCCCAAAAAACAACAAAAACCACAAAATTCTACACAATCCCAGCCCATCCATGGCCTCAATGGTGTGTAAATTCAAGAAGACACCCCACAGAAAGACTAGGCCCATGCAACACTCACTACCCCTGGGGATAATGGATGAAAAGTAGGCAAAATAAGTGCAGGCCTCAGACACTGCCTCTCTTCAAAATGGCCCCTTGCACCCCAAGCACATGTTGCCTGTACCAGCCAGCACTCAAGATGGCCACCACCACCACCACCCACATGGCCAGTCCACATCAACAGTACACCCCAAAAAAACAGAAAAACACCCAAAAATCACCACAATCCAATGCCATCCAGGATGTTTACATTAAAGAGAGTGAGACCACACCACAGGCACACTCAGTCCATGCACCACTACCCCTGGGCAAAAGGCCACACCTGCAGCCCCAAAAAAACGACAAAAAACACAAAAATCAGCACAATCCCAGCCCATCCATGGCCTCAATGATGTTTAAATTCAAGAAGACACCCCACAGAAAGACTAGGCCCATGCAACACTCACCACCCCTGGGCAAAGGGCCCCACCAGCAGCCCCAAAAAACGACAAAAACCACAAAATTCAGCACAATCCCAGCCCATCCATGGCCTCAATGGTGTTTAAATTCAAGAAGACACCCCACAGAAAGACTAGGCCCATGCAACACTCACTACCCCTGGGCATAATGGATGAAAGGTAGGCAAAATAAGTGCAGGCCTCAGACACTGCCTCTCTTCAAAATGGCCCCTTGCACCCTAAGCACATGTTGCCTGTACCAGCCAGCACTCTAGATGGCCACCACCACCACCACCCACATGGCCAGTCCACATCAACAGTACACCCCAAAAAAACAGAAAAACACCCAAAAATCACCACAATCCAATGCCATCCAGGATGTTTACATTAAAGAGAGTGAGACCACACCACAGGCACACTCAGTACATGCACCACTACCCCTGGGCAAAAGGCCACACCTGCAGCCCCAAAAAAACAACAAAAAACACAAAAATCAGCACAATCCCAGCCCATCCATGGCCTCAATGATGTTTAAATTCAAGAAGACACCCCACAGAAAGACTAGGCCCATGCAACACTCACTACCCCTGGGCATAATGGATGAAAAGTAGGCAAAATAAGTGCAGGCCTCAGACACTGCCTCTCTTCAAAATGGCCCCTTGCACCCCAAGCACATGTTGCCTGTACCAGCCAGCACTCAAGATGGCCACCACCACCACCACCCACATGGCCAGTCCACATCAACAGTACACCCAAAAAAAACAGAAAAACACCCAAAAATCACCACAATCCAATGCCATGCAGGATGTTTACATTAAAGAGAGTGAGACCACACCACAGGCACACTCAGTCCATGCACCACTACCCCTGGGCAAAAGGCCACACCAGCAGCCCAAAAAACCGACAAAAAACACAAAAATCAGCACAATCCCACCCCATCCATGGCCTCAATGATGTTTAAATTCAAGAAGACACCCCACAGAAAGACTAGGCCCATGCAACACTCACCACCCCTGGGCAAAGGGCCCCACCAGCAGCCCCAAAAAAACGACAAAAACAACAAAAATCAGCACAATCCCAGCCCATCCATGGCCTCAATGGTGTTTAAATTCAACAAAACAGTTGTATCATGCACCCATAACCAACCCTGGTCCTACTGGATACTGTGGCTACCCACAATATATTTTATTTAATGTTCTGAAAAAGTTCCAAAATTGTAGTTGCAGCAACTGTAATGCCCCAAACAAACTTACTTGTGAAAGTTGATTTCTAATCCAAAAGTGATCCAAAGAAAGTCAAAAAGGCCTCAAATCCAAATATCCAGCAGCACCCACAAAAAGTAATCCTTCCAGGTCAAGGTCCAAATGAAAGTGACCAGCACATGAAGAAAGCACTGGGAGGAGCCTGCTGGACAGGAACAGGTAGTTGGAGACTGTGGGGCACTCCCCCCCCCCCCTAAAAATGGACTCCTTGCAAAAAAAAAAGGCCATGCAAATGTCAACCTGAGGAGTGATTCTGATAAAAATCATCATTTTCTGAAGGTTTATCCTGTTTGCTGGTGGATTTCTTGTGCAGAATTGCAAAATCTCTATTTCGCGAGTGCGAGATTGTTCCTGTCCGCCGCAACTACGTGTTCGCAATTGCGAACTCTCGCGAGGCGTGCTGTGCAAGGTGGCAAGCCACGATTACGTATTCGCGGGCGCCAAACTCCCGCGGGATCCCGCAGCAAGATCCAAAATGGCGCAGCACTCGCAAAATATGATCGAGAAAAACAACTCGGCAAATGCTTAATGACGGAAAGTGAACGCCGTGCACCACGCCGCGCGCCGCAATATTGTATCACCAAGCAAAAAATCCGCCGCGAGCGAATTCACGGATTTTCGACAAATTCGCGAGAGTTCGCGGATTGCGAATTTGCCGAAAATCTGAAAAATCCGCGAGCGGAACGGATTTTACGCCCATGCTTAGTTATAAATGTGGGTATTGGCTGCCATTCTGGCAGCAATTGCCGATACACGGCGATATATCAACTGGACAGTGTCCTATTTAAAATGCATGAAACATGTGCGTAAAACGAAGTCGGTAGAATCTATTGACTTTGTATCCCAAAAAACTGTATCCATGTGACCCGTTTATGTGACTAACTGTGGGTGTCATAATTGATGAGAAATGGTACCTCTGCCGATTCAAGGCGTGACTAGCAGGGGTGAAAAACATGACTGAAATACACACATACAGTCCTTTGTAACACAATGCATATTTCAATATGGCGCTGAAGCAGGATTGTTTACAGTAGTCCTATGTTTGTGTTTATCACCCACATTGATGCATTATAATGGCGCCGCATATCGCGTTCACGTGTAAACACTGACGAAGGGAGCTTCTCCCGAAACGCGTCTGTTTGGACAATAAACCTTTTTGCTGAAAATTGGAACCCTGAGAGTGCTGTATTTTTCCATCCCGGCTGGGGAACATTTTGGGAATTTGGAGCAAACATTTGTGTCGCGGGGCACCACCGCGGAAACAGCACCCGCTGTTCGAGTGACTCGTGTTATTGGTGCTTCTTGGAGCTGGAATATATATATATATATATATATATATATATATATATATATATATATATATATATATATTCACTGAAAAAACCATAGGTTATAGACCATATATAGTTAGGAATTAGCATTTTTAAAACCTTATTTTACTCACACAAAACCATTGAAATTCGCATATATAGTTAGTTGCACTAACTATATATTTCGCGCACCCGCAATCCACTGCTGATGATGTCACATATTACATCATTGATGACATCTCAAATGACATCACTGATGACATCTCATTTGATATGACTGATCACATCACTGATGACATCATTCATGTGATAATAGGATGAACTTCTTCAGACTCTAATATAACCTTATATACACTCAGTGTAAACAGACACTCACAGAGTGTCACTCATCCATGGAGTTACTCACACACCTAGTCAGTCATGCAAAGAATCAATCACACCTCCATTTCCTCAACTATACAGTTATACACACCTTACTTATTCAAACAGATACTAACACATATTTACTCTCTTATACAATCCCTGATACAATTTCAGAATGATCCATACAGCCACTCACACATTCACTGGCTCTTATGCACAGTTATTTATATATTTCAACTCTCACATATACTGTGTTTTACATATGTTCTTACTTTGACATGTAGCACTGAGATATCCATTCACTCACCAATACACTCATGCACACAGTCAACCGCCCATACAGCTGTTCCCACATGCACTTTTGAACCCATACATCTAGTGAATCAACTGCTCACACATCTATGCACAGAGTCATACACCTCCCAACCACCCACACACACACTCAGTCTCCCATACAAATAATTGGGCAACCAATCAATAACCCATATAGTTACTCATATAGCTACTGATTAATACATGCAGCAGTTTACAGAACAACAGACATAATGATGCACAAATTAAGACAGTTTACTCACTAACCCATGCACTCAGTGAGACACATTTAATCACTCACTCATACAGTCAGTCATGCACCTACTAAATCCGTCATCCAGACACTTATACATCCACTCATTCTTCAATATGTAAGACATATTTAAAGTTTACAGAAACATACAGACACTGGATGTTGTTATCAGTGATGTCATCAGTGATGTCATTTGAGATGTCATCAGTGATGTCATCAGTGATGTCACTGACCATGTCATGAAGGATGTAATATGTGACATCATCAGCAGTGGATTGCGGGTGCGTGAAATATATAGTTAGTGCAACTAACTATATATGCGAATTTCAATGGTTTTGTGTGAGTAAAATAAGGTTTTAAAAATGCTAATTCCTAACTATATATGGTCTATAACCTATGGTTTTTTCAGTGAATTTTCAAGGTTTTGTAAATGCTAATTCCTAACTATATATGGTCTATAACCTATGGTTTTTTCAGTGAATTTCAATGGTTTTTTAATAGCAAATATTAAAAGCTGTTAAATGTATTCTTTTTTTAAAGGAAAAATATATTTTATATGTATTTAATATAATTTTTTAATGTATATATATATATATATATATATATATTTTTTTTTTTGTTTCGCTACCGGTTCGCGCACTGGGTAGCTTCCCGTTAGCTCAATTTAATGCCGCAACCCGGTCCGCGCACCGGGAAACGTCCCGTTTGCACAACTGCCGCGTTCGAGAACAACATCGCGACGCGTCAGAGAGGCTGGCATCCGGGGTACCGCCCTGGACTGGGTTCAGTCTTTCCTGACTAAACGCCAACAAGCCGTCAGGCTGTCCCAGTTCTCTGCTACCCAGGTCGAGCTGACCTGTGGTGTCCCGCAGGGTTCCTCTTTGTCCCCCCTCCTGTTTAATTTGTACCTGGCTCCTTTACTCCGTTCCCTTCGTGGGTTGAGTGTCACCGCGTTTAACTACGCGGATGACATCCAACTGATCTTTACTATTGATTCCTCTGATGAATCAATCACTACTTTTCAAAATACGCTCAGTTTTATTAGCAATTGGATGAGCTCAAACCATCTGAAGCTCAACCCCGACAAGACCGAGCGGGTTCTTGTCGGGGGACTTTCCAATCCTTGGCAACCTTCCTTTTGGCCGGCAAGTCTGGGTAGCCCTCCTTCCCCAGTTAATTCAGCCAAAAGCCTGGGAGTCGTCATTAGCAACGATCTTTCTATGACGCCCCAGATCAGCGCAGTAGTGTCCTCCAGCCATTTTCAACTTAGGAAAATCCGTAAAATCTCTCGTCTACTCACTACCGAAGCTCTTACTTTGGCCTTGCTTGCGTTAGTCATTTCTAGGCTTGACTACGCAAATGCACTGTATGTAGGTATTCCTGACTACCAACTTAAGAGACTTCAGTTGATCCAAAATCAGGCTGCCCGCCTGATTTACCACCAACCTAGAGATCAACATGTTCGTCCTCTCCTGAAAAGTCTCCACTGGCTTCCAGTATCTGCTCGCTGTAAGTTTAAGTTAGGCTGCATTATTTCAAAATCTCTTGCAGGCCAAGGTCCTCTTTTTATTTCTTCTCTTCTCCATCCGTATGCTCTCCTCGCAATCTCCGGTCTTCCCAGATGGCCCTGCTATCAGTTCCTAGATTTAAGAGGAAAAAACACGGTGGCCTAAGGTTTTCCTTTCTAGCTCCATCTTTTTGGAATTCCCTTCCCTTTTCTCTCAGGCTGTCCTCTTCATATCCCGGGTTCAGATCCCTCCTTAAAACCCTCCTCTTCACTGAGTCTTATATTTAGTTTCTGCTCTCACGCTCTCTTCACTGCTCCCCCAGCATAAGCGCCAAGAAACCTAATGGTGCTAGTCGCGCTCAATAAATTTCTTTAACATAACATAACATAACATAACTTAAAGTAGTGAGTTCAAATTACTCATCATATGACAGCGGGAAAAAAAAACACAATCTAAAAGATTGTGTTTTAAAAAAACCCTTACATACTGACAAATGACAAATGTACGCTAATCTTTGATTGACTTACTTTTCCTTGAGGCCAAATAGTATATCATGGAGGTCCTTTTCTCGTTGCATAGTATTTTGCTGTTCACTTAGAAATCCATTTCATCGACTTTCTACAAGAAAAGCTCCAAGAACATCTGAAATATTTTCAAAATTTTAATATACTCCTTTTTTTCAGTCATGACTCTTTACTCATTCTTGCACCTTTCCATTTGGCCAAATAGTCACAGATGTATGAGTATATATGAGTACTCCTCCCGTCTTCATAGGCCAATTACATTTACCTGAATTTTGGCTGTAAAAACACTAGATATGAATTTATAAAGCCAAAAGGCAAACGTTGTTTGAAAGTCAAATGATTGTCGTTACATTAAGTCCAACCTTTAGAAGTTTTTAAATAGCATGTGTAATGCCCTGATGTTGTAGAAGGACCATCATGAAAAATAATAGCTACAGTTGCAAAGGTTCTTCCTGATATCGATAACTGAGAAGCCACAACATTTTTAATAGAAGTTGTCAATTTAGTTCCATCAGGTCTAAATCGTTGGAACATTAAAATAACATAGTGACCATAATTTTGTAGAAATAATGTGGACAGCATTGCAGACTTACATTGGGTACACACCATATTGTGATCCGCTGCTTTAACTAGATTATTGAAAGACCCTGATTTGCAGTCTGGTAAAGTTAAATATATAAATCTTACAGAGTCTATTCTAGTAGTACTTGATGAAGCACAGTTATCACAGTCATGTTGCCATTGATAAGAAAGGCCAAATAGATTTTTTATATCTACTCCTTCATCTTGTAATACATCAAACATATATATTAAAAATTCCTGACAATCCTGCTGAATATTCTGTGAAAATTGATTTTGACCTGAACATATATCTAGAAGATTTCTAATTTCTGAAACACTTTCTATTTTTGCTCTATCACTACTACATTTGTCTAACACAGAATTCAATAAACAGCACAATGTTTGTTCCCGATTTTCAACAATCTGTCTTTGTAAATTTTGAAGAAAAAAACAACATTAACTACTACATTAGCATAGCAGTTGACACCAGAACTGTTTTAGAATTGAAATCCAACAACATCTTCAACAGAATCCTTTTTGTTTCTCTTTACAATTACACTTTTATCTACTTTATGCCTTTTTGCTGATACCTCACTGCAATTACTCTCATTTCTTCTTTTTCGGCCTACCACACGTTTTTCAATCAGAGGATATTGAGGCAAATGTGGAGCATACTCTCTTCTTAACCTATTGTATTCATTTACACAATCTAAATCTGCACAAATCTTTGTTTCATCACACTCAATCAAGTACAATCCTGATAAAGTTCTGACTCGTGATAATGGCACATATGCCATACCCTCTTTAAACACAGAACTTCCAATGTTCACCAAAGCGCTATCTACACTTAAACCTTGAGACTTATGAATTGTCACCGCATATACCAAACAAATAGGAAACTGTTTTCGGCGAACATATAAGTCTTTCACGAGCAAAAATCTAGCTGAACAACGACAAATTTGTTCTATTTCATCAATGTCATCAAATTTAATTTTTAAAATTTCAATTCCATCTCTATTTTTGTAATTCACAAAACCAACAACATAACCCATTGCTCCATTTACTAGACCTCTTTCAACATTTAAATTCCTTCTTAAAATGACACGACAATTCAAACACACATTCAGAGTCTTTTCAAAACCAGCAGTTTTAGATATTGTCTTCTCTAATGAATCCAATTTTGATTTCAAATTTTCAGACAAAATAATTGTTGCTCCCATATGCTCTATTTTATCAATAGCTTCCAGTTTCACTATCTCTTCATTTTCTAACTGTAACATTTTGTTGTTGAACATGGAACATTCTTTCAGAGTTGGCAACAAACATATGCCAGATTTCTTCTCGTTAATTTTCTTAAATATGTTCTCTGGAAGAATGTTTTCATTTGGGTACAAATTTGAAATTAATCGTGCATGTAAAGCTTCTTTCCCTTGCTGACTTACTTTTCCGATCCTTACATCTTGTAGAATATTTTTATAATCTTCATCATTTGCCTGCCGCATATTTTGAAGCAGTTCTGCATATTTAAAGTTTAACCATATATTAACGTTTCCAATGCTCCCTAAGCTCTTCCTGGTATCTTCATGTGTGAGCATTTTGAACACAGGTTGTCCTTTCACTGGAGTCAACTGCAGAAGATCTCCAAAAACAATAATATGTTTTCCACCAAATAAGACATCATAGTCTGTTCTAAGAATTTCTTGCATTCTCAAATGCACAAAAGCAAACATGATATTTGACACCATGCTTACTTCATCAATGATAAGAAGTTTCATTTTCTTCAGGACTCTCGAAACTTCGGAACACGCATCTCCTGATAGCTTGTGATACTCCAATTTGTTATCATGCTCCACTGGCAGCATCAGTAAACGATGTAAAGTAATCCCTTTAATGTTATGTGCTGCCAGCCCAGTTGGAGCAGTAACAACACAAGACAGCGGTGATTCAGTCCTTTTCTGCAGATAATTTGCAATGGCTTTAATCAGAAAACTTTTTCCAGTTCCCGCTTCTCCACTCACGTACAGTTGGACAGGCTTAAATGATGTACATGAGCACTCTTTTTTCTCATGACTGAATCCATGTGCAATCTGTTCTGTGACTTCGTCATATATCTGTTTCTGCTTAAGGTTTAGTTGTTTCAACAAATCTTCTAAGTTAACTTCATCATCTTGACCTTGTTCCATAGCTCTTTCCACCTCATCCATGGCAGTAGCAGCTTCATTTTGGATAATTGGTCCTCCTAGTGGATCCTGACTCAATGAAGCAGAACTCTGACTGCCTTGAGAACTGTCTCTCGCAATCTCTGCAGCAATTGTGGCTTCTTGCTCTATTTCTTCATTCAACATTTGCAGATAATTTGGAAAAACAGGACATTCTATGGTATCCTTCGTTGCATTAAAGGAGTCTTCATAACAGAGAAAATCTCCAAGAAGTTCCTCTTCTTCACGCCATGGTTTAAACAGTTGCAAAAGAGCCAAATAATAAAATTCTCTTTTATCTGGATTATCACAACTCAATTTGCAATGATTAATCAAATGACCTTTTTTCTGTTTCACTAGACATCCTTCACATCCAATGACTCCATATATTCCATTATTGATATCTTCTCTGATGTTCCTCTTATAAATATATCTCTGCAGAACTTCATAGAGACAAGCGTTCTCAAGGTGATGACTTCTATTTGGATAGTATGTATCCAACATGTTTGTCTTCAAAATATCTGTACTTTCTGGTTCTTTCTCCGCCAAATACTCTATCTCTTGTACAGATTTCAAAACTCGATTTCGTGTTGCAGCAAGACCTAGACTCACCCAAATGATGGTTCTAGATTTGGCATAGAGACTTGCTGACGACAATCGATCAGAACATTCATACGCTCCAATTTCTCGATGCGACAACATCTTCAGACTGTAACTGTATAATTTCTTGCTTAGACTCTTTTCATGTGAAATGTCCTCCCACATTTCCTTTAGTTCTGTCTTTTTTTTTTTTGTGATGTAAGACGTCACATATCGAGCCACAGCAATAGAGTTGTCAGCAACGAATTGAATATCCATGTTAGCATTCCACATGGACAAAATCACTGGGTTGTAGTCGTTGATGTACTTGGACTCTTCGTCTCTTTTTAAATTGTATGTATTTTTTGGTGATTTCCTCGTCACAGTATGTCGCAGAGAAGACATCAAATTATTTACTCTTCCTTTAGAAATCACTGGTCGTGGAAAGCTGAAACGACATTTTGTGTAGAACTTGTCCTTGTTTCTGAATTTTCGACGATAGTACTTTCCACAACGATGGGATTGAAAGCGTAAAACTTGTTGCCTTAAACTGTTTTCTTCCGTAGTTTTCGGAACAGCACATGTTGAATACTCTTCAATGAAACTCATCACTGTCTCATCCGAATCTGTTCCAAATTTGGGTGCATCTTTAATCCACAACAACATATGTATGTGAGGAGCACCTCTTGCTTGATACTCCTTTCTCCAAAAGAAATCCAAAACCTCTCCAAGGGGAGGATTTTTTTTGTTGGTAATAAAAGACATCATAGCTTCAAATCTATGATTAAAATATCTGCATACATTCACTGGATCCAAAGAACACAGTTCTCCAGGTGTTTTGAATTCTATATTTTGTATATTAGCATTGGCCTCTCGTAGAAATTGAAGTAAGTCCTCCCATGCATACTCGGCACAGCTAAGAGTGAGGAACCATGTAGGAGTTCCTAAGTTTCTTAGCATACATTTCAATTCCCCATGGCGACGGTACCAATACTCATTTGTACCACGCTGACATGCCATGAGATTGATTAGATGAGATTCTAAAATATTATCTTGCAGATTCACTTTCTCCATAAAGTCCCTTGCCGAAACATTTTGTAGATGTGCTCCACTTTTCAGAATATGGTTTACTGCATAAGAAAGCCCAGACAAGTCACTTTCATACAGTAAATGAAACAAATAGGGAATGCATTGACGAAACCTTGCATCTTCAGCATATAATCTTACAGTTCGATATTCAGATGCAGGAATTTGAAGTGGTCGATCGTCATATCGTCCACCTCGACCTGTTGGAAATAGCTGTGGAAAACAACGAGCTTCCAAACTTTCTTCCCATACACTAATGGGACTTCCTTTTGCTGTTTTCATTTGAAACAATTCAATTGCATTCCCCATTACTTCTTTGGAATGCAAAGGATGAACAGTATAATGTTCATATATTTCTTCACTTCTAG
Source organism: Lissotriton helveticus (assembly GCF_964261635.1). Taxonomy (NCBI): domain Eukaryota; kingdom Metazoa; phylum Chordata; class Amphibia; order Caudata; family Salamandridae; genus Lissotriton; species Lissotriton helveticus. Next base: position 250,874,147 of record NC_136069.1, on the reverse strand, counting down.
ACCCATCAACTTTTTCAATTTGGCCGCCTGAACAATCACTGTCTTCATCTGTAGCTGTTTCCTCTGCTGCAACACATACATCTTTGTAGTACTCATTGTTTTTGACTAAATACAACGTTGCCTTTTTGACTTTCCTAACATCCACTAAATCTTGCCAGATTTTTTTACTCTTTGTTGGAACCCCATTAACTAGAATAACTAAAGGTTCCTCTTCTACTTTTTCTATACCAATTGTATCAATATTTTTTTTCAAATCTAGGGGCAAATAAACAACTCTTCCCTTTAATCCTCTCTGCAAATCTGTAGGAGGCAATTTCCCTATCTTAGGCTCGATGCGAACAATTGCCTGAAAAGGATGGACACATTGAATCAAAATAGACTCATATATATTTAAATCCATCAATTCACGGGGAATGTCTATCAACTCCAGATTATTATGAACAGCTCTAGCAGGCATTCTGTTTTGATTTAACTTGTCATAACAATATTTACAAATACGCTGATCAGAACTAAAATCAAAAGAATTCTCCACCCACAAATAAGTTGCTAAATCTTTCCACTCATAATTATCCATCTTTTCACTTTTTGCATATAAATCAACTAACCTAGTCTGAATCTTATAATGAGTCCGTCGACAACACACACAAGTAAAATTCGGCCTTTCACTTGATTTCACCTTAAACTTGGTAATTTCCTTCTCAAACTTTTCTGTATTTAAAATATGTACATTGTCTTCCACATTACCTTGAATTGCTGTCTCAATTTCTACACTGTCCTCTTGCTCACGAAAATAACAAATCTCAATTTCTTCACAAATCTTCTTCACATCTAATTCTGTTCCATGCAAAAGAGCACTGTTTAATTGTTTAAGCTTAAGTGCTGGACTTTTTGCATAATACAACATTCTCACTAATTTCCTCATTTTGGTATGATGCACTGCTAACATCCTAAAATGATGAAAAACACTCTGACAGACTTTTCTAGAAAGACAAGCCAGTGAATGGCCTTGCAAACCTGTGATTCCTCTCACTCTGCAACGATCTAAGTCTTGCAACAACTTCACTTTCTGCTTTATACTTTTTTTGTACGTAAGAAATTACAAAACAAATCAATTGATTCCTGTCGCACACTACAAATACTACTACACTTCCAAGTGTACACTGGACCCTTAGTACGTCTCCCTAAAACTCCATCAGATAACACCTCTTCTGGTTCTCTAGGCACAAGTTTCTCTTTTTCAATCGGACAACCGTCTTTCACTTCATACGCTAGACCACTGGTGTCAACTGCATGCACTAAATCATTCTCCTGGAAGTAACTCTCCTCATTAAAAAATGGCTCACAACTTGAACTGTGCATCCATTCTCCAGAAAAAACTTTACAAAAATTAGTCCGATTAATTACTCTTTTCCATCTACTGTTTGATTTGAAAACATCAATTGTCTTGTTAAGTGTCCTAATTCTATTGATTATTAAAATAAATATTTTTTTCTTAACTTCAAAAGCCTGATCAACAATCTTCTCTACACTTTTCTTTTTCTTATAAAAAAGCAGCTCTCTGTTTACCTTTTTTAATATTTTTTAACAAATTTAAAACCACTCTATTGCGATACATTAGTCTACGAATGTCTCTAAACTGATTCTGCCTTCTATTCCTATACATATTATTCTCTCCTGCTCCAGTTTTAGGATTCTTTGAAGTTCTCTCCTTCCTTTTCAATTTTACTCTCTCATTTTCTTTTTCTACATGGTGTCCATTATTTTTTCTGGATGTACATATGTTGCGTAAAAAAGACTTAGTTGTCTTACCAGGAGCTTTGTTCCTGTTTTTTGAAGTATCTGTTGTGGAAGAATGCTGTAATTCCGTTGCTGTTTTTGATTTTTCCCGGTTACGTTGTTTCTTTGTCCTTTCCTTTGTGGGCATCTTTGCTTTTTCTTCAAATAACGATTTCAAACTGTGTTAAAGAAAAACAGTAGCACATTATAGACCACTATTACCAAACAACAAAGCAATGACAAAAAGCAAACGATCAATACAGGGTTTCAGATCAGGTGAGGATTCTCCAGTGGTGCACAAAACGTGAGGCCTGTATTGAAAAATATAGTGGAAGACAGCTCTGTCCACAACTACAAAGAAGATCAGACCTATGTCTAACTCCACTGCACTCTTATACACAGGCTTCACCACCTATGCTTCCCAAGAAAATATTGAGTTATATAGTTATATAGAATTGTATTTTATAAAATTGTGAAGCTCCATGAGAAAGCGTTTGCCTCAGTCTTATTCCTGTTGTGAGGCAGGTGCAAGATTTTGCCTCAGTCTTATCCCTGCTGTGAGGCAGATGATTGTAAATAGGATCTGTGCTGTGTTTCCTAAATGTGGTGTCAAAAACGATTTTGGAGAAAATGATTGGTTTTTACATTTTTGATTATAATGTGGCGCAAAGGTTTAAAAAGTGACGCATCTACCTACATGCATCAATTTTTTAATATGGAGCAAAAAGGTACTTGTTTGTGTTTTCCTGGGGATCGTAGTTGGTGAAGCTTGTGTCTAAGAGTGCAGTGGACTAGGCTTCATGAAGCATATACCTGTCTGCATTCTTAGACGCAGGTGTCAATTTGACTCTTTACAGTGATGTTAGCTGTGTTTTAAATCAGTGTAGGAAGCATATTGAGTTTGTTTGCATAGAGGAATTGTATTTTGTAAAATTGTGAAGCTCCATGTGAAAGCGTTTGCCTCAGTCTTATTCCTGTTGTGAGGCAGGTGCAAGATTTTGCCTCAGTCTTATCCCTGTTGTGAGGCAGATGATTGTAAATATGATCTGTGCTGTGTTTCCTAAATTTGATGTCAAAAACGATTTTGGGGAAAATAAATGGATTTTACATTTTTGAGTATAATGTGGCGCAAAGGTTTAAAAAATGACGCATACATGCGTCACTTTTTAAATATGGGGAAAAAAGGTACATGTTTGGGCTTTCCTGGGGAGCCTAGATGGTGAGGATTGTATCTAAGTGTGCAGTGGACTAGGCTTCATGAAGCATATCCCTGTCTGCATTCTTAGACATAGGTGTCAATTTGACTCTTTACAATGATGTTACCTGTGTTTTAACTCAGTGTAGGAAGCATATTGAGTTTGTTTACATAGAGGAATTGTATTTTGTAAAATTGTGAAGCTCCATGAGAAAGCGCTTGCCTCAGTCTTAATCCTGTTGTGAGGCAGGTGCAAGATTTTGCCTCAGTCTTATCCCTGCTGTGAGGCAGATGATTGTACACTGAGTTAACACAGGTAACATCATTGTAAAGAGTCAAATGTATTTCTATTAAACATGCACACATTCTTTATTCCTTTTAAAAAATGTAAAAACTATTTATTTTCCCCAAAATCTGTTTTTACATCACATTTACAAAACACAGCACAGGTCCTATGTAGAAGCATTCCGTGTCACGACTAAAAATTCACAATTTTACAAAATACAATTAACGCTTTCACATGAAGCTTCACAATTTTACAAAATACAATTCCTCTATGCAAACAAACTCAATATGCTTCCTACACTGTTTTAAAACACAGCTAACATCATTGTAAAGAGTCAAATTGACACCTGTGTCTAAGAATGCAGACAGGGATATGCTTCATGAAGCCTATTGCACTGACACTTAGATACAATCCTCACCACCTAGGCTCCCCAGGAAAGCCCAAACATGTACCTTTTTTCCCCATATTTAAAAAGTGACTCATGTATGCGTCATTTTTTAAACCTTTGCGCCACATTATACTCAAAATCGTTTTTGACATCACATTTAGGAAACACAGCACAGATCATATTTACAACCATCTGCCTCACAGCAGGGATAAGACTGAGGCAAAATCTTGCACATGAAGCTTCACAATTTTACAAAATACAATTGCTCTATGCAAACAAACTCAATATGCTTCCTACACTGAGTTAACACAGCTAACATCATTGTAAAGAGTCAAATGTATTTCTATTAAACATGCACACATTCTTTATTCCTTTTAAAAAATGTAAAAACTATTTTTATGCTTCATGAAGCCTAGTTCACTGCACACTTAGATACAATCCTCACCACCTAGGCTCCCCAGGAAAGCCCAAACATGTACCTTTTTTCCCCATATTTAAAAAGTGACGCATGTATGCGTCATTTTTTAAACCTTTGCGCCACATTATGCTCAAATATGTAAAATCCATTTATTTTCCCCAAAATCGTTTTTGACATCACATTTAGGAAACACAGCACAGATCATATTTACAACCATCTGCTTCACAGCAGGGATAATACTAACCCTGGGCGTAGTTCACGAAGTAGCGCTACGCGAAGCTACGCGAAGCTACGCGAAGTGCACTTCGCACTACGCGAACTTCACGTAGCACTACGCGAGCTGCGTAGTAGCATGTTCGCACTGTGCAAGATGCGTTTTTAATGATTGCACAGTGCGGACAAGCATCCGGCACTGTGCAAGCATTGAAAACAGCATCTTGCACAGTGCGAGCTGTAGTTTTCTGCTGCTCGAGTAGATTATTACTCGAGCAGCAGCTTTCTCAACGCGAACAGGTAGTTTCTCATTGAGAGCGGTCGCGAGCATGCGCAACCACTCACAATGAGAAACCTGACCTCCCCGCATTGAGAATCTCGCCGGGATGTCATTTTGCTTGCTCGCGGTCGCGAACATGACGTTCAGGACTGCGAAAAAGCAAAAAAGGACCGCTGCACTACGCTACGCTGCACTACGCATGCTCGCACTGTGCTACGTGCAGCTCGCGTAGTGCCAAGTTGCGCAAACTTCGCAAACTCCGCGAGCGTAGTGTAGTGCTTTGCCCAGGGTTAGATAATACTGAGGCAAAATCTTGCACATGAAGCTTCACAATTTTACAAAATACAATTCCTCTACGCAAACAAACTCAATATGCTTCCTACACTGAGTTAACACAGGTAACCTCATTGTAAAGAGTCAAATGTATTTCTATTAAACATGCACACATTCTTTATTCCTTTTAAAAAATGTAAAAACTATTTTTTTCCCCAAAAATCGTTTTTTACATCACATTTACAAAACACAGCACAGGTCCTACGTAGAAGCATTCCATGTCACGACTAAAAATTAAAAATTTTACAAAATACAATTACTCTATGCAGTAAAAACTTTTTACCAAGCGTTATCAAAAAGCATGACACAAAGCAACATGTAAAGACCACAATTTCCTTCCAAATCTTCTCCATAGAGTATACAAGTCTCTATGTATATTAAATGAATCATAACTCACCTTTACAAATATTTTAGGAGATTCAGAACAGTGTCAGATACACACACCAATATTTCTTTAGCAGAGCAGAAGATATGTTCTCCAGACACTGCAAACCATAAAGGCACAGAAAACCTCTAATTCTACACAGATATCCCTTTTTGTTAACCAATCAAATCTCTTCCCTCTCTATTTTCAAACCAACACCCTTCCCCCCCTCAGCCCTTTCTACCTGTTACCATAGCAACTCCCTCCTCACTGAGCTCCCAGGGTTAAAAGTTTATTTGACAATGTTGCAAATCACCTCAGCAAGGATGTTTGACCTGTGAATACACCAGCTTATCTGGTGCAATGTTTCTTTAAATGACTTTTTTTAACCATTCAAATTACTTCTTACACAGAACACAACCATGCACCCTAACTTTCAGTTTTCAACTATCTCATTCTACCAATCATTGCTTGTGATTCAATAGCACTGAAACTCCACAGGTTTTTTTTTTTGCAAACTCCTATTGTTCCAACTGCCATTTCTTTTCCACACTTCATCTGACTGCATCAGAATCTCCTCTCACCATGTATTCTGTCTGGATTATTGGACATAGCTATATCCACTGGGCTCAAAGGTATGCAGCTACCAGAAATTTCCACAACCTTGACTTACCAAATGTGAAGAATAAATGGATTGGCCACAGAGGATTGAAATGTCACCAATTGATACCATTGGTGAAAACCTTTTTGCATTTGCCACACCCTGACCTGTTAATTGTGCACTGTGGAGGAAATGACTTGGGCACTTTGACTGGGGTAGGTCTGGAAATGCTTATAAAGGACACCTTTGATCAATTGATGGCACTTTTTCCTCAAACTGCCTTGGTATATTCCAATATATGCCAAAGGCAGAAATGGAAGTGGTCCAATCAATTTTGTCCACAATTTGAGAAAGCACGGAAACATGTGAATAAATCTGTTTCTGCTTACATGAGAGACTATGGAATGGGTTCAATATACAATAATAACTTGCGTTACAACATGCAAGATATCTACAGGGGAGATGGTGTGCACTTTTCTGATGAGGGGAATAGAATATTCCTCCTGAATTTAAGACTGTGCATTGGTACCTACTTGTAGGTACCTAAATCAGCCACAGAACCCAAAAGCCCTTTTCAGGGCTACCCTATCTCTGATCACTCCAAATAATTATCTTTTTCTAACTTTTTTCACCAAAGTATGCTCCCCGGTACGCTTCCCGGTGCGAGTACCGGGCGCTACCCCCGCGAAAATTTAAAAATATATATATTTTTTTGCCTATATGGGCCTCCTAAGACCCCCTCAGAAAACCTAGAGTGTCAGGGAGTACCTACCGTGCCCCCTTATACCCATTCCCAACGTTGTTTGTCCGCCATTTTCTGACTCAAATCTACCGAAACACAAAATGGAGGACTCCCGTTGCGCTTACCGGTACGCGTACCGGGGCGCTCACCGGTAAGCGCTCCCAAAAAATGTTAAAAATTAATTTACATAAAAACCACTGGAGACACTTTCACCAAATATAGAATAGCTCATACTACATAGCAATCCCTACCATTTTCCCAAATTCTATGGAATTCCATTGAGCCATTTGAGCTGTAGCACTGTCTAAATATACTGAGGTAAATTACTTCACAAATACACATCTGAAGTGTTAGAATTGACAGCCAATTAAAATGTTACTTTCATTTTCTACTTTTTTTACCTGACATTTGATTGGTTATGTACCTGAATATATATAAAGAAAGAGAGGGAAACACAGCCATTTTGACTACTACTTCCTGGTGTACAATTCAAAAGGATTTTCACTAATAACTTCAATTGCTTTTTCAAAGGTAAGATGTTTTTTGGAAAACTGAAGTATATTGTGCACTTTAAGTTAATTTGGAAAACATTTTCTGATAGTTATATACTATCCCTCTGTAATAGTTATAGATTGAGATAGGCTTCTCTGTTATAGTTATGGATGGAGTTAGGCTTGTCTTGTATAAATATGAATTTACTTAGGTTTCATCACATACACTTTTTTATATTTCTACTTCCAGCCTGATACCATACACTGCCCAAAGATAACTTCACTGTTAAAAAATCAAAACTACCTGTCTGAACTTAAACCCAACAGTGCCCTATCTCTACTGAAATATTTCTTTTTTATGCAATTTACAGCAACATAATGGAAGGAGATCAAAATAAATTTAATATTTCATTCGAACTTGATCTTCAGGACAACCCAGAGGAAGAGATTAACAATTCAGATTTTTTTCGATCAGTCTCTTGATGAAGAGTTTCTGAAATATGTGGAAGAAATGGAATCATGTAATCCAAATGAGGACATTCCCGACGAGATAATGTTGGAAGTCTTATTACATTTTGAAAAATCAGAGCAATAAATTTATATTTAATAATTAAAAATTGTTCCAGACATTATTCTTTTTTATATGTAATCAATAAAATAGTACCAAAATGAATATAATATAATGTGAGACTTATAGTATACTGGGCAACTTTTTTATTTTACAGAGTAATTTTGCTCATAGATACTTCCTTTCTCCCACTATATTATCTCCAAAGTGTATTTGACATCTCTTTTTCATCTCCTGCCTCCATGTTCTTTATGTTTTCCTGACAGACTATGGCATGTGGGTGTATAGGTTGGTTTAGGTGTGTGGGGTATGTGGGTGTTGGTGGGGGTGTGGGTGTGTAAGGTGTGTGTGTGGGTGTGAGTGTGTGGGGTGTTTGAGTGTAGGTGGAGGTGTGGGTGTGTGATGTGTGTGTGGGGATGTGTGGATGTGGGGGGTATGTGTGTAAGATATGTGTGTATATGTGGGATGTGTGGGTGTGTCTGTGAGGTGTGGGTGTGTGTGTGTGTGTGAAGGGGAGGTGTGTGTGTGGGATGTGTGGGGTGTGTCTGTGACGTATCTGTGTGTGCGTGTGTGTGTGTGTGTTGGGGGGGGTGAGGTGTGTGTGTGTGTCTGGGTGTGTGGGATGTGTGGTTGTGGGTGTGGATGTGTAAGGTGTCGGTGTAGGGCTGTGGGGTGTTTGGATGTAGGTGGAGGTGTGCGTGTGTGAGGTATGTGTGTGGAGTGTGTGGGTGTGGGGGTGTGGGGTTGTGTGGGACGTACTTGTAGGTACATAAAACAGCCACAGAACCCAAAAGCTCTTTTCAGAGCTACCCTACCTGTAATCACTCAAAATGATTATTTTACACTATTATTTTCACTATTTTTCACCAAAGTACGCTCCCCGGTACGCTCCCCGGGACCCCCCTTTTATCTTGGCCCCCGCTTGACGAATCCCCCCCAAACTTTCAGGGAAGGAGCGGAGCGCCGCGAGGCAAAGTTGCTGAAAAATTCAGGCTGATTCCTCAACCAGCGCCAAAGTTATTCCAAATAGAATGTTGCGATTTCCCTATGAAAATCAATCCTAACTATATATACCTACTGGTGAAAGTGACTCAAGGGTTTCTTCTGTAAATTACTTTCCCACCTTTTTTAATGGAGCGCTTCCCGGGGAGCGCCCCGGTACGCGAACTGGCGAGCGCCCCGGTACGCGAACCTTAAGCATTACGGGAGTCCACCATTTTGTGTTTCGGTCGAATTAAGATACAAGATGGAGGGCAAATAATGTTCAGAATGGGTAGAAGGGGGTACGGTAGACGTATCTTGACCCCCTAGGTTTTCTGAGGGTAGCTGAGGAGGCCCATATGTGCGGGAAAAAAACATTTTTTTTAAAAAATTTCACGCGGTTAGCTTCCGGTTCGCGTACCGGGTAGCGCTCCGGGGAGCGTATTTTGTTGAAAATTAGTGAAAAAAGTTAGAGTAAAAAAATAATTGTGAGTGATCAGATGTAGGGTAGCTCTGAGAAGAGCTTTTGGGTTTATGGTACATTTAGGTACTTATAAGTATGTACCAATGCACAGTCTTAAATTCAAAATGAAAATTCTGTTGCCCTCATCTGAGAAGTGAACTCCATCTCCTCTGTAGATATCTTGCATGTAGTAACGCAAGTTATTGTTGTACATGGAGCCCATTCCATGGTCTCTCATGTAAGCTGAAACAGATTTGTTTACATGCTTCCTCGACTTCTCAATTTGTGGACAAAATTGGTTCGACCACCTCCATTTCTGTCTTTGGCATATATTTGAATATACCAAGGCAGTTTGAGGAAAAAGTGCCATCAATTGCTCAAAGGTGTCCTTTAAAAGCATTTCCAGACCTACCCCAGTCAAAGTGCCCAAATCATTTCCTCCACAGTGCACAATTAATAGGTCAGGTTTTGGCAAATGCATTTAGGTTTTCACCAATGGTATCAATTGGTGACATTTTAATCCTCTGTGGCCAAACCACTTAATTCCCACATCTTGTAAATTGAGGTTAGGTAAATTTCTGTTATCAGCATACCTCTGAGCCCAGTAGATGTAACTATGTCCAACAATCCAGACAGAAAACATGGTGAGAGAAGGTTCTGCTGCAGTCAGATGAAGTGTGGCAATGAAATGGCAGTTGAAAAAATAAGAGTTTAAAATGGAAAAAACTGTGGAGTTTCTGTGGTAATTAATCAGTAGCAGTGATTGGTGGATTTTGATTGCTGAAAACAGAAAGTTAGGGTGCATGGATGAGTTCTTTGAAAGATGTATTTTGAATGGTCAAAAAAAATCATTAAATGAAAGATTGCACTGGATATGCAGGTGCACTGAGAGTTCAGAGTTCAATTGAAACATTGTTGTGTGAACTTGCAAACACCAGAAGTCTTTCAGGAGGTGGTTGCTATGCAAAAAAGGCAGACAGGGCAGAGGGGGGAAGGGTTTTGATTTGAAAAAAGTGAGGGAAGAGTTTTGATTGGGTGACATGAGAGATATGTGTGATGAATTACAGCATTTCTGTACTTTCTATAGCTGCAGCCTCTGGAGTGCATACCTTTTGTTCTGCTGAAGACAAATTGGTGTATTTCTGAGACTGTTTTGAAACTCATAAAGTATTTGCTAAGGTGAGAAAAGATTTATTTTATTTAGATAGAGAATAGTGTGCTTTAAGGAGAAAATTATGAAGAAAGTTGTGTTTTTAAAATGTTGCTTTGTCTCAAGTGTTTTACAAATAGATTTTGTTTCTTTGAGAAATTGTAATTGGAGAAAATGTGAAGTATTAGTACTGACAGGGTGTTTTTGTGCATAGGAGCTGTGCAGTGTTTTCAAATTATGACTTGAAAATCGTTTTTGTGGAAAAGGAATGCTTTTAAAATTTATGACAAGGAAATAATGGTGTCTGCTTCTTTATAAGGCATTTGAGTGTCTCTGATGTTATTTTTCCCATTTTAAATTAAAAGACCTTTATCTGTGGGGAAAGTTCCTTGTAAATATGCTCCCACCTGTGCTTGGCAAATTTAGATTTTGATTCTTTGAGTTACATAGCCATGTTAAAAGTGACCCAAAAATATTGCAAAGGCAATCAAAAAACGCTTTCATGTGTCTTAAGGACATTTTAAGTCATTTCCCCATGTGCAGTGTTTTCAAATTATGACTTGAAAATCGTTTTTGAGGAAAAGGAATGCTTTTAAAATTTATGACAAGGACATAATGGTGTCTGCTTCTTTATAAGGCATTTGAGTGTCTCTGATGTTATTTTTCCCATTTTAATTTAAGACCTTTCCCCGTGGTGCAAATTCCTTGTAAATATGCTCCCACCTGACTTGGCAAATTTAGATTTTGATTCTTTGAGTTACATAGCCATGTTAAAAGTGACCCAAAAATGCTGCAAAGGCAATCAAAAAACGCTTTCATGTGTCTTAAGGACATTTTAAGTCATTTCCCCATGTGCAGTGTTTTCAAATTATGACTTGAAAATCGTTTTTGAGGAAAAGGAATGCTTTTAAAATTTATGACAAGGAAATAATGGTGTCTGCTTCTTTATAAGGCATTTGAGTGTCTCTGATGTTATTTTTCCCATTTTAAATTAAAAGACCTTTATCTGTGGTGCAAATTCCTTGTAAATATGCTCCCACCTGTGCTTGGCAAATTTAGATTTTGATTCTTTGAGTTACATAGCCATGTTAAAAGTGACCCAAAAATGCTGCAAAGGCAATCAAAAAACGCTTTCATGTGTCTTAAGGACATTTTAAGTCATTTCCCCATGTGCAGTGTTTTCAAATTATGACTTGAAAATCTTTTTTGTGGAAAAGGAATGCTTTTAAAATTTATGACAAGGAAATAATGGTGTCTGCTTCTTTATAAGGCATTTGAGTGTCTCTGATGTTATTTTTCCCATTTTAAATTAAAAGACCTTTATCCGTGGTGCAAATTCCTTATAAATATGCTCCCACCTGTGCTTGGCAAATTTAGATTTTGATTCTTTGAGTTACATAGCCATGTTAAAAGTGACCCAAAAATGCTGCAAAGGCAATCAAAAAACGCTTTCATGTGTCTTAAGGACATTTTAAGTCATTTCCCCATGTGCAGTGTTTTCAAATTATGACTTGAAAATCGTTTTTGAGGAAAAGGAATGCTTTTAAAATTTATGACCAGGAAATAATGGTGTCTGCTTCTTTATAAGGCATTTGAGTGTCTCTGATGTTATTTTTCCCATTTTAAATTAAAAGACCTTTATCCGTGGATTTTGATTCTTTGAGTTACATAGCCATGTTAAAAGTGACCCAAAAATGCTGCAAAGGCAATCAAAAAACGCTTCTTTTTAAAAAATGTTTTTGTTGTTTTATATTTTTTTTTATTTTTCTGAACATTTTTTGTTTTTTTTTAATTTTTTGAACAGTTTTATGTTTTTTTAGTTTTTTTAGAGGGGAAACAACAAAAAACAGGCATTGGAAAGGGCTCAACAGGAGCAAAAAAATGTTTTACTTTCTGGGGCGTTTAGAGCACTTGTGATTTTCAAATGCTCTGTTGATTAAGTTAATGCTCATATTGGCACATGACAGTAATGTACCGCAATACAAACAGGTAATCTTCATATGGACAAAGTTGTCCTGAATGTTTGGCACGGTTTCCCGTGCCTCTGGTCCTGACAAAGATACCTGTGTTGATGTCGTGGCCACAGGAGTTGGTGGGTTGTCCTGCAGGTCACGCATCTCTGCCCGGCTGTAGTTTAATGGATGCCACCTCAGCATGTGACGGTGCATGGTGTAGTTGCCGAAGCTATACTTTTTTAAGGTGCCTCTAGATAAGTCCTCTTTACATATGAGGCACGTCACATATCTAGCATTAACTTTTTTCTGCCCTTCAGGGATTGAAAAAAACTGCCAAATAAAACTAGTTTTACGATGAGAAACCCGGGGCTCCTCTTCTAAAAACTGTGGTCCCTCTGTCTCCTCTTCCTCTTGTTCATCCTCTTCCTCCTCTGTGTTGCTGATGAACTGTGGAGGTGGTCCTCTCTTCCCATGAGGAGGTGGTGGTGGTGGTGGGGGTCCACCAGCTGAAGCTACCAATGAAGCCATTGCTCAAATATCAAAAAAGGTCTTCCTCTCACAAAGATGAAAGTCAGAGTGAGGAAAGAAGGAGGGGTTTTCATCGTTTGGGAAAAACAATAGTTCTAAACCAAAGAAAAGTGTTATTTTTAGGTCACCTGACCTAGCCTTACATCATTAGGAAACCAAAAGTGAAATGAACCAATGAAAAGTTTTATTAACAAGTCACATGACCTGTTACGCTTATGTTACGCGCTGCGGAACGCGCCCCGGATCGCTTCCGGGTCGCTGCGCTTCGCGCCTCGGTTCGCGCTCCGGAGCACTTCCGGGTGCGCTAACGCGGCGCGTCATAAGACGCATTACGCGGCAACGCGATACGTCGAGCTTTCGCGACGCGCCCCGGATCGCTTCCGGGGAGCTGCGCTTCGCGTCTCAGTTCGCATACCGGAGCACTTTCGGGTGCGCTAACGCGGCGCGTCATAAGACGCATTACGCGACAACGTGATACGTCGCGCTTCCGCGACGCGTCACGATGTTGATTTCTAACGTGGCAGTTACGCAAACAGAACGTTTACCGGTTCGCGGACCGGGTCGCGGCATCAAATTGAGCTAACGGGAAGCTTCCCGGTATGCGAACCGGGAGCGAACAAAAAAAATATTTAAAAAAATTATTAATAAACATATAAAATATATTTTTGGATTTAAAGAAGAATACATTTTACAGCTACAGATATTAGCTTTTAAAAAACCAATGAAATTCACTGAAAAAACCATAGGTTATAGACCATATATAGTTAGGAATTAGCATTTACAAAACCTTGAAAATTCACTGAAAAAACCATAGGTTATAGACCATATATAGTTAGGAATTAGCATTTAAAAAACCTTATTTTACTCACACAAAACCATTGAAATTCCATATATAGTTAGTTGCACTAACTATATATCGCGCACCCGCAATCCACTGCTGATGATGTCACATATTACATCATTCATGACATGGTCAGTGACATCACTGATGACATCACTGATGACATCTCAAATGACATCACTGATGACATCATCCAGTGACTGTGTGTTTCTGTAAAGTTTAAATATGTTTGATATATTGAAGAATGAGTGGATGTATAAGTGTCTGGATGAAGGATTTAGTAGGTGCGTGACTGACTGTATGAGTGAGTGAATAAATGTGTCGTACTAAATGCATCGGTTAGTGACTAAACTGTCTGAATGTGTGCATCAGTATGTCTGTTGTGATGTAAACTGCTGCATGTGTTGATCATTAGCTATACAAGAGGCTATATGTGTTATTGATTGGTTGCCCAAGTATTTGTATGGGAGATTGAGTTTGTGTGGGGGTGGCTGGGAGGTGTGTGACTCTGTGCATAGATGTGTGAGCAGTTGATTAACTAGGTGTATGAGTTCAAGAGGGGTTATATATTGTTTATATATATATATATATATATATTATATATGACGTTATAACGCATACTATTACTCCGCAGACCATTACAACGCGGCTTTTACTCCGCATACCGTTACAACGCATAGCGCCTTGGGGCGCTGGATAGTGGTAAGTATAATTTACTATTCTAACTCCAGTCCCCGTGGACCCTAGGGAAGGTGTTGGATAGTAAATTATACTTATTCCCTATCCTAGAGCGCCCCCCCAGCGCAATGCGTTGTAATGGTATGCGGAGTAATGGTCGCGTTGTAATGGTAGTGCGGAGTAAAAGATCCGTTGTAACGGGTGTATACCATTCAAGAGTGCATGTGGAAACAGCTACATGGGCGGTTGACTGTGTGCATGAGTGTATTGATGAGTGAATGGATATCTCAATGCTACATGTCATAGTAAGTACATATGTAAAACACAGTACATGTGAGAGTTGGCATATATAAATAACTGTGCATGAGAGCCACTGAATGTGTGAGTGGCTGTATGGATCATTGTGAACTTGTATCAGGGATTGTATAAGAGAGTAAATATGTGTTAGTATATGTTTGAATAAGTAAGGTGTGTATAACTGTATAGTTGAGGGAATGGAGGTGAGATTGTTTCTTTGCATGACTGACTAGGTGTGTGAGTAACTCCATGGATGAGTGACAGTGTGTGAGTGTCTGTATACACTGAGTGTATCTAAGGTTATATTAGAGTCTGAAGAGGTTCATCGTATTAGCACAAGAATGATGTCAAATGAGATGTCATCAGTGATGTCATTTGAGATGTCATCAGTGATGTCATCAGTGATGTCACTGACCATGTCATGAATGATGTAATATGTGACATCATCAGCAGTGGATTGCGGGTGCGCGATATATAGTTAGCGCAACTAACTATATATGCGAATTTCAATGGTTTTGTGCGAGTAAAATAAGGTTTTGTAAATGCTAATCCCTAACTATATATGGTCTATAACCTATGGTTTTTTCAGTGAATTTTCAAGGTTTTGTAAATGCTAATTCCTAACTATATATGCTCTATAACCTATGGTTTTTTCAGTGAATTTTCAAGGTTTTGTAAATGCTAATTCCTAACTATATATGGTCTATAACCTATGGTTTTTTCAGTGAATTTTCAAGGTTTTGTAAATGCTAATTCCTAACTATATATGGTCTCTAACCTATGGTTTTTTCAGTGAATTTCAATGGTTTTTTAATAGCAAATATCATAAGCTGTCGAATGTCAAGTACGTGGTAAGTAAAAACATTTTCGTGTTTATGCACACTGATCTGCTTTGAATGCTGCCCCCCCCCTCATTTCTATTAGGAGTACTCTCTCTTTGCAGATAGTGAAGGGTAGTTAACGCAGGCCTTTGCCCCCGTTGTAATCCGTCGTGCCTGCTTCTCTCTCCATTTGATTGATTGTTATCCAAGCATTTACTGTTTTAGAATTGGTTCTCTTTGGTTCATTCTCTATTTACAAACAAGCACAGAGTCGCAATACTCTGTTTAGTCTTTGCAGATAGTGAAAAATCGTGTAAAAAAACAAAAGGAATCGAGCAAAATCAGTAGGCCACTAATGGGATCTCTTTTTGACCTCGCTAAAATAGAAACATTAGGAACAACCCCTCATGAGAAATACGAAACTAGTGAGATGAACTGAGCTCCACACCATGATGGCTGCAAGACAGCTCGGCTCCGCCACCCACCCCGCCCAAAATAACGATAAACTCTATGCAAATATTACAAATATATACAACACACCAGCAAAGTAACAGGGTAAAACATTTTATTAAATAACTATTTACATAACTATTTTATACTTTTTGTTGCCCGATCTGGCTAGCTCAATCGATCGAGCATGAAAGTCATGCACTCTGATAGTTCAAAGTTTTGAGGAGTGCTTGTTAGACTGTCTGAAGCTTATTTGCACCTGCTACAGCTTCACTATTCTCAATGTAAGTGGGGGCTGTTTGAGGACGTGACTGCATTTGAAAACAATGTGATGCGGTGCCTCCCTGAAACGCTTGACGGAGGCCCCCGAGGGACGGTTTGATGGCGCGGACTCGGAGGGGGCGCTTGGCTCCGGCCCCCTCCCCTAGTCGTGTTGCCCTGGTGTGGCCTGAGATCGCCCCCGACATAGGTGGCCGGCTCCCGGGGTCAAGCGGAACTTTTTGCCTTTTGGTGACTCTTCCATTCTTGACCTTGTCCGACAAACCGTTTGACCTAAAGACACGCTGTAGTGGGGCGCCCCTTTACCGTTTCACTTGCCATTCCGCCCGCTTTTGCTACACTGTGCCTCTTCCGCTATTCAGCTGTTTACCGCCCGCTCTTGCGACTACAGCGTCTCGCTCACCATGTAGCTCCTGCTCTTGCGGTGCAGCGATAGGCGGCTGCCACAGGACTCTCAAAATGGCGGCCGGCTCTTCAGATTTGGGCGTGGTCCACTAAAATGGCCCTGCGACACCTTGGAACTCGGACGCTTGTCTGCTAGGGCTTGGGCTCCATTCTCGAAAGCGTCCCCTCAGCCTTGAAGATTCTACAAAAGTCTTGGGGGCCCCCGACTCCCGCAGGCTTCTGGTAGGGAGCGGCTGCCATGATTGCTCGTGGAATGGCCACGACGGAGCTACGAGATGGTGGTGCTCTCATGCTGACGCCAGCTTCAGTCTGAAACATCCAGAAACACTGTAGACTACCAATTCGATCAGTTCCGGTAGCGCCCCAACGTGACCCGGTAGAGAAGAACTTGCCCTCCCCTCTTTGACTGATGGTTCTTGTTGCCTGTCCCTTCTGTTGTCATTTAACAGAACTATTTAGCCTGCTGAAAGGGGTTGTGTTCCGACCGCTGGTTGGTGGAGACATTTTGACTATATTCTGGACCTGCGTTGTCGCGTAATGCGTCATATGACGCGCCGCGTTAGCGCATCCGGAAGTGCTCCGGTGCGCGAAGCGCAGCTTCCCGGAAGCGATCCGGGGCGCGTAACGTAAGCATAACAGGTCATGTGACTTGTTAATAATACTTTTCATTGGTTCATTTTACTTTTCTTATTCTAATGATGAAAGGCTTGGTCATATGACCTTAAAATTACACTTTTTATTACTTTCGAACATTATTTTTTCTTAAACATATATGTTATAATGTTCCAAGCTAATGTACTTTCCCGGAAAATTTACAACTGTCCTGCAAGTAAAATATATTCCTTTTTCGAGAAAAAGGGCGTTTCTTCGTCCCATGACGGAGCCGTTGAGCAAAAGAGGCTCGGCCTGCTGTCTTAGTCGCCGATACGCCTGAATATCAGATTCTTATCGATCACTTTATGTTGCAGGAGTAGAAAACACAACAGCCCTTGACCATTTATCTTTTTACTGCGTTCCTGCGTATTAAACCTTTTACCCTTCATGTAATTGGACTGCTTTATTTCACTTGCCTTTTACTGATTCGAAAACAGTGACTATTATTAAAAACTTTACCAATGTAAATACTACTACCATGTTTTCTTTTAAAAACCTTTATTGTGAAAATGTCAGTATACAAATACGGGCCTATAACCACGTGGGCCGGCCACGGAGCAAATTGTAATCGTATATGATGAGGAGACATTTACACTGTAGAGGAACGTAACGGGCGGGCCATTAGGTTGCAAGAACTAAGGTGTCTAACAGTTGCGGAATCGGTGGACGTACATTTTATAATTAAAATACGACAGGGCCAGTTACAACAAAATTATCTAGATATACATTTGCGGGCAAGTACCATGGGTGACGTTAATTCGAACTTTCAATAGAACAGTAATCAATAACACATCAGAACTTAATATCAATAGGGATGTCGAAATATTCAATCAATTCTCGTCCCCGCCCGCCATGTGCTTCAAAACTGCATACGTATCTCGTGATATCAAGGTTGTGCAACCAGTACACAACAAGGAGTTACGAGTCCCATTTATTCCGGCGCCATTTTGGGCGAGGACGGGCAGGTCCAGGATATAGTCAAAATGTCTCCACCAACCATCGACTATGATGATGTTCATATGCTGTATTTATTAGAGTAACACTCATCTGTCCACATGAAATTAATTTGCCACAATCTAAACATGTCATTTTAATCTTTCCAAAGTTCTTCTGAATATTTGGGACCGTTTCCCTTGCCTCTGATGCTGTCAGTGCCACTTCTTTGGTGAATGTACTGGCAGGTCGGGGGTTGTCCTCCAAATCTCTCTTTTGTGCAGCACTATAATTAATCGGTGCCACCTCTCCATATGACGATGCATGGTATAATTACCATAACTATATTTTTTTTTCGGTTCTTCTGGAGAGTACATCGTGGCAGATGAGGCAGGTAACGTACCGGGCATTTACCTTTTTTGCATGTAAAGGAAAGGAAAATAAATTCGAGCGTCCGAGTTCTAAGGTGTCCCAGGGCCATTTTAGTGGACCAGGCCCAAATCCAAAGAACAGGCCGCCATTTTGAGAGTCCTGTTGCAGCCGCCTGTCGCTGTAGCAGCAAGAGCGGGCGAAACTCAGCTAGACGGCGCTCCCCTGCAGATGAAGTGCCTCAACCTGGAGAGGCGGGAGAGGCTCGTTTGCGCCGTCTCCCCCCCCCCCCTTCAGGCACCCCACGCCGTCTTTCGGCGCAGCATTGTAGGATGGCCACACCAGTGCGGCAACTTGCTGGACACCACCTCGGTGCCAACCGAATCTCAGCGCCTTGTGGTGTCTTCCATTCCGAAAATATTGTTGGCAGCATTTTGAAAGGTAAGATAAACAGCCGTTTGTGGCCCTCACTACACCGTTCTCCTAGTGAGTCTCACATTGTTACATTTAGGAAGAATGTTGAAGAGTAGTATGTTGAAAATCTGAAGCCATTGTTCTACAAACTCTCAACCAGCCTTGGATGGAAAAATCCTGAAGAATGTACAAACTGAAAACCAGTTTTTGTCTGTATAGCATCAGCAGCAACGCTTGAGTCAGCTTTGTGTGAAGCCGCCATTTTGATTCAATCAATAGCGTCCCCCTGCACACATTCAGGGACCTGGTTGTGTCTTCAGGTCAAATGGATTGTGGGACATGATGCACAAAGGAAAAGGAAAAAAGTTCCGCCGGACCCCGGGAGGCGGCCGCCTATGTCATGGGCGATCTTAGGCCACACCAGGGCAATAGTGAAGCTGCAGCAGGCGCAAATAAGCTTCAGACAGTGTTACAAGCGCTGCTCAGAACTCTCAACTATACCACCACCTCGGTGCCGTCCGGATCTTGGCGCCTTGTGCTGGTTCCGGCCTATTCACACATCGGTCCGCTACTGACGCCACCTCACAGGCCAACGGGGCACCCCACGCCGTCTTTCGGCGCAGCATTGTAGGATGGCCACACCAGTGCGGCAACTTGCTGGACACCACCTCGGTGCCAACCGAATCTCAGCGCCTTGTGGTGTCTTCCATTCCGAAAATATTGTTGGCAGCATTTTGAAAGGTAAGATAAACAGCCGTTTGTGGCCCTCACTACACCGTTCTCCTAGTGAGTCTCACATTGTTACATTTAGGAAGAATGTTGAAGAGTAGTATGTTGAAAATCTGAAGCCATTGTTCTACAAACTCTCAACCAGCCTTGGATGGAAAAATCCTGAAGAATGTACAAACTGAAAACCAGTTTTTGTCTGTATAGCATCAGCAGCAACGCTTGAGTCAGCTTTGTGTGAAGCCGCCATTTTGATTCAATCAATAGCGTCCCCCTGCACACATTCAGGGACCTGGTCGTGTCTTCAGGTCAAATGGATTGTGGGACATGATGCACAAAGGAAAAGGAAAAAAGTTCCGCCGGACCCCGGGAGGCGGCCGCCTATGTCATGGGCGATCTTAGGCCACACCAGGGCAATAGTGAAGCTGCAGCAGGCGCAAATGAGCTTCAGACAGTGTTACAAGCGCTGCTCAGAACTCTCAACTATGCCACCACCTCGGTGCCGTCCGGATCTTGGCGCCTTGTGCTGGTTCCGGCCTATTCACACATCGGTCCGCTACTGACGCCACCTCACAGGCCAACGGGGCACCCCACGCCGACTTTCGGCGCAGCATTGTAGGATGGCCACACCAGTGCGGCAACTTGCTGGACACCACCTCGGTGCCATCCACATCTCGGCGCGTTGTGCTGCCTTCGGCCTATTCGCCGCAGGTGCGCACGCAACTCAGCTGCATAGCGAGTGAAACACCAAGGGGCGCCCCACTGCAGCCGAGGAACCTCCATCTTGGGGGCGACGCACAGCATCACATTGCTTTCCAATGCAGTCAGATCCTCAAACAGCCCCCACTGACTGACGCGAACTCACAGGCCAACGGGGCGCCCCACGCCGACTTTCGGCGCAGCATTGTAGGATGGCCACACCAGTGCAGCAACTTGCTGGACACCACCTCGGTGCCATCCGGATCTTGGCGCGTTGTGCTGCCTTCGGCCTATTCGCACATCGGTCCGCTACTGACGCCGCCTCACGTGCCAACGGATTTTCTACGCTTTTTATAGCCCTATGCCGCATAACAGGTCATGTGACTTGTTTATAAAACTTTTTATTGGTTCATTTTACTTTTGGTTTCCTAATGATGGAAGGCTGATGGATGTGTTAAAGAAAAACAGTAGCACATTATAGACCACTATTACCAAACAACAAAGCAATGACAAAAAGCAAACGATCAATACAGGGTTTCAGATCAGGTGAGGATTCTCCAGTGGTGCACAAAACGTGAGGCCTGTATTGAAAAATATAGTGGAAGACAGCTCTGTCCACAACTACAAAGAAGATCAGACCTATGTCTAACTCCACTGCACTCTTATACACAGGCTTCACCACCTATGCTTCCCAAGAAAATATTGAGTTATATAGTTATATAGAATTGTATTTTATAAAATTGTGAAGCTCCATGAGAAAGCGTTTGCCTCAGTCTTATTCCTGTTGTGAGGCAGGTGCAAGATTTTGCCTCAGTCTTATCCCTGCTGTGAGGCAGATGATTGTAAATAGGATCTGTGCTGTGTTTCCTAAATGTGGTGTCAAAAACGATTTTGGAGAAAATGATTGGTTTTTACATTTTTGATTATAATGTGGCGCAAAGGTTTAAAAAGTGACGCATCTACCTACATGCATCAATTTTTTAATATGGAGCAAAAAGGTACTTGTTTGTGTTTTCCTGGGGATCGTAGTTGGTGAAGCTTGTGTCTAAGAGTGCAGTGGACTAGGCTTCATGAAGCATATACCTGTCTGCATTCTTAGACGCAGGTGTCAATTTGACTCTTTACAGTGATGTTAGCTGTGTTTTAAATCAGTGTAGGAAGCATATTGAGTTTGTTTGCATAGAGGAATTGTATTTTGTAAAATTGTGAAGCTCCATGTGAAAGCGTTTGCCTCAGTCTTATTCCTGTTGTGAGGCAGGTGCAAGATTTTGCCTCAGTCTTATCCCTGTTGTGAGGCAGATGATTGTAAATATGATCTGTGCTGTGTTTCCTAAATTTGATGTCAAAAACGATTTTGGGGAAAATAAATGGATTTTACATTTTTGAGTATAATGTGGCGCAAAGGTTTAAAAAATGACGCATACATGCGTCACTTTTTAAATATGGGGAAAAAAGGTACATGTTTGGGCTTTCCTGGGGAGCCTAGATGGTGAGGATTGTATCTAAGTGTGCAGTGGACTAGGCTTCATGAAGCATATCCCTGTCTGCATTCTTAGACATAGGTGTCAATTTGACTCTTTACAATGATGTTACCTGTGTTTTAACTCAGTGTAGGAAGCATATTGAGTTTGTTTACATAGAGGAATTGTATTTTGTAAAATTGTGAAGCTCCATGAGAAAGCGCTTGCCTCAGTCTTAATCCTGTTGTGAGGCAGGTGCAAGATTTTGCCTCAGTCTTATCCCTGCTGTGAGGCAGATGATTGTACACTGAGTTAACACAGGTAACATCATTGTAAAGAGTCAAATGTATTTCTATTAAACATGCACACATTCTTTATTCCTTTTAAAAAATGTAAAAACTATTTATTTTCCCCAAAATCTGTTTTTACATCACATTTACAAAACACAGCACAGGTCCTATGTAGAAGCATTCCGTGTCACGACTAAAAATTCACAATTTTACAAAATACAATTAACGCTTTCACATGAAGCTTCACAATTTTACAAAATACAATTCCTCTATGCAAACAAACTCAATATGCTTCCTACACTGTTTTAAAACACAGCTAACATCATTGTAAAGAGTCAAATTGACACCTGTGTCTAAGAATGCAGACAGGGATATGCTTCATGAAGCCTATTGCACTGACACTTAGATACAATCCTCACCACCTAGGCTCCCCAGGAAAGCCCAAACATGTACCTTTTTTCCCCATATTTAAAAAGTGACTCATGTATGCGTCATTTTTTAAACCTTTGCGCCACATTATACTCAAAATCGTTTTTGACATCACATTTAGGAAACACAGCACAGATCATATTTACAACCATCTGCCTCACAGCAGGGATAAGACTGAGGCAAAATCTTGCACATGAAGCTTCACAATTTTACAAAATACAATTGCTCTATGCAAACAAACTCAATATGCTTCCTACACTGAGTTAACACAGCTAACATCATTGTAAAGAGTCAAATGTATTTCTATTAAACATGCACACATTCTTTATTCCTTTTAAAAAATGTAAAAACTATTTTTATGCTTCATGAAGCCTAGTTCACTGCACACTTAGATACAATCCTCACCACCTAGGCTCCCCAGGAAAGCCCAAACATGTACCTTTTTTCCCCATATTTAAAAAGTGACGCATGTATGCGTCATTTTTTAAACCTTTGCGCCACATTATGCTCAAATATGTAAAATCCATTTATTTTCCCCAAAATCGTTTTTGACATCACATTTAGGAAACACAGCACAGATCATATTTACAACCATCTGCTTCACAGCAGGGATAATACTAACCCTGGGCGTAGTTCACGAAGTAGCGCTACGCGAAGCTAAGCGAAGTGCACTTCGCACTACGCGAACTTCACGTAGCACTACGCGAGCTGCGTAGTAGCATGTTCGCACTGTGCAAGATGCGTTTTTAATGATTGCACAGTGCGGACAAGCATCCGGCACTGTGCAAGCATTGAAAACAGCATCTTGCACAGTGCGAGCTGTAGTTTTCTGCTGCTCGAGTAGATTATTACTCGAGCAGCAGCTTTCTCAACGCGAACAGGTAGTTTCTCATTGAGAGCGGTCGCGAGCATGCGCAACCACTCACAATGAGAAACCTGACCTCCCCGCATTGAGAATCTCGCCGGGATGTCATTTTGCTTGCTCGCGGTCGCGAACATGACGTTCAGGACTGCGAAAAAGCAAAAAAGGACCGCTGCACTACGCTACGCTGCACTACGCATGCTCGCACTGTGCTACGTGCAGCTCGCGTAGTGCCAAGTTGCGCAAACTTCGCAAACTCCGCGAGCGTAGTGTAGTGCTTTGCCCAGGGTTAGATAATACTGAGGCAAAATCTTGCACATGAAGCTTCACAATTTTACAAAATACAATTCCTCTACGCAAACAAACTCAATATGCTTCCTACACTGAGTTAACACAGGTAACATCATTGTAAAGAGTCAAATGTATTTCTATTAAACATGCACACATTCTTTATTCCTTTTAAAAAATGTAAAAACTATTTTTTTCCCCAAAAATCGTTTTTTACATCACATTTACAAAACACAGCACAGGTCCTACGTAGAAGCATTCCATGTCACGACTAAAAATTAAAAATTTTACAAAATACAATTACTCTATGCAGTAAAAACTTTTTACCAAGCGTTATCAAAAAGCATGACACAAAGCAACATGTAAAGACCACAATTTCCTTCCAAATCTTCTCCATAGAGTATACAAGTCTCTATGTATATTAAATGAATCATAACTCACCTTTACAAATATTTTAGGAGATTCAGAACAGTGTCAGATACACACACCAATATTTCTTTAGCAGAGCAGAAGATATGTTCTCCAGACACTGCAAACCATAAAGGCACAGAAAACCTCTAATTCTACACAGATATCCCTTTTTGTTAACCAATCAAATCTCTTCCCTCTCTATTTTCAAACCAACACCCTTCCCCCCCTCAGCCCTTTCTACCTGTTACCATAGCAACTCCCTCCTCACTGAGCTCCCAGGGTTAAAAGTTTATTTGACAATGTTGCAAATCACCTCAGCAAGGATGTTTGACCTGTGAATACACCAGCTTATCTGGTGCAATGTTTCTTTAAATGACTTTTTTTAACCATTCAAATTACTTCTTACACAGAACACAACCATGCACCCTAACTTTCAGTTTTCAACTATCTCATTCTACCAATCATTGCTTGTGATTCAATAGCACTGAAACTCCACAGGTTTTTTTTTTTGCAAACTCCTATTGTTCCAACTGCCATTTCTTTTCCACACTTCATCTGACTGCATCAGAATCTCCTCTCACCATGTATTCTGTCTGGATTATTGGACATAGCTATATCCACTGGGCTCAAAGGTATGCAGCTACCAGAAATTTCCACAACCTTGACTTACCAAATGTGAAGAATAAATGGATTGGCCACAGAGGATTGAAATGTCACCAATTGATACCATTGGTGAAAACCTTTTTGCATTTGCCACACCCTGACCTGTTAATTGTGCACTGTGGAGGAAATGACTTGGGCACTTTGACTGGGGTAGGTCTGGAAATGCTTATAAAGGACACCTTTGATCAATTGATGGCACTTTTTCCTCAAACTGCCTTGGTATATTCCAATATATGCCAAAGGCAGAAATGGAAGTGGTCCAATCAATTTTGTCCACAATTTGAGAAAGCACGGAAACATGTGAATAAATCTGTTTCTGCTTACATGAGAGACTATGGAATGGGTTCAATATACAATAATAACTTGCGTTACAACATGCAAGATATCTACAGGGGAGATGGTGTGCACTTTTCTGATGAGGGGAATAGAATATTCCTCCTGAATTTAAGACTGTGCATTGGTACCTACTTGTAGGTACCTAAATCAGCCACAGAACCCAAAAGCCCTTTTCAGGGCTACCCTATCTCTGATCACTCCAAATAATTATCTTTTTCTAACTTTTTTCACCAAAGTATGCTCCCCGGTACGCTTCCCGGTGCGAGTACCGGGCGCTACCCCCGCGAAAATTTAAAAATATATATATTTTTTTGCCTATATGGGCCTCCTAAGACCCCCTCAGAAAACCTAGAGTGTCAGGGAGTACCTACCGTGCCCCCTTATACCCATTCCCAACGTTGTTTGTCCGCCATTTTCTGACTCAAATCTACCGAAACACAAAATGGAGGACTCCCGTTGCGCTTACCGGTACGCGTACCGGGGCGCTCACCGGTAAGCGCTCCCAAAAAATGTTAAAAATTAATTTACATAAAAACCACTGGAGACACTTTCACCAAATATAGAATAGCTCATACTACATAGCAATCCCTACCATTTTCCCAAATTCTATGGAATTCCATTGAGCCATTTGAGCTGTAGCACTGTCTAAATATACTGAGGTAAATTACTTCACAAATACACATCTGAAGTGTTAGAATTGACAGCCAATTAAAATGTTACTTTCATTTTCTACTTTTTTTTACCTGACATTTGATTGGTTATGTACCTGAATATATATAAAGAAAGAGAGGGAAACACAGCCATTTTGACTACTACTTCCTGGTGTACAATTCAAAAGGATTTTCACTAATAACTTCAATTGCTTTTTCAAAGGTAAGATGTTTTTTGGAAAACTGAAGTATATTGTGCACTTTAAGTTAATTTGGAAAACATTTTCTGATAGTTATATACTATCCCTCTGTAATAGTTATAGATTGAGATAGGCTTCTCTGTTATAGTTATGGATGGAGTTAGGCTTGTCTTGTATAAATATGAATTTACTTAGGTTTCATCACATACACTTTTTTATATTTCTACTTCCAGCCTGATACCATACACTGCCCAAAGATAACTTCACTGTTAAAAAATCAAAACTACCTGTCTGAACTTAAACCCAACAGTGCCCTATCTCTACTGAAATATTTCTTTTTTATGCAATTTACAGCAACATAATGGAAGGAGATCAAAATAAATTTAATATTTCATTCGAACTTGATCTTCAGGACAACCCAGAGGAAGAGATTAACAATTCAGATTTTTTTCGATCAGTCTCTTGATGAAGAGTTTCTGAAATATGTGGAAGAAATGGAATCATGTAATCCAAATGAGGACATTCCCGACGAGATAATGTTGGAAGTCTTATTACATTTTGAAAAATCAGAGCAATAAATTTATATTTAATAATTAAAAATTGTTCCAGACATTATTCTTTTTTATATGTAATCAATGAAATAGTACCAAAATGAATATAATATAATGTGAGACTTATAGTATACTGGGCAACTTTTTTATTTTACAGAGTAATTTTGCTCATAGATACTTCCTTTCTCCCACTATATTATCTCCAAAGTGTATTTGACATCTCTTTTTCATCTCCTGCCTCCATGTTCTTTATGTTTTCCTGACAGACTATGGCATGTGGGTGTATAGGTTGGTTTAGGTGTGTGGGGTATGTGGGTGTTGGTGGGGGTGTGGGTGTGTAAGGTGTGTGTGTGGGTGTGAGTGTGTGGGGTGTTTGAGTGTAGGTGGAGGTGTGGGTGTGTGATGTGTGTGTGGGGATGTGTGGATGTGGGGGGTATGTGTGTAAGATATGTGTGTATATGTGGGATGTGTGGGTGTGTCTGTGAGGTGTGGGTGTGTGTGTGTGTGTGAAGGGGAGGTGTGTGTGTGGGATGTGTGGGGTGTGTCTGTGACGTATCTGTGTGTGCGTGTGTGTGTTGGGGGGGGTGAGGTGTGTGTGTGTGTCTGGGTGTGTGGGATGTTTGGTTGTGGGTGTGGATGTGTAAGGTGTCGGTGTAGGGCTGTGGGGTGTTTGGATGTAGGTGGAGGTGTGCGTGTGTGAGGTATGTGTGTGGAGTGTGTGGGTGTGGGGGTGTGGGGTTGTGTGGGACGTACTTGTAGGTACATAAAACAGCCACAGAACCCAAAAGCTCTTTTCAGAGCTACCCTACCTGTAATCACTCAAAATGATTATTTTACACTATTATTTTCACTATTTTTCACCAAAGTACGCTCCCCGGTACGCTCCCCGGGACCCCCCTTTTATCTCGGCCCCCGCTTGACGAATCCCCCCCCAACTTTCAGGGAAGGAGCGGAGCGCCGCGAGGCAAAGTTGCTGAAAAATTCAGGCTGATTCCTCAACCAGCGCCAAAGTTATTCCAAATAGAATGTTGCGATTTCCCTATGAAAATCAATCCTAACTATATATACCTACTGGTGAAAGTGACTCAAGGGTTTCTTCTGTAAATTACTTTCCCACCTTTTTTAATGGAGCGCTTCCCGGGGAGCGCCCCGGTACGCGAACTGGCGAGCGCCCCGGTACGCGAACCTTAAGCATTACGGGAGTCCACCATTTTGTGTTTCGGTCGAATTAAGATACAAGATGGAGGGCAAATAATGTTCAGAATGGGTAGAAGGGGGTACGGTAGACGTATCTTGACCCCCTAGGTTTTCTGAGGGTAGCTGAGGAGGCCCATATGTGCGGGAAAAAAACATTTTTTTTAAAAAATTTCACGCGGTTAGCTTCCGGTTCGCGTACCGGGTAGCGCTCCGGGGAGCGTATTTTGTTGAAAATTAGTGAAAAAAGTTAGAGTAAAAAAATAATTGTGAGTGATCAGATGTAGGGTAGCTCTGAGAAGAGCTTTTGGGTTTATGGTACATTTAGGTACTTATAAGTATGTACCAATGCACAGTCTTAAATTCAAAATGAAAATTCTGTTGCCCTCATCTGAGAAGTGAACTCCATCTCCTCTGTAGATATCTTGCATGTAGTAACGCAAGTTATTGTTGTACATGGAGCCCATTCCATGGTCTCTCATGTAAGCTGAAACAGATTTGTTTACATGCTTCCTCGACTTCTCAATTTGTGGACAAAATTGGTTCGACCACCTCCATTTCTGTCTTTGGCATATATTTGAATATACCAAGGCAGTTTGAGGAAAAAGTGCCATCAATTGCTCAAAGGTGTCCTTTAAAAGCATTTCCAGACCTACCCCAGTCAAAGTGCCCAAATCATTTCCTCCACAGTGCACAATTAACAGGTCAGGTTTTGGCAAATGCATTTAGGTTTTCACCAATGGTATCAATTGGTGACATTTTAATCCTCTGTGGCCAAACCACTTAATTTCCACATCTTGTAAATTGAGGTTAGGTAAATTTCTGTTATCAGCATACCTCTGAGCCCAGTAGATGTAACTATGTCCAACAATCCAGACAGAAAACATGGTGAGAGAAGGTTCTGCTGCAGTCAGATGAAGTGTGGCAATGAAATGGCAGTTGAAAAAATAAGAGTTTAAAATGGAAAAAACTGTGGAGTTTCTGTGGTAATTAATCAGTAGCAGTGATTGGTGGATTTTGATTGCTGAAAACAGAAAGTTAGGGTGCATGGATGAGTTCTTTGAAAGATGTATTTTGAATGGTCAAAAAAAAATCATTAAATGAAAGATTGCACTGGATATGCAGGTGCACTGAGAGTTCAGAGTTCAATTGAAACATTGTTGTGTGAACTTGCAAACACCAGAAGTCTTTCAGGAGGTGGTTGCTATGCAAAAAAGGCAGACAGGGCAGAGGGGGGAAGGGTTTTGATTTGAAAAAAGTGAGGGAAGAGTTTTGATTGGGTGACATGAGAGATATGTGTGATGAATTACAGCATTTCTGTACTTTCTATAGCTGCAGCCTCTGGAGTGCATACCTTTTGTTCTGCTGAAGACAAATTGGTGTATTTCTGAGACTGTTTTGAAACTCATAAAGTATTTGCTAAGGTGAGAAAAGATTTATTTTATTTAGATAGAGAATAGTGTGCTTTAAGGAGAAAATTATGAAGAAAGTTGTGTTTTTAAAATGTTGCTTTGTCTCAAGTGTTTTACAAATAGATTTTGTTTCTTTGAGAAATTGTAATTGGAGAAAATGTGAAGTATTAGTACTGACAGGGTGTTTTTGTGCATAGGAGCTGTGCAGTGTTTTCAAATTATGACTTGAAAATCGTTTTTGTGGAAAAGGAATGCTTTTAAAATTTATGACAAGGAAATAATGGTGTCTGCTTCTTTATAAGGCATTTGAGTGTCTCTGATGTTATTTTTCCCATTTTAAATTAAAAGACCTTTATCTGTGGGGAAAGTTCCTTGTAAATATGCTCCCACCTGTGCTTGGCAAATTTAGATTTTGATTCTTTGAGTTACATAGCCATGTTAAAAGTGACCCAAAAATATTGCAAAGGCAATCAAAAAACGCTTTCATGTGTCTTAAGGACATTTTAAGTCATTTCCCCATGTGCAGTGTTTTCAAATTATGACTTGAAAATCGTTTTTGAGGAAAAGGAATGCTTTTAAAATTTATGACAAGGACATAATGGTGTCTGCTTCTTTATAAGGCATTTGAGTGTCTCTGATGTTATTTTTCCCATTTTAATTTAAGACCTTTCCCCGTGGTGCAAATTCCTTGTAAATATGCTCCCACCTGACTTGGCAAATTTAGATTTTGATTCTTTGAGTTACATAGCCATGTTAAAAGTGACCCAAAAATGCTGCAAAGGCAATCAAAAAACGCTTTCATGTGTCTTAAGGACATTTTAAGTCATTTCCCCATGTGCAGTGTTTTCAAATTATGACTTGAAAATCGTTTTTGAGGAAAAGGAATGCTTTTAAAATTTATGACAAGGAAATAATGGTGTCTGCTTCTTTATAAGGCATTTGAGTGTCTCTGATGTTATTTTTCCCATTTTAAATTAAAAGACCTTTATCTGTGGTGCAAATTCCTTGTAAATATGCTCCCACCAGTGCTTGGCAAATTTAGATTTTGATTCTTTGAGTTACATAGCCATGTTAAAAGTGACCCAAAAATGCTGCAAAGGCAATCAAAAAACGCTTTCATGTGTCTTAAAGACATTTTAAGTCATTTCCCCATGTGCAGTGTTTTCAAATTATGACTTGAAAATCTTTTTTGTGGAAAAGGAATGCTTTTAAAATTTATGACAAGGAAATAATGGTGTCTGCTTCTTTATAAGGCATTTGAGTGTCTCTGATGTTATTTTTCCCATTTTAAATTAAAAGACCTTTATCTGTGGGGAAAGTTCCTTGTAAATATGCTCCCACCTGTGCTTGGCAAATTTAGATTTTGATTCTTTGAGTTACATAGCCATGTTAAAAGTGACCCAAAAATGCTGCAAAGGCAATCAAAAAACGCTTTCATGTGTCTTAAGGACATTTTAAGTCATTTCCCCATGTGCAGTGTTTTCAAATTATGACTTGAAAATCGTTTTTGAGGAAAAGGAATGCTTTTAAAATTTATGACCAGGAAATAATGGTGTCTGCTTCTTTATAAGGCATTTGAGTGTCTCTGATGTTATTTTTCCCATTTTAAATTAAAAGACCTTTATCCGTGGATTTTGATTCTTTGAGTTACATAGCCATGTTAAAAGTGACCCAAAAATGCTGCAAAGGCAATCAAAAAACGCTTCTTTTTAAAAAATGTTTTTGTTGTTTTATATTTTTTTTTATTTTTCTGAACATTTTTTGTTTTTTTTTAATTTTTTGAACAGTTTTATGTTTTTTTTGTTTTTTTAGAGGGGAAACAACAAAAAACAGGCATTGGAAAGGGCTCAACAGGAGCAAAAAAATGTTTTACTTTCTGGGGCGTTTAGAGCACTTGTGATTTTCAAATGCTCTGTTGATTAAGTTAATGCTCATATTGGCACATGACAGTAATGTACCGCAATACAAACAGGTAATCTTCATATGGACAAAGTTGTCCTGAATGTTTGGCACGGTTTCCCGTGCCTCTGGTCCTGACAAAGATACCTGTGTTGATGTCGTGGCCACAGGAGTTGGTGGGTTGTCCTGCAGGTCACGCATCTCTGCCCGGCTGTAGTTTAATGGATGCCACCTCAGCATGTGACGGTGCATGGTGTAGTTGCCGAAGCTATACTTTTTTAAGGTGCCTCTAGATAAGTCCTCTTTACATATGAGGCACGTCACATATCTAGCATTAACTTTTTTCTGCCCTTCAGGGATTGAAAAAAACTGCCAAATAAAACTAGTTTTACGATGAGAAACCCGGGGCTCCTCTTCTAAAAACTGTGGTCCCTCTGTCTCCTCTTCCTCTTGTTCATCCTCTTCCTCCTCTGTGTTGCTGATGAACTGTGGAGGTGGTCCTCTCTTCCCATGAGGAGGTGGTGGTGGTGGTGGGGGTCCACCAGCTGAAGCTACCAATGAAGCCATTGCTCAAATATCAAAAAAGGTCTTCCTCTCACAAAGATGAAAGTCAGAGTGAGGAAAGAAGGAGGGGTTTTCATCGTTTGGGAAAAACAATAGTTCTAAACCAATGAAAAGTGTTATTTTTAGGTCACCTGACCTAGCCTTACATCATTAGGAAACCAAAAGTGAAATGAACCAATGAAAAGTTTTATTAACAAGTCACATGACCTGTTACGCTTATGTTACGCGCTGCGGAACGCGCCCCGGATCGCTTCCGGGTCGCTGCGCTTCGCGCCTCGGTTCGCGCTCCGGAGCACTTCCGGGTGTGCTAACGCGGCGCGTCATAAGACGCATTACGCGGCAACGCGATACGTCGAGCTTTCGCGACGCGCCCCGGATCGCTTCCGGGGAGCTGCGCTTCGCGTCTCAGTTCGCATACCGGAGCACTTTCGGGTGCGCTAACGCGGCGCGTCATAAGACGCATTACGCGACAACGTGATACGTCGCGCTTCCGCGACGCGTCACGATGTTGATTTCTAACGTGGCAGTTATGCAAACAGAACGTTTACCGGTTCGCGGACCGGGTCGCGGCATCAAATTGAGCTAACGGGAAGCTTCCCGGTATGCGAACCGGGAGCGAACAAAAAAAATATTTAAAAAAATTATTAATAAACATATAAAATATATTTTTGGATTTAAAGAAGAATACATTTTACAGCTACAGATATTAGCTTTTAAAAAACCAATGAAATTCACTGAAAAAACCATAGGTTATAGACCATATATAGTTAGGAATTAGCATTTACAAAACCTTGAAAATTCACTGAAAAAACCATAGGTTATAGACCATATATAGTTAGGAATTAGCATTTAAAAAACCTTATTTTACTCACACAAAACCATTGAAATTCCATATATAGTTAGTTGCACTAACTATATATCGCGCACCCGCAATCCACTGCTGATGATGTCACATATTACATCATTCATGACATGGTCAGTGACATCACTGATGACATCACTGATGACATCTCAAATGACATCACTGATGACATCACTGATGACATCATCCAGTGACTGTGTGTTTCTGTAAAGTTTAAATATGTTTGATATATTGAAGAATGAGTGGATGTATAAGTGTCTGGATGAAGGATTTAGTAGGTGCGTGACTGACTGTATGAGTGAGTGAATAAATGTGTCGTACTAAATGCATCGGTTAGTGACTAAACTGTCTGAATGTGTGCATCAGTATGTCTGTTGTGATGTAAACTGCTGCATGTGTTGATCATTAGCTATACAAGAGGCTATATGTGTTATTGATTGGTTGCCCAAGTATTTGTATGGGAGATTGAGTTTGTGTGGGGGTGGCTGGGAGGTGTGTGACTCTGTGCATAGATGTGTGAGCAGTTGATTAACTAGGTGTATGAGTTTAAGAGGGGTTATATATTGTTTATATATATATATATATATATATTATATATGACGTTATAACGCATACTATTACTCCGCAGACCATTACAACGCGACTTTTACTCCGCATACCGTTACAACGCATAGCGCCTTGGGGCGCTGGATAGTGGTAAGTATAATTTACTATTCTAACTCCAGTCCCCGTGGACCCTAGGGAAGGTGTTGGATAGTAAATTATACTTATTCCCTATCCTAGAGCGCCCCCCCAGCGCAATGCGTTGTAATGGTATGCGGAGTAATGGTCGCGTTGTAATGGTAGTGCGGAGTAAAAGATCCGTTGTAACGGGTGTATACTGTTCAAGAGTGCATGTGGAAACAGCTACATGGGCGGTTGACTGTGTGCATGAGTGTATTGATGAGTGAATGGATATCTCAATGCTACATGTCATAGTAAGTACATATGTAAAACACAGTACATGTGAGAGTTGGCATATATAAATAACTGTGCATGAGAGCCACTGAATGTGTGAGTGGCTGTATGGATCATTGTGAACTTGTATCAGGGATTGTATAAGAGAGTAAATATGTGTTAGTATATGTTTGAATAAGTAAGGTGTGTATAACTGTATAGTTGAGGAAATGGAGGTGAGATTGTTTCTTTGCATGACTGACTAGGTGTGTGAGTAACTCCATGGATGAGTGACAGTGTGTGAGTGTCTGTATACACTGAGTGTATCTAAGGTTATATTAGAGTCTGAAGAGGTTCATCGTATTAGCACAAGAATGATGTCAAATGAGATGTCATCAGTGATGTCATTTGAGATGTCATCAGTGATGTCATCAGTGATGTCACTGACCATGTCATGAATGATGTAATATGTGACATCATCAGCAGTGGATTGCGGGTGCGCGATATATAGTTAGCGCAACTAACTATATATGCGAATTTCAATGGTTTTGTGCGAGTAAAATAAGGTTTTGTAAATGCTAATCCCTAACTATATATGGTCTATAACCTATGGTTTTTTCAGTGAATTTTCAAGGTTTTGTAAATGCTAATTCCTAACTATATATGCTCTATAACCTATGGTTTTTTCAGTGAATTTTCAAGGTTTTGTAAATGCTAATTCCTAACTATATATGGTCTATAACCTATGGTTTTTTCAGTGAATTTTCAAGGTTTTGTAAATGCTAATTCCTAACTATATATGGTCTCTAACCTATGGTTTTTTCAGTGAATTTCAATGTTTTTTTAATAGCAAATATCATAAGCTGTCGAATGTCAAGTACGTGGTAAGTAAAAACATTTTCGTGTTTATGCACACTGATCTGCTTTGAATGCTGCCCCCCCCTCATTTCTATTAGGAGTACTCTCTCTTTGCAGATAGTGAAGGGTAGTTAACGCAGGCCTTTGCCCCCGTTGTAATCCGTCGTGCCTGCTTCTCTCTCCATTTGATTGATTGTTATCCAAGCATTTACTGTTTTAGAATTGGTTCTCTTTGGTTCATTCTCTATTTACAAACAAGCACAGAGTCGCAATACTCTGTTTAGTCTTTGCAGATAGTGAAAAATCGTGTAAAAAAACAAAAGGAATCGAGCAAAATCAGTAGGCCACTAATGGCATCTCTTTTTGACCTCGCTAAAATAGAAACATTAGGAACAACCCCTCATGAGAAATACGAAACTAGTGAGATGAACTGAGCTCCACACCATGATGGCTGCAAGACAGCTCGGCTCCGCCACCCACCCCACCCAAAATAACGATAAACTCTATGCAAATATTACAAATATATACAACACACCAGCAAAGTAACAGGGTAAAACATTTTATTAAATAACTATTTACATAACTATTTTATACTTTTTGTTGCCCGATCTGGCTAGCTCAATCGAACGAGCATGAAAGTCATGCACTCTGATAGTTCAAAGTTTTGAGGAGTGCTTGTTAGACTGTCTGAAGCTTATTTGCACCTGCTACAGCTTCACTATTCTCAATGTAAGTGGGGGCTGTTTGAGGACGTGACTGCATTTGAAAACAATGTGATGCGGTGCCTCCCTGAAACGCTTGACGGAGGCCCCCGAGGGACGGTTTGATGGCGCGGACTCGGAGGGGGCGCTTGGCTCCGGCCCCCTCCCCTAGTCGTGTTGCCCTGGTGTGGCCTGAGATCGCCCCCGACATAGGTGGCCGGCTCCCGGGGTCAAGCGGAACTTTTTGCCTTTTGGTGACTCTTCCATTCTTGACCTTGTCCCACAAACCGTTTGACCTAAAGACACGCTGTAGTGGGGCGCCCCTTTACCGTTTCACTTGCCATTCCGCCCGCTTTTGCTACACTGTGCCTCTTCCGCTATTCAGCTGTTTACCGCCCGCTCTTGCGACTACAGCGTCTCGCTCACCATGTAGCTCCTGCTCTTGCGGTGCAGCGATAGGCGGCTGCCACAGGACTCTCAAAATGGCGGCCGGCTCTTCAGATTTGGGCGTGGTCCACTAAAATGGCCCTGCGACACCTTGGAACTCGGACGCTTGTCTGCTAGGGCTTGGGCTCCATTCTCGAAAGCGTCCCCTCAGCCTTGAAGATTCTACAAAAGTCTTGGGGGCCCCCGACTCCCGCAGGCTTCTGGTGGGGAGCGGCTGCCATGATTGCTCGTGGAATGGCCACGACGGAGCTACGAGATGGTGGTGCTCTCATGCTGACGCCAGCTTCAGTCTGAAACATCCAGAAACACTGTAGACTACCAATTCGATCAGTTCCGGTAGCGCCCCAACGTGACCCGGTAGAGAAGAACTTGCCCTCCCCTCTTTGACTGATGGTTCTTGTTGCCTGTCCCTTCTGTTGTCATTTAACAGAACTATTTAGCCTGCTGAAAGGGGTTGTGTTCCGACCGCTGGTTGGTGGAGACATTTTGACTATATTCTGGACCTGCGTTGTCGCGTAATGCGTCATATGACGCGCCGCGTTAGCGCATCCGGAAGTGCTCCGGTGCGCGAAGCGCAGCTTCCCGGAAGCGATCCGGGGCGCGTAACGTAAGCATAACAGGTCATGTGACTTGTTAATAATACTTTTCATTGGTTCATTTTACTTTTCTTATTCTAATGATGAAAGGCTTGGTCATATGACCTTAAAATTACACTTTTTATTACTTTCGAACATTATTTTTTCTTAAACATATATGTTATAATGTTCCAAGCTAATGTACTTTCCCGGAAAATTTACAACTGTCCTGCAAGTAAAATATATTCCTTTTTCGAGAAAAAGGGCGTTTCTTCGTCCCATGACGGAGCCGTTGAGCAAAAGAGGCTCGGCCTGCTGTCTTAGTCGCCGATACGCCTGAATATCAGATTCTTATCGATCACTTTATGTTGCAGGAGTAGAAAACACAACAGCCCTTGACCATTTATCTTTACTGCGTTCCTGCGTATTAAACCTTTTACCCTTCATGTAATTGGACTGCTTTATTTCACTTGCCTTTTACTGATTCAAAAACAGTGACTATTATTAAAAACTTTACCAATGTAAATACTACTACCATGTTTTCTTTTAAAAACCTTTATTGTGAAAATGTCAGTATACAAATACGGGCCTATAACCACGTGGGCCGGCCACGGAGCAAACTGTAATCGTATATGATGAGGAGACATTTACACTGTAGAGGAACGTAACGGGCGGGCCATTAGGTTGCAAGAACTAAGGTGTCTAACAGTTGCGGAATCGGTGGACGTACATTTTATAATTAAAATACGACAGGGCCAGTTACAACAAAATTATCTAGATATACATTTGCGGGCAAGTACCATGGGTGACGTTAATTCGAACTTTCAATAGAACAGTAATCAATAACACATCAGAACTTAATATCAATAGGGATGTCGAAATATTCAATCAATTCTCGTCCCCACCCGCCATGTGCTTCAAAACTGCATACGTATCTCGTGATATCAAGGTTGTGCAACCAGTACACAACAAGGAGTTACGAGTCCCATTTATTCCGGCGCCATTTTGGGCGAGGACGGGCAGGTCCAGGATATAGTCAAAATGTCTCCACCAACCATCGACTATGATGATGTTCATATGCTGTATTTATTAGAGTAACACTCATCTGTCCACATGAAATTAATTTGCCACAATCTAAACATGTCATTTTAATCTTTCCAAAGTTCTTCTGAATATTTGGGACCGTTTCCCTTGCCTCTGATGCTGTCAGTGCCACTTCTTTGGTGAATGTACTGGCAGGTCGGGGGTTGTCCTCCAAATCTCTCTTTTGTGCAGCACTATAATTAATCGGTGCCACCTCTCCATATGACGATGCATGGTATAATTACCATAACTATATTTTTTTTTCGGTTCTTCTGGAGAGTACATCGTGGCAGATGAGGCAGGTAACGTACCGGGCATTTACCTTTTTTGCATGTAAAGGAAAGGAAAATAAATTCGAGCGTCCGAGTTCTAAGGTGTCCCAGGGCCATTTTAGTGGACCAGGCCCAAATCCAAAGAACAGGCCGCCATTTTGAGAGTCCTGTTGCAGCCGCCTGTCGCTGTAGCAGCAAGAGCGGGCGAAACTCAGCTAGACGGCGCTCCCCTGCAGATGAAGTGCCTCAACCTGGAGAGGCGGGAGAGGCTCGTTTGCGCCGTCTCCCCCCCCCCCCCTTCAGGCACCCCACGCCGTCTTTCGGCGCAGCATTGTAGGATGGCCACACCAGTGCGGCAACTTGCTGGACACCACCTCGGTGCCAACCGAATCTCAGCGCCTTGTGGTGTCTTCCATTCCGAAAATATTGTTGGCAGCATTTTGAAAGGTAAGATAAACAGCCGTTTGTGGCCCTCACTACACCGTTCTCCTAGTGAGTCTCACATTGTTACATTTAGGAAGAATGTTGAAGAGTAGTATGTTGAAAATCTGAAGCCATTGTTCTACAAACTCTCAACCAGCCTTGGATGGAAAAATCCTGAAGAATGTACAAACTGAAAACCAGTTTTTGTCTGTATAGCATCAGCAGCAACGCTTGAGTCAGCTTTGTGTGAAGCCGCCATTTTGATTCAATCAATAGCGTCCCCCTGCACACATTCAGGGACCTGGTTGTGTCTTCAGGTCAAATGGATTGTGGGACATGATGCACAAAGGAAAAGGAAAAAAGTTCCGCCGGACCCCGGGAGGCGGCCGCCTATGTCATGGGCGATCTTAGGCCACACCAGGGCAATAGTGAAGCTGCAGCAGGCGCAAATAAGCTTCAGACAGTGTTACAAGCGCTGCTCAGAACTCTCAACTATGCCACCACCTCGGTGCCGTCCGGATCTTGGCGCCTTGTGCTGGTTCCGGCCTATTCACACATCGGTCCGCTACTGACGCCACCTCACAGGCCAACGGGGCACCCCACGCCGTCTTTCGGCGCAGCATTGTAGGATGGCCACACCAGTGCGGCAACTTGCTGGACACCACCTCGGTGCCAACCGAATCTCAGCGCCTTGTGGTGTCTTCCATTCCGAAAATATTGTTGGCAGCATTTTGAAAGGTAAGATAAACAGCCGTTTGTGGCCCTCACTACACCGTTCTCCTAGTGAGTCTCACATTGTTACATTTAGGAAGAATGTTGAAGAGTAGTATGTTGAAAATCTGAAGCCATTGTTCTACAAACTCTCAACCAGCCTTGGATGGAAAAATCCTGAAGAATGTACAAACTGAAAACCAGTTTTTGTCTGTATAGCATCAGCAGCAACGCTTGAGTCAGCTTTGTGTGAAGCCGCCATTTTGATTCAATCAATAGCGTCCCCCTGCACACATTCAGGGACCTGGTCGTGTCTTCAGGTCAAATGGATTGTGGGACATGATGCACAAAGGAAAAGGAAAAAAGTTCCGCCGGACCCCGGGAGGCGGCCGCCTATGTCATGGGCGATCTTAGGCCACACCAGGGCAATAGTGAAGCTGCAGCAGGCGCAAATAAGCTTCAGACAGTGTTACAAGCGCTGCTCAGAACTCTCAACTATGCCACCACCTCGGTGCCGTCCGGATCTTGGCGCCTTGTGCTGGTTCCGGCCTATTCACACATCGGTCCGCTACTGACGCCACCTCACAGGCCAACGGGGCACCCCACGCCGACTTTCGGCGCAGCATTGTAGGATGGCCACACCAGTGCGGCAACTTGCTGGACACCACCTCGGTGCCATCCAGATCTCGGCGCGTTGTGCTGCCTTCGGCCTATTCGCCGCAGGTGCGCACGCAACTCAGCTGCATAGCGAGTGAAACACCAAGGGGCGCCCCACTGCAGCCGAGGAACCTCCATCTTGGGGGCGACGCACAGCATCACATTGCTTTCCAATGCAGTCAGATCCTCAAACAGCCCCCACTGACTGACGCGAACTCACAGGCCAACGGGGCGCCCCACGCCGACTTTCGGCGCAGCATTGTAGGATGGCCACACCAGTGCAGCAACTTGCTGGACACCACCTCGGTGCCATCCGGATCTTGGCGCGTTGTGCTGCCTTCGGCCTATTCGCACATCGGTCCGCTACTGACGCCGCCTCACGTGCCAACGGATTTTCTACGCTTTTTATAGCCCTATGCCGCATAACAGGTCATGTGACTTGTTTATAAAACTTTTTATTGGTTCATTTTACTTTTGGTTTCCTAATGATGGAAGGCTTGATCATATGACCTAAAAATAACACTTTTCATTGGATTAAAACATTTTTTTTTCCCCAAACGATGAAAGCCCCACCTTGTTTCTGGATGTTTCAGACTGAAGCTGGCGTCAGCATGAAAGCACCACCATCTCGTGGCTCCGTCGTGGTCATTCCGCGAGCAATCATGGCAGCCGCTCCCCACCGGAAGCCTGCAGGAGTCGGGGGCCCCCAAGACTTTTGTAGAATCTTCAAGGCTGAGGGGACGCTTTCGAGAATGGGGTCCAAGACCTAGCAGACAAGCGTCCGATTTCCAAGGTGTCCCAGGGCCATTTCAGTGGACCAGGCTGTGGAAAAGTAAATTTTGCCATGTTCTGTGTCCCTACGCCTCATCCATCATATGTTATGTGTGCATGACCAATATGCATATGTTGTTCCCCATGTCCGATTAATGACGCAATTACAGTTGTGTCCACCTCTGGTATGTCATTTTCCAGTCCTCGTGAATACTACGAATATCAGGCCTAGGTAAAGTTATGTTGCCACGTTTCTTAGTGTGCACGTTATTCCATTATAAAGTCCCCGTTTCCAGGCCTCAAAAGGGCCCGGACATCAGATTCAGCTCCTGTCTCCTGAAAGCCTCGCTGAGGAGCGATACAGCCCCCACCTGTATCCTCGACCCTTCACTTACTTCCTGCTTCGCAGTGCCCGGTGCAGCTTGGCTCTGCCTCTGAGTCTGCCAAAAGTATGTTATAGTTCCAGTTATCAGTTCAGTCCTCCTTCTCTGCATTCCTGAGCTACTGAACTGCATCAATAGTTTCCGTCATTGTCTAGCCTTCTCGTCTCCATGTTAGAGAAATACTGTATTTAATGGTCATTTAGTATTCTTCATCACGCATTTCATATAGAATAATGTATGGTCCAGACTTAGAGTCAAGTTAGCGCGCTCATCCCAGACCAAGCCCCAGCAGCTGCTGGGTCATCCTATGCAGGTTGTCCTGATCCTGTCCTTATGTTGTAATAAACCTGCAAAAACTCCTACTACCTCGAATCTTGACTCTTATTTTATTGAGCTATCTGTTATTCATTCATTCATTCAAAAATAGATCCGGTATTATTTATTTATATACCACATAATGGCGCCCGAACAGGGACTTGCCCTTTCCCCACGCGTCGGTGAAGCCACGCCGACCCCCTGACCCTCTGCAGTCGTGACGGAACCATACCGTGCACTGGCAGATATTTCTGCTCCAAGTATCCCTCAGGCCCACGGAGGAGACGGAGGAGGCGGTCCAGCATCCAAACGAGACGGTGGAGGAACGCGGCGAGTCCCGACCAGAGCCCAAGCCGAGAGTCCAAGGTCCGAGGTATCCGGAGGCCCACCTGTAACTGAAGTCCGAAGTTCGTCGTCCGTCGTCCAGTCCAGTCCGAGGCCTTCCGTTCCGTGCTGCCCGGTGAGTACCATTGCTGGGGTAGTATCTAGACAGGACCAATCTAAATTGACTCCTGGTCCGTGGGTTGGTGGTGCCCAGACTCACAAACGAAGTGTTCACCTAGGTGGATACGGGTCTTGATGCGTCCCTTTATGGGACCGGTATGTTCCGTACTGTTACAGCAGTGCATCCAGTAACTCTAGTCTGTTCCGTTCTCGAGAAAATTCTTGTATTTCTGCTCTCAGTATTCCAGGTAATATTCTGTTCGAACTGTTATTTATAATGTTCTTCATGTATTTTACTGTTGTGGTATGAGTGCGATGTGATTTCGTGTTTTTATTGTGTATTGTATTGTGTCCAGATTACAGTTCAGTCATGCCTATATTTTCCAAGTTACGTCAGTTAAAAACTAGAAAGGGTCTGTTAGAGGAAGCAGTTCCTGTCCCGCCTAGGGACAGTCCAGGTCACTTTATGTATCAGAAACATGGCATAAGCGCCATAATGTATCTAGATTTATGGGTAGAGTATACCAAACAGTTAGAAGAAAAGTATAGATGGCCCGTATCGGGTACATGGGATGCCGAATGTATCATGCGAGTAGAAGAAGCATTATGGAAAAAGAAAGCCAGACAGTCACAGAAAGATGCCATCGAGTTATGGCGTAAAGAAGCGCATAGAAGAACAGAAAAGGAAGTCAGAAAGTCAGAGTTAAGTAGAGAATCCCAGGAACGAGCCCAAGAAAGAGAATTAATCGAGATAGGTGAACAAGTCAAAGCCGAACAGTCAGACAGACAGAGGCATGCCCTTGTTAAGGGTATGTATCCTCTCCTTGCCGAAGGTTTGCCAAAAGCGACCCCAGAGGCATCTAGTAATTTCCCGCCGCCATTAGTTCCGACCAAGCTACGTCACAAACCGACCGCAGCTGATATTTTTATTTCGTCCTATTTGGACGACACAGTCCCCGAATATGCAAATCCTGTTCGCGCTCCGCCAGTACCTGTAAATCAGGCACTTCCTGCTCCTCCAGACACCGGGGTGCCCTTAACAGCCCCCCCGGCCCAGTCCGCCATACAAGTCCAGCCCACGTTACAATTACCGACCCTGCCAGGACGAAGAATGTCAGTCGACGATTCTAGTCTAGGGGCCGCAGGAGGAGGTCTTCCTCAAACCCCGCCGCCACACAAGCGTTTAACATTACTCGAATTACATGCTCAAGCGTTACAGCGCACGCCTAAACATCAGTCTGTTACAGAAATCAGGCAAACCCTTAACGAATGTGTCTATGATCCAGTTCCAGGCGAATATAATATGGTTTTATATTCCTTACGTGTAAGGAGAGTGACCGAGTATCTAGTCACCTTGCCGAATATGAAAGAAGATCTAGACAGAATATATCGTTTCATCCGTACAGGGGATGATCCAGAAAGTATTGGCGAGATTATGTCTCAAAGGAAAGCCGAGATTCAGCTCATGATATTAAAGTTCCTGATCAATTGTCTAATAAGAGAACAAGATTACCCGTCTAAAGATCCCGCCGAAATGAGAATCCTGACAAGGTGGAGTGATAATATAGCCGAGGGTAAGCACAAGACCGTCGGTGCCATGGAGAGTATGTACAAGAAAATTCGTAAAGAAATAATAAGGTTACACGACCAGCGTAAAGCAGCACAAGTAAGCGAGAAAGAAAGTATCTCTGATCCTGAAGAGGAAGACGAGAATTCCGCCAGAATAGCGTATGTAGGAAAATCTAGATTTCCAGATCGTCATTTACGTCTAGAACCCAAGTCTATTTTTCATCATCCAGCACCAGAACAAGGTTCTCTAGAACAAGTATTTCAAGCTACCGATCACATTCTGAAATCACGAATCGGTTATAGTGAGTTAAGTACCATGCATGAACAAGAACTAGCCCGATCAGCAGTCCGATGGATTACTGATTCTACCACTTTTCCAG
Source organism: Lissotriton helveticus (assembly GCF_964261635.1). Lineage (NCBI taxonomy): Eukaryota > Metazoa > Chordata > Amphibia > Caudata > Salamandridae > Lissotriton > Lissotriton helveticus. The sequence goes on along the minus strand of NC_136069.1, from coordinate 250,831,253 downwards.
ACGAAATAGTGGCACAAATGTTTCTGAAACTGCCCCCAGCCGAGCAGCGACTGGTGGGTATGTATATGACCCAGTACCTCATTACTTTGTATGAGGGTCAACATTCTGATCCAGGCCCGTTACACGATATCCTGAACGAGTTACTCCAGTATAGATGGAGAGGTCTAGGTACCGATTTAATTAGTGTCATCCTAGAACAGCGCCACAAATATAGAACGTTTCTGAACCCGCATTTTGTTCATGTCTCACCCCCAGAAAGTAAATCATTCAACATAGACAGACAGAATCCGTTACGAGAAGTCCACCCAGTCCAAGGGGCGGGTGGCGTAATGCAACGAGTGTTTGTATACACTCCGATTTCAAAGATGGAACTTCTTGAAATGAAGAAATTAATTCCCTGTCATGACAAAGATCCAGCAGGGTTCCATAGAGAATTAAAAGACATGCTCCGTATGGGAGAATACACTTACCCAGATATCATTAAAATGTTAAAGGTCCTGTTACCCGCAGGGGTGTATGAAAAGCTAAAGGAAAAAGAATGGGAGGTGGGAGAGAAAAAGATCGATTGGGCAGTTCTAGAAGCTGAAGACAAGGCACGAGTACCAGGTACCGGTCTTGGAGATAAATGTAAAGAATTACCAGAATTACTGATTCAGGTTTTACCCAGATTATTGACAACGAGAAAAGAAGACTGGGATGCAATCTCAGCCTGTAAACAGAAACAAGATGAAGATATTAGTGATTTTTATTCTAGATTTGAAAAATGTTTCAGTATTAATAGTGGTCTCAAGACAAGTAGTGAGTCATACCCTCATCTTTTTGTTACTAAATTAGTCGAGAATTCAAGTCCACAAATTAAAAACCGAGTTTTGAAAGTCGAAAGCACCTGGCAAGCAAATACCCCGTCCCAGATGCTCCAGATGCTCCAGTATCACCAGAATAGAATCAGAGAAGAGCAAGAACACGAGAGAAAACGTATGAAAGACACGAAAATGAAAGTGCTAGTTGCACAATCTGTTCCTCAAGACAGTCAGAAGAGGGGTCCGAATCAAGCCAGTCATCCTGCAGCTCCCGTTAAAGGGAACTGCAATTATTGTAAACAGCCAGGTCATTTTATAAACGAGTGTGCAGTTCTGAAACACAACATAGCTACTGGTAAGACTAAAGAAAGACCACGTCCGCCTAGACAAGAACAAGTTTCACAGATTCCTCAGTCACAGAATGCACCACAGACAGTTTCAGCTCCGCAGCCTATTGCTGCAACACAGCACGTTACATCGCAGATGTATCAGTATGCACAGTCCGAGTATCCAGAGTACCAGCCATATTCATGAAACAGCCTAGAGAGGGAGGTAGGCTTGCCTCTCATCGAGATACCTGTAGATCAAGAAGGTCCCTATGTTCACAGTCAAGTATTAGGGAAAGACAGAAAGTTTTTGATCGATACAGGGGCAAGTAGGACCACAATTAGTCATGCCGAAGTTCCAGGGGCTCCGCTCTCAGGCTCAAGAAATGTTTCCCTTGGATTTTCAGGAAAGCCAATAGTTAATGAGATATCAAAGCCAGTCACTCTAGAAGTAGGTCCATTGTCCCGTACTACTGATCTGTTACTCACTAAGTCATGTCCAGAAAATCTATTAGGCATTAAGACATTGAAAGAATTAGGTGCAGTTATATGCTGTTCCCCAGAGGGAATACGATTGTTCCTACGTGACTTTAAGGGTCACTATGTATTACGAAATTTTGATTCAAGATTGTCTAATGTTCCACAGCACTTATGGGCGCAAGGTCCAACTGATGTAGGTTATATGCAAATCACACCCCATCGTGTGACTCTCAAGCCAGGTGTAGTGTTACCCCGAATCAGACAGTACAGGTTGCCACCTGAGGCTGTAGCAGCCTTATCCAAAATTATTGACGAGCTCATGGCTCAAGGAGTAGTTGTAGAAACTGACTCCAATGTATGCAATTCTCCGATCATTCCAGTCATGAAACGTACTGATCCAAATGCACCCCCAGTATATCGATTAGTGATTGATTTACGAGAGCTTAATAAATGTATTATTCCTCAGTACCCAGTTGTCCCAGATATCTCTTCCCTGTTAACAGCCATTGATTCCGAAGCCATGTTTTTCACTGTCATTGACCTCAAGAATGCATTTTTTAGTGTTCCCATTCATCCAGACAGCCAGTTTCTTTTCGGATTTTGTTTAAATGGAAGGAGCTATATGTTCACACGCGCTCCTCAAGGTTTCACAGAAAGTCCTAGTATTTACAGTCAAGCACTTAAGAGACAACTAGACAACATTCACATGCCAACTGACACTGCCCTGCTCCAGTATGTCGATGATCTACTGATCACAGCCCGTTCTGAACGTGCCTGCGAGCGAGCATCCCTTACAGTCCTGTATTTTCTAGCCGAGATGGGGCACAAGGTGTCACCTTCGAAGCTTCAATTCTGTGTTCAGCAAGTGGTATACTTAGGACACTTGCTGTCCAAGAGGGGTAGGCAGTTGACACCCGACCGTATCCAGTTAATAGCGAGTCTTCCCCAGCCCAGAACCCAGAAGGAGGTACGTGCTTTTATCGGCCTTACTTCTTATTGTAGACAATGGATTTCCCAGTATGCATTTCTAGCCAAGCCACTGATACAGTTAACGACACAGGAGGCAGCCGTATCGACTGTCCTCCCTTGGACATCTGAACATACACTTAGTTTCAATGAGTTAAAGAAAGCCCTATGTCAAGCTCCAGTTCTAGCTACACCGAACTACAGTAAGCCTTTTACACTTTTCGTTACTGAACGTGAAGGTACAGCATTATCTGTTCTCACACAAGATCAAGCAGGACAATACAAGCCCTGTGCTTATTTTTCGAGCACATTAGATCCAGTCGCCCAGGCGTTGCCTGTGTGCCTCAAGTCAGTTGCAGCCACAGCACTAGCTATCAGACAAAGTGATTCCATAGTTTTAGGGCATTCCCTGACAGTACAAGTTCCACACTCCGTAGAAGTTCTTTTAAACCGAACACAAACTCAGCACTTGACAATTGCACGTTTAACAGGTTATGAATTGACACTGTTCCAGCCACACATAGAAATCAGACGCTGCAACGTCCTGAATCCTGCTACACTGTTACCATCAGTTAATTCAAATCCAGACCCACATGACTGTGTGGAAGTAGTTAACATTACGACAAAGCCAAGACAAGACCTGACAGACATTCCGTTATCAGATCCTGACCTGACACTTTATGTGGATGGTTCATGTATGAGAATTAGTACAGGAGAACTAGTCGCCGCGTATGCAGTGACTACTGACACTGAAGTTATTGAAACACACCGTATTGATACCCTGTCTGCTCAAGCAGCAGAGCTAGTTGCTCTGACACAAGCCTGCATACGTGCCAAGAACCTGAAAGTTAATGTTTACACAGATTCACGTTACGCATTTGGAGTTGTACACGACTTCGGAGTGCTCTGGCAGGAGAGAGGTTTCATGACTTCTCATGGAACCAAGATTCAGCATGGTCTCCTTATTCAAGCTCTGTTAGATGCCATACATTTACCGACATCCATTGCTATCATGAAATGCAAAGCACATACGAAAGTTACAGACATAATTTCCCAAGGTAATGATCTAGCAGACCGCACAGCCAAGCTTACAGCACAGACTCCAGACATTCCAGTTAATCAGACACATACTCCAGATCCGATTACATGCATGACAGTTAAGGACCCTACACAAGACGTCATAGATATACAGTTACATGCTACCCCCGATGAAATCAAGAAATGGTCTGAACAAGGAGGGGTCCAGACAGATCAAGGATGGTTAACGAAGGGTAGAGCCACATGGTTTCTCCCCGACTCTATGGTTCAAGTCATTATCAATACCGCACATAGTCCAGCACATTTAGGAGAAAAAGCTATGTTAGACAGTATCCAGAACATTTGGTTCAACAAGCATTGACGAGCTGCAGCCAAGCAGAAAGTCCGCACCTGTATGATATGTTGTCAGTTTAACCCAGGTAAAAGTGTCCCGGTGGAACAAGGTGGTTTCCAGCCCCCTGACCACCCTTTTGAGGTCCTCCAGATGGATTATATTCAAATGGAGCGATGTCGAGGTTTCAAGTATGTCCTTGTAGTAGTATGCGCTTTGTCCAGGTGGACAGAAGCATATCCAGTCCCAGATTACACAGCCGCGACCACTGCCAAGCAGTTGGTTCGTGAATTTTTCCCTAGATATGGACTCCCTAGAGTCGTATATTCCGATAACGGTCAGCCATTCTCATCTGAACTCATGAAGCACGTTTCCCTTTTGTTAGGGTACCAGTGGAAGTTCCATTGTGTACGCCATCCTGAAGCAGCCGGTCTCGTAGAGAGACATAATCAGACTCTGAAAATCCGCATTGCCAAAGTTTGTAAAGAAAAAGGTGTGGACTGGTTAGTAGCTCTGCCAGTCGCTTTGTTTTATATGCGCATGGTCGCACATTCCAGATCAGGTCTGTCCCCGTATGAGGTCGTATTCGGCCGCCCCCCTAACATGTGGGTTACTCCTAGACCCCGAAGTATTACCGATGTTTCATGTAATATGCTGACAGATTACCTAGCTTCCTTGATGTCTGCCCTCAACTCATGTCGTTCACAGGTTGCTGCCGCCTTTCCAGACAATACCGAGGTGGCACCGCATGAAATCGTTCCAGGCTCCCTAGTGATGGTCCGGAATTTCGACAGATCAAGTCCGCTGGAACCACGTTGGAAGGAGCCACGTCAGGTCCTCTTGACCACCCGTACTGCCGTCAAGTTGGAAGGCAGAAAAGGATGGATCCACCTGTCTCATGTTAAACTTTTTAATGGACTGAAATCCGTTTCTAAAAACATTTCCCAGGATTTGAAGGACTGCCAGAATATTGCTCTTAAGGACTGTCCCGCACAAGACATTATTACAACCCCTCCCTTGTTAGAGAAAACTCCGCAGCAGGAGTATAAGTTAAAGCTCAGGTCTAGTAAAATAAGTCAGTCAGTTTGATTGTATAAGTCCTCCCCTAGGTGAAACGGTTAGACTGTTTCTGATATGTATAAAATAGACCCCCATAGTGAGAGAGTCAGTCGAAGTTCAATTCAATGTATCGTTTTTCTGAGTTTCGTATTATTCATCAGCATAATGATTTCCTGCACCAGCTATGCGTTCTATCTGTATTTTCCAGTTCCTCATGTAAATATGTCTGCTAATGCTACAGTAGAGCACACGTTTAGTGATCTGCCTCCTCACGAATATTCATACCGCCTCGCTATGCGCAACAACACATTTATCCGTATGTTACATTATTCACACCAGACCAGCAATGCCACTAATTGTTGGGTGTGTGGTCGACTCCCCCCTTTCCAGACACCGAAGGGAGTTCTGCCACTGTTTCCTTATCCATTCTCACATAATGGTTCGTGTGGAGCATGGTCCACGTTAACGTCATCCTCAACAGATATGTCTTTTCTTAACAGTACATGTTTTCCAGACAAGCAAGGTTTCCCCCACAGAACAGGTTTAGATCTAGAAAATGAAGTTTATAATTTAGGTAATTATTCGTCGAATTTCATGGTCCTGAATGTTCAGTCTGATACTACTCTAGACTTACCTGCTATTTCAGTACTACCTGTCAAAGGCGAATTATGTGTCCGTAGTTATGGCTCCGTACACGTAGGACATAGTGATTGTACTACTGTTATCCAGTATAGTGACAGTGGGAAATCTGTTTTCAAAGCTTCACGTCATTCTTATTTTATTTGTGGTCAAACTGCATATGTCCGTCTGCCCCTCGATTGGGAGGGAACCTGTTACATTGCTTTCTTACTGCCACCTGTTTTCCTAGCCCCATCTGATTATCACAGAAACACACATCTAGTACACATTAGACATAGAAGGGAGTCCCCAATTGTCGATTATACTGAAACTACTCTAGAACAGTATACAGATTTCAATAAAGGTTTCTTCTTCTTTGTAGGACCTGTCCAGAATAGTAAACTGATCCGTAGGTTAACAAGAACCCTTGAAGCTGTAGTAAATGAGACTGCCTCTGCTCTAGGTAACCTAACCGAAGAACAATCTGCTATGAGATTTGTCGTTTTGCAAAATCGTCTCGTCCTTGACGTCATACTGGCCGATAGGGGCGGGGCCTGTAGAGTCATCGGATCTAGTTGCTGCATTTTCATTCCAAATAACGCGCCGTCTGTTTATTCAGCTATAACCAGACTCCATAAAATTGCCCATCTGTTACATCAAGATCCAGGCACCTGGACATGGTCAGGTTGGTTCTGGAATATAATTTCCGCATGGGGATGGAAAGTCCTGTCCTTTCTAGGTATTGCAGTAGCGATCATATTTAGCTGCTGCCTCTGTATACAATGTGGCCCTGCGATTTGCAGCATGTGTGCTACCTCTTGTATTCCTAGTCCTAAGCCCCGTTCTAAATCCCGTTCCAAGACAATTCGAGACGAGCAAATGGTACTGTATGAAATGATAGACGGTATCATGAAAATTGATGTTTCCTGATGGAAACGTAGTGACAAGGAGGGAATGTGAAAAAGTAAATTTTGCCATGTTCTGTGTCCCTACGCCTCATCCATCATATGTTATGTGTGCATGACCAATATGCATATGTTGTTCCCCATGTCCGATTAATGACGCAATTACAGTTGTGTCCACCTCTGGTATGTCATTTTCCAGTCCTCGTGAATACTACGAATATCAGGCCTAGGTAAAGTTATGTTGCCACGTTTCTTAGTGTGCACGTTATTCCATTATAAAGTCCCCGTTTCCAGGCCTCAAAAGGGCCCGGACATCAGATTCAGCTCCTGTCTCCTGAAAGCCTCGCTGAGGAGCGATACAGCCCCCACCTGTATCCTCGACCCTTCACTTACTTCCTGCTTCGCAGTGCCCGGTGCAGCTTGGCTCTGCCTCTGAGTCTGCCAAAAGTATGTTATAGTTCCAGTTATCAGTTCAGTCCTCCTTCTCTGCATTCCTGAGCTACTGAACTGCATCAATAGTTTCCGTCATTGTCTAGCCTTCTCGTCTCCATGTTAGAGAAATACTGTATTTAATGGTCATTTAGTATTCTTCATCACGCATTTCATATAGAATAATGTATGGTCCAGACTTAGAGTCAAGTTAGCGCGCTCATCCCAGACCAAGCCCCAGCAGCTGCTGGGTCATCCTATGCAGGTTGTCCTGATCCTGTCCTTATGTTGTAATAAACCTGCAAAAACTCCTACTACCTCGAATCTTGACTCTTATTTTATTGAGCTATCTGTTATTCATTCATTCATTCAAAAATAGATCCGGTATTATTTATTATATATCGTGGCTCCGTCGTGGTCATTCCGCGAGCAATCATGGCAGCCGCTCCCCACCGGAAGCCTGCAGGAGTCGGGGGCCCCCAAGACTTTTGTAGAATCTTCAAGGCTGAGGGGACGCTTTCGAGAATGGGGTCCAAGACCTAGCAGACAAGCGTCCGATTTCCAAGGTGTCCCAGGGCCATTTCAGTGGACCAGGCCCAAAAAGGAAACAGCCTGCCGCCATTTTGAGAGTCCTGTGACAGCCGCCTATCGCTGCACCGCAAGAGTGGGCGCAACTCAGCTGAATTGCGGCTTTTGACACAGTGGACCAAAAACGGACGGAATGGCAACTGAAACGGTAAAGGGGCGTCCCACTACAACAGATGAGACTCCACCTGGAGAGGCCCGTTCACGCCGCCTCCCCCGGGGCGCCCCACGCCGTTATTCGGAGCAGCATTGTAGGATACCAAAACCAGTGCGGCAACTTACTGGACATCACCTTGGTGCCATCGTTCTGCTGCCTTGGAACTATTCGCACAACAGTTTGCTACTGATGACCCACCCCCCGCGACGCCCCACGCCAGAAATCTGGACGTTGTGCTGCGTTGGGACTATTCGCACAGCCGACCGCTACTTCGTTGTTTTTCCCTAAAAATGTTTATATGTTATTACTGTTTTTGTTTTCTTGTATATATTTATAAGTTATTAAAGTTTTATAATCTTACTACTTTGTCGGAGTGCTATATATTTTTAATGTGACACATAATTGTAAAAACTTTGATGTACAAAGAGTCATCCCTGGAATCTTCCGCTTCACGCTCGGTCCCCTCCCCAATCACAATACAGGATGGTTTTCAGATAATAGGAACGCGTCTGCTGTGACGGATCTCATCAAGACCTTGATCTACTATAACTCCTTTGAAGAGGGGTGATTCTTTACAGCTGGGGCCATAAACTACATCTGCAGGGCTAGCTGATACCCTAGGACCGGCCTGGACAATCGGTCACAGAGGAAAAGGAGTGTCAGAGGGTGCGGTAGTGAATAGGGCGAAAGGGAGGTGTCGGGCGGGCACAGGGTGTGATTCTCAGGGAAGAGCAGCGCAGATGGGGGGAGGTTTATTACCCATGCATAAGACAGAGAGCGGGGGTGACCACTGCCTGGGGGAGATGCTTGCGAGGGTGGGGAGCCATGCAAAGGATCGACAGCGTGAACAGAGTGGGTCTGGTCAAGGCATCTAAAATGACTGCCGTGCACGACAAAAGTGTGGCATTTGAAAAAAGACAAGATGGCGCAGACAATGTTTTTCAACACTTCCTGATTTCCTTCGAATCGAACGTTAACAGACGTTGGGGCATATTACCAAAGTTAAGCGATATTTATCCCTAACGATGCTTAGCAACGATTTTTTTACCGCTAAGCATCGTCAGAAATTATCGCAGATAAACCTTGCTATTATCAAGGTTTATCGCAAATACGATAAAAAACGACCGCAATGCATTAATATCGCTGAAAACTCAGCGATATTCATGCATTACCGAGCTAATGCTCTTAGCCATGTTATCCACCTCCCATTGGATAACATGGCTAAGAACTGCTCAGGGCAGGTGCTAGCTTTTGGAGATATTCGCGCTTATCGCGAATATTTCCAAAAGTTGATAATAGGAGATAGCGATGTTAGCGACTGTTTCCAGTCGCTAACATCTTGGCATGCCCACTTTGCATGTCATTAGTGATAAATATCACTCACATGCAAAGTGGGGCCCAAGATGGTCGCTATCTCCTACTAGCCGTCGCTAACTGGTGTTAGCAACAGCTAGGTAATACAGATATAATTTTATCTCCGCGAAGCGGAGCGCTGTTACAGATATATATCTTGTTTTTGAACGTTAATTTCTCAAAATCCACTGAAGCACATATATTGAGACCTAGCAAAGGCACATCGAGCTACCAGTCCCTACAATTTTGCCAAGTTTCGTGCAAATCCATTCAGCCGTTCGATTATTATTTTTATTTTTTTTTTTGCCCCGCGGGGCCCTTTTAAAACCTCCACATCAAACCTAAGAGGTCAAGGAGGATCTACTATGCCCCCTTATGGTCATTTGCCCCTTCGCTTTGGCCTCCTCTTGTCTCTCGATCCTACCGAGAGACAAGATGGTGGCCGCTACGGACTGTTTGCAATGTTTACAGACGCCCGAGAACCAATCAGCTTCGCAAACCTCCGTTACGCGAAGCGGAGCGCTGTTACAGATATATATCTTTTTTTGAACGTTAATTTCTCAAAATCCACTGGAGCACATATATTGAGACCTAGCAAAGGCACATCGGGCTACCAGTCCCTAATATTTTACCAAGTTTCGTGCAAATCCATTCAGCCGTTCGATTATTATTATTATTATTTTTTTTTGCCCCGCGGGACCCTTTTAAAACCTCCACATCAAACCTAGGGGGTCAGCGAGGATCTGCTATGCCCCCTTATGGTCATTTGCCCCTTCGCTTTGGCCTCCTCTTGTCTCTCGATCCTACCGAGAGACAAGATGGCGGCCGCTACGGACTGTTTGGAATGTTCACAGACGCCGGAGAACCAATCAGCTTCGCTTCACAAAGCTCCGTACCGCGAAAAGTCCGCGAACCGGAGCGCTGCCCGGTCCGCTGTTACAGATATATATCTTTTTTTGAACGTTAATTTCTCAAAATCCACTGGAGCACATATATTGAGACCTAGCAAAGGCACATCGGGCTACCAGTCCCTACAATTTTGCCAAGTTTCGTGCAAATCCATTCAGCCGTTCGGGCTAAAAGTGAGGCCAACCGCCCTATGGAAAACTCAATGTTAAAAACACGTTTTGGGACCCCCCTTTTTTCTCGGCCCCCCCTTGACGAACCCCCCCCCAAATTTTCAAGGGCTGCTCAGAAACGAAATGTGCCATTTTCCTGAAAATTTCAGCCAATTCCGTCCACAAACGACAAAGTTATTAGACATAGAATTTTCAAAAATCCCATAGAGAAAAAATCCTAACTATATATACCTACTGGCGATATATTTTTGTTCAATGTGGTCTTGCACAGGATCGCTCATCAACGGGTGCCAGCATTGGGCCAGACCAATGGTCAAAAGCAATTTTTGACACAAGGGACGCCGCACACAGCAACTTCTATTCACAGGTTTATTTCAGTGCCCAGTCTAACACCAACGCGTTTCAGCCTGACGGCCTTGCTCACGGTAAGTGCAATTACTCTCCTGCAACTGTTTATACTTTCTTTGGTTTCTACTACTCCCATAGACTTCTGGGATATGTAGTTCTAATTTACATACAAGAATTCACTTTTGTTAGACAGTGTTCTCATTCGTTTTTGGGATACATTTTATAACGATATGTTTCATTTTATGCATTTTTAAAATACGCTGCATGTTCTCAAAAGTCTGTATCGCAATTTTACTCATTGTTTTATAATTATGTTAAGTGGATCAATTTAATATTATCACAATAACACATTCTCAAAGTTTCGTGCAGAGAAGCCTCTGTACACCTTGTTTAACATTTCTGTGTATATGTCCTTTTTTCATGGTATAGTACCCATATTGTATATATGTATTTATATCATAGTTCCATGCTGCGTTTTCTTATCTTTTTTCGAGAGCATTTTTCATTGGGGCCCCATGACTCTAGTTTTTACTCCAAGTGCACATAAAGTTCTTCATCGAAGTTCATGCCTCTCGGAATTTTGGTCCTTAGTCTTATGATGTATCTTGATTCCAGCTGTCGGAGTTTCTTTTTTCGATCTCCCATTCTCTCATGTTCTTCCACAGAGTCAATTGCAAAATAGGTCATTTTTCGCCAATCTCCATCTTGACATGTTAAAAGATGTTTAGCTGTGGCATATGCCATGTCTTTATTTGTAACCGCCCTGATGTGTTCCAGGATTCGTTTTTTCGAATTGCAGATTGTACTGCCTATGTAGAGCATCCCACAATTGCATTGGATGGCATATACCGCAAATTGAGTCTAACATGTGATCTTTTCTGAATTTTAATTAGTCTCCCCTCTGGATCTCTGATGTTCCTCTTGTTTACGCCAATCTTGCATGCCTTACAAACATGGCATTTTGTAAAACCACTTTGTTGTTTATCTAGCCAATTTGAATTTCTGTTTTTTTGCTTTTTTTGAGTGAAATGCCCACCAAAGGGCTTCATTGGGGGTCATCCGCCAACAGAGAACTGTTCACTAAAACCAAACAAGTAATTTCTATGTTTTTTCAGTGCAAACACAAGAACTATCACTAAGATATGATGTTAGTATAAACATTTACTTTTGTACTTCATGTCCCTCAACTCCCTGATACAGGAATAGGAAATGATGTCACTGTTTGTATGCACTTTATTTAATCACCTTAAAAAAATGGTTTGTTTGTTATCACTAGTCCCGTGAGCAAGGTCTGTGTACAGACCGAAACGCTTAGGGTTTTGCTGCTGGTCGCTGTTAATAAACAAGGAAAATTAGAACTGACATACTGTTTGTACATCATTTTATCAATTGCCAGAGAGTGCGCGAGGAAAACAACGCCCCACGGGGCAAAGAAGCACAATTTTACTGCGGCGGGCTCTGCCGCTCCTTGCTGCACTGCCGAAGAGCGCCAGGGTGCTCTCAAGTGGGCACGTTTGGAATTATATATATATATATATATATATATATATATATATTTTTTTTTTTATACATAGGACGCCGCACACAGCAACTTCTATTCACAGGTTTATTTCAGTGCCCAGTCTAACACCAACGCGTTTCAGCCTGACGGCCTTGCTCACGGTAAGTGCAATTACTCTCCTGCAACTGTTTATACTTTCTTTGGTTTCTACTACTCCCATAGACTTCTGGGATATGTAGTTCTAATTTACATACAAGAATTCACTTTTGTTAGACAGTGTTCTCATTCGTTTTTGGGATACATTTTATAACGATATGTTTCATTTTATGCATTTTTAAAATACGCTGCATGTTCTCAAAAGTCTGTATCGCAATTTTACTCATTGTTTTATAATTATGTTAAGTGGATCAATTTAATATTATCACAATAACACATTCTCAAAGTTTCGTGCAGAGAAGCCTCTGTACACCTTGTTTAACATTTCTGTGTATATGTCCTTTTTTCATGGTATAGTACCCATATTGTATATATGTATTTATATCATAGTTCCATGCTGCGTTTTCTTATCTTTTTTCGAGAGCATTTTTCATTGGGGCCCCATGACTCTAGTTTTTACTCCAAGTGCACATAAAGTTCTTCATCGAAGTTCATGCCTCTCGGAATTTTGGTCCTTAGTCTTATGATGTATCTTGATTCCAGCTGTCGGAGTTTCTTTTTTCGATCTCCCATTCTCTCATGTTCTTCCACAGAGTCAATTGCAAAATAGGTCATTTTTCGCCAATCTCCATCTTGACATGTTAAAAGATGTTTAGCTGTGGCATATGCCATGTCTTTATTTTTAACCGCCCTGATGTGTTCCAGGATTCGTTTTTTCGAATTGAAGATTGTACTGCCTATGTAGAGCATCCCACAATTGCATTGGATGGCATATACCGCAAATTGAGTCTAACATGTGATCTTTTCTGAATTTTAATTAGTCTCCCCTCTGGATCTCTGATGTTCCTCTTGTTTACGCCAATCTTGCATGCCTTACAAACATGGCATTTTGTAAAACCACTTTGTTGTTTATCTAGCCAATTTGAATTTCTGTTTTTTTGCTTTTTTTGAGTGAAATGGCTTTGGACTATTGTGTCCTTTATTGATGGTGCTTTTCTGAACGTGATTTGGGGATTTGGACCTATCAGATTGGCCATGTCAGTGTCTTGTTTGAGAATGGGCCAGTATTTTTGTACTGCCTGACGTATTTTGTGAGACTCCTTGCTGTATGACAAGATTAATCTTGGAATTTGTTGAGTTTGTTCTTCTTCTTTTTGTTTCCTTGTTTTGTTGATTAAAATTTCCGTTCGTGATATTCTCTCAATTTTGTTCGTACATCTTTTTAAATCTCGCTCTCATTATCCTCTTCCTCTTAATCTTTTGGTGCTTGCTGCAATTTCTTTTTCAACATTCTTTTCTTCCGAACAGTTGCGTTTCATCCTCACAAATTCCCCATAAGGAATACTCTGAATTACTGATTGGGGGTGAAAACTTTCAGCATGTAAGATACTGTTCGTCGCAGTTTCTTTCCTATATAGAGTTGTTTGAATTTGATCTTGCTCTATATAGATGCAGATATCCAGGAAATCAATTTTTTTGCGACTCATTTTGTATGTGAAGGACAGTCCAATATTGTTGTTGTTTAGTTGATCAAAGTATTTGACAAAGTCCTCCTTAGTTCCATTCCAGATCAGGAATAGATCGTCTATGTATCTGGTCCATAGTACGATTTTTTCCAAGGCGTCGCTGTGTTCTGTGTTCCATGCTGTCTCCTTCTCCCACCACTCCATGGTTAGATTGGCGTAGTAGGGGAGCAAGCCATGCCCATGGCACATCCGCATAGTTGGTGGTAAATTTCATGATTAAAGAAAAAGATGTTGTTGTTTAGGCACATTTTTATCATGGTTTAAAGCATGGCAGAATGTTCCAATTCAGTGATGTTTCTTTGCTTTAAGAATAACGCACATGCATTTAGGCAGATTGAGTGTTCTATGGACGTGTATAATGAAACTACGTCAATTGTGACCATTAAATACGAGGGATTCCATGATGCATTTGAAAGAGTTCGCAGGAAATCTCCCGTGTCTTGAATATACGAGCTAAGTGTAACCACTATGGGAGCCAGATAATGATTAATATAGGATGCGATGTTTTCGTATGCTGAATCGCATGAAGACAAAATCGGTCTTCCCGGTGGGTTTATCATAGTCTTGTGCACTTTCGGCAAGAAATATATCGTTGGAATGGTGGGATTCTCCTTAAGTAAAAATTTGTATTCGTCTGTGCTAAGTATTTGTGATTGTGCCATTCATCCAGGTTTTTCCGAATATCAAACAACATTTTATGTATTGGGTTGGATGTCATTTTTCTGTATTTTGTTTCATCTTGAAGTTGACGATAGGCCTCTTTTTTGTAGTTCTCTATATTTTGTATCACAATATTACCGCCCTTGTCCGCGGGCTTTATTAAAATCTCGGTGTTATTCGCAAGGTCTTGGAGTGCTTTATTTTCACTTGTCGACAAGTTTTCCCTGATTTTATTCGAGTTCCTCACTTTTTCCATTTTGCTTATTTCATCCATGACTGCATCGGAAAAAGAGTCAATTTTATTTCCTGGATTGAGTTGTGGACAATATTTTGATTTCCTTTTATATCCGCTGCTTGTATGTTTTTTAGTATTTATGCCTTGTTCTTCCAATACAGTGATTGCTGTACTCTCATCATCCGATAAGTCATTTGCTAGATCATATACATTTTTCAGATGTGGTATCATTTCTATTATTAGGGCCGCATTTTTATTTAGTGGTGCTCTTTCAGTTATTTCCAATTCTGTACTTGTTGTTTTTTTGTTTTTGTTGGTATATATCTTAGCAAGCTTTAGTTTGCGGACATATTTGTAAATGTCAATTTTAGTATCCACATAGTTGAAATGTTTTTGTGGGCAGAAAGAGAGGCCTTTATTTAATACTTGAAAAACGAATGAGAACACTGTCTAACAAAAGTGAATTCTTGTATGTAAATTAGAACTACATATCCCAGAAGTCTATGGGAGTAGTAGAAACCAAAGAAAGTATAAACAGTTGCAGGAGAGTAATTGCACTTACCGTGAGCAAGGCCGTCAGGCTGAAACGCGTTGGTGTTAGACTGGGCACTGAAATAAACCTGTGAATAGAAGTTGCTGTGCGGCGTCCTATGTATAAAAAAATAAAAATATATATATATATATATATATATATAATTCCAAACGTGCCCACTTGAGAGCTCCCTGGCGCTCTTCGGCAGTGCAGCAAGGAGCGGCAGAGCCCGCCGCAGTAAAATTGTGCTTCTTTGCCCCGTGGGGCGTTGTTTTCCTCGCGCACTCTCTGGCAATTGATAAAATGATGTCCAAACAGTATGTCAGTTCTAATTTTCCTTGTTTATTAACAGCGACCAGCAGCAAAACCCTAAGCGTTTCGGTCTGTACACAGACCTTGCTCACGGGACTAGTGATAACAAACAAACCATTTTTTTAAGGTGATTAAATAAAGTGCATACAAACAGTGACATCATTTCCTATTCCTGTATCAGGGAGTTGTGGGACATGAAGTACAAAAGTAAATGTTTATACTAACATCATATCTTAGTGATAGTTCTTGTGTTTGCACTGAAAAAACATAGAAATTACTTGTTTGGTTTTAGTGAACAGTTCTCTGTTGGCGGATGACCCCCAATGAAGCCCTTTGGTGGGCATTTTTTTAAGGTGGCCTTAAAAAAATGGTTTGTTTGTTATTAAAGGTCTGTGTTCGTTTTCGATTTTCAATTTTGTTCATACAAGTTTGTAAGTCCCGTTCTCGATAGCCTTTTCCCCTCAATCTTTCGGTGCACTTCTCAATTTCTTTTTTCACATTCTCAGCCTCTGAGCAGTTCTGTTTCATTCTTACAAATTCCCCATAGGGGATGCTCTTGATTATTGGGTGTGGATGGAAACTTTCGGCGTGTAGGATACTATTGGTGGCTGTTTTCTTCCTATATAGAGTGGTTTGTATTTGGCCTTGGTCTATGTATATGCAGATATCCAGGAAATCAATTTTTTGGCGACTGATGTTGTACGTAAAGGACAGTCCAATTTTATTCTGGTTTAGTGAGTCAAAGTATTTGATAAAATCTTCTATGTTCCCATTCCAGATCAGGAAAAGATCGTCTATGTATCTAGTCCATAGTACGATCTTGTCCAAAGTCACGTTATATTTTGGACCCCACGCTATCTCCTTCTCCCACCAACCCATTGTCAATTTGGCATAGTTGTGGGAGAAGGACATACCCATGGCACAACCACAGAGTTGGTGATAGATTTCATGATCGAAAAAAAAGATGTTATTATTTAGACACATGTCGATCATAGTCAATAGCATGGCAGAATGTTCTAGTTCGTTTATGTTTCTTTGTTTTAGAAAATAGGCGCATGCATTTAAACCAACCGGGTGTAAAAAAAAAAAATATTTATATATATATATATATTACCTACTGGCGGTCGCCAGTAGGTATATATAGTTAGGATTTTTTCTCTATGGGATTTTTGAAAATTCTATGTCTAATAACTTTGGCGTTTGTGGACGGAATTGGCTGAAATTTTCAGGAAAATGGAACATTTTGTTTCTGAGCAGCCCTTGAAAATTTGGGGGGTGTTCGTCAAGGGGGGGCTGAGAAAAAAGCGGGGTCCCAAAACGTGTTTTTAACATTGAGTTTTCCATAGGGCGGTTGGCCTCACTTTTAGCCCGAACGGCTGAATGGATTTGCATGAAACTTGGCAAAATTGTAGGGACTGGTAGTCCGATGTGCCTTTTGTAGGTCTCAATATATGTGCTACAGTGGATTTTGAGAAATTAACGTTTAAAAAAAGATATATATCTGTAACAGCGGACCGGGCAGCGCTCCAGGACGCGTACTTTTCGCGCAACGGAGCTTTGTGAAGCGAAGCTGATTGGTTCTCCGGCGTCTGTCAACATTCCAAACAGTCCGTAGCGGCCGCCATCTTGTCTCTCGGTAGGATCGAGAGACAAGAGGAGGCCAAAGCGAAGGGGCAAATGACCATAAGGGGGAATAGTAGATCCTCGCTGACCCCGTAGGTTTGATGTGGAGGTTTTAAAAGTGCCCCGCGGGGCAAAAAAATAAATAAATAATAATAATCGAACGGCTGAATGGATTTGCACGAAACTTGGCAAAATTGTAGGGACTGGTAGCCCGATGTGCCTTTGCTAGGTCTCAATATATGTGCTTCAGTGGATTTTGAGAAATTAACGTTCAAAAAAAGATATATATCTGTAACAGCGCACCGCTTCGCGTACTTTTCGCGTTACGGAGCTTTGCGAAGCGAAGCTGATTGGCTCTCCGGTGTCTGTAAACATTCCAAACAGTATGTAGCGGCCGCCATCTTGTCTCTCGGTAGGATCGAGAGACAAGAGGAGGCCAAAGCGAAGGGGCGAATGACCATAAGGGGGCATAGTAGATCCTCGCTGACCTCCTAAGTTTGATGTGGAGGTTTTAAAAGGGCCCCGCGGGGCAAAAAAAAAAAATAATAATAATAATCGAACGGCTGAATGGATTTGCACGAAACTTGGTAAAATATTAGGGACTGGTAGCCCGATGTGCCTTTGCTAGGTCTCAATATATGTGCTTCAGTGCATTTTGAGAAATTAACGTTCAAAAACAAGATATATATCTGTAACAGCGCTCCGCTTCGCGGAGATAAAATTATATCTGTATTACCTAGCTGTTGCTAACACCAGTTAGCGACGGCTAGTAGGAGATAGCGACCATCTTGGGCCCCACTTTGCATGTGAGTGATGTTTATCACTAATGACATGCAAAGTGGGCATGCCAAGATGTTAGCGACTGGAAACAGTCGCTAACATCGCTATCTCCTATTATCAACTTTTGGAAATATTCGAGATAAGCGCGAATATCTCCAAAAAGTAACAGCTGCCCTGAGCAGTTCTTAGCCATGTTATCCAATGGGAGGTGGATAACATGGCTAAGAGCATTAGCTCGGTAATGCATGAATATCGCGGAGTTTTCAGCGATATTAATGCATTGCGGTTGTTTTTTATCGTATTTGCGATAAACCTTGATAATAGCAAGGTTTATCTGCGATAATTTCTGACGGTAAAAAAATCTTTGCAATGCATCGTTAGGGATAAATATCGTTTAACTTTGGTAATATGCCCCAACGTCTGTTAACGTTCGATTCGAAGGAAATCAGGAAGTGTTGAAAAACATTGTCTGCGCCATCTTGTCTTTTTTCAAATGCCACACTTTTGTCTTGCACGGCAGCCATTTTAGATGCCTTGACCAGACCCACTCTGTGCACGCTGTCGATCCTTAGCATGGCTCCCCACCCTCGCAAGCATCTCACCCAGGCAGTGGTCACCCCCGCTGTCTGTGTTATGCATGGGTAATAAACCTCCCCCCATCTGCGCTGCTCTTCCCTGAGAATCACACCCTGTGCCCGCCCGACACCTCCCTTTCGCCCTATTCACTACCGCACCCTCTGACACTCCTTTTCCTCTGTGTCCGATTGTCCAGGCCGGTCCTAGGCTATCAGCTAGCCCTGCAGATGTAGTTTATGGCCACAGCTGTAAAGAATCACCCCTCTTCAAAGGAGTTATAGTAGATCAAGGTCCACACTCGATGAGATCCGTCACAGCAGAAGCGTTGCTATTATCTGAAAACCATCCTGTATTGTGATTGGGGAGGGGACCGAGCGTGAAGCGGAAGATTCCAGGGATGACTCTTTGTACATCAAAGTTTTTACAATTATGTGTCACATTAAAAATATATAGCACTCCGACAAAGTAGTAAGATTATAAAACTTTAATAATTTATAAATATATACAAGAAAACAAAAATAGTAATAACATATAAACATTTTTAGGGAAAAACAAAGAAGTAGCGGTCGGCTGTGCGAATAGTCCCAACGCAGCACAACGTCCAGATTTCCGGCGTGGGGCGTCGCGGGGGGTGGGTCATCAGTAGCAAACTGTTGTGCGAATAGTTCCAAGGCAGCAGAACGCGCCAAAATCTAGATGACACGAAAGTGATGTCTAGTAAGTTGTCACCCAGCAAATAACGGCGTGGGGCGTCGCGGGGGGTGGGTCATCAGTAGCAAACTGTTGTGCGAATAGTTCCAAGGCAGCAGAACGATGGCACCAAGGTGATGTCCAGTAAGTTGCCGCACTGGTTTTGGTATCCTACAATGCTGCTCCGAATAACGGCGTGGGGCGCCCCGGGGGAGGCGGCGTGAACGGGCCTCTCCAGGTGGAGTCTCATCTGTTGTAGTGGGGCGCCCCTTTACCGTTTCAGTTGCCATTCCGTCCGTTTTTGGTCCACTGTGTCAAAAGCCGCAATTCAGCTGAGTTGCGCCCACTCTTGCGGTGCAGCGATAGGCGGCTGTCACAGAACTCTCAAAATGGCGGCAGGCTCTTTCCTTTTTGGGCCTGGTGCACTGAAATGGCCCTGGGACACCTTGGAAATCGGACGCTTGTCTGCTAGGTCTTGGACCCCATTCTCGAAAGCGTCCCCTCCGCCTTGAGAATTCATCAAAAGTTTTGGGGGCCCCGACTCCTGCAGGCTTCTGGTGGGGAGCGGCTGCCATGATTGCTCGCGGAATGACCACGACGGAGCTACGAGATGGTGGTGCTCTCATGCTGACGCCAGTTTAGTCTGAAACATCCAGAAACAAGGTGGGGCTTTCATCGTTTGGGGAAAAAAAAAAGTTTTCATCCAATGAAAAGTGTTGTTTTTAGGTCATATGATCAAGCCTTCCATCATTAGGAAACCAAAAGTAAAATGAACCAATGAAAAGTTTTATAAACAAGTCACATGACCTGTTATGCGGCATAGGGTATAAAATGCGGAGAAAATACGTTGGCACGTCAGGCGGCGTCAGTAGCGGACCGATGTGCGAATAGGCCGAAGGCAATACAACGCGTCAAGATCCGGATGGCACCGAGGTGGTGTCCAGCAAGTTGCAGCACTGGTGTGGCCATCCTACAATGCTGAAAGTCGGCGTGGGGCGCCCCGTTGGCCTGTGAGTTTGCGTCAGTAGCGGACCGATGTGCGAATAGGCCGAAGGCAGCACAACGCGCCAAGATCCGGATGGCACCGAGGTGGTGTCTAGTAAGTTGCCGCACTGGTGTGGCCATCCTACAATGTTGAAAGTCGGCGTGGGGCGCCCCGTTGGCCTGTGAGATGGCGTCAGTAGCGGACCGATGTGCGAATGGGGCCAAAGGCAGCGCAACGATATTTTCTGACTGACACCACAAGGCGCTGAGATGCCAAGATCCGGATGGCACCGAGGTGGTGTCTAGCAAGTTGTGGCACTGGTGTGGCCATCCTACAATGGTAAAAGTCGGCGTGGGGCGCCCTGTTGGCCTGTGAGATGGTGTCAGTAGCGGACTGATGTGCGAATGGGGCCAAAGGCAGCGCAACAATATTTTCTACAATATTTTCGGAGTAGAAGACACCACAAGGCGCTGAGATGCCAAGATCCGGATGGCACCGAGGTGATGTCTAAGTTGCGGACTGATGTGCGAATGGGGCCAAAGGCAGCGTAACAATATTTTTTGTATGGAAGATACCACTAGGCGTTGAGATGCCAAGATTCGGATGGCACCGAGGTGATGTCTAGCAAGTTGCTGTACTGGTGTGGTCATCCTACAATGCTGAAACTCGGCGTGGGTCGCCCCATTAGCCTGTGAGATGGCGTCAGTAGCGGACCGATGTGCGAATAGGCCGAAGGCAGCACAACGCGCCAAGATCCGGATGTCACCGTGGTGGTTTCATAGTTGAGAGGCACTTCAGCTGCAGTGGGGCGCCGAGATCCGGATGGCACCGAGGTGATGTCTAGCAAGTTGCTGTACTGGTGTGGTCATTCTACAATGCTGAAAGACGGCGTGGGGCGCCCCATTAGCCTGTGAGATGGCGTCAGTAGCGGACTGATGTGCGAATGGGGCCAAAGGCAGCGCAACAATATTTTCTGAAGAGAAGACACCAAAAGGTGCTGACATTCCAAGATCCGGATGGCACCGAGGTGGTGTCTAGCAAGCTATGCAGTTGAGTTGTGTGCGCACTTGCGGAGAATAGGTCGAAGGCAGCATAACAATGTTTTCTGAATAGAAGACACCACAAGGCGTTGAGATTCGGTTACCACCGAGGTGATGTCTAGCAAGTTGCCGCACTGGTGTGGCCATCCTACAATACTGCTCCGAATAACGGCGTGGGGTGCCCGAAGGGGGGAGGAGCCGGCGTGAATGGGCCTTCCTAGGTGAAGGCTCGTCTGCTGTAGTGGGGCGCCCCTTTACCGTTTCAGTTGCCATTCAGCTGAGTTTTGGCTGCTCTTGATGCTACAGCGACAGGCGGCTGCAAGAGGACTCTCAAAATGGCGGCCTGTTCTTTGGATTTGGGCCTGGTCCACTAAAATGGCCCTGGGACACCTTAGAACTCGGACGCTCGATTTTTTTTTCCTTTCCTGTACATGCAAAAAAAGGTAAATGCCCGGTACGTAACACGCTTCATCTGCCACGATGAACTCTCCAGAGGAACCGAAAAAAAATATAGTTGTGGTAACTATAACATGCATCGTCATATGGAGAGGTGGCACCAATTAATTATAGTGCTGCATAAAAGAGAGATTTGGAGGAGAACCCCTGACCTGCTAGTACATTCATCAAAGAAGTGGCACTGAGAGCTTCAGAGGCAAGGGAAACGGTCCCAAATATTTAGAAGAACTTTGGAAAGATTAAAATGACATGTTTAGATTGTGGCAAATTAATTTCATGTGGACAGATGAGTGTTACTCTAATAAATACAGCATATGAACATCATCATAGTCGATGGTTGGTAGAGACATTTTGACTATATCCTGGACCTGCCCGTCCTCGCCCAAAATGGCGCCGGAATAAATGGGACTCGTAACTCCTTGTTGTGTACTGGTTGCAGAACCTTGAAATCACGAGATAGGTATGCAGTTTTGAAGCACATGGCGGGCGGGGACGAGAATTGATTGAATATTTCGACATCCCTATTGATATTAAGTTCTGATGTGTTATTGATTACTGTACTGTTGAAAGTTCGAATTAACGTCACCCATGGTACTTGCCCGCAAATGTATATCTAGATAATTTTATTGTAACTGGCCCTGTCGTATTTTAATTATAAAATGTACGTCCACCGATTCCGTAACTGTTAGACACCTTAGTTCTTGCAACCTAATGGCCCGCCCGTTACGTTCCTCTACAGTGTAAATGTCTATTCATCATATACGATTACAGTTTGCTCTGTGGCAGGCCCACGTGGTTATAGGCAAGTATTTGTATACTGAAATTTTCACAATAAAGGTTTTTAAAAGAAAACATGGTAGTAGTATATACATTGGTAAAGTTTTTAATAATAGTGACTGTTTTAGAATCATTAAAAGGCAAGTGAAATAAAGCAGACCAATTACATGAAGGGTAAAAGGTATAATACGAAGGAACGCAGTAAAGATAAATGGTCAAGGGCTGTTGTGTTTTCTATTCCTGCAACATAAAGTGATCGATAAGAATCTCATATTCAGGCGTATCGGCGACTAAGACAGCAGGTCGACCCTCTTTTGCTCAACGGCTCCGTCATGGGACGAAGAAACGCTCTTTTTCTCGAAAAAAGAATATATTTTACTTGCAGGACAGTTGTAAAATTTCCGGGAAAGTACATTAGCCTGGAACATTATAACATATATTTAAGAAAAAATAATGTTCGGAAGTAATGAAAAGCGTAATTTTTAGGTCATATGACCAAGCCTTTCATCATTACAATAAGAAAAGTAAAATGAACCAATGAAAAGTTTTATTAACAAGTCACATGACTTGTTATGCTTACGTTACGCGCTGCGCGCCCCGGATGACTTCCGGATGCGCTAACGCGGCGCGTCATATGACGCATTACGCGACAACGCAGGTACAGAATATAGTCAAAATGTCTCCACCAACCAGCGGTCGGAACACAACCCCTTTCAGCAGGCTAAATAGTTCTGTTAAATGACAACAGAAGGGACAGGCAACAAGAACCATCAGTCAAAGAAGGGAGGGCTAGTTCTTCTCTACCGGGTTACATTGGGGCGCTACCGGAACTGATCGAATTGGTAGTCTACAGTGTTTCTGGATGTTTCAGACTGAAGCTGGGGTTAGCATGAGAGCAGCACCATTTTGTAGCTCCGTCGTGGTCATTCCGCAACCAATCATGGCAGCCGTTCTTTATCGTTATTTTGGGCGGGGTGGGTGGCGGAGCCGAGCTGTTTTGCAGCCATCATTGTGTGGAGTTCAGTTCATCTCACTAGTTTTGTATTTGTCATGAGGGGTTGTTCCTAATGTTTCTATTTTAGCGAGGTCAAAAAGAGATCCCATTAGTGGCCTACTGATTTTGCTCGATTCCTTTTCTTTTTTTTTACACGATTTTTCGTTATCTGCAAAGACTAAACAGAGTATTGCGACTCTGTGTTTGTTTGTAAATAGAGAATGAACCAAAGAGAACTAATTCTAAAACAGTAAATACTTGGATAACAATCAATCAAATGGAGAGAGAAGCAGGCACGACGGATTACAACGGGGGCAAAGGCCTGCGTTAACTACCTTTCACTATCTGCAAAGAGAGAGTACTCCTAATAGAAATGAGGGGGGGGGGGGCACCATTCAAAGCAGATCAGTGTGCATAAACGCGAAAATGTTTTCACTTACCACGTACTTGACATTCGACAGCTTATGATATTTGCTATTAAAAAACCATTGAAATTCACTGAAAAAACCATAGGTTATAGACCATATATAGTTAGGAATTAGCATTTACAAAACCTTGAAAATTCACTGAAAAAACCATAGGTTATAGACCATATATAGTTAGGAATTAGCATTTAAAAAACCTTATTTTACTCACACAAAACCATTGAAATTCCATATATAGTTAGTTGCACTAACTATATATCGCGCACCCGCAATCCACTGCTGATCATGTCACATATTACATCATTCATGACATGGTCAGTGACATCACTGATGACATCTCAAATGACATCATTCTTGTGCTAATACGATAAACCTCTTCAGACTCTAATATAACCTTAGATACACTCAGTGTATACAGACACTCACACACTGCCACTCATCCATGGAGTTACTCACACACCCAGTCAGTCATGCAAAGAAACAATCTCACCTCCATTTCTTCAACTATACAGTTAAACACACCTTACTTATTGAAACATATACTAACACATATTTACTCTCTTATACAATCCCTGATACAAGTTCACAATGATCGATACAACCACTCACTCATTCAGTGGCTCTCATGCACAGTTATTTATATATGCCAACTCTCACATGTACTGTGTTTTACATATGTACTTACTATGACATGTAGCATTGAGATATCCATTCACTCATGCACACAGTCAACTGCCTATGTAGCTGTTTCCACATGCACTCTTGAACTCATACACCTAGTGAATAAACTGCTCACACATCTATGCATAGAGTCACACACCTTCCAGCCACCCCCACACAAACTCAATCTCCCATATAAATACTTGGGCAACCAATTAATAACACATATAGCCTCTCGTATAGCTAATGATCAACACATGCAGCAGTTTACAGAACAACAGACATAATGATGCACAAATTAAGACAGTTTAGTCACTAACCCATGCATTCAGTGAGACACATTTAATCACTCACTCATACAGTCAGTCACGCACCTACTAAATCCTTCATCCAGACACTTATACATCCACTCATTCTTCAATATGTAAGACATATTTTAACTTTACAGAAACATACAGTCACTGGATGTTGTCATCAGTGATGTCATCAGTGATGTCATTTGATATGTCATCAGTGATGTCATCAGTGATGTCACTGACCATGTCATGAATGATGTAATATGTGACATGATCAAACATGACAAATCTAAATCTCCTAAACTCTGGTCCTACGCATAAAGGCGGTAACTTACTTGATCCAATTTTTGCTAATTTAGATAATGTTACCTGCCTACCCCCAAAACCGATTATTTGGTCGGATCACTTCATTGTAGAGTTTCACATCAAGACAACGGCTGCACCTGGCCCCCCTGGCAGCCCACCTTCCCTTGGAACAAGAAGGAATTGGCATAAACTGAATTTGGAGCAACTTAATTTTTCCTTAAAAGAAACTCTGCCCCTTTCGGCTAATATCACCATGGATGACGTGGGCAAGATCAGTACCTGGCTTACTTCTGCCATTGAGTCCTGCCTTCCAGTACGTAAATGTACACAAAAGTTCCTGCACCCTCCTGCCCCTTGGTTCAATGAAGAACTCAAAGTGGAAAAGTCACGCTGCAAAAGACTGGAGCGCATTTGGAGATCCAACTACCTGTTGGCAGATAAAGAGAACTACAAACTTGCATTACATAAATACCACACTCTATGTAACACTGCCCGGGCTAATCATGTTAACGACACGATACTGAAAGCCCAGAATCGTCCTAAAGCCCTCTTTAAGGCAGTTCAGGAACTATCGGGTATGTCATGTGCCCCCAAAGCCCCCTGCCTAAATAGCAATCAATGCAATTCCCTGGCAGAGTTCTTTACATCTAAAATTGATAACATCTACGCAGGCTTTGGCGTTTCTCCTTCCGTCTCAATTAGGCCATCATTCCAGCCGCAGGACCAACTCTTCTCACAGGATGATCCTGAACGACTCTCTTCTCCTCGACTAGATAAATGGGAATGTATCTCCATGCCCGTCTTCCAGAAATTGTTGGCAGAGATTAAATCCGGCTCTCCATTGGATCCCATGCCTCCCCAGATTCTTTGTACTCTGGACACTGCCCCTTTGGATTGCATCTTGGCTCTTCTGAATGCATCCCTCACTGAGGCAGTGGTTCCTAATATCTGGAAGCATGCGATGGTGGTTCCATTGCTGAAAAAAGCCAATGCGGATGTCAGCAATCCTGCCAACTTCCGGCCCATTTCCTTGCTCCCCTGCCTCTCAAAGGTGTTGGAGAAACATATCAACCGTCATCTCACCACCTACATTGAATCAGCAAACGTCCTCCACCCTTCCCAGTCTGGTTTCCGTGCAGGCTTCTCTACGGAGTCCACCCTTTTGGGAGTCTCGGAGACAGTTAGGTGCCAGGTAGACAAAGGGGAGACAGTGGCACTCATCCTTTTGGATTTGAGTGCCGCTTTCGACACCGTCTCCCATAGCATCCTTTTCTCTGCCCTGAAGTCCGTGGGTATCTGCGGCCCCGCCCTTGCCTGGATTTCTGACTTTCTTTCTCATCGCACTTTCCAGGTTTTTTCCCCCTCTTCTGTGTCCACTGTTCACAACTCTCCATATGGTGTTCCCCAAGGTTCTATCCTTAGTCCTTTATTCTTTAACCTTTATGTTAGACCTCTTGCTTTTCTTGCGGAACAGGCGGGACTTTCTATTTTTTCTTATGCTGATGATACCCAGATTATTTTTTCTCTCTCCTCTAATCAACACTCCCCTTCCTCTTCTCTCTGTGCTGGACTCACTGATATCGCCAACTGGATGCTGACTAACAAGCTTAAGCTGAACGGCGATAAAACAGAGCTTCTCCTGTTTGGGCCGGATTCCGCTCTCTGGGGCCCGCAACATTGGCCTCAGCAAATGGGACCTTTACCGGTCCCAGTAACGTCAGCACGCAATCTGGGGGTCCTCTTTGATAATCAGTTATCCATGAGACAACATGTGGTCAAGGTCTCGGCCACCTGTACCACCATCATCAGGTGGCTGAGGAAGATCACATGGATGCTGCCTCCAGATACCCAGAAGTCAGTGGTCCAGGCCCTAGTGACATCGCGGCTGGACTACGGCAACGTACTTCTTCTGGGTGCCTGTAAGGAGGTTACCAGGAAGCTCCAAGTAGTTCAGAACATGGCTGCCCGTCTACTCTGTAATCTCCCGAGAACAACCTCAGTCTCTTCTTCCCTGCGCAGCCTTCACTGGTTGCGCATAGAATCTAGGACCAAATTTAAAGCACTTTGCTTTATGCACCGCATCAAAGCTGGAAAAGCCCCCCACTATCTCTCCACCTTAGTCCAGCAATATTGTCCCTCTCGCACCCTTAGGTCTTCCACTCATTGCAGATTCTCTGTTCCCCGCTTTAAGCATGCCAGAGTCGGCGGACGTTCGTTCTCCCACCTGGCACCTGCGCTCTGGAACTCACTTCCTATCCCTCTGCGGTCTGAAACATCTTACATCAAATTCCTCAAAGGTGTGAAAACCTGGTTATTTTCTCTGTAACCGATTCCTTATCTTCCGTTGTCCTCTCTTACTTCTGTTCGTTTAGCGCCGGGAAACCTACGGGTAGCTGAGCGCTCTACAAAATCATATATATATATATATATATCAGCAGTGGATTGCGGGTGCGCGATATATAGTTAGTGCAACTAACTATATATGGAATTTCAATGGTTTTGTGTGAGTAAAATAAGGTTTTTTAAATGCTAATTCCTAACTATATATGGTCTATAACCTATGGTTTTTTCAGTGAATATATATATATATATATATATATATATATATATCTCCAACAATGCAGACCCCGTTTTGGAAAGAGACACACGGAAAAAATATTAGCTAAAGTTCCTTTAATGGCAACATGCTAGCAGAGAATCCCTCAGGAAGGCAAAATAAAATCAAGCCATTGTTCATGCCAGACGCGTTTCAGGAGATAGATCCTTTCTTCCGTGGCATTTGGAAAGGCACGGGGAAGCGTTTTCGGCACATCCTGTTCTTAAACACACTCCCGCCCCAATGGGCGTGGCCTCGCGTCATTCTGGGACATGTAGTCCGCGCCATTCAAAACTCAGTGGGTGCAATTTCCTCAAGCCGAAAATTTCCTTAATTGTCCTTTCCAAATGCCACTGAAGAAAGGATCTATCTCCTGAAACGCTATAATACAGCAATGCCCTCGCACACAACAATCAAGGTGTAAAAGACAGTAGTTATGTAATAGACCACATTCTATGCATAGAGCCACTCATTAAGACAATTGCAATTCAGTTCTGTTTCTTGGAAGATGGATATAAGTTTATTAGTTCCACAACCAGCCGACACGTGTTTCGTCGCGTGGGAAACAAATCACTGCGACTCCTCAGGGCTTACGACTGAACCTACAGTCTTGTAGGTGTGGGTGATATTTTTACAGAATTAAATCGCGTATAAGTATACTGATCCAACCCGTCTTAGCCGGGTACGTGTGTCTTAAGGAACGGAGAAGAATAAATGCTAGAAGCGTCTTGGGAGGTTCCACGAGTAGTGGCACCTTCCTATATAGGATGAGAACGTAAGCCGTCAATCAGAGTGGTAACTAAAGCAGGGTTATCTTAATTTTCACGTGGTAGATTCTTCATGGAAAATGCATTCTTGAGCACATGGAATCAGAGTGCTGCAAACATCGGACGTGCTTAATGAGTGTGCACACTAAGCTTCTACCGGGAGGGGATCCACGTGCAGGTTCCAGTTCGCGTGGGTGCACCTTGAATCCGGAAGTATCACGGACGTAGTACCCATCCTCCTATGGTTCCCGGTACGGGAACCATAGGAGGAGGGATACTACGTCCGTTACGTCCCGGTACAGGAACCATAGGAGGAGGGCTACTACGTCCGTGATACTTCCGTATCCCTCCTCCTATGGTTCCCGGTACGGGAACCATAGGAGGAGGGATACTACGTCCGTTACGTCCCGGTACGGGAACCATAGGAGGAGGGATACTACGTCCGTGATACTTCCGGATTCAAGGTGCACCCACGCGAACCGGAACCTCCATGTGGGTCCCCTCCCGGTAGAAGCTTAGTGTGCACACTCATTAAGCACGTCCGATGTTTGCAGCACTCTGATTCCGTGTGCTCAAGAATGCATTTTCCGTGAAGAATCTACCACGTGAAAATTAAGATAACCCTGCTTTAGTTACCACTCTGATTGACAGCTTACTCTCTCATCCTATATAGGAAGGTGCCACTACTCCTGGAACCTCCCAAGACGCTTCTAGCATTTATTCTTCTCTGTTCCTTAAGACACACGTACCCGGCTAAGACGGGTTGGATCAGTATTTTTATACGCGATTTAATTCTGTAAAAATATCACCCACACCTACACAACTGTAGGTTCAGTCTTAAGCTCTGAGGAGTCGCAGTGATTTGTTTCCCACGCGACGAAACACGTGTCGGCTGGTTGTGGAACTAATAAACTTATATCCATCTTCCAAGAAACAGAACTGAATTGCAATTGTCTTAATGAGTGGCTCTGTGCATAGAATGTGGTCTATTACATAACTACTGTCTTTTACACCTTGATTGTTGTGTGCGAGGGCATTGCTGTATTATATTGTCTCGTAGGTTTGGTGACAGATCTACTTTTGAACGGTTAAGGGGTCTTATCCGCTCGCCCTTCCGCACCACGCCATATCGTAGCTATTCTGTACGTATTAACTTTCACACTAGGTAGTGCGCCCACACTTTTCAGAAACACTAAAAACCCTGTTTGTTGTATTTTATCTCCTGAAACGCGTCTGGCATGAACAATGGCTTGATTTTATTTTGCCTTCCTGAGGGATTCTCTGCTAGCATGTTGCCATTAAAGGAACTTAAGCTAATATTTTTTCCGTGTGGCTCTTTCCAAAACGGGGTCTGCATTGTTGGATTTGTAACGGCCTACCCAGGTCGTGGAACGAGCCCACTGCTTGCCATAGCGGGTCCGTGACGGCACTACTTGATGCTGCAACGAGCGGAACGGAACAGAGCTGACACCTTTGCAGAATGGTGTCTGTTCACAGCATGAATAGCAACGATAAAGCAGGGCAGAGACTTTTAGAAGGGTTGCCTTCACAATTAAGGACATTTTCGGCTTGGGAAAATTGCACCCACTGAGGTTTGAATGGCGCGTACTTCATCTCCCAGAATGCCGCGAGGCCACGCCCATTGGGGCGGGAGTGTGTTTAAGAACAGGATGTGCCGAAAACGCTTCCCCGTGCCTTTCCAAATGCCACTGAAGAAAGGATCTATCTCCTGAAACGCGTCTGGCATGAACAATGGCTTGATTTTATTTTGCCTTCCTGAGGGATTCTCTGCTAGCATGTTGCCATTAAAGGAACTTAAGCTAATATTTTTAATTGCATTCATTTTACATTATGCCACCGCAATATTGTGCGTATTTCATTTGCCCAAGTGTATGAGTGATGGTGTCAAAATACTTATCCCCTTATTGTTATTCACACTACTAAGTACGCCGGAGAACGACCCGAGTTATGTCATGAGACCTTCATCATGTCAGAACGATAGAAATATCATTCTCACATGTAACATTAGTGATAAAGAAGTTGAATATAATGTAATTAAGTTCAAATGTTAAAAAATGTATCAACTCCTCATGTTTATTTTTGTACCTTTGAGATACTTATGAATTTAGTACATAGGAGCAGGATTATCTAAACGCTTAAACACAATGATACCTGTTTATTTGACTAGCGTAAGATGGCGGATCATTAGAGGGCACAATCCCCTTTCTATGTTGAAGGTCAGGAGGTTTAAAATGTTTGCATTCACTGTGACAATTTGTGTGATCAAGCGCTCCGTGGAGCGCGAAATGCGTCACGTTTGGTTTATGATGGAATAAACCTTACTTATTTGGACCCATTGCGTGGACTGTGTTTTTCCTGGATGCCCGAGTGCTTGCAAAGGAACGCCGTTTTGTATGGATATATATATATATATATATATATATATATATATATATATATATATATAGATAGTGCTTCTTTGCCCCGTCGGGCGTTGTTTTCCTCGTTGTTTCATATATATATATATATAGCGCGGGTTCCAGTGTCGCCCACAAGCAGGCTCTGGTCTACTGGTCTCTACTTCGGTGGACTTTTGTTTTTTATCCGGGTTGCCGGAATCGCCAGAGCCCACCTGCTAGCCTGGGAAGAGATGGGGCGGTGCTGAGGCCACTTGGCTTCACATCGGGCGAGGCATGATTCCCATCCTTGCCCCTGCCTAATGGATCCCCGGGATATGTGGGTTGAAACGGTTGGGGACTGGAGGAGACATCGCATTCCAGGAGCATCGGGTTTTGAGGGTTCCTTACCTACGTAGTGCCAGTCCGTTCCGAGTAGCATCCACCGGACAAGATCACAAACATTGCATGCTGGGACTGCTAGGCGCAGTTCATGGAGCGACCAGCTCGGGATACATGCGATAGGTATTCACCTTTTGGGGGCGGAGCAGCGCACGACTAATCAGGAGAGGGCAAGATACTTTATCTTGGATACACGCCTGCTACCTGATTCATACACACCCCTGGCGCTGAGGAAGGTTACAGAAAACGCTGAAATGCATTCGCCGAAAGCGGGTGGTGCGGGATTACTTCACACCTGTGTAAAGGAATAAAGGTGCTTCCACTTGTTCCCCTGTTGTGGCCTCTTAACTTTGTCTTCGGAGGAGGTGGTTTTTGGATATATATATATATCTATATATTCACTGAAAAAACCATAGGTTATAGACCATATATAGTTAGGAATTAGCATTTACAAAACCTTATTTTACTCACACAAAACCATTGAAATTCCATATATAGTTAGTTGCACTAACTATATATCGCGCACCCGCAATCCACTGCTGATGATGTCACATATTACATCATTCATGACATGGTCAGTGACATCACTGATGACATCACTGATGACATCTCAAATGACATCACTGATGACATCACTGATGACATCTCATTTGACATCAATGACCACATCACTGATGATATCATTCATGTGACAATACAATGCATCTCCTCACATTTTAATATAACCTCTGTTTCACCCAGTGTTAAATACAGAGTATAATTTTTGAATCCATTGACACACCAATACTAGTTACTACATACGCACTCACTGATTCCTACGTCTACACACACCTTCACTCATTCACCCATACAATCATTCATACATACAATCACTCATCTTTACAACACTATCATATGCACTCATACACCTATACAGACACTCACAGTCTGCCACTCATCCATGGAGTTACTCACACACCTAGTCAGTCCTGTAAAGAATCAATGACACTTCCATTTTCTTGTCTATACAGTTAAACATAGAGCACCTTACATTTTCAAACATATACTAACACATACTTACCTTCTTATACAATCATTGATACAAGTACACATTGATCTGCACAGAGTCACACACCTCCCAGCCAGCCACACACACACTCAGTCTCCCATACAAATACTTGGACAATCAATCAGTAACCCATATAGTTAATCATATAGCTACTGATCAACACATGCAGCAGTTTACAGAACAACAGACATAATGATGCACAAATTAAGACAGTTTAGTCACTAACCCATGCACTCAGTGAGACACATTTAATCACTCACTCATACATTCAGTCATGCACCTACTAAATCCTTTGTCCAGACACTTATACTTCCACTCATTCTTCAATATGTAAGACACATTTTAACTTTACAGAAACATACAGTCACTGGATGTTGTCATCAGTGATGTCATCAGTGATGTCATCAGTGATGTCATTTGAGATGTCATCAGTGATGTCATCAGTGATGTCACTGACCATGTCATGAATGATGTAATATGTGACATCATCAGCAGTGGATTGCGGGTGCGCGATATATAGTTAGTGCAACTAACTATATATGGAATTTCAATGGTTTTGTGTGAGTAAAATAAGGTTTTGTAAATGCTAATTCCTAACTATATATGGTCTATAACCTATGGTTTTTTCAGTGAATTTTCAAGGTTTTGTAAATGCTAATTCCTAACTATATATGGTCTATAACCTATGGTTTTTTCAGTGAATTTCATTGGTTTTTTAACAGCTAATATCTGTAGCTGTAAAATGTATTCTTCTTTAAATCCAAAAATATATTTTATATGTTTATGAATAATTTTTTTTTTAAATATTTTTTTTTCTTCGTTCCCGCTTCGCGAATCGGGAAGCTTCCCGTTAGCTGACCTTGATGCCGCGAAATAGACCGCGAGCCGGTAAACGTTTCTTTACCGCAACTGCCGCGTTAGAAAACAACATCGTGACGCCTCCCATCCGCATGACGTTTCACGTTGTCGCGTGATACTTCATATGACGTGCTACGTTAGCGAACTGGTACGCGAAGCGAGTCGCAAAGCGCAGGTTTCTGGAAGCAAACCGGGAGGCCCTGCAAAGCGCTTAACGTAAACACAGCAGGTCATGTGACTTGGTAATAACACTTTTCATTGGTTCATTTCACTTTTGGTTTCCTAATGATGTAAGACTAGGTCATATAATCTAAAATGAACACTTTTCATTGGTTGAGAACTCTTGTTTTTCCCAAATGATGAAAATCCCTCCTTCTTTCCTCACTCTGACTTTCATCATTGTGAGAGAAAGACCCTTTGTTACCAGTGAGCAATGGCTTCTTTAGTAGCTTCAGCTGGTGCTTCCCCACCACCTCCACCACATCCAAGGAAGAGTGTACCACCTGCTCAAGTTATAATTCAACAAGAAGAGGAAGAAGAGGAACAGGACGACGAGCACGAAGAGAGGCAGTTTTTGCCTGAGGAGCCCAGGACGTCTCACCGGAAAGAAAACTTCATTTGGCAATTTTTTTAAATTCCCAAAGGTCAGAAAAAAGTAAATGCAAGATACGTAACTTGCCTTATATGTCAAGATAGACTGTCCAGAGGGACCGGGAAAAAATACAGTTTCGGAAACTACACAATGCATCGCCATATGACTAGGTGGCATCCTAACAACTACAGTGCTGCACAGTTTCGGAACGACCTAGATAATCTCCCTATTATGGCCAGAAGATCTGTTGTACCAGAAGTAACGGGACCAGAGGGCAGGGAGACGGTGCCAAATATACAAATGAGATTTGGTGAAGTAAAACACGTCTGCGTACATTGCAATGGATTCATTTGCTACGGAGAAAGAAGCATCACTCTGATCAACAGAGCTATTGACTATCATATGCAAGTTTGTACGAAACGCCCAAAATAATAAATACTTTTTTTTTGTTTTGTTGCTCCTGTTGAGCCCTTTACAATGAATCGTTTTCATTGCCCCCTCCAAGAAAACCCCCAAAAAATATAAAATTGTTCAGAAAAATTCAAAAAAAGTAAAAAAAAATTCAGAAAAATAATAAAAAAAATATAAAACAACAAAAACAATAAAAAAAAAGTTCTTTTCAGAACTACCTCCCCGTTATTAAAAAATTGGTACAATATTTGGAACTGTGCCAACCTCTATTTCTCGTAGTTCGCTTCCCAGTTCGCTCGCCGGTACGCGAACCGGAAGTGAACCAAAACATTTTTTAAAAAAAAAGAACAGTAAGTATAAGGGAAGGAAACAGACACTTATGTTAAAAGAAAGACAGCTATAAGGGAGTAAACTAGAGATACTATTACCCGTAATCCACTGCTGATGATGTCACATATTACATCATTCATGACATGCTCAGTGACATCATCAGCAGAGGATTGCGGGTTTTTTGGCAACGTGCCTTATCCACGGTTTAATAACGCTGCCTTTTGCTTTATATAAGTTTTAAAATTGTATGAAATATATACCAATAGGTCGTTATGAACCTTTAGGTAGTGCTTTTCTTCATGAGGTCTGGTCGCTTCCATACACATACAGATGTTTCAAAGATGATCAAGAAGTTTATCTGAATGGAGAGGAATGCACTGAGACGCCACATCATTCACTAATGTGTAGGCACATACAGTGACACGGTTCATGCAACAAACACCGACCAAATATGGCTTGCGTGTTGCAAGGCACGCCAGTTCCTGCTATCATCCCCACGTTCAAGTTGTTGGAAAATGGTAGTTATTTGATGCTCAATAATGAAGATTGTTCTGGGTTAATTAAAAGTATTCCTTTTATCGTAACAGTAAGTGAACGGGTTATTTGCTGCAGAAATGTTCTATTTCCTCCCACACATGAACATAGGGAGTTTTCAATCTCGCCACAAATACCAACCTTGGGAGCAGATTTCAACGGCATGGCAAGAATAAGAGCTCTTTTGTCTCAGAGAGAGGTGGCCTTGAGTTCGGCCCGTGAAACTTTCGTGCTTCACATAGCGAACACCCGTACAGAGGTGCAGACCCTTTTCAATACAGATTTGCCTTTCCATTTCAGCAAGATGGTTCGGACTATCTTTAACGCGTCCTCCACAAAGGCCCTGGCGCACTTTTTTAAAGTTGTTACCAGTGGTCTCGTGACTTCATTTGAGAAAATCTTTGGAGTCATCCCTGCTTTCTTTCATTCTATTTTTTCCACTCTGCTTCGTGGATTCCCATTTTTACTTGCATTACCAGCGGACGCTCTTGTGCTTTTTTACATTTTTAAATATGGATGTCCCTCCTGTGCAAGCTCCCGCCCTGCAGCTGCTGACACTGTTCCGCAATCGCATGCTAGAATATTATGGCACAATGCCGTTGGCGATATTAAGCACGGCATATGGATTATCTTTTCGATTCTCCTACTTCACCTGTGTCCAGCCTGTATTTCACTGCCTGACCTGTGATTTCGATTGGGCCATTGATTTGTGTCTCTGCGGACCGGTTTCTCCTGACGTCGACTTTAATCAGCTGATGACTCCTATCATTACTCACGAGTTGGTTTGTCCTGGCGAAAGGATTATGGCTGTGGCATTGATGCATGGACTAATTGGTCCCTGGAATTTACTGGAGGCAACACAGTCTTTCTTGGAACAGAGCTTTCTTGAAAACCCACCGAGCTGTCCTCTGATGGTGATAGAGGATCCGGTGCTGGGAGAGCACGTATGTTCTTTTCCGCTTTTAAATTGGATGGCTGAACTCTTTTCGGATGAAGACGGTGACTTCCTATTGGAGGCTGTTGCAGCTTATTTTGCATACACAGTTATGTCATAGACCTTTTTCATGTTTGATATGCTGAGTAGTAGCATTTCATTGACAATTCATTGACTTATTTGTCAAGTTTTTATTATTTAGCTTGCCTATTGGCTTAAGACTCGATAAAGTACTTGGCTGTTTTATTTTTCTTTAGCATTAAATTTTCCTAGTTTTTAATGCTTTACCTTGCGGACCGTCCACATATAAACTTGCAATCTGCTCTCATGAGATGGCACTTCTATTATCTTATTCAGTTCGTTTCCGGATCATGGGGAGGTGTCATCTAGGTCCTGGATATCTTTACACCGTGTTAAGTTAGCATGGGCTCATTACCGGTTTAAACGCCATTTTTCCTTTTTTGCAACTTCTGCACACGACACTTAGTTGTTGCTTTAGCTTTCAACCTAGTAGTTCATCGTGGTTTACATGAGAATAATATGTTATTGCTCTACTATCTGCTTTGCTTGTTAAACTATATCTGTACAGCGAGTGCTGAAGTTTCAAGAACAACACGATACAGAATTGTTATGAGGTCTGATCTCCACGACTTCATACTCATAACATAAGTGCAACTTCTGCCAATTCTGGGCATGAGGCGGGTTTTATATTGCTTTGCCAAACACACATACACAACAGTTGATGCGGTTCACATGAAGAGAGAGCTGGTGTATGCTGATGTGATTCCTTCAAATCTAAGACACTAAAGTATGGGCACGCCCTAAACCAACACAAAGAGACCTTCTTAGCAAATAATATAATATGTGTATTAGGGAGGGTGAGATATAAGCAGCCGCGGGCCGTGGAGGGAGTTACGGTGGGGCAGGGAGGCGGGGAGGGAGAGGGGCAGGGTGGAGCCCTCTCCACCCTGCCCCTCCCCTCCCCGCCTCCCTGCCCCACCGTAACTCCCTCCACGGCCCGCGGCTGCTTATAAGTGTTGCTAACTCTTATTCATTTACAGCATGTTAACATACTGTCACCATTCGCTTTTTATGTACTAGTAACTATGCTGGTAATTTTGCTACTGATAATATGTGTACTTGTATTATCTAAGATACTACGCCTGAGAAGACGGCATTAGTAAATAAACATTTCAAATACACATGTGTTCTTCTTAACTCCATGTTCTGGTTTCTAAGAAATATATAACGACCGACTGTTCATGAGTTCCACGTATCCTGAGGTACTATAAGTTCATATTCTGGATTGTCTAAACATTGAGAGTTTGTTATATCCAATGTGACACTGTACCTAGCTTGCTACGGGGTTTTTGATTACTAAGGTGAGTTTTGGGACACCCTAATTCGCCGAGGTTCCAATCCTCTGTCCACAGTTCTGTGTGAGAACAGAAACCCTGCGACAGGGGCACCCCCGACCCTTGCTGGAGCTTCATCACACTTGCGATACAACTCCAGCAATGCGCCACCTTTACGGCACAGATACATCACGCATCTGTGCTGTTTTTGCCCCATGATGCGCCGCATTGTAAATGCAGCACACCATAGGTGACGGAACAGCGGCACAGAATGACTAACACATCCCTGGTGATGCGCCAGTCATCA
Organism: Lissotriton helveticus; assembly: GCF_964261635.1. Taxonomy (NCBI): domain Eukaryota; kingdom Metazoa; phylum Chordata; class Amphibia; order Caudata; family Salamandridae; genus Lissotriton; species Lissotriton helveticus. Next base: position 250,793,719 of record NC_136069.1, on the reverse strand, counting down.
TAAATCTATCCCTATGCTTCTTATCTTGTTAGAGATGAACCGCCATATGTATCATCAAAGTTTTTTGCATTTCCTAAATAGCGAACTTTAAGGAATAAATAGCGATTCTTTACCATTCCTAGTTTGCGATGAGCTATTTGCTAATTACAAATTACCCATTCATTTCCTTCATTTCCATAGGGCGGTTGGACTCACTTTTAGCTCGAACGGCTGAATGGATTTCCACGAAACTTGGCAAAATTGTAGGGACTGGTAGCCCGATGTGCCTTTGCTATGTCTCAAGATATATGCTCCAGTGGTTTTTACGAAAATTAACTTTGAAAAATATATATTGGGCTACATTGGCCTATATATATGTTGGAGCCCAAATGTAGCCCAATGAAGCCCAATGAAGCCCAATGTAGCCCAAAGATGGCCGCCAGCGACAAAAAAAACAAATGTAGCCCAAATATCAGCCAGATGTAGCCCAACTATAGCCCAGTGACAGAATGACCAATCAGCTTCGCAAACCTCCGTTACGCGAAGCGGAGCGCTGTTACAGATATATATCTTTTTTTGAACGTTAATTTCTCAAAATCCACTGGAGCACATATATTGAGACCTAGCAAAGGCACATCGGGCTACCAGTCCCTAATATTTTACCAAGTTTCGTGCAAATCCATTCAGCCGTTCGATTATTATTATTATTATTTTTTTTTGCCCCGCGGGGCCCTTTTAAAACCTCCACATCAAACCTAGGGGGTCAGCGAGGATCTACTATGCCCCCTTATGGTCATTTGCCCCTTCGCTTTGGCCTCCTCTTCTCTCTCGATCCTACCGAGAGACAAGATGGCGGCCGCTACGGACTGTTTGGAATGTTTACAGACGCCGGAGAACCAATCAGCTTCGCTTCACAAAGCTCCGTTGCGCGAAAAGTACGCGTACTGGAGCGCTGCCCGGTCCGCTGTTACAGATATATATCTTTTTTTAAACGTTAATTTCTCAAAATCCACTGTAGCACATATATTGAGACCTACAAAAGGCACATCGGGCTACCAGTCCCTACAATTTTGCCAAGTTTCGTGCAAATCCATTCAGCCGTTCGGGCTAAAAGTGAGGCCAACCGCCCTATGGAAAACTCAATGTTAAAAACACGTTTTGGGACCCCCCTTTTTTCTCGGCCCCCCCCTTGACGAACCCCCCCCAAATTTTCAAGGGCTGCTCAGAAACAAAATGTGCCATTTTCCTGAAAATTTCAGCCAATTCCGTCCACAAACGCCAAAGTTATTAGACATAGAATTTTCAAAAATCCCATAGAGAAAAAATCCTAACTATATATACCTACTGGCGACCGCCAGTAGGTAATATATATATATATATATATATATATATATATATATATATATATATATATATATTTTTTTTTTTTTTTTTTTATTGTTTATGCATGTCTGCATATATATTAAGAATGCGTGCAACATACATAATATGCAAAAACGAAGGGGTCTATTGTCATGCCGGGCGGAGGCACCACAGCGGTGCTGGCTATGGTGGAAAATGCTTTTTTCCGCACGCCAGCAGCGGACCACACGGCCGCCATATTAGTATGGCCAAACATAGCCCCTGTCCCAACCGCTGCAGTGCAAAGCGAACTGCCATTAAAGTGCGCCCGCCACCGCTGCGGTGGGAGCCAAATGAGACTCACCGCCATACGGAATGACATCCCGTCCGCTGTACAAATCAGGATGCCCCAAACATCCAGTCGCACCGCAGTGGAGAAACCGCCCAACCAGAGACAGCGAAAGCACTACAGCGAAGCGCAAAACTAGAGTCCCGGTCACTTCCACGCTGTCCCGACCGCAATGGATCAAGCTCTACACACCTTCCTGGTCCTGTACCTGATACATTACCAGCAACTCATGCACCGTCGCGGACGACTCCGCAGGTACGCAGGTCCAGTGGCCAGGACAATGTGCAGATGAGGTACAGGAGATCCTACACAGGCAAGTGGCAAACAGCAGGGAACAACAAGGCAGGTGGCAAGGGAAAAGTGCAGTTGAGGTACAGGAGATCCTGCACAGGCAAGTGGCAAACAGCAGGGAACAACAAGGCAGGTGGCCAGGGAAAAGTGCAGAGTATGACCATGAGATCCTGCACTGGCAACTGGCAAACAGCAAGGACAACAAGGCCAGTATCCAGGGCAAAGTGCAGAGTATGTCAATGAGAAGCTGCACAGGTAAGGGGCACACATCAAGGCCAGTGGCCAGTCCAATGCTTAGAGTAGTTGCATGAGATCCTGCACAGGCAAGGTGCAAGCAGCAGGGAACAACAAGGCCAGTGACCAGGGCAAAGTGCAGTTGAGGTACAATAGATCCTGCACAGGCAAGTGGCAAACAGCAGGGAACAACAAGCCCACTGCCCAGGGCAAAGTACAGTTGAGGTACATGAGATCCTGCACAGGCAAGTGGCAAACAGCAGGGAACAACAAGGCCAGTGGCCAGGGCAAAGTGCAGTTGAGGTACATGAGATCTGTCACAGGCAAGTGGCATACAGCAGGGAACAACAAGGCCAGTGGCCATGGCAAAGTGCACAGCATGTCCATGAGATCCTGCCCAGTCAAGTGGCAAACAGCAGGGAACAACAAGGCCAGTGTCCAGGGCAAAGTGCAGAGTATGTCAATGAAAAGGTGCACAGGTTAGGGGTACATATCAAGGCCAGTGGCCAGTCCAATGCTCAGAGTAGTTGTATGAGATCCTGCACAGGCAAGGTGCATACAGCAGGGAACAACAAGGCCAGTGGCCAGGGCAAAGTGCAGTTGAGGTACATGAGATCCTGCATAGGCAAGTGGCAAACAGCAGGGAACAACTAGGCCAGTGGCCAGGGAAAAGTGCAGAGTATATACATGAGCTCCTGCACAGGCAAGTGGCAAACAGCAGGGAACAACAAGGCCAGTGGCCAGGGCAAAGTGCAGTTGAGGTACAAGAGATCCTGCACAGGCAAGGGGCAAACAGCATGGAACAACAAGGCCAGTGGCCAGGGCAAAGTGCAGTTGAGGTACAAGAGATCCTGCACAGGCAATGGGCAAACAGCATGGACCAAAAAGGCCAGTGGACAGGGCATAGTGCAGTTGAGGTACAAGAGATCCTGCACAGGCAAGTGGCAAACAGTAGGGAACAACAAGGCCAGTGGCCAGGGCAAAGTGCAGTTGAGGTACATGAGATCCTGCACAGGCAAGTGGCAAATAGCAGGGAACAACAAGGCCAGTGGCCAGGGCAAAGTGCAGAGTATGTACATGAGATCCTGCACAGGCAAGAGGCAAACAGCAGGGAACAACAATGCCAGTGTCCAGGGCAAAGTACAGAGTATGTCCATGAGAAGCTGCACAGGTAAGGGGCACACATCAAGGCCAGTGGCCAGTCCAATGCTCAGAGTAGTTGCATGAGATCCTGCACAGGCAAGGTGCAAACAGCAGGGAACAACAAGGCCAGTGACCAGGGCAAAGTGCCGTTGAGGTACCAGAGATCCCGCACAGGCAAGTGGCAAAAAGCCAAAAAGAACTATTGTTCTTTTAAATCACTCATCCCTTGCACTTGAACAGCGGATTTAGCGCTGCAACGAATCCTCATTTCGCCATTACTGAGGGCGAGGCGCCAGGTCCGACACGCCCACCTCAGCTGGCCACGCCCCCTTACTCGATCATATAAGTGCGCACAGCTAGAAAGCGCGTCACTTTAAATCGTGAGTCTCCTGAGGCGGAAGCCGGGCGTGAGCCTGTAATTTTAAAAACTTTTCTGTGTGATACTTTGTTCTTTTAAATCACTCATCCCTTGCACTTGAACAGCGGATTTAGCGCTGCAACGAATCCTCATTTCGCCATTACTGAGGGCGAGGCGCCAGGTCCGACACGCCCACCTCAGCTGGCCACGCCCCCTTACTCGATCATATAAGTGCGCGCAGCTAGAAAGCGCGTCACTTTAAATCGTGAGTCTCCTGAGGCGGAAGCCGGGAGTGAGCCTGTAATTTTAAAAACTTTTCTGTGTGATACTTTGTTCTTTTAAATCACTCATCCCTTGCACTTGAACAGCGGATTTAGCGCTGCAACGAATCCTCATTTCGCCATTACTGAGGGCGAGGCGCCAGGTCCGACACGCCCACCTCAGCTGGCCACGCCCCCTTACTCGATCATATAAGTGCGCGCAGCTAGAAAGCGCGTCACTTTAAATCGTGAGTCTCCTGAGGCGGAAGCCGGGAGTGATCCTGTAATTTTAAAAACTTTTCTGTGTGATACTTTGTTCTTTTAAATCACTCATCCCTTGCACTTGAACAGCGGATTTAGCGCTGCAACGAATCCTCATTTCGCCATTACTGAGGGCGAGGCGCCAGGTCCGACACGCCCACCTCAGCTGGCCACGCCCCCATGACGCCCTCTCTCACAGACATAACTCATGTGTCTCGCTAGGAAGCGCAGCGGACGGGCGCAGCTGCCTACCGCCTCGTCCCCCACCGCAGCTCCCCCCCTCTAATTGCCGGACTCTGAAAGCTGGCTTGATCAATTGCCGCTCTCTCCCTCGTCATGCCAATGACATCTGGATGTCTATCTCCTCAGAAGAATGGGATATTCTATTCCTTACTGAGTCCTGGATCACTGATTCCTCCTCTCCGGACATCTATCTGGCCATCCCCCCAGGATACAATATAAATTGCATGAACCGGGCTGGTGGTAAATCTGGAGGCGGTCTAGCCGTCATCCTCAAATCCTATCTCCAGCTGACCTTTACTAAACTTACTAATATTGGTATAATTGAAGCCATGTACTTCTCTATATCTGACTCCGCGGCAGTTATACTGGCCGGCACATTAGTTTATAACCCCCCTACCGCCACCTCCCCTTCTCTCACTGCCCTCTCCCACCAACTGGCTGATCTATCCCTCAAACACCAATATTTTCTAGTCCTAGGTGATTTTAACCTCCACGTAGACAATCCTCTCTGCGTGAAGGCGAACAATCTGTTGGAAACTATGGAAAGCCTGAACCTCAAACAATTAGTCGTAGGTCCTACACATGTGGCTGGGCACACCTTGGACCTCATATTCGCCAACTTTTCCACTACCACTGTCCTCCCACCCCTCCCCCTCACCTGGTCCGACCATTATCTCATCCCCTTCTCTCTTGCCCTCGGACGGAATACTGCCCCCCTGGCCCCGAGGAAGGAGTTGGGAAGAAAGTGGCACAAGGTCACATGTGCCACCTTGGACCCGGTATTCCACTTCCAGACGGAGCACCTCTCCTCTGATATAGATGGAAACGTCTCTAGGCTAAATGCTGCCCTTGTCAATGCTATTGACTCCATTGCTCCCCAGAAAGTCATTACCTCCACTAGATTGCGACCCTCCGCCCCCTGGTTCTCCACCTCCCTCCGTGAGGAGAAAAGCAGATGCAAAGCACTCGAACGTAAGTGGAGACTAAATTACGACCCTGAAGCCAAATTTTCTTATAGGTCTGCCCTGAAAACATTCCTCAAAAAAAAAAAATCGCTATGAAAGATCATTTTTCTTTTCAAATTACCAAGGCCAAAAACTCGTCTAAAACACTCTTCACCATTGTTAAAGACTTCATTAATCCGCCGGCCAGGGCCACTCAGAACACTGCGAGTCAGGCTCTATGCGAGGGACTTTCACACTACTTCCTTGAAAAAATAAACAAACTCTGTGTCTCCTTTCCTAAAGGGCCAGCCCCCCTGCCTACCCCCACTAGTCCCCCAGATTCCCCGTCCTTTCTCTCTTTCAATATACTCAACCGGGACGATGCTATTAGGTTACTGACACATTGCAAATCCGGCGCCCCATCTGACCCTATCCCTGCGAAACTCATGGGAGAACTGGCGCCTTCGCTAGCCTGCTCCTTCCTCTCCATCTGGAACGCCTCCCTTCACCATGGCCTCTTCCCTACCACTTGGAAGGAGGCCTTGGTGATTCCTATCCTAAAAAAAGCGGATGCAGATCCCACTGTCTTCGCCAACTACCGCCCCATCTCCCTTCTCCCCAAACCTGCAAAGGTCCTGGAAAAAGCCGTGCAGTTGCAACTCACGGAATATCTGGAAAACCACTCTCTACTGCACGAATCACAATCTGGATTTAGAGCTGGATTCAGCACTGAGACGGCACTGTTGGAGGTATCGGAAACTATTCGGGAATGCGTGGACAGGGGCGAGGAGGCCATGCTGGTCCTCCTCGACCTGTCCGCAGCTTTCGATACGGTCTCCCACCCCATCCTCCTTGACCGACTCAAACAGATTGGCATTGGCGGCACAGCTTTCAGCTGGATCGAGTCCTTCCTCTCGGGTAGAAGTCAGAGGGTACTGCTACGGCCTTTCAAGTCGGAGGAAAAACCCCTGTCATGCGGTGTGCCACAGGGTTCCGCCCTCAGCCCTCTGTTCTTCAACGTTTATCTTGCCCCACTGGCCGACGTTGTAGAGTCCTACGGAGTCAGGGTGGTCTCCTATGCTGATGATACTCAGCTGGTGTTTTCCTTCAGAGACCACTCGGACTCCGCACTCTCCAACTTCCGCCAGTGCCTTAACAATATCAGTGTCTGGATGACTGCTAACCACCTCAGACTAAATGCAGACAAAACGGAGGTACTATTTTTCAATCAGAAAGCTCCCATCCCCTCCTCCTGGTGGTGGCCCACGGCACTTGATCCCGCGCCCTCTCCCGTTCACTCTGCTCGAAACCTGGGTTTCCAGTTTGATGACTCTCTCTCATGCAAAACTCAGATCAATAAAGTGACCTCTGCCTGCTTCCTGAAGTTGCGCATGATCAAAAAAATTCTCCCCTATCTCCCTCTGGATTCCCGCCGTACAGTTACCCAAGCCCTCATCACGTCCCACCTGGACTATGCTAACAGCCTATATGCTGGTGCCCCCCAGTATCTGTTAGACCGGCTACAGATTGTCCAAAATGCGGCGGCCAGATTGATTGGTAATATCCCCTACCGCCAATCTGTATCCACGTATCGTAAGGAACTCCACTGGCTACCAGTGGCTAGTCGTATTCAGTTTAAGATCCTTACCCTTACCTACCGAGCCGTCAACGACCTCGGTCCCAACTACCTGAAAAAACGTGTCTCGATATCTCGCTCCATCAGATCCTTGAGATCCAATGACCACCGCCTCCTGATCTCCCCCCGTTTTAGACTATCTAGAATGGGTGGCAGAGGGTTCAGTGTCATTGCGGCAAAACTGTGGAACACTCTGCCAATCGATCTGAGATTCTGTCCCTCCGAATCCATCTTCCGAGCCAAACTCAAAACCTGGCTCTTTTCCGGACTTTGATTTCCCCACTGTTTCGCCATGCTCTATGCTCCTTTTTCTCCCCTGGAGGCTCAGGTTCTAGCGCCGGGACACCCCTTCGGGGGTAGCTGTGCGCTCTATAAACCACATAAAAAAAAAAAACAACAAGCCCACTGTCCAGGGCAAAGTGCAGTTGAGGTACATGAGATCCTGCACAGGCAAGTGGCAACCAGCAGGGAACAACAAGGCCAGTGGCCAGGGTAAAGTGCAGAGCATGTCCATGAGATCCTGCACAGCCAAGTGGCAAACAGCAGGGAACAATAAGGCCATTGTCCAGGGCAAAAAGCAGACTATGTCAATGAGAAGCTGCACAGGTAAAGGGCACACGTCAAGGCCAGTGGCCAGTCCAATGCTCAGAGTAGTTGCATGAGATCCTGCACAGGCAAGGTGCAAATAGCAGTGAACAACAAGGCCAGTGGCCAGGGCAAAGTGCAGTTGAGGTACAAGAGATCCTGCACAGGCAATGGGCAAACAGCATGGACCAAAAAGGCCAGTGGACAGGGCATAGTGCAGTTGAGGTACAAGAGATCCTGCACAGGCAAGTGGCAAACAGTAGGGAACAACAAGGCCAGTGGCCAGGGCAAAGTGCAGTTGAGGTACATGAGATCCTGCACAGGCAAGTGGCAAATAGCAGGGAACAACAAGGCCAGTGGCCAGGGCAAAGTGCAGAGTATGTACATGAGATCCTGCACAGGTAAGGGGCACACGTCAAGGCCAGTGGCCAGTCCAATGCTCAGAGTAGTTGCATGAGATCCTGCACAGGCAAGGTGGAAACAGCAGGGAACAACAAGGCCAGTGACCAGGGCAAAGTGCAGTTGAGGTACAAGAGATCCTGCACAGGCAAGTGACAAACAGCAGGGAACAACAACCCTACTGTCCAGGGCAAAGTACAGTTGAGGTAAATGAGATCCTGCACAGGCAAGTGGCATACAGCAGGGAACAACAAGGCCAGTGGCCATGGCAAAGTGCAGAGCATGTCCATGAGATCCTGCACAGCCAAGTGGCAAACAGCAGGGAACAACAAGGCCAGTGTCTAGGGCAAAGTGCAGAGTATGTCCACGAGAAGCTGCACAGGTAAGGGGCACACATCAAGGCCAGTGGCCAGTCCAATCCTCAGAGTAGTTGTATGATATCCTGCACAGGCAAGGTGCAAACAGCAGGGAACAACAAGCCCAGTGGCCAGGGCAAAGTGCAGTTGAGGTATAAGAGATCCTGCACAGTCATGTGGCAAACAGCAGGGAACAACAAGGCCAGTGGCCAGGGCAAAGTGCAGAGTATGTACATGAGATCCTGCACAGGCAAGTGGCAAACAGCAGGGAACAAAAATGCCAGTGTCCAGGGCAAAGTGCAGAGTATGTCCATGAGAAGCAGCACATGTAAGGGGCACACATCAAGACCAGTGGCCAGTCCAATGCTCAGAGTAGTTGCATGTGATCCTGCACAGGCAAGGTGCAAAGAGAAGGGAACAACAAGGCAGGTGGCCAGGGCAAAATGCAGAGTATTTCCATGAGATCCTGCACTGGCAACTGGCAAAGAGCAAGGACAACAAAGCCAGCGTCCAGGGCAAAGTGCAGAGTATGTCCATGAGAAGCTGCACAGGTAAGGGGCACACATCAAGGCCAGTGGCCAGTCCAATGCTCAAAGTAGTTGTATGAAATCCTGCACGGGCAAGGTGCAAACAGAAGGGAACAACAAGGCCAGTGACCAGGGCAAAGTGCAGTTGAGGTACAAGAGATCCTGCACAGGCAAGTGGCAAACAGCAGGGAACAACACACCCACTGTCCAGGGCAAAGTGCAGTTGAGGTACATGAGATCCTGCACAGGCAAGTGGCAAACAGCAGGGAACAACAAGGCCAGTGGCCAGGACAAAGTGCAGTTGAGGTACATGAGATCCTTCACAGGCAAGTGGCATACAGCAGGGTACAACAAGGACAGTGGCCAGGGCATAGTTCAGTTGAGGTACATGAGATCCTGCACAGTCATGTGGCAAACAGCAGGGAACAACAAGGCCAGAGGCCAGGGCAAAGTGCAGAGTATGTACATGAGATCCTGCACAGGCAAGTGGCAAACAGCAGGGAACAAAAATGCCAGTGTCCAGGGCAAAGTACAGAGTATGTCCATGAGAAGCTGCACATGTAAGGGGCACACATCAAGACCAGTGGCCAGTCCAATGCTCAGAGTAGTTGCATGTGATCCTGCACAGGCAAGGTGCAAAGAGAAGGGAACAACAAGGCAGGTGGCCAGGGCAAAGTGCAGAGTATTTCCATGAGATCCTGCACTGGCAACTGGCAAAGAGCAAGGACAACAAGGCCAGTGTCCAGGGCAAAGTGCAGAGTATGTCCATGAGAAGCTGCACAGGTAAGGGGCACACATCAAGGCCAGTGGCCAGTCCAATGCTCAAAGTAGTTGTATGAAATCCTGCACGGGCAAGGTGCAAACAGAAGGGAACAACAAGGCCAGTGACCAGGGCAAAGTGCAGTTGAGGTACAAGAGATCCTGCACAGGCAAGTGGCAAACAGCAGGGAACAACACACCCACTGTCCAGGGCAAAGTGCAGTTGAGGTACATGAGATCCTGCACAGGCAAGTGGCAAACAGCAGGGAACAACAAGGCCAGTGGCCAGGACAAAGTGCAGTTGAGGTACATGAGATCCTTCACAGGCAAGTGGCATACAGCAGGGAACAACAAGGCCAGTGGCCATGGCAAAGTGCAGAGCATGTCCATGAGATCCTGCACAGCCAAGTGGCAAACAGCAGGGAACAACAAGGCCAGTGTCCAGGGCAAAGTGCAGAGTATGTCAATGAGAAGCTGCACAGGTAAGGGGCACACAACAAGGCCAGTGGCCAGTCCAATGCTCAGAGTAGTTGCATGAGATCCTGCACAGGCAAGGTGGAAACAGCAGGGAACAACAAGGCCAGTGACCAGGGCAAAGTGCAGTTGAGGTACAAGAGATCCTGCACAGGCAAGTGACAAACAGCAGGGAACAACAACCCTACTGTCCAGGGCAAAGTACAGTTGAGGTAAATGATATCCTGCACAGGCAAGTGGAAAACAGCAGGGAACAACAAGGCCAGTGGCCAGGACAAAGTGCAGTTGAGGTACATGAGATCCTTCACAGGCAAGTGGCATACAGCAGGGAACAACAAGGCCAGTGGCCATGGCAAAGTGCAGAGTATGTCAATGAGAAGCTGCACAGGTAAGGGGCACACATTAGGGCCAGTGGCCAGTCCAATGCTCAGAGTAGTTGCATGAGATCCTGCACAGGCAAGGTGCAAAGAGAAGGAAACAACAAGGCCAGGGCAAAGTGCAGTTGAGGTACATGAGAGCCTGCACAGGCAAGGTGCAAACAGCAGAGAACAACAAGGCCAGTGGCCAGGGCAAAGTGTTGTTGAGGTACATGAGATCCTTCACAGGCAAGTGGCATACAGCAGGGAACAACAAGGCCAGTTTCCATGGCAAAGTGCAGAGCATGTCCATGAGATCCTGCACAGCCAAGTGGCAAACAGCAGGGAACAACAAGGCCAGTGACCAGGACAATGTGCAGTTGAGGTACAAGAGATCCTGCACAGGCAAGTGGCAAACAGCAGGGAACAACAACCCCACTGTCCAGGGCAAAGTGCAGTTGAGGTACATGAGATCCTGCACAGGCAAGTGGCAAACAGCAGGTTACAACAAGGCCAGTGGCCAGGGCAAAGTGCAGTTGAGGTACATGAGATCCTTCACAGGCAAGTGGCATACAGCAGGGAACAACAAGGCCAGTGGCCAGGGCAAAGTGCAGAGCATGTCCACGAGATCCTGCACAGGCAAGGTGCAAACAGCAGGGAACAACAAGGCCAGTGGCCAGGGCAAAGTGCAGTTGAGGTACATGAGATCCTGCACAGGCAAGTGGGTAACAGCAGGGTACAACAAGGACAGTGGCCAGGGCATAGTGCAGTTGAGGTACATGAGATCCTGCACAGGCAATTGGCAAACAGCAGGTAACAACAAGGCCAGTGGCCAGGGCAAAGTGCAGAGTATGTACATGAGATCCTGCACAGGCAAGTGGCAAACAGCAGGGAACAACAATGCTAGTGTCCAGGGCAAAGTGCAGAGTATGTCCATGAGAAGATGCACAGGTAAGGGGCACACATCAAGGCCAGTGGCCAGTCCAATGCTTAGAGTAGTTGCATGAGATCCTGCACAGGCAAGGTGCAAACAGCAGGGAAAAACAAGGCCAGTGACCAGGGCAAAGTGCAGTTGAGGTACAAGAGATCCTGCACAGGCAAGTGGCAAACAGCAGGGAACAACAAGCCCACTGTCCAGGGTAAAGTGCAGTTGAGGTACATGAGATCCTGCACAGGCAAGTGGCAAACAGCAGGGAACAACAAGGCCAGTGGCCAGGGCAAAGTGCAGTTGAGGTACATGAGATCCTTCACCGGCAGGTAGCAAACAGCAGGGAACAACAAGGCCAGTGGCCAGGGCAAGGTGCAGCTGAGGAACATGAGATCCTGCACAGGCAAGTGGCAAACAGCAGGGAACAACAAGGACAGTGGCCAGGGCAAAGTGCAGTTGAGGTACAAGAGATCCTGCACAGGCAGTGGCAAACAGCAGGGAACAACAAGCCCACTGTCCAGGGTGAAGTGCAGTTGAGGTACATGAGATCCTGCACAGGCAAGTGGCAAACAGCAGGGAACAACAAGGCCAGTGGCCAGGGCAAAGTGCAGTTGAGGTACATGAGATCCTTCACCGGCAAGTAGCAAACAGCAGGGAACAACAAGGCCAGTGGCCAGGGCAAGGTGCAGCTGAGGAACTTGAGATCCTGCACAGGCAAGTGGCAAACAGCAGGGAACAACAAGGACAGTGGCCAGGGCAAAGTGCAGGTGAAGTACATGAGATCCTGCACAGGCAAGTGGCAAACAGCAGGGAAAAACAATGCCAGTGTCCAGGGCAAAGTGCAGAGTATGTCCATGAGAAGCTGCACAGGTAAGGGGCACACATCAAGGCCAGTGGCCAGTCCAATGCTCAGAGTAGTTGCATGAGATCCTGCACAGGCAAGGTGCAAAGAGAAGGGAACAACAAGGCCAGGACAAAGTGCAGTTGGGGTATGTGAGAGCCTGCACAGGCAAGGTGCAAACAGCAAAGAACAACAAGGCCAGTGGCCAGGGCAAAGTGCAGTTGAGGTACATGAGATCCTTAACTGGCAAGTGGCATACAGCAGGGAACAACAAGGCCAGTGGCCATGGCAAAGTGCAGAGCATGTACATGAGATCATGCACAGCCAAGTGGCAAACAGCAGGGAACAACAAGGCCATTGTCCAGGGCAAATTGCAGTTGAGGTACATGAGTTCCTGCACAGGCAAGTAGCAAACAACAGGGTACATCAAGGACAGTGGCCAGGGCAAAGTGCAGTTGAGGTACATGAGATCCTGCACAGGCAAGTGGCAAACAGCAGGGAACAACAAGGCCAGTTGCCAGGGCAAAGTGCAGTTGAGGTACATGAGTTTCTGCACAGGCAAGTAGCAAACAACAGGGTACATCAAGGCCAGTGGCCAGGGGAAAGTGCATAGTATGTACATGAGATCCTGCACAGGCAAGTGGCAAACAGAAGGGAACAACAAGGCCAGTGGCCAAGGCAAAGTGCAGTTGAGGTACATGAGATCCTGCATAGGCAAGGGGCAAACAGCATGGTACAACAAGGCCAGTGGCCAGGGCAAAGTGCAGTTGAGGTACATGAGATCCTGCACAGGCAAGTGGCAAACAGCAGGGAACAACAAGGCCAGTGGCCAGGGCAAAGTGCAGTTGGGGTACAAGAGATCCTGCACAGGCAATGTGCAAACAGCATGGAACAACAAGGCCAGTGGCCAGGGCAAAGTGCAGTTGGGGTACAAGAGAGCCTGCACAGGCAAGTGGCAAACAGTAGGGAACAACAAGGCCAGGGCAAAGTGCAGGTGAGGTACATGAGATCCTGCACAGGCAGGTGGCAAACAGCAGGGAACAACAAGGCCAGTGGCCAGGGCAAAGTACAGAATATGTACATGAGATCCTGCACAGGCAAGGTGCAAACAGCAGGGAACAACAAGGCCAGTGTCCAGGGCAAAGTGCAGTTGAGGTACATGAGATCCTGCACAGGCAAGTGGCAAACTGCGGGGTACAACAAGGACAGTGGCCAGGGCAAAGTGCAGTTGAGGTACATGAGATCCTGCACAGGCAAGTGGCAAACTGCGGGGTACAACAATGCCAGTGTCCAGGGCAAAGTGCAGAGTATGTCCATGAGAAGCTGCACAGGTAAGGGGCACACATCAAAGCCAGTGGCCAGTCCAATGCTCAAAGTAGTTGTATGAAATCCTGCACGGGCAAGGTGCAAACAGAAGGGAACAACAAGGCCAGTGACCAGGGCAAAGTGCAGTTGAGGTACAAGAGATCCTGCACAGACAAGTGGCAAACAGCAGGGAACAACAATGCCAGTGTCCAGGGCAAAGTGCAGAGTATGTCCATGAGAAGCTGCACAGGTAAGGGGCACACATCAAGGCCAGTGGCCAGTCCAATTCTCAGAGTAGTTGCATGAGATCCTGCACGGGCAAGGTGCAAAAATCAGGGAACAAAAAAGGTCAGTGACCAGGGCAAAGTGCAGTTGAGGTACAAGAGATCCTGCACAGGCAAGTGACAAACAGCAGGGAACAACAAGCCCACTGTCCAGGGTAAAGTGCAGTTGAGGTACATGAGATCCTGCACAGGCAAGTGACAAACAGCAGGGAACAACAAGGCCAGTGGCCAGGGCAAAGTTCAGAGCATGTCCATGAGATCCTGCACAGCCAAGTGGCAAACAGCAGGGAACAACAAGCCCACTGTCCAGGGTAAAGTGCAGTTGAGGTACATGAGATCCTGCACAGGCAAGTGACAAACAGCAGGGAACAACAAGGCCAGTGGCCAGGGCAAAGTTCAGAGCATGTCCATGAGATCCTGCACAGCCAAGTGGCAAACAGCAGGGAACAACAAAGCCAGTGTCCAGGGCAAGGTGCAGAGTATGTCAATGAGAAGCTGCACAGGTAAGGGGCACACATCAGGGCCAGTGGCCAGTCCAATGCTCAGAGTTGTTACATGAGATACTGCACAGGCAAGGTGCAAAAAGCAGGGAACGACAAGGCCAGTGGCCAGGGCAAAGTGCAGTTGAGGAACATGAGATCCTGCACAGGCAAGTGGCAAACAGCAGGGTACAACAAGGACAGTGGCCAGGGCAAAGTGCAGGTGGGGTACAAGAGATCCTGCACAGGCACGTGGCAAACAGCAGGGAACAACAAGCCCACTGTCCAGGGCAAAGTGCAGGTGAGCTACCTGAGATCCTGCACAGGCAAGTGGCAAACAGCAGGGAACAACAAGGCCAGTGGCCAGGGCAAAGTGCAGTTGAGGAACATGAGATCCTGCACAGGTAAGTGGCAAACAGCAGGGTACAACAAGGACAGTGGCCAGTGCAAAGTGCAGTTGAGGTACATGAGATCCTTCACAGGCAAGATGCAAACAGCAGGTAACAATAAGGCCAGTGTCCAGGGCAAAGTGCAGTTGAGGTACATGAGATCCTGCACAGGCAAGTGGCAAACTGCGGGGTACAACAAGGACAGTGGCCAGGGAAAAGTGCAGTTGAGGTACATGAGATCCTGCACAGGCAAGTGGCAAACAGCAGGGAACAACAAGGCCAGTGTCCAGGGCAAAGTGCAGAGTATGTCCATGAGAAGCTGCACAGGTAAGGGGCACACATCAGGGCCAGTGGCCAGTCCAATGCTCAGACTAGTTGTATGAGATCCTGCACAGGCAAGGTGCAAAAAGCAAGGAACGACAAGGCCAGTGGTCAGGGCAAAGTGCAGTTGAGGAACATGAGATCCTGCACAGGCAAGTGGCAAACAGCAGGGTACAACAAGGACAGTGGCCAGGGCAAAGTGCAGGTGGGGTACAAGAGATCCTGCACAGGCACGTGGCAAACAGCAGGGAACAACAAGCCCACTGTCCAGGGCAAAATGCAGGTGAGCTAAATGAGATCCTGCACAGGCAAGTGGCAAACAGCAGGGTACAACAAGGACAGTGGCCAGTGCAAAGTGCAGGTGAGGTACAAGAGATCCTGCACAGGCAAGTGGCATACAGCAGGGAACAACAAGGCCAGTGGCCAGGGCAAAGTGCAGAGTATGTACATGAGATCCTGCACAGGCAAGTGGCAAACAGCAGGGAACAAAAATGCCAGTGTCCAGGGCAAGGTACAGAGTATGTCCATGAGAAGCTGCACATGTAAGGGGCACACATCAAGACCAGTGCCCAGTCCAATGCTCAGAGTAGTTGCATGTGATCCTGCACAGGCAAGGTGCAAAGAGAAGGGAACAACAAGGCAGGTGGCCAGGGCAAAGTGCAGAGTATTTCCATGAGATCCTGCACTGGCAACTGGCAAAGAGCAAGGACAACAAGGCCAGTGTCCAGGGCAAAGTGCAGAGTATGTCCATGAGAAGCTGCACAGGTAAGGGGCACACATCAAGGCCAGTGGCCAGTCCAATGCTCAAAGTAGTTGTATGAAATCCTGCACGGGCAAGGTGCAAACAGAAGGGAACAACAAGGCCAGTGACCAGGGCAAAGTGCAGTTGAGGTACAAGAGATCCTGCACAGGCAAGTGGCAAACAGCAGGGAACAACACGACCACTATCCAGGGCAAAGTGCAGTTGAGGTACATGTGATCCTGCACTGGCAAGTGGCAAACAGCAAAGAACAACAAGGCCAGTGGCCAGGACAAAGTGCAGTTGAGGTACATGAGATCCTTCACAGGCAAGTGGCATACAGCAGGGAACAACAAGGCCAGTGGAAATGGCAAAGTGCAGAGCATGTCCATGAGATCCTGCACAGCCAAGTGGCAAACAGCAGGGAACAACAAGGCCAGTGTCCAGGGCAAAGTGCAGAGTATGTCAATGAGAAGCTGCACAGGTAAGGGGCACAAAACAAGGCCAGTGGCCAGTCCAATGCTCAGAGTAGTTGCATGAGATCCTGCACAGGCAAGGTGGAAACAGCAGGGAACAACAAGGCCAGTGACCAGGGCAAAGTGCAGTTGAGGTACAAGAGATCCTGCACAGGCAAGTGACAAACAGCAGGGAACAACAACCATACAGTCCAGGGCAAAGTACAGTTGAGGTAAATGAGATCCTGCACAGGCAAGTGGCAAACAGAAGGTTACAACAAGGCCAGTGGCCAGGGCAAAGTGCAGTTGAGGTACATGAGATCCTTCACAGGCAAGTGGCATACAGCAGGGAACAACAAGGCCAGTGGCCATGGCACAGTGCAGAGCATGTCCATGAGATCCTGCACAGCCAAGTGGCAAACAGCAGGGAACAACAAGGTCAGTGTCTAGGGCAAAGTGCAGAGTATGTCCATGAGAAGCTGCACAGGTAAGGGGCACACATCAAGGCCAGTGGCCAGTCCAATCCTCAGAGTAGTTGTATGATATCCTGCACAGGCAAGGTGTAAACAGCAGGGAACAAAAATCCCAGTGGCCAGGGCAAAGTGCAGTTGAGGTATAAGAGATCCTGCACAGGCAAGTGGCAAACAGCAGGGTACAACAAGGACAGTGGCCAGGGCATAGTGCAGTTGAGGTACATGAGATCCTGCACAGTCATGTGGCAAACAGCAGGGAACAACAAGGCCAGTGGCCAGGGCAAAGTGCAGAGTATGTACATGAGATCCTGCACAGGCAAGTGGCAAACAGCAGGGAACAAAAATGCCAGTGTCCAGGGCAAGGTACAGAGTATGTCCATGAGAAGCTGCACATGTAAGGGGCACACATCAAGACCAGTGGCCAGTCCAATGCTTAGAGTAGTTGCATGAGATCCTGCACAGGCAAGGTGCAAAGAGAAGGGAACAACAAGGCCAGGGCAAAGTGCAGTTGAGGTACATGAGAGCCTGCACAGGCAAGTGGCATACAGTAGGGAACAACGAAACGAGTGGCCTATGCAAAGTGCAGAGCATGTCCATGAGATCCTGCACAGCCAAGTGGCAAACAGCAGGGAACAACAAGGCCAGTGTCCAGGGCAAATTGCAGAGTATGTCAATGAGAAGCTGCACAGGTAAGGGGCACACATCAAGGCCAGTGGCCAGTCCAATGCTCAGAGTAGTTGTATGAGATCCTGCACAGGCAAGGTGCAAACAGCATGGAACAACAAGGCCAGTGGCCAGGGCAAAGTGCAGTTGAGGTGCATGAGTTCCTGCACAGGCAAGTAGCAAACAGCAGGGTACATCAAGGACAGTGGCCAGGGCAAAGTGCAGTTGAGGTACATGAGATCCTGCACAGGCAAGTGGCAAACAGCAGGGAACAACAAGGCCAGTGGCCAGGGGAAAGTGCATAGTATGTACATGAGATCCTGCACAGGCAAGTGGCAAACAGTAGGGAACAACAAGGCCAGTGACCAAGGCAAAATGCTGTTGAGGTACATGAGATCCTGCACAAGCAAGTGGCAAACAGCAGGGAACAACAAGGCCAGTGGCCAGCCCAATGCTCAGAGTAGTTGCATGAGATCATGCATAGGCATGGTGCAAATAGCAGTGAACAACAAGGCCAGTGCCCAAGGCAAAGTACAGTTGAGGTACAAGAGATCCTGCACAGGCAATAGGCAAACAGCATGGAACAACAAGGCCAGTGGCCATGGCAAAGTGCAGTTGAGGAACAAGAGATCCTGCACAGCAAAGTGGTAAACAGTTGGGAACAACAAGGCCAGTGGCCATGGCAAAGTGCAGTTGAGGAACAAGAGATCCTGCACAGGCAAGTGGCAAACAGCAGGGAACAACAAGGACAGTGGCCAGGGCAAAGTGCAGTTGAGGTACAAGAGATCCTGCACAGGCAAGTGACAAACAGCAGGGAACAACAACCATACAGTCCAGGGCAAAGTACAGTTGAGGTACATGAGATCCTGCACAGGCAAGGTGCAAACAGCAGGGAACAACCAGGCCAGTGACCATGGCAAAGTGCAGAGTATGTCCATGAGAAGATGCACAGGTAAGGGGCACACATCAAGGCCAGTGGCCAGTCCAATGCCCAGAGTAGTTGCGTGAGATCCTGCACGGGCAAGGTGCAAACAGCAGGGAACAACAAGCCCACTGTCCAGGGCAAGGTGCAGCTGAGGAACATGAGATCCTGCACAGGCAAGTGGCAAACAGCAGTGTACATCAAGGACAGTGGCCAGGGCAAAGTGCAGAATATGTACATGAGATCCTGCACAGGCAAGTGGCAAACAGCAGGGAAAACAATGCCAGTGTCCAGGGCAAAGTGCAGAGTATGTCCATGAGAAGCTGCACAGGTAAGGGGCACACATTAAGGCCAGTGGCCAGTCCAATGCTCAGAGTAGTTGCATGAGATCCTGCACAGGCAAGGTGCAAAGAGAAGGGAACAACAAGGCCAGGACAAAGTGCAGTTGAGGTATGTGAGAGCCTGCACAGGCAAGGTGCAAACAGCAAAGAACAACAAGGCCAGTGGCCAGGGCAAAGTGCAGTTGAGGTACATGAGATCCTTAACTGGCAAGTGGCATACAGCAGGGAACAACAAGGCCAGTGGCCATGGCAAAGTGCAGAGCATGTCCATGGGATCCTGCACAGCCAAGTGGCAAACAGCAGGGAACAACAAGGCCATTGTCCAGGGGAAATTGCAGTTGAGGTACATGAGTTCCTGCACAGGCAAGTAGCAAACAACAGGGTACATCAAGGACAGTGGCCAGGGCAAAGTGCAGTTGAGGTACATGAGATCCTGCACAGGCAAGTGGCAAACAGCAGGGAACAACAAGGCCAGTGGCCAGGGCAAAGTGCAGTTGAGGTACATGAGTTTCTGCACAGGCAAGTAGCAAACAACAGGGTACATCAAGGCCAGAAGCCAGGGGAAAGTGCATAGTATGTACATGAGATCCTGCACAGGCAAGTGGCAAACAGAAGGGAACAACAAGGCCAGTGACCAAGGCAAAGTGCAGTTGAGGTACATGAGATCCTGCACAGGCAAGGGACAAACAGCATGGTACAACAAGGCCAGTGGCCAGGGCAAAGTGCAGTTGAGGTACAAGAGATACTGCACAGGCAAGTGGCAAACAGTAGGGAACAACAAGGCCAGTGACCAGGGCAACATGCTGTTGAGGTACAGGGGATCCTGCACAGGCAAGTGGCAAACAGCAGGGAACAACAAGGCCAGTGGCCAGCCCAATGCTCAGAGTAGTTGCATAAGATCCTGCACAGACAAGGTGCAAATAGCAGTGAACAACAAGGCCAGTGCCCAATGCAAAGTGCAGTTGAGGTACAAGAGATCCTGCACAGGCAATGGGCAAACAGCATGGAACAACAAGGCCAGTGGCCAGGGCAAAGTGCAGTTGGGGTACAAGAGATCCTGCACAGGCAAGTGGCAAACAGAAGGGAACAACAAGACCAGGGCAAAGTGCAGTTGAGGTACATGCGATCCTGCACAGGCAAGTGGCAAATAGCAGGAAACAACAAGACCAGTGGCCAGGGCAAAGTGCAGAGTATGTACATGAGATCCTGCACAGGCAAGTGGCAAACAGCAGGGAAGAACAATGCCAGTGTCCAGGGTAAAGTGTAGAGTATGTCCATGAGAAGCTGCACAGGTAAGGGGCACACATCAAGGCCAGTGGCCAGTCCAATGCTCAGAGTAGTTGCATGAGATACTGCACGGGCAAGGTGCAAAAAGCAGGGAACAACAAGGTCAGTGACCAGGGCAAAGTGCAGTTGAGGTACAAGAGAACCTGCACAGGCAAGTGGCAAACAGCAGGGAACAACAAGCCCACTGTCCAGGGTAAAGTGCAGTTGAGGTACATGAGATCCTGCACAGCCAAGTGGCAAACAGCAGGGAACAACAAAGCCAGTGTCCAGGGCAAGGTGCAAAGTATGTCAATGAGAAGCTGCACAGATAAGGGGCACACATCAAGGCCAGTGGCCAGTCCAATGCTCAGAGTAGTTGTATGAGATCCTGCACAGGCAAGGTGCAAAAAGCAGGGAACAGCAAGTTCAGTGGCCAGGACAAAGTGCAGTTGAGGAACATGAGATCCTGCACAGGCAAGGTGCAAACAGCAGGGAACAACAAGGCCAGTGGCCAGGACAAAGTGCAGTTGAGGTACATGAGATCCTTCACAGGCAAGTGGCAAACAGCAGGGAACAACAATGCCAGTGGCCAGGGTAAAGTGCAGAGCATGTCCATGAGATCCTGCACAGCCAAGTGGCAAACAGCAGGGAACAACAAGGCCAGTGTCCAGGGCAAAGTGCAGAGTATGTCAATGAGAAGCTGCACAGGTAAGCAGCACACATCAAGGCCAGTGGCCAGTCCAATGCTCAGAGTAGTTGTATGAGATCCTGCACAGGCAAGGTGCAAACAGCAGGGAACAACAAGGCCAGTGGCCAGGGCAAGGTGCAGCTGAGGAACATGAGATCCTGCACAGGCAAATGGCATACAGCAGGGAACAACAATGCCAGTGGCTATGGCAAAGTGCAGAGCATGTCCATGAGATCATGCACAGCTAAGTGGCAAACAGCAGGGAACAACAAGGCCAGTGTCCAGGGCAAAGTGCAGAGTATGTCAATGAGAAGCTGCACAGGTAAGCGGCACACATCAAGGCCAGTGGCCAGTCCAATGCTCAGAGTAGTTGTATGAGATCCTGCACAGGCAAATGGCAAACAGCAGGGAACAACAAGGACAGTGGCCAGAGCAAAGTGCAGGTGAGGTACATGAGATCCTGCACAGGCAGTGGCAAACAGCAGGGAACAACAAGGCCAGTGGCCAGGGCAAAGTGCAGGTGAGGTACAAGAGATCCTGCACGGGCACATGGCAAACAGCAGGGAACAACAAGCCCACTGTCCAGAGCAAAGTGCAGGTGAGCTACATGAGATCCTGCACAGGCAAGTGGCAAACAGCAGGGAACAACAAGCCCAGTGTCCAGGGCAAAGTGCAGAGTATGTCAATGAGAAGCTGCACAGGTAAGCGGCACACATCAAGGCCAGTGGCCAGTCCAATGCTCAGAGTAGTTGTATGAGATCCTGCATAGGCAAGGTGCAAACATCAGGGAACAACAAGCCCAGTGGCCAGGGCAAGGTGCAGAGTATGTCAGCGAGAAGCTGCACAGGTAAGGGGCACACATCAAGGCCAGTGGCCAGTCCAATTGTTAGGAAGGCGACCCCGGGGGAGGCAGAAGATGTCTGACTGACCACCCCTAGGTCCACCTCTCCGTCAAGAAGTAGCCGAGCGTTACTGAGAGGCCTCCTGGGTGAGGGCCCTCTCCTAGGATCGCACAGCAGAGTAACCACACACCACAAATGGACACCACACCAGAGATCGAGTTCGTAAGCTTTATCAGGCAATAAAGGCCGCTGGTTCCCAGCGATATGTACAAGTAGACCGAGGGGTCTGTAAAGTCTCAAAAAAGGGGGATCAGGGAAGCGGGACAGTCTCGGTTGGGGTGTCTGAAGGGATACCCTGCGCACAGCTCTCAATCCTCGAGCCGGGGGTTCCGAGAGGTTGAGCCGCGGCAGCGCCAGCAGGCTCTCACGATGGTTCGGCAAAGGTGGGCCGCGGCAGCGCCAGCAGGCTCTCAAGATGGTTCGGCAACGGTGGGCCGCGGCAGCGCCAGCAGGCTCTCAAGATGGTTCGGCAAAGGTGGGCCGCGGCAGCGCCAGCAGGCTCTCAAGATGGTTCGGCAAAGGTGGGCCGCGGCAGCGCCAGCAGGCTCTCAAGATGGTTCGGCAAAGGTGGGCCGCGGCAGCGCCAGCAGGCTCTCAAGATGGTTCGGCAAAGGTGGGCCGCGGCAGCGCCAGCAGGCTCTCAAGATGGTTCGGCAACGGTGGGCCGCGGCAGCGCCAGCAGGCTCTCAAGCTCTCTTCAGGTTCCAGGAAATGAGTTCTTCTGGGGTCGGCCGTGACAGCGTCAGCAGGGCTTTCCAGTCCAGGATACAACTGACGTTCTAATCCAGGGCTGGCCCAGATATAGGACTGGAGTCCTTTGATGTCCGGACACTCGCGCCTGGGGGTCAGAGGGGCCGGGATGATGGTGTCCAGACACCCAGCAGGGGGGTGGAGCCAGCGCCCAGGGAGGCCGGAGGGCGATCGAAACCAGGCGTCCGGGGACGGCCGGAGGGCCATCGAAACACCCTTTTCTCCGGGATCTGTCGAGTGGCCACTCGACCACCTGGGTGGATCTTGGTGCCTCGATGTCTGCGCTGGGGCCGGGGCCGAGGCCACGTGGTCGTGATGTGGTGGGCCCAAGAAGGAGTCGGGCGCGGCCTCGTGCTTAGGTCGTGAGGGGCCCACGCTGGAGCCAGGTCGGTAGTGGGGGTCCGGGATGGTGGCCGGACCAGCAATGTTGGGGCGTGCAGTGTCAGGCAAAAGGGCTGCCCGATGCTGGGTGGAGGGCCGATGTCGTCCTGGGCCCGCCATGCGGGAGGGGTAGGACCACGCCATGAGGCCGGGTCCAACACGCGTCCCCCCCAGCTGAAGGCAGGGGAGAGTCACCCATCTTCTTGGGGATTCTCCTCGCCGAGGCGGAAGAATCTGGAGAGGCCGTCAGCATTGGCGTGGTCGTTGCCGCGGCGATGCTCCACAGTGAAGTCCATCCCTTGCAGGGAGATGGACCATCGCAACAGTTTCGGGTTTTCTCCCCGCATCTACATCAACCACTGCAGGGGCCGGTGGTCGGTCTGGACCCGGAAGTGGGTGCCGAAGAGGTAGGGCCGGAGCTTCTTTAGGGCCCACACGACGGCGAAGGCTTCCCTCTCGATGGTGCTCCAGCGCTGTTCTCTGGCTAGCAGCCGCCGGCTGATGAAGGCAACGGGAAGGTCGATTCCCTCAGAGTTCACTTGGGAGAGGACCGCCCCAATGCCGTGCTCCGAGGCATCGGTTTGGACCACAAACTCTCGGCTGTAGTCGGGGGCCTGGAGCACAGGGGCGGTGCACATGGCAGTCTTTAGAGTCTCGAAGGCTGCTGGGCACTCTGGGGTCCAGCACACCTTCTGGGGTAGCTTTTTGGAGGTCAGTTCTGTGAGGGGCCCCACAATGCTTCCATAGTCCTTGATGAAGCGCCGATAGTATCCTGTGAGCCCCAGGAAGGCTCGGACGGCTGTTTGGGTGATTGGGGGCTCCCAGGCCCGGATGGCGTCAATCTTTGGCTGGAGGGGAGCCACCCGGCCGCTTCCCACCTGGTGTCCCAGATACATCACGGACCCTTGGCCGATCTGGCACTTGCTGGCCTTTATTGTTAGTCCGGCCCGTCGGAGGGCCGACAGGACCTCCCGGAGGTGGGTCAGGTGTGCATCCCAGCGGAGGCTGTACACTGCAATGTCGTCTAGATAGGCGGCGCTGAACTCTTCTAGCCCGGCCAGCACTCTATTCACGAGTCTCTGGAAGGTGGCCGGGGCGTTTTTCATGCCGAAGGGCATCACCTTGAAATGGTAGTGGCCATCAGGGGTCGAGAAGGCTGATCGCTCTTGCGCTCCAGGGGTGAGGCCGATCTGCCAATACCCGGCCGTGAGATCGAAGGTGCTGAGATACTTCGCAGCCCCCAGGCGATCGATCAGTTCATCCGCCCGGGGGATGGGATGGGCGTCGGTCCTGGTGACGGCATTCAGCCCCCGGTAGTCAACACAGAACCGGAGCTCCGGGGGCGTGCCGGGGACGGCGGCTTTAGGGACCAGGACAACTGGGCTAGCCCACGGACTGTCGGAGGGTTCGACTACCCCCGGCGCTAGCATCTTGGCCACCTCGGACTGGATGCAGGCCCGAACTCGATCGGGCACTCGGAAAGCTCGGTGTCTTACAGGCGGGCTGTCTCCGGTGTCTACATCATGGACACACCACCGGGTGACTCCAGGGGTGAGGGAAAACAGATCTGCAAACTGCCCCAGCAGCTGCCGGCAGTCATGGTGCTGCTCCGGGGTCAGGGTGGAGGAGAGCATGACCCCTTCGATGGAGCCGTCCTTCTCAGTGGTGCTCATGAGATCTGGCAGCGGTTCGGAGTCGTCTTCCGCTCCTTCATCGGTCGCTAACAGCAGACTTAGTTCAGTGCGGGCAAAGTGCGGCTTGAGCCGGTTAGCGTGTAGAACCCAGAGGGGGTTCCTGGGGGACTCCATGTCCACCAGATAGGTGACGGGGCTCTTGCGCTCCACCACCCTGAAGGGCCCCGTCCACTTGTCTTGGAGGGCACAAGGTTCAACCGGGGACATGACCCAGACCTGCTGGCCCGGTTCGAATTCGATGGACGAGGCGTTCTGGTCATACCAGCGTTTCATCTCCTCCTGACTGGCTTCAAGGTTGGCTTCGGCAAGTTTCCGGAACTTCCGAGTCTGGTTGCGGAGGGTCAGGAGGTACTGGTAGACATCTGGTGGAGCACCTCGGGCAGCCGTCTCCCAGCCTTCTTTGACCAGGCTGAGGGGGCCCCAGACCGGGTGCCCATACAATAGTTCGAAGGGGCTGAACCCCAGGGACTTCTGGGGTACTTCGCGGTACGCAAACAGGAGGCAAGGCAGCAGAACATCCCATTTGCGTCGTAGTGGCTCCTCGAGGCCCTTGATCATTCCCTTCAGTGTTCGGTTAAACCGCTCCACAAGTCCATTTCCTTGGAGGTGATACGGGGTGGTGAACTTATATGTGACCCCGCACTGTTGCCACAGGGATCGCATATACTTGGAAATAAAGTTTGTGCCCCGATCACTCACGACTTCTCGGGGGAAGCCGACTCTGGAGAAGATCCCCATTAGGGCTCGGCCTACTACTGGGGCCGTGATGGTTCGGAGGGGGATGGCTTCCGGATATCGGGTGGCATGGTCCACCAGCACGAGGATGAAGCGGTGCCCTTGAGGGGTGCGGGGGTCCAGGGGCCCAACGATGTCTATCCCCACTCGCTTGAAGGGGGTGGTGACCACGGGAAATGGCTGGAGCGGGGCTTTGACTTTCCCCCCGCTCTTCCCGCTGGCTTGACAGGTCGGGCAGGATCTGCAGTGATTGTGCACATCGTTGCGCATTTTCGGCCAGTAGAAATGAGTCACCAGGCGGCTGTAAGTTTTGTCCTGCCCCAGGTGCCCGGCGAGGGGCACATCATGTGCTAAGTTCAAGAGGAAGTCTCGAAATCGGAGGGGAACGACCAGCACCCGGCTGGCCCCTAGTTCGGCAATCTTCTGTTCACTGTAGAGAAGGTCGTTGTCCCAATAGACCCAGTGGGACCCCGCCGGGTCTCCAGCGGCTTGAGTGGCGGCTTGCAGTGGAATCCCCTCGAGGGAGGGACAGGTGCTCTGTTCTTGTCGGAATTGTTTGTGGGTGGGGCCACCTTCTTGGCACCACTGAGCTAGTTCCGGCAGGTGGCCGAGCTCGGTGATTTCCTCATGGCTGGGCCCCGGGGGGCCGGGTTCAGGGTCGGTGTCCTCAGGGACGGCAGGCGGTGGAGGTGCGGGCCACTCTGGCTCCTCGATCGGGTCTTCCTCCGTTGGGGGGGAGGCCCGGGCGGACATGGAGCGGGTGGTCGCACAAACCCACTCGGGAAGGCCTAGCATCCCCAGATGCTCTCTCCGCTCTACGCCGGCCCAGAGGGAACTTTCCAGGTCGTTCCCGAGGAGGCAGTCCACGGGGGCATCGTCTCGGACAGTCACTTTCAGCATGCCCGACACCCCTCCCCACTCGAAGGGGATGCGGGCCATCTGGCACAACCTTTCAGAGTTGTCAGCCGACCGCACTGGGCACAAGACGTTGGGGAGAATTTGTTCGGGGGTCACCAAGTGGCAGCGGACCGCCGTCACGCTGGCTCCAGTATCCCGGAGGGCTTCGGCCCGGCGTCCATTGATGGTGACCCATTGGCGGTATTTCTGGGTGTTACCTGGGATCGGGTCTCGGGGGATCATGTCTCGATCACCCAGGCATGCTAAGATCATGGCTGCGGGCTCCCACTCGGCCTGCTCGGTGTCGTCGCCCTCTTCTTTGCCTCCCTCTGCACTCAGGGCGGCGGCCGCGATCGGGCGGCTCGGGGGACCGGTGGTGCCGGGTCGCTGGTTCATCGGGCAGAGAGGGTCGTTCGCATAATGGCCCTGTCGCTGGCATCTGTGGCACGTAACATTCGGGCGGGGCCCGGGCCTGGCTGGGGGGCCTCCCCTCCAACCCAGGGATGGCGACGGGGAGGTAGGGGATGACCCCGCGGGGGTGTCTCGGCCCCTGCTCTGGCCTCCTCCGCCGCCTCGGGGTCGGTGGTTCCCCGGGGATCCCCAGCCGTAGTCTCCCATCGGACTCCGGGGAACTCGGTTGCTCACCCATCTATCCGCCTCGACAGCGAGTTTTCGTGGCTCTGTCAATTTGCTTTCGAGGAGGTGCTGCCGGAGTTCGACAAAGCAATTATTGGAAAGATGCTCCCATAGGATGAGGTCGACCAACTGCTGGTAGGTGGTGACCTGGCAGCCTCTGATCCACCCTTCGAAGGCTCTGCTGTAAAAGTTCACGTACTCCACCCAAGTGGTACCGGGGATTTTTTTACAGTCTCGGAATCGCTGCCGGTACATTTCGGGGGTGAGTCCGTAGCGAGTGAGGAGGGCAGTCTTCATGTGTTCGTACGAGGTCATCTCGGCGTCGGGGAGCTCTAGCAGGGCGTCTCTCCCCTCGTTGATGAATTTCCCCCATAAGCCGGCGCCCCAGTCTTTGAGGGGTACTCGATGGGCGGTCATGGCGACCTCGTAGGCTTTGAACCACTGTTGGATGTTGTCGTTCTTATAGTATTCTTTGACGACCTCCTTGGGTATGTGCACCTTCGTGTCCCCCGGCGGGGGTGAGGTCTTACCCCCGGCGGTGCCGGTTTCTGTTGTTTTGGCCTTGATTTCCAGTTCTTTGAGGCCGCGCTCATGCTCGAGCACGAGTTTCTTTTCTTCAAGGTCTCGTTGTCTTCGCCTTTCCTCTAGGTCTCCTTCCAGCCGTAGTTGCTCGAGGGCTAATTTCCTTTCTGCCAGCTGTATCTCTCCTTCTTGTCGGAGTCTGGCGAGCTCCAACTCGTGGAGCCGGTTCCTCTCTCGTTCTCGGGCGTCTCCGTGGGGGAGGCCCGTGTCTAGGTCTGCGGGTCTTTCCCCCGCTGGGTTCGTGTCGGTCTCCGGGCGTCCATGCGGGCCCGGGTTATCTTCATTCTGGGGCGGCGCGTTATCGGCGTCCGCCCAGGCTTGCAGGGCTGATTTAAAGTCCTCTTTGGTGTTGAGGCCCATGGTAGCGATGCCTAGGTCCTTGCAGAATTGTTTTAATTCCTTGTGGCTGTAATCTTCCATCTTTTCTTTCTGGAATTCCGCTGTCGGTCTGGTTTCCTGAGTAGTCATGGTCGCGGTGTGTTTTTCTCGGTAGTGAGTGAATTACTCTCTTGTACGATCTGCGTCGGCTCGGATCCCGTCGCCTGCCACCAATGTTAGGAAGGTGACCCCGGGGGAGGCAGAAGATGTCTGACTGACCACCCCTAGGTCCACCTCTCCGTCAAGAAGTAGCCGAGCGTTACTGAGAGGCCTCCTGGGTGAGGGCCCTCTCCTAGGATCGCACAGCAGAGTAACCACACACCACAAATGGACACCACACCAGAGGTCGAGTTCGTAAGCTTTATCAGGCAATAAAGGCCGCTGGTTCCCAGCGATATGTACAAGTAGACCGAGGGGTCTGTAAAGTCTCGAAAAAGGGGGATCAGGGAAGCGGGACAGTCTCGGTTGGGGTGTCTGAAGGGATACCCTGCGCACAGCTCTCAATCCTCGAGCCGGGGGTTCCGAGAGGTTGAGCCGCGGCAGCGCCAGCAGGCTCTCACGATGGTTCGGCAAAGGTGGGCCGCGGCAGCGCCAGCAGGCTCTCAAGATGGTTCGGCAACGGTGGGCCGCGGCAGCGCCAGCAGGCTCTCAAGATGGTTCAGCAAAGGTGGGCCGCGGCAGCGCCAGCAGGCTCTCAAGATGGTTCGGCAAAGGTGGGCCGCGGCAGCGCCAGCAGGCTCTCAAGATGGTTCGGCAAAGGTGGGCCGCGGCAGCGCCAGCAGGCTCTCAAGATGGTTCGGCAAAGGTGGGCCGCGGCAGCGCCAGCAGGCTCTCAAGATGGTTCGGCAAAGGTGGGCCGCGGCAGCGCCAGCAGGCTCTCAAGATGGTTCGGCAACGGTGGGCCACGGCAGCGCCAGCAGGCTCTCAAGCTCTCTTCAGGTTCCAGGAAATGAGTTCTTCTGGGGTCGGCCGTGACAGCGTCAGCAGGGCTTTCCAGTCCAGGATACAACTGACGTTCTAATCCAGGGCTGGCCCAGATATAGGACTGGAGTCCTTTGATGTCCGGACACTCGCGCCTGGGGGTCAGAGGGGCCGGGATGATGGTGTCCAGACACCCAGCAGGGGGGTGGAGCCAGCGCCCAGGGAGGCCGGAGGGCGATCGAAACCAGGCGTCCGGGGACGGCCGGAGGGCCATCGAAACACCCTTTTCTCCGGGATCTGTCGAGTGGCCACTCGACCACCTGGGTGGATCTTGGTGCCTCGATGTCTGGGCTGCGCTGGGGCCTGGGCCGGGGCCGAGGCCACGTGGTCGTGACGTGATGGGCCCAAGATGGAGTCGGGCGCGGCCTCGTGCTTAGGTCGTGAGGGGCCCACGCTGGAGCCAGGTCGGTAGTGGGGGTCCGGGATGGTGGCCAGACCAGCAATGTTGGGGCGTGCAGTGTCGGGCAAAAGGGCTGCCCGATGCTGGGTGGAGGGCCGATGTCGTCCTGGGCCCGCCATGCGGGAGGGGTAGGACCACGCCATGAGGCCGGGTCCAACACGCGTCCCCCCCAGCTGAAGGCAGGGGAGAGTCACCCATCTTCTTGGGGATTCTCCTCGCCGAGGCGGAAGAATCTGGAGAGGCCGTCAGCATTGGCGTGGTCGTTGCCGGGGCGATGCTCCACAGTGAAGTCCATCCCTTGCAGGGAGATGGACCATCGCAACAGTTTTGGGTTTTCTCCCCGCATCTACATCAACCACTGCAGGGGCCGGTGGTCGGTCTGGACCCGGAAGTGGGTGCCGAAGAGGTAGGGCCGGAGCTTCTTTAGGGCCCACACGACGGCGAAGGCTTCCCTCTCGATGGTGCTCCAGCGCAGTTCTCTGGCTAGCAGCCGCCGGCTGATGAAGGCAACGGGAAGGTCGATTCCCTCAGAGGCCGGGTCCAACACCAATGCTCAGAGTAGTTGTATGATATCCTGCAAAGGCAAGGTGCAAACAGCAGGGAACAACAAGGCAAGTGGCCACGGCAAAGTGCAGTTGAGGTACATGAGATCCTGCACAGGCAAGTGGCAAACAGCAGGGTACATCAAGGACAGTGGCCAGGACAAAGTGCAGTTGAGGTAAATGAGATCCTGCACAGGCAAGTGGCAAACAGCAGGGAACCACAGGGCCAGTGGCCTGGGGAAAGTGCAGAGTATGTACATGAGATCCTGCACAGGCAAGTGGCAAACAGAAGGGAACAACAAGGCCAGTGGCCAAGGCAAAGTGCAGTTGAGGTACAAGAGATCCTGCACAGGCAAGTGGCAAACAGTAGGGAACAACAAGGCCAGTGACCAGGGCAAAATGCTGTTGAGGTACAGGAGATCCTGCACAGGCAAGTGGCATACAGCAGGGAACAACAAGGCCAGTGGCCAGCCCAATGCTCAGAGTAGTTGCATAAGATCCTGCACCCGCAAGGTGCAAATAGCAGTGAACAACAAGGCCAGTGCCCAATGCAAAGTGCAGTTGAGGTACAAGAGATCCTGCACAGGCAATGGGCAAACAGCATGGAACAACAAGGCCAGTGGCCAGGGCAAAGTGCAGTTGTGGTACAAGAGATCCTGCACAGGCAAGTGGCAAACAGAAGGGAACAACAAGACCAGGGCAAAGTGCAGTTGAGGTACATGAGATCCTGCACAGGCAAGTGGCAAATAGCAGGAAACAACAAGGCCAGTGGCCAGGGCAAAATGCAGAGTATGTACATGAGATCCTGCACAGGCAAGTGGCAAACAGCAGGGAACAACAATACCAGTGTTCAGGGCAAAGTGCAGAGTATGTCCATGAGAAGCTGCACAGGTAAGGGGCACACATCAAGGCCAGTGGCCAGTCCAATGCTCAGAGTAGTTGCATGAGATACTGCACGGGCAAGGTGCAAAAAGCAGGGAACAACAAGGTCAGTGACCAGGGCAAAGTGCAGTTGAGGTACAAGAGATCCTGCACAGGCAAGTCGCAAACAGCAGGGAACAACAAGCCCACTGTCCAGGGTAAAGTGCAGTTGAGGTACATGAGATCCTGCACAGGCAAGTGGCAAACAGCAGGGAACAACAAGGCCAGTGGCCAGGGCAAAGTTCAGAGCATGTCCATGAGATCCTGCACAGCCAAGTGGCAAACAGCAGGGAACAACAAAGCCAGTGTTTAGGGCAAGGTGCAGAGTATGTCAATGAGAAGCTGCACAGGTAAGGGGCACACATCAAGGCCAGTGGCCAGTCCAATGCTCAGACTAGTTGTATGATCCTGCACAGGCAAGGTGCAAAAAGCAGGGAACAACAAGGCCAGTGGCCAGGGCAAAGTGCAGTTGTGGTACATGAGATCCTTCACAGGCAAGTGGCATACAGCACGGAACCACAAGGCCAGTGGCCAGGGCAAAGTGCAGAGCATGTCCATGAGATCCTGCACAGCCAAGTGGCAAACAGCAGGGAACAACAAGGCCAGTGTCCAGGGCAAGGTGCAGAGTATGTCAATGAGATCCTGCACAGCCAAGTGGCAAACAGCAGGGAACAACAAGGCCAGTGTCCAGGGCAAGGTGCAGAGTATGTCAATGAGAAGCTGCACAGGTAAGGGGCACACATCAAGGCAAGTGGCCAGTCCAATGCTCTGAGTAGTTGTATGATATCCTGCACAGGCAAGGTGCAAACAGCAGGGTACATCAAGGACAGTGGCCAGGACAAAGTGCAGTTGAGGTAAATGAGATCCTGCACAGGCAAGTGGCAAACAGCAGGGAACCACAGGGCCAGTGGCCAGGGCAAAGTGCAGTTGAGGTACATGAGATCCTGCACAGGCAAGTGGCAAACAGCAGGGTACATCAAGGACAGTGGCCAGGACAAAGTGCAGTTGAGGTAAATGAGATCCTGCACAGGCAAGTGGCAAACAGCAGGGAACCACAGGGCCAGTGGCCAGGGCAAAGTGCAGTTGAGGTACATGAGATCCTGCACAGGCAAGTGGCAAACAGCAGGGTACATCAAGGACAGTGGCCAGGACAAAGTGCAGTTGAGGTAAATGAGATCCTGCACAGGCAAGTGGCAAACAGCAGGGAACCACAGTGCCAGTGGCCAGGGGAAAGTGCAGAGTATATACATGAGATCCTGCACAGGCAAGGTGCAAAAAGCAGGGAACAACAAGGCCAGTGGCCAGGGCAAAGTGCAGAGTATGTCAATGAGAAGCTGCACAGGTAAGCGGCACACATCAAGGCCAGTGGCCAGTCCAATGCTCAGAGTAGTTTCATATTCAAAAGACAGGTTGCACAAACAGCCCCAAATGTACATCCATTATATCCCGCACTGTGCCTCTGACGATTATATCCAACCCAGAAGAAAGTAATTCAGAAGGAAGTATAGGAATAAGTATGGGGGAGGGTGATGCCTATTGTTTAGGCATTGATGTGGTCCGTGAGCTGCAACAAAATGAGAGATGCATGGTAGCGCCAGCTGAACAGAGAGTGGAGGGTTATGCCCTTCAAAGGGTGGTGTTCGAAGCATGCAGACTGTCCCAAGACGAGCTGACCCTTCCGGCGTCACCACTACCGGATGTAGTTACTTTAAATGCAGGACCTTCTAGCAGCAGTGGCAATTTGCCATTGATGTTAATTTCATGGAATATAGCGGGAGTAACAAAGAATTTAAGGGATCCCGAGTGGGCGGAGTACATTGATTCCAGTGACATATGTTTATTGCAGGAATCATGGGCAATTGGTACACCACACAGGGTTGGCTACAAATCATATGGCATAGGAGCTGTTCCTTCAGTCAGGGGTAGGCCTTCTGGGGGCCTAATCATCTGGGTTAAGGTAACCCTGAAGATTGGGATAGAAGTTTTGGATACCAGTTCACTAGATATCTTGGCCCTAAAAATTAAAACAGTGGATGGGAGATTGTATTATTTACTCAATGTTTATAACAGGCCATTACCTCACACCAAGGAATCTGCTATCGTAGCTAAATTAGATTCATTTATGGGGAGGGTAGTTGGTAAAGAAGCTGTAATAATTGGTGGTGATCTAAACTGCAACTTCGAACCTGCCCAAGGACTTATTGATGTCTTTGAGGATGAAGATTTTGTATATAATATTCCGCGGTTGGACAACATTAAGTTGGTGAAATCTTCCACCCTGGCCATTCAAATAGTGAAGTTGATGGCCGATCACGGTCTTAGGGCATGTAATGGCCGTCTTCCCTCAGATGCTTTAAAAAAGCCTACCTTATCAAGATTAGCCACTAAAAGCAACTTAGATTTTATAATTGTCTCATTATCAATTTAACAGTATATGGTTGATCTTGAGGTAAGGGATAGATCAGAGAGTGACCATTACCCATTGGAATTAACAATTGATGCACCCTTGCTTAAGAAGCCTAGCGCTGCATTAACACTAGAGGCTCGTAATACCGTCCTGAGTGACGAAACACTGGTTAGCAACAATAGACGAGCTTTAAAGTGGCCCTACGTGCTAGAACATGGTGATACTCTTTTGGCAATATACTCATTATTTGAGCTGACTTTTTCACCTCTGTCAAGGTGCGATTCCACCACAGAACAACTTATGATATTGCATAATGAGTTTTTCACGACATTGAAAATATTACTAACAAAAATGCTAAAGAAGAGGCAGCAAAACGCAAGGAACTTGTCCCATGGTAAAGCATGGTACGACAAGTCCTGTAGGCTAGCCAAGGGGGATCTTATGATCGCCATAAAAAACAAAAGCCAAAAAGATGTTAAACTAGCAAGGGAGGCGTATAAGCGCATTCAGATGACCTCAAAGAAGGCGTGGGAGGAGGCAAGTTGGGCAGATTTGCTGGTCGCCGCAAAAGCAAAGGATACTGTAGGGTTTTGGAGGATAGTTGCTAATGGGAGCAATGTAGGGAGAACAGTGAAAGATGTATATCTCGATGAAGCCACCTGGGTGAATCATTTTACGACACTATATCAAAAATTTGATAGTGGAATGGACAAATGTAGTAAGACAGCACTCTGGGTCCCTCCCCAGATTGAGTGCTTAGACTTTTCTATCGATGAAACAGAAATGGCAATCAGTGCACTGAAAAATGGCAAAGCCCCGGGTCTTGATAAAATACCAGGGAACCTGTATAAACACGACATAAAGGTCTGGGCACCCTATGTAAACTACTTATTTAATGTCTTATCTAGCAATTGTAAATTTCCAGATAGCTGGCGGGGTGCCGAGATTGTTTTAATTTTTAAAAAGGGCAATCGGTCTGTACCCTCTAATTATAGACCGATTAGCCTCATGGACATCCTGCAGAAATTATATTCAAGACACATACTAATCCGTATAAACTCCTGGCTAGAGGAGAAAAGGGTACTCACAAAATTGCAAGCTGGGTTTAGGAGTAAGGTCAGTACTATTGACCAAGTTTTTAGGCTTTGTTGCCTGTACTGGAAATACGTCTTAATCAGGAAAGGGCACTTATACGTCGCTTTCGTAGACTTGAGAGCGGCATTTAATTTAGTGCCACGGGATCTACTCTGGAGGTCCCTTGATGAGGCCGGAATGCCAGGATGCCTTCTGGCTCAAATAATCGAGCTGCACGCCAGGAACTTTGCCAAAGTGAGATGGGGCCCAAATGGCGAACTGACCCAAAGTATACCAATAGAACGTGGAGTTCGCCAAGGGTGCGTCCTGGCCCCAACCCTATTTTCACTCTTTGTGAATGACATCCCTGCTCATCTGGAAGGTTGCACGAATGATTCGCCCCGACTTAATGGAGAAAGGGTGCCTGCGCTACTTTTCGCGGACGATACCATCTTGATTTCGCAAACTAAGAAAGGCCTGCAGGCGCTACTTAACTCCTTCAGCGAGTACTGTGAGAAGGAAGGGCTGGAAATTAATGTGAATAAAACAAAGTGCATGGCCCTAAATCCATTGAGGCCGGACAAAGGGTGCTTAACATTAGATGGTCAGGATCTGGAACTAGTGGACCACTTTTCCTACTTGGGGGTTGAGATAGACTCGAAATTTTCTTGGAAACCCCAAATTCAGAAAAGTAAGGTGATTTTTGCCCAAAACATCGCACCCATTATCACTAAACTTAACGCAAGCACAAGTAAGGCGGTGACCGCTGTTATGGAACTTTTCAAATTTAAAGTTCAACCTGCAGCTCTTTACGGGGCTGAGATCTGGGGGCCCTCTGCAAAGGATACCTTCACGACAATGGATAATAAATTCATGCGAAGTACTGTAAGGGTCCCTACAAGCACACCTTTAGTGCCCCTCCAACTGGATCTGAACTTAAGAGGACAGATCATTATACCACTCTTAGGCCTTTAATGTTCTGGGTAAGATTGTGGCTGACACCAGAATTGGATGACTACAGGAAAGGGTTACAAGAAATAATGGGCCTAGACTCGCTGAACTCTATATCCTGGCTCAAACATATTAAATCATGGTTTTCCATCCTAGGTCTCCCACAGTTATGGGAGCACCCAGAAAGGCTACCGCATAATACAAAAACGTTGGTGAAAAAAGTCTTTTGGTCTTTTATAAACAACCAATTAGTCTATGGGAACAGATGTGGGACTCTTGTGAATAATTGTATATCCTTTAAGGATGAGCCCCTCTTTGAGATTTTCCTCGACGAAGTTGAGCCCCCCCTCGCAAAGACCTTATTTTTGAAGTTCAGATATGGGAACCTTATGACCAATCACTTAAAGGAATACTGGTCAAGGAAAAACAAAGATGAAACCCAATTAGCAAGTGGGAATTGCCTAATGTGCAAGGGGAATTACAAAGAGGATAAGGTTCATATATTGTTCTTCTGTCAAGCATACTCTAAAGCCAGGAAAAAATGGATCAAACCCTTGTGTAATATTCTGGGAATTAGATCATGTCATCTGGCATATAGATTGATCAAGTCCGATACATCCCAGATCATCGTTTTTAGTGTTAGCAGATTCCTTCATTGTGTTTATATTGCCAGAAGCAAAAAAGGTTTAAAAATGTGACTTGAAATGCGTTACTATTTTTCTGTATGAACCAGCGGTGGTATACCCAACTATGCAGGCATGTGTTTTATCTATTTTTATTCATTGTGTCAAAATTTTAACCATTGTACATTGCTAAATGGTATGTGTTTTCTTTTATTCTGTACGTATTCGTGCAATCTTTTATGGCAAATTGCCGAAATAAAGAAATAAAGAAAGAAGAGTAGTTGTATGAGATCTTGCACAGGCAAGGTGCAAACAGCAGGGAACAACAAGGCCAGTGACCAGGGCAAGGTGCAGCTGAGGAACATGAGATCCTGCACAGGCAAGTGGCAAACAGCAGTGTACATCAAGGACAGTGGCCAGAGCAAAGTGCAGGTAAGGTACATGAGATCCTGCACAGGCAAGTGGCAAACAGCAGGGAACAACAAGGCAAGTGGCCAGGGCAAAGTGCAGAAGATGTACATGAGATCCTGCACAGGCAAGTGGCAAACAGCAGGGAAAAACAATGCCAGTGTCCAGGGCAAAGTGCAGAGTATGTCCATGAGAAGCTGCACAGGTAAGGGGCACACATCAAGGCCAGTGGCCAGTCCAATGCTCAGAGTAGTTGCATGAGATCCTGCACAGGCAAGGTGCAAAGAGACGGGAACAACAAGGGCAGGGCAAAGTGCAGTTGAGGTACATGAGAGCCTGCACAGGCAAGGTGCAAACAGCAGGGAACAACAAGGCCAGTGGCCAGGGCAAAGTGCAGTTGAGGTACATGAGATCCTTCACTGGCAAGTGGCATACAGAAGGGACCAACAAGGCCAGTGGCCATGGCAAAGTGCAGAGCATGTCCATGAGATCCTGCACAGCCGAGTGGCAAACAGCATGGAACAACAAGGCCAGTGTCCAGGGCAAATTGCATAAGTATGTCAATGAGAAGCTGCACAGGTAAGGGGCACACATCAAGGCCAGTGGCCAGTACAATGCTCAGAGTGGTTGTATGAGATCCTGCACAGGCAAGGTGCAAACAGCAGGGAACAACAAGGCCAGTGGCCAGGGCAAAGTGCAGTTGAGGTACATGAGTTCCTGCACAGGCAAGTAGCAAACAGCAGGGAAAAACAAGGCCAGTGGCCAGGGGAAAGTGCATAGTATGTACATGAGATCCTGCACAGGCAAGGTGCAAACAGCAGGGTACATGAAGGACAGTGGCCAGGGCAAAGTGCAGTTGATGTACACGAGATCCTGCACAGGCAAGTGGCAAACAGCAGGGAACAACAAGGCCAGTGGCCAGGGGAAAGTGCATGTATATGAGATCCTGCACAGGCAAGTGGCAAACAGAGCGGAACAACAAGGCCAGTGGCCAAGGCAAAGTGCAGTTGAGGTATACGAGATCCTGCACAGGCAAGGACAAACAGCATGGAACAACAAGGCCAGTTGAGGTACAAGAGATCCTGCACAGGCAATGGGCAAACAGTATGGAACAACAAGGCCAGTGGCCATGGCAAAGTGCAGTTGAGTTACAAGAGATCCTGCACAGACAAGTGGAAAACAGTAGGGAACAACAAGTCCAGTGGCCAGGGCAAAGTGCGGAGTATGTACATGAGATCCTGCACAGCCAAGTGGCAAACAGCAGGGAACAACAATGCCAGTGTCCAGGGCAAAGTCCAGAGTATGTCCATGAGAAGCTGCACAGGTAAGGGGCACACATCAAGGCCAGTGGCCAGTCCAATGCTCAGAGTAGTTGCATGGGATCCTGCACAGGCAAGGTTCAAAGGGATGGGAACAACAAGGCCAGGGCAAAGTGCTGCTGAGGTACATGAGAGCCTGCACAGGCAAGGTGCAAACAGCAGAGAACCACAAGGCCAGTGGCCAGGGCAAAGTGCAGTTGAGGTACACGAAATCCTTTACAGGCAAGTCGCATACAGCAGGGAACAACAAGGTCAGTGGCCATGGCAAAGTGCACAGCACATCCATGGGATCCTGCACAGCTGAGTGGCAAACAGCAGAGAACAACAAGGACAGTATCCAGGGCAAATTGCAGAGTATATCAATGAGAAGCTGCACAGGTAAGGGGCACACATCAGGGCCAGTGGCCACTCCAATGCTCAGAGTAGTTGCATGAGATCCTGCACAGGCAAGGTGCAAACAGCAGAGAACAACAAGGCAGTGGCCAGGGCAAAGTGCAGTTGAGGTACATGAGATCCTTCACAGGCAAGTGGCATACAGCAGGAAATAACAAGGCCAGTTTCCAGGGCAAATTGCAGAGTATGTCAATGAGAAGCTGCACAGGTAAGGGGCACACATCAAGGCTGTGCCCAGTCCAATGCTCAGAGTAGTTGTATGAGATCCTGCACAGGCAAGGTGCAAACAGCAGGGAACAACAAGGCCAGTGGCCAAGGCAAAGTGCAGTTGAGGTACAAGAGATCCTGCACAGGCAAGTGGTAAACAGTAGGGAACAACAAGGCCAGTGACCAGGGCAAAATACTGTTGAGGTACAGGAGATCCTGCACAGGCAAGTGGCAAACAGCAGGGAACAACTAGGCCAGTGGCCAGCCCAATGCTCAGAGTAGTTGTGTGAGATCCTGCACAGGCAAGGTACAAATAGCAGGGAACAACAAGGCCAGTGGCCCGGGCAAAGTGCAGAGTATGTCTATGAGATCCTGCACAGGCAAGTGGCAAACAGCAGGGAACAACAAGGCCAGTGTCCAGGGTAAATTGCAGAGTATTTTTTTGTTTATTTTTATTTTGAAGGTTTTATATAGCGCGAACATGACCCATGCGGGTATCAGAGTGCTTTAGAAGTGAGGTAGTTAAACAAAGGAGACAAAGTACAAAAGAAACATAGCATTTCGAAATAAAGTATGTCCATGAGAAGCTGCACAAGTAAGGGGCACACATCAAGGCCAGTGGCCAGTCCTATGCTCAGAGTAGTTGCATGAGATATCAGCACAGGCAAGGTGCAAACAGCAGGGAACAACAAGGCCAGTGTCCAGGACAAAGTGCAGAGTATGTCCATGAGAAGCTGCACAGGTAAGGGGTACACATCAAGGCCGGTGGCCAGTCCAGTGCTCAGAGTAGTTGCATGACATCCTGCACAGGCAAGGTGCAAACAGCAGGGAACAACAAGGCCAGTGGCCAGGGCAAAGTGCAGTTGAGGTACAAGAGATCCTGCCCACGCAAGTGGTAAACAGCAGGGAACAACAAGGCCTGTGGCCAGGGCAAAGTGCAGAGTATGTCCATGAGATCCTGCAAAGGCAAGTGGCAAACAGCAGGGAACAACTAGGCCAGTGTCCTGGGCAAAGTGCAGAGTATGTCCATGAGAAGCTGCACAGGTAAGGGGCACACATCAAGGCCAGTGGTCAGTCCAATGTTCAGAGTTGTTACATGAGATCCTGCACAGGGAATGTGTGTGACTGTAAACTGCCATGGTCAGCAACACAGTCAGAGTGGTAACAATGGGCAGTACAGGCACCGCTGTGGGCGAGACAGGTGTGTGAGGGGGACTTCCACTTAGACTTGGCTGTCGGTCTGACAGGGAGGTGGCTGTGTGTCGGGGAAAGTCGGAGGACTGGACCGGGGAGAGAGAGTGTCAGCTGAGGCTGAGGCATCAGTGACCAGGGAAGCTGGAGGGCTGCTTGGACTAGGTGGTGTTATGGCACCTGGAGGTGAAGTCATGTTGCCGTGAGACACAGTGTGGGTGGGAGATTGTTGAGGGGTGCCTTTCCATTCTTTGGGATTAGAAATGACTTCGCTGTCTTGGGATTAATGGAAAGTGGTGTGGACACAACTGGCACACTCACCACCAAAGCTGCATCAGGTGCTGATGGTGCCCCTCCCTCTGGGCACATGCAGGATCCAGCAGGGCGCTTGACCTGGCCTATGCCCCTCCATCCCCTGTTTACCAAGTGCACCCCCTACAGTGCCCTCCTTACCCTGCTTCACAGGGCTTAGGACGGGGGTAGACGTTGTGGGTGAATCTGCTTTGGAGCTCTTCTTATGTGTACTCTTAGCAGGCACCACATGCCCCTGAGGCATGTGACCCTGAGGCCTGCTTCTTGCCTTTGTGGCCCTTGGTGTCGCTTGACGGGCTTTTGTCTTTGCGCTAGGGTGGCTTTAGTGTTCTGTGGGGATGGTGTCTGTGCCCTGGACCTCTTGGGCTGCTGCTGCTATTGTGTGCTGTGTGTACTGTATCTAGCCCTTGAGGTCTGTGGTGTGTGCTCACTATCGTCAGATGGGGCAACCGACAGGGGGGGTAGACAAAGGGACTGGATCTGTACTCTGAGATTGTGCCAGTTGAAGGGCTGTC
The DNA here is from genome assembly GCF_964261635.1 of Lissotriton helveticus. Classification (NCBI taxonomy): domain Eukaryota; kingdom Metazoa; phylum Chordata; class Amphibia; order Caudata; family Salamandridae; genus Lissotriton; species Lissotriton helveticus. The sequence goes on along the minus strand of NC_136069.1, from coordinate 250,753,931 downwards.
GTCACAGTGGAGGACAAAGACTGTAGAGTCCGGTGTTGCCCAATCATGACTGAATGAATGCCTCCCATGAAAGCAACTACCTGTGGCAACTTTTTGTCGTGGTCTACAAAGGCATTGAGGAGAGCTGTCTGGCCCACACACAGCTGGCGCAAAAGGTTCACAGGCTCAACAGTGATGGCAGCATGGAGGACAGGGGCAGCAGTGCCAGGGGTGAAGTACACTCTTCCCTTCTTACTGGTGCGAACACAGGCAGCAGTAGTGGATGTACTTGGGAGGGTGGGCACTGTACGCTGCGTGGTGGAAGAGGAGGCAGAGTCCCCATCCCTGGTGGCTGCCGACATAGATGCATCAACGCTGGCTTCCAATAACGTTGAGGTCTGCATCTCTGGCTGTGATTCCTCAAGCAGACTCTGGTCCCCCTCGGAGGCACTGGTCACATCTGTGTCACTTTGCTCTTGTGCAGCAGTTGTGCTTGATGCCTCACCACTGGTGTCCTTCCCCTGTCCCTCCGTGCCCATGGGAGATGCTGCATGAGAGAGAGAGATGTAGGGTCAGTTCATTGGCATCAAAAGCACATTCATATGCAAGCAAAGCATCACTAAAGATGATGAGATTTCCGTGTTACACACCACCATGTGCAAAAACACTATGCGACCTCAGCATGGGCAGAGCACAAAGACATCAGGGCCACACCTCCACCCTCCCCAAACTAGCCCCCCGCCAACATGAAGGGACATGCCATGTTCCCCTCCTGTGCTCCCCATGCACAAAAACTAACCAGGTAAGCCCACACCCTACAGCACACAATCCTTTCTATGGCGGTGTTCATTTAGACACACAAATAGTTCTGAGCACACCTAGGGCCCTGAAGGGGGCAAAGATATACCCCACCACATGTTACCACTGCCATATCTGGGTGGAGCACAAGGGGACAGCACTGATACACACTACAACATAACAGTCCACAATGGCCATGAGCCTATGCCATACATCATGTTGTACTGTGGGGCACAACTACTGTTGCACATTGGTGTCAGATGTCTAAGCCTCACCATTCTGAGGTCAGGCAATGCACGCATTGATGAAAGCACACTCAGATTTTGCACACTGCCGTGTCCTTACATGGAATTTACCACACTGACCCAATGCAGACAAGATCTGAAGCCCACGGCTCTCAATGCAATGTTAATGCCCATTACTCAAAGAACATTAGGAAGTACAGGTAGTGCAAATGCATGACAGCTGCACCCTACACAGAGGCTACTTACAGGACCAACACTATCAACATCACATAGCCCAGCACTGGCAGAGGCTGTGACCACATGCAGACACACACAGCCAAAGTCACCCTTCCAAGAATACTCACACCTGGCTTGCTGCTGATGCTCCTTCAAACGTGCATCCAGCTCATGCTGTGTCACGGTCAAGATGCGGGCCATCAGTGGTGTCATGCTCTGCCGCGCCAACCTGCCAGTGCAAGGGGGCAGCCCCATTGTGATCTCCACCACGTTCTTGCTCAGCCCGCAGATGCCATCCCACCTCTTGTGACAGTGGGTGCGACCTCTGTGGAGACACCCAGAGCCAGCACCTTGCATGCAATGGCCCTCCACATGACCTTACGCTGGTAGACTTTAAGCTAAAGGCATGGGAGACAAGAGGTGGAAAACATCAGTGACACAGTGTTATGTACCAACATCTCTCAGTACAGTAGCATGATACTGACTCATCACAAATCCACAGTAATTTCCTTCAGAGACAAGAATAAGTATGGGCGAATTTTACGGATCTGTAGTCCGCAAAATTCGTGCGAAATCGCAAAAGAATCAGCGAATTCACGGATTTTCCCGCAAACTCGCGTATTGTTTTGCGATTTGCACTCTACTCAACTGGAGTACTCTACTGGCTAATCAGTAAGTGCTAGCTCGTTGGGTAAATGTAAAGTGCTTTTCCTACACTGCAGCTGTGTAAAGGGCCAGAAGATTTGTCTCCACTGACCATGTGTGCCTGTAAGTTTGCCAACACGCCAAAAGCCGCCGAGGTCCCTTGAGTGAGCTGTCCGTCATAGTTGGGAAAGGGCAGGAAGAGGGTTGATACCGTTAGTGTGTGGTGCGGGGCTTCTATGTGTGTTCACATGCCTCTTGTGTATAAAGGGTCAGAGAGCGAGCAGGGCAGCAGATGAGGAGCCTCCTGGTCACAGGAACTACACAGGGGTTGCGCTCGAGAAACTCATGGATGCAAAGACCTCCCTCAAGTATTACAGCTAATTTTCGACTGCAGATATTGGGTTAAAGCACACTTGCCCAGCCTCGACCGTGCTCACTAATGTTTTGGGCTGATTAAAACGTTACTGAATTTGAGCTTCAACTCGGGCACCTGCTATATTTATATCTGTAAGTGCTTCCTGTTGAGGTTTAATTTTTGTCCCACAGGAAGCACTTACAGATTTAAGGCAGGTGCCCGAGTTGAAGCTAACTTTGTAACCATTTTAGAATGGCGCCAGCAAGCTGCCAGAGTTGAAGTTGCAACTTGCGATTGCGGTTCCCATTGGCTGTGAGGGCATGGTCCATGGCGGTGACACACCGCAGGGGCCAGCCAAGTGCTACTGCAGTGGTGCATCTTTCAATTGCATCCAATGACTGTCCCGCGGTGGTGGAGTACGCCTACCGCGATTTTCAAAATTACATCAGTCCACCGCGATAGCGGTTCTCATTGGCGTAAGGCAGTGGTTCCCAAACTTTTTCGACCCGTGGCTCCCTTTATCTATTGGCAGTTGTCCGCGGCTCCCCATTATGTCATTTTATTTTTCGGGTGGCGAGGATGTAAGCCCGGCCTCTGGAGTACTTCCATTTTTCTCCGCTTTTGTCCGGTGGTTGGTCACTAGCTTACCAGACATCCAATGGTTGTTAAAAAAACACAGGGGGTTCTGCATCACAGACAGACTGTGCTAAAGTGGCATGCACACAAAAACCCCAACAGTAAATAAACGAGCCAGTTACGTTTGCCACCTGACCAGTTTTCTACCAGCACCACCTGTATTTTTAAGTCCCAGCTGGTCCAAAAAAAAGCACCACCACCAAAATTGGTATTTTTATAACCTTTATGATCCGTCCATGCTTCAAACAGCAAATATCATTTGAGATCACTTTTAAATGTATTCTCGAGCTGTGTTGATGGACTCGTGCTGATTCGTGAGTTACACTTGTAAGCGTATTTTACTATAGATGAGTAGGTGTTTATGAGCACACGTGTGCTACCACGTTCAAAAAGATTTACATATTGGTGAATATTTGAAAAAATGGGGAGGGAGCTTAAGAAGGTTGTTGTCTTAATTTTTGAAGATAAGCAAACTGACCAAATGGTATTTTGGTTTTCTTGGTAGGAAAGACGACATAGTCATCTCAAACACCCCGATACCTTCACAAACACTCACAGCTGAGCGTGATAAAACCTCAATAGTTATGATTAGGAAAATATCTGTAATTTCTCAGCCATGCCAGCTCAAGGCTTCTCAAAACGCTCTTAGCTTTCAAGTGCAACAGAGAAGCAGCTGTAAGGGCTTGGAAATGTTACCCAAATAGCTTGAATTATAATGGTTTTCGTGCGCAAGTAAAAAATGAATATACAGTACACATGTGATGTACTTCCCTATCTGCTAAGCACCACCATAATTTTATTTTATTTTATTGTTTCTTGGCAGAAAGTGGCAGGTCCATTGCTCGATTTCAAGGGATGGGAGGGCGGGGGGGGGGGGGGGGTGGAGCTGCATGCCATGGACCTGCATTCAGTGATCTGTATATCAGCAGCACACATGAATAGGATATTATTATCTTCTATTCAGATGAAAGTTTCATAACAATTTGCAACTGTGCCCCTCTTCCAAGGCCCCCTTTCCTTTCAATCGGCATTCTTTGCACAGAGGCATGAAGACATTAGCTAAGCTAGTAAATATACAAAACTTTGTAATTAAACAAGACGCCTTGAAAGTCAGGTTTCACTGCCCTCTTATGGCATAGGGCAACCACTGCAGGCCTATCACACAGAGCAGTGTTGAGTTCAGATACACGTACATGCCATACTATTTATTACTGATTCCCAAACTGTGCTCATCTGTTCGTGGCGCCCCTGGCTAGTTTTCATGGCACACCAGGGAGCCGCGGCGCACAGTTTGGGAACCGCTGGCGTAAGAGCATGGTCCATGGCGGATACACACCGCGATTTGGGTGCGAAGCATGCCAACCGCCATTTGGGCATGTGTATATGGCTACCACCACCGCACTTGCGTTTTGGGGATTGGTGGTGACACACCGCTGGTGCCAGGCGGTAGCTACCGCGATTTGGTTGGCAGAGCATGCCAACCGACATTTGGGCATGTATATATGGCTATCACTACCGCACTTGCATTTTGGTAATTGGTGGTGGCACACCGCTAGTGCCAGGCAGGTAGCTTCCGCGATTTGGATGGCGGAGCACTGTGACAGCACCTATGGACACATCATGCTGTGTCAATGGCCAATGTCATCAACGGTTCACAGTGGCCACATGATTAATAATAATAATAATAATAATAAAGGAGTTTCTAAAGCGCCTGGTTACGCCTGCCGGCGTGTCCCCGCGCTATGGAGAAGAGGCTAGTACACGAGTAGAGAAAAGCCGCCAGTCCGCGCTCATCCCAGAGGACTATTCAGAAAACAGGTGAGTTTTGAGAAGACTCCTAAATCTGTTTTCTGATTGTTCCATCCTTAGGCCGAGTGGGAGTTTATTCCAGCTTTGCACAGCTAAGAGGCGAAATGAGCGACCACCCATTCTCACTTTCTTAATTCTAGGGATTACCAGCTGTCCTGTCCCGCCTGATCTCAGTGTCCTACCCGGTACATACCTCGTGATCAGGTTTCCCAGGTACATTGGAGCCTTGTGCTAGAGAATGCGGTGGCAAATAAGAAGGGATTTGAACAATATCCTTTTCTTGACAGGAAGCCAATGAAGAGCTACAAGGGCTGATTTAGATGCTGCCCTTCTGGGTAGTCTCAGGATCAAACGAGCTGCCGCATTCTGCAGAACTTGAAGACGCCTGAGATTCTTTTCCGGAGCACCCAGAAGAAGGACGTTCCCGTAATCTAGGCGGTAAGTAACTAGAGTATGCGTTATAGTCTGCCTGGTTTCAAGTGGGAGGAGATCTAATGTTTTGTTGAGAGTTTTTAATACACCAAAACATTTCCCCACTAGCCGGCGGATGTGGCCTTCATAAGAGAGGGCCGAGTCCACCCAGACTCCTAGATTCTTGGCCTCTAGACAGGGTAAAGGGGTGGGGCCCAGACATTGTGGCCACCACTCTGGGGTCCAGTAGGATTTGTCTCTACCCACCACTATCACCTTCGTTTTGGCTCCGTTCAGCCTCAAGCAGTTTTTATTCATCCAGGATGCAAGCTCCTGCATGCACTTCTTAAAGCTGGAAGCCTCAGCCGACGGTGCTTGGGATAGGGAGATCAGCAGCTGAGTGTCATCAGCATACAATACTAATTCCACTACAAACGCCTGCACCACCACAGCCAGAGGGGACAGGTATAAGTTGAATAAGGTGGGGCTCAGGGCAGAGCCCTGAGGGACCCCCTGCTCAAGTGCCACCTCTTTGGACTGAAAGGATCCTCTTTGGATCTGGAAACTGCGCTCTGTCAGGAAGGATTTCAGCCAGCCCAGCACTAGACCCAAGACACCACCTGTGTTCAGACACTGCAGCAAGGTGAAATGTGCTACAGTGTCGAACGCCGCACTGAGGTCTAACATTATCAATGCCATGGTGTGTGCCGCATCTACTCCTTGTCTGATGGTTTCTGTGGCCCTTAACAGAGCGGTTTCGGTGGAATAGCCCGCCCGGAACCCTGATTGAGAGGGATGCAGCAGCTCAGCCCTCTCCATATGTGCGGTCAGCTGGATATTGACCACTTTCTCCGCTACCTTTGCTACATAAGGCAGCAAGGAGATGGGTCGTAGATTTTCAAGAATATCATGGCTGAGAGTGTTTTTTTTCCTAATAGGTAATATCACCGCTTTTTTCCAGGATGATGGCAAAGTGTGGGATGCAAAAGAGATCTCCAGGACGTGCCTAATGTATGGCTCAAGAGTCTCTAAGCTCTCTCCCAGCACCTTGGGGGGGCTGGATCACTGGGGGAGCCAGACTTAATGCTGAGACAAATGCTTTTTAGAGTCTCAGGAGGGGGAACTGTAAAGCAATTCAATTTTTGTCCCACTACACTATCTCCAGGTACTTCCTCAAAAGCCAATCCACTCCCTCAATTGCTAGTGAAAGAGGCCTATATGTTCCTAACCTTCAGAGAAAAATAGTCCGCTACTCTGTTGCATTCTTCTACTGAGTCATTATCCGGGGCATTCGAATCAGCCACCGTGGAGATCTCTTTATAGATTCTAAAGAGTTCCTTAGAGGAGTTCTCAGCCTCTCCTATTCTGATTTTATAATGGGCGGCCTTAGCTCCTCTGAGTAGGACTTGATATTTCCTCTGTCCTTCTCTGTAGAGCCTCCGCTCCTGCGTTCTAAACTCTCTTCTCCAACTCCTTTCCAGTCTCTTGCCATCTGCAGGTCGGGAGTGAACCAGGGAGCCGATCTTCTAACTCTCCCTACAGATGTCTTCAATAAGGGGGGTGCCACTTTATTGAGGGCCTGTAGAATGCGCTCATTTAAGTTTTTACTTGCATTTTCACTGTCCGACCCTCCCGGGGGGCCTCCTTCCCTGAGCAGCAAGTTGAAAGTATCTTGCGAGAAGTCTTTCCATTTCCTGCAGGGAAAGTTCTTAGTCCCACCCTTCCGTGGGTCTTTTATGGTTATAGCCATACTAAAAGGCACCAGTATATGGTCAGACCAGGGGACTGGAAGTGGAGTCCCTACCTCCACACCCTCCCAACTGGCAAACACTGGATCTAGCAAGTGACCTAGTTGGTGGGTGGGGACATCCGACTGAAGATCCAGCTGCATAGACTGTAAGTCCTGACGTAGTTAGACCGCCTCCCTATGCAGAGTGTCTTCAAAATGCATGTTTAAATCACCCAGCACAAGAATATTGTTCCGCCTGATCGCCATATGGGCTATGCCATCTAGCAGACTGGGCTTAAAGTTCCCAAGTGCACCGGGAGGTCTATAGAGGAGGATCCTGGTAATAGAAGACTTGGGGCCTAGTTTTAATACAAAGTGCCCTGCCTCACTGCTACTCACCAGCAAGGGTACAAGGGAACATTCGTAAGGTGCCTTCGTAATAACTGCGATTCCACCACCCCTGCCCTCTTGTCTGTCAACTCTAGCTATCGTATATCCATGGGGCAGGGCCTCTACTATATCCGGGTCCGAGTTAGGCCCCAGCCACGTTTCAGTCAGAAATAATACGTCGACATTTTCATCTAGGAGAAGCTCCGAGAACTCAACGCTATGCTTACTGAGGGATCTACAATTTAGTAATCCACCCATAAGCAATTTCAGCCCTGACTGACTGCCCTGCTCCCTTCTCCCCGTGTAGGAGCAGTGTTGACACTTACTCAGTTGCAGCGCCGCCATAGAATGTCTACCCTAAGCGTGGAAGGGTATACTCAGACATGAGTCCCTTGCTCATTGCACCATCAGGATTCAAGCAAGCCGGGCCGAAGACGGCTGTAATGCCAGAAACCGGTCCCCGGAAGCTTGTTTCCTTCCCAGTGTAAGAATTGGCTTTTGTAGTTTGGTTTGCCCTGTTCCCATCATGCACTGGGACAGGAACAGACTAATTTGCATACAGCCAGGTTCTGAAACTGGGATGGTGCAGTGAGCTAAAAAACGGTGTTGGATCTAGCCCTGATCTCTTGACTGGGTGAGAGTATTCTGCTTAATTCAGAGACTCTGTCCCTCACCACCCCTTGTTGTAAATATTTTTGTCCACCCTAAGCGTGGAAGGGTATACTCAGACATGAGTCCCTTGCTCATTGCACCATCAGGATTCAAGCAAGCCGGGCCGAAGACGGCTGTAATGCCAGAAACCGGTCCCCGGAAGCTTGTTTCCTTCCCAGTGTAAGAATTGGCTTTTGTAGTTTGGTTTGCCCTGTTCCCATCATGCACTGGGACAGGAACAGACTAATTTGCATACAGCCAGGTTCTGAAACTGGGATGGTGCAGTGAGCTAAAAAACGGTGTTGGATCTAGCCCTGATCTCTTGACTGGGTGAGAGTATTCTGCTTAATTCAGAGACTCTGTCCCTCACCACCCCTTGTTGTAAATATTTTTGTCCACCCTAAGCGTGGAAGGGTATACTCAGACATGAGCCCGTTGCTCATTGCACCATCAGGATTCAAGCAAGCCGGGCCGAAGACGGCTGTAATGCCAGAAACCGGTCCCCGGAAGCTTGTTTCCTTCCCAGTGTAAGAATTGGCTTTTGTAGTTTGGTTTGCCCTGTTCCCATCATGCACTGGGACAGGAACAGACTAATTTGCAGACAGCCAGGTTCTGAAACTGGGATGGTGCAGTGAGCTAAAAAACGGTGTTGGATCTAGCCCTGATCTCTTGACTGGGTGAGAGTATTCTGCTTAATTCAGAGACTCTGTCCCTCACCACCCCTTGTTGTAAATATATAGAATGTCTACAAGCCATCACCAAGGGAGGGCGCAACTGTAGTAGTTCCTCTCTCCCATACTGAATAGGATGGTAATTGATTTGGGTAGGGGTACTGGCCCCGGTCCCCGTTCGGCCGCGGACGGGCGCAGACGGGCTTGCCTTTGGCACGCCTTCGGCGCGTCCGCTGCGCGCGGCCGCTGCCCTACCAGCATTAAGTAGGGGAAGGGACGGGGGAACTAGAGCGCTGACCTGCTTGCCTCTGCCCGGAAGTGCTGGGCTCCTCCTCACCCTCCGCAACAAACGCCCACAAGGACGCGGCGGACCGGGGCGGGAGTTACAGGTTAGTCATCAACAGCCCTTTGCTGTTCCCACCACCAATTTCCCACAAATTGTGCCGCTAATTTTAAAAATATAAAGTGAGTCTCAGTACATAAGCAGATAAAACGCCCACGCTCTTACCCAGCGCAAGCGAGTGACACAAATAATGGTAAAAGCGGATGGAGCCTGCCTCTGCCACAGACAAGCTCTTCTCCACAAAGTGGCCGTTCACTCTCCTGCATTAAATACCAAACGAGTCAGCGAAACTAGAGCACTGACCTGCTTGCTGTCTGCCCGGAAGTGCTGGGCTCCTCCTCATCCTCCGCAACAAACGCCCACAAGGACGCGGCGGACCGGGGCGGGAGTTACAGGTTAGTCATCAACAGCCCTTTGCTGTTCCCACCACCAATTCCCCACAAATTGTGCCGCTAATTTTAAAAATATAAAGTGAGTCTCAGTACATAAGCAGATAAAACGCCTGCGCTCTTACTCAGCGCAAGCGAGTGACACAAATAATGGTAAAAGCGGATGGAGCCTGCCTCTGCCACAGACAAGCTTTTCTCCACAATGTGGCCGTTCACTCTCCTGCATTAAATACCAAACGAGTCAGCGAAACTAGAGCGCTGACCTGCTTGCTGTCTGCCCGGAAGTGCTGGGCTCCTCCTCACCCTCCGCAACAAACGCCCACAAGGACGCGGGGACCGGGGCGGGAGTTACAGGTTAGTCATCAACAGCCCTTTGCTGTTCCCACCACCAATTCCCCACAAATTGTGCCGCTAATTTTAAAAATATAAAGTGAGTCTCAGTACATAAGCAGATAAAACGTCTACGCTCTTACTCAGCGCAAGCGAGTGACACAAATAATGGTAAAAGCGGATGGAGCCTGCCTCTGCCACAGACAAGCTCTTCTCCACAAAGTGGCCGTTCACTCTCCTGCATTAAATACCAAACGAGTCAGCGAAACTAGAGCACTGACCTGCTTGCTGTCTGCCCGGAAGTGCTGGGCTCCTCCTCACCCTCCGCAACAAACGCCCACAAGGACGCGGCGGACCGGGGCGGGAGTTACAGGTTAGTCATCAACAGCCCTTTGCTGTTCCCACCACCAATTCCCCACAAATTGTGCCGCTAATTTTAAAAATATAAAGTGAGTCTCAGTACATAAGCAGATAAAACGCCTGCGCTCTTACTCAGCGCAAGCGAGTGACACAAATAATGGTAAAAGCGGATGGAGCCTGCCTCTGCCACAGACAATCTTTTCTCCACAATGTGGCCGTTCACTCTCCTGCATTAAATACCAAACGAGTCAGCGAAACTAGAGCGCTGACCTGCTTGCTGTCTGCCCGGAAGTGCTGGGCTCCTCCTCACCCTCCGCAACAAACGCCCACAAGGACGCGGGGACCGGGGCGGGAGTTACAGGTTAGTCATCAACAGCCCTTTGCTGTTCCCACCACCAATTCCCCACAAATTGTGCCGCTAATTTTAAAAATATAAAGTGAGTCTCAGTACATAAGCAGATAAAACGTCTACGCTCTTACTCAGCGCAAGCGAGTGACACAAATAATGGTAAAAGCGGATGGAGCCTGCCTCTGCCACAGACAAGCACTTCTCCAATGTCACATCAGTGTGCACACAGTGCCTATGTAACATTTCCCCCATGTCTGACAACACATTCCATGTTTGTGTTTGTGATTTTGGACATTGGCATGTACTCCCTCACATGCAACCTATGATATTGATGGGCATGTACACAGAATAGTGTTGTGATGGACTCTCCAATGGGTACACATGTCAATGTGTGAAAGTGCTTGGAAAATCTGAGTGATGTATGTCTCAATGAACAATGTGCAGATTTGACGTCTACCTTTCTTGGCTAATGCACACACTTGTTGTTTATGCACAACCTGTTGTCATTGTTTTGTTGATGTGTGCCATATTCAACATATGCATGAATGTGTGGTAGGTACAGCAGCTAGGTATGAGACAGTGGTGTAGCAGTTTGACACATATGCTGAATGAGATACTCCCAGGCCTGCTCATGCTAGATGTGGCCATATCCCTTTGTGCATTCTGATAGTCAGATGTTGTTTTGGAGGTACTTGCTGTGTGAAAGAGGACAAGTGTATGAGCTGTGTAGCTAAAAGTGTCCCAACATAAGCTGGTCTGTGACTCCAATGTGATAACAGTCATTGTTGCCTTTGTGTCAGTCAAAACGTAAGATGTTGTACACATCTCATGGTGTATTGCATTTACAAGTGTCCACTTTGATCTCAACTAAGAGGAGAAAAAAATCTGCATTACCCCTTCACAGTGCTGGCAGACATGGAGAATGAGAAGGTCATCCGTAAATTCCGTCTGGATAGAGCCGCCCTACAAAATCTCTGCTATGTTGGAGCCTCACCTGCAGCCTCGCAGGCCATATCCAACTGCTTTCACCCCCACGTCTAAGTAGATGGCGGCCCTGCATTTTCTTGCCACTGGATCATTCCAGCACATGGTGTTCAGCGCAGGTGGGATGTCGCAACCTATGTTCAGCATGGTGTGCGTCATGTCCTACAAGGACAGATATATACATTTCCCCAGGGGGGGGAATTGGCGGCTGTGAAGGGAGATTTTTATGCCCTTGGACACATCCCCCATGTTGATGTTCCCATTGATTGCACACATGTTGGGCTTGTTCCACCACAGGCACGTGAGCACATCTACAGAAATCGTAAACATTTCCATTCCATAAATGTACAAGTGGTGTGCCAGGCGGATCATCTCGCACGTGTTTGCAAAATTTCCAGGCTCAGCCCATGACTCATACATCATGCATAACAGCATTGTACCACAGCTGATGGCCAATCTGCTTCCTGAGCCTGCATGGATTGTGGGTATGTACGCATAGTCAAATAGTGTGCTGTGTGTGTGACATGCTTTCCTCTGCCACAGTAACATTACAACGTTTATCTGTGTTTCTCACACCTAGGTGACTCTGCATATCCCAACCGTCCTTGGTTGCTGAGCCCACTGCGGAATCCCAGGACACCAGCTGAAGTATGCTACAATGATGCCCATGGGAGGACACATCGTGTGGTGGAGTGTACTTTTGGTCTCCTGAAGTCCCGATTTTGCTGCCTGGACAACACGGAGGTGCACTGATGTACTCTCCCAGGAAGGTGTGTCAGATTGTGGTGGCATGCTGCATGCTCCACAACCTGGCCATTCGCTCCTGGATGATGATGAGCAGCCAAGGCCACCGTCTGCAAACCAACCCGAGCTCAGTGACGAGGGTAGTGAAGAGGAGGAAGGTGTTGACCTGCGTCTACAACTCATCACCCGCTATTTCACTTGAAGGTGAGTGACGCTGTACAACTGACCCATTGTATGATGATATTGCTGTTGTTGTCAGGGTGTATGTGAGCTTTATGACTGCAGCCGGTTGTTGTCTCAGTGGTGGCTGACAATGTTTATTGGACAAGGTAGTTTCGGACATCTGCAGGTTGTGTATGTTGGCACTGTTGCTCATTGTGATGTGAGCATGATGAATTGGATTGATGGTAAGTCTTGTGTGATGTCTGTGATGCCACACCCAGAGTAGTGAATATTATTCTGTTGTGTTTTCCTATGTTCCTTCAGCCTCTCCTTGCCTACATACATTCAATACTCCTGGTATTATCATGGTGAAGATTGCACAACCTGGAATAAACACAGATCAGAAACAACAGCATGTGTGTAAGGATTATGTATTTACAATGGTGACATGTGAGGGGGTAAACATTTACATTGAGGTAATTCATGAAGCAGTGAGTTGACATTTATTGTAAATGAGAGAATCGAGTAGTCACCATATTGATGTGGTGAGCCAGTCCAACAGACAGATGCCATTTACAAGGCAGTGTGGGTAAGGACATTCCAAAAGAGTCAATGCAGCAGTGAAGAGTGTTGCCATCATGGCTGGCTCTGTGACTGACGTTTGGCAGGTGCTTTGCCACAGGTTACTCCCAAGGATTTCTTGGGACGGCCCCTTCGTCTCTTGGCAGGGGGGGGCACTGCTGTAGGGCCAGTTGGGTCCGAGGACTCACCCCTCTCTGTGGCCACGGGGGAGAATGTTGAACTGTCATCCTGCGAACCACCAGTGGGAGGGGGAGGTGTTGTTTGTGGCATAGGCCTGTCCCTCAGTACCGCCACTAGCTGGCCCAAAGAGGTCAACAATTTGGCCCATGCGGGTGTCCATGGAGCTCATCAGCAGGAGGAGCTCACGTGAATTTTCTTCTGACCGGCCTGTTCGTCCCAGGCCACAAGGACTCTGTTTATGTTGTCCAGGGCTTCGGTCCCAGGCCCTGGTTGTCTGTGACTGCCCCTGCCCCTCCCACCTGCCCTGCTGCCACAGACCTGTTACCTCACCGCTGTGCACCCTCACATCCTCTCCCTGCCCTCCTCTGTTGGTGGTGTGGGGTGGTCATCCTCTGTGACAGGGAGAGTGTTGCAGGCAGCATTGGTGGTGGTGTTGGTGATGGTGGTGGTGGATGCACGGGCCATAACAGCAGGGGTCTGCAGAGAGGTTGGTGTTGCAGCAGATGTGGTGGGGGGACGATGGGGTCCTGGGACCTGCTGCACCCTGACACACCAGATGGGCTGGCTTCGAGCTCCTCGTCCAAAGAATCCCGGGAGTCAACATCAGAGAGTCGATGTTTCGGGGGGGCAGACTGGCTCTACAGGTTGCTGGTGTTGTCCTCTGCAGTAAGTTGTTGGTCACCTGTGGGTCAGATGGGAGGAAATGGTCATTGTAGTGCACCCAGTAAGATTTGTGTTAACTGTGTATTATTCACTGTCTGTACACCACTCAGTTGACTAATCATCACATTGTTTGTATGTGTACTACTGTGCCTCCTGACAAGATGTTGAGGTACATTCATTGCTTGGCCATGGTGTGAGGTATCAATACATACAATGTGCCACATGCATATTTTGTGATTACAGGGACATGTCATGTAACGACTAGCACAATAAATCATTTCAGTGAAGCCTCTTTGTTGAGTACTATGCCTAGGCAGATGTTACATCTGAGCACGAACTGTCCATTGTCATCTCATACATACCTTTGTCATGTCATGTGCATTTCTGAATTTGTACCAGCAACCCTGCTTTCTTTTTCATCATGTGGTCCTTGCAGCTCTTGCCCCATGGCACTTTCACCTGGCATTCAGTGCATGATTGTGCACAGACTTTCTTCTACATGTAAATATGTGTGTGTTGGACCCGGCCTCGTGGCGTGGTCCTACCCCTCCCGCATGGCGGGCCCCTGACGACATCGGCCCTCCATCCAGCCCGGGTTGGCCTCAGGCACACCCCTGCACGCCCTCCAAACCACCAGATCTGCCACCCGGCGGCCCACAACCACTGACACGGCACCCTATGCCCGCCCCAGCATCACCGGTCCGGTGCCCACCCCGGACCCTCATTCCAGGCCAGACGCCATCTTGGGCCCATCACGCCACAGACACGTGGTCCCGGACCAACCGCGGCCACGGCCCCAGCGAGCCCGCCATCGAGGCACCAAGAACCCTCCGGGTGGTAGAGTGGCCACTCCACCAGAGACAAGGAGAGGGGAGTTTCGATGTCTCTCCAACCGTTCCCGGATGCCTGGTTTCGATCGCCCTCCGGCCTCCCTGGGCGCTGGCTCCACCCCCCTGCTGGGTGTCTGGACACCATCATCCCGGCCCCTCTGACCCCCAGGCGAGAGGGTCCGGACATCAAAGGACTCCAGACCTATATCTGGGCCAGCCCCGTAGTAGGAAGGAGTTGTATCCCGGAGTCGAGAAGCCCTGCTGACGCTGTCGCGGCTGACCCTGAGACGAACTCCCCATGCTGCTCTACTTGGAGCCTGCTGGCGCTGCCGCGGTCCATCTTCGCTGTAACCACCTTGGAGCCTGCTGGCGCTGCCGCGGTCCATCTTCGCTGTAACCATCTTGGAGCCTGCTGGCGCTGCCGCGGTCCACACTCGCTGAACCATCTCGGAACCTGCTGGCGCTGCCGCGGTCCACACTCGCTGAACCATCTTGGAGCCTGCTGGCGCTGCCGCGGTCCACACTCGCTGAACCATCTTGGAACCTGCTGGCGCTGCCGCGGTCCACACTCGCTGAACCATCTTGGAACCTGCTGGCGCTGCCGCGGTCCACACTCGCTGAACCATCTTGGAGCCTGCTGGCGCTGCCGCTGCCCAACCTTCCGGAACCCCCCAGATCGAGGATTGAGAGCTGTGTGTAGGGTCTCCTTGCAACCGACCATCTATAAGACTGTCCCGCTACCTTGCCCCTTGCCACGAGACTTTCCAGATCTCGGGATCTGCTTTTACAAGCTTGCGCTAGATGGAGAAGACCTCGGCTGGTTAACGCTGCTTCTGCAGTTTTTTAAAACTTCCCGTTTTTTCCTTATTATTTTTATCTTTTGTCGCATATTTAACCCTGCTTTTAATTCTCCATAACTGTAAACTGGCCTACAGCTTACCGCACTCTTTCCCGCTTACCGCACATAATTTTGTACAACACCGCATTTTGCGGGTCCCTGCCCACGTCTCGGACTAGTGGCCATCTTTGGTGGGGCTGACGACGCCAGGCGTTCTGCGCGGTCTAGTCTCTCAGGCTGGACGCGCATTTAAGCGAGGCAAACCTTCAGGTGGGCGCTTTTACAAGCTTGCGCTACATGGAGAAGACCTCGGCTGGTTAACGCTGCTTCTGCAGTTTTTTAAAACTTCCAGTTTTTTCCTTATTATTTTTATCTTTTGTCGCATATTTAACCCTGCTTTTAATTCTCCATAACTGTAAACTGGCCTACAGCTTACCGCACTCTTTCCCGCTTACCGCACATAATTTTGTACAACACCGCATTTTGCGGGTCCCTGCCCACGTCTCGGACTAGTGGCCATCTTTGGTGGGGCTGACGACGCCAGGCGTTCTGCGCGGTCTAGTCTCTCAGGCTGGACGCGCATTTAAGCGAGGCAAACCTTCAGGTGGGCGCTTTTACAAGCTTGCGCTACATGGAGAAGACCTCGGCTGGTTAACGCTGCTTCTGCAGTTTTTTAAAACTTCCCGTTTTTTCCTTATTATTTTTATCTTTTGTCGCATATTTAACCCTGCTTTTAATTCTCCATAACTGTAAACTGGCCTACAGCTTACCGCACTCTTTCCCGCTTACCGCACATAATTTTGTACAACACCGCATTTTGCGGGTCCCTGCCCACGTCTCGGACTAGTGGCCATCTTTGGTGGGGCTGACGACGCCAGGCGTTCTGCGCGGTCTAGTCTCTCAGGCTGGACGCGCATTTAAGCGAGGCAAACCTTCAGGTGGGTGCTTTTACAAGCTTGCGCTACTTGGAGAAGACCTCGGCTGGTTAACGCTGCTTCTGCAGTTTTTTAAAACTTCCCGTTTTTTCCTTATTATTTTTATCTTTTGTCGCATATTTAACCCTGCTTTTAATTCTCCATAACTGTAAACTGGCCTACAGCTTACCGCACTCTTTCCCGCTTACCGCACATAATTTTGTACAACACCGCATTTTGCGGGTCCCTGCCCACGTCTCGGACTAGTGGCCATCTTTGGTGGGGCTGACGACGCCAGGCGTTCTGCGCGGTCTAGTCTCTCAGGCTGGACGCACATTTAAGCGAGCCATGCTGACGCGCAGCGTCATCGCGCAGCGGGGTCGCCGGATTTCCGCCGGAGTTACGCCTGAGTTCAGCCCGTCTGCGCCCGTCCGCGCTGAGGACGGGCTGCAGGACGGGCTGTCCTTTGTCAACTTGTCCTCAGGTATGTCAACTCGGGACGGCCGCGTTTATTATTCTTCCGCGACACTCCATTCACTGCGACCCTCCTCCCCCACTTTTTGTACCTTATGCATTTTGCCTCGTCATTACTTTCCATGTGCTGGTTGTGGCTTCTCTACTGGCAAAATGCAGCACTCTAAGACACAACAGTATGTAAAGCACTATAGGGGAAAAAGGAAGCCTACTAAGGGTTGTATTTCTTCCCCTTCTTCGCTCCATTTTTGGAGCTTAAACTGTAGATCGCTTCCTAAGAATAAATTAAACATCTTCGATTTCATAACTGAGGAATCCCCTGATGCTTTGTTTCTGACCGAGACCTGGATACATGCCAGTTCGGGTCCGGACATTGCTGCAGCTATCCCTCCTAACTATGTTGTGTTGCATCAGGATAGACCCTCAGGTAAAGGGGGTGGAATTGCAATTATCTATAAATCCACCTACCAATGCAAACTGGAATTATTACATCTTCCAGGTAGTGAGGCTGCATTGTTCAAACTTATGATCAATCCTCGATTGACGCTTTCCGGCCTGTTAATTTATCGGCCGCCCGGGAATGCTGCTTCTTGGATCACCTCACTTGTTGATTGTCTATCAGCAATACTTCTGAAATCGAATAATTTCACCATTCTTGGTGACTTAAACATCCATTTAGATGATGTCAACAATCCCCTTAATAAATCTTTTCTTTCTGATCTTGAGGTTTTTAACCTCAAACTTTGCAATTCCGGAGCCACTCATCTTGCTGGTCACCTTTTGGATCCAGTTATTTCTACTCTCTCATTTGACTGCACTCACTTGGCGCGCCCGCTCGTTTGGTCTGATCATTATGCAATACATTTCGTACTACCACCTGGTCTTTACTCGGCCAGTGTTTATGTGGAGGAAATCAAATCATCCTATCGCTGGGACAGGCTTAATATAGCTGCTTTTAATCTGCGTCTGACTGAGACAATTCCATCCCTTACTAATATTGAGCAGAATCTGAATGCTCCCATTTCTGGGTGGCTAACAGATGCAGTGTCGCTCTCGTCCCTCGTTCTGGCAGTAAATATAGATCCTTGCGCCCTCCAGCACCTTGGTACTCGGATGAGTTAAAAACCCTACGTGCTAAATGTAAAGCCCTGGAGAGGAAGTGGAGGATGTTTTACTCCGCTTCTTCTAAAGTGACTTACAAAGATGAGCTAAAACTTTATCATGCAAACTGCAAACGTGTCAAGGCCTCTTACATCACCTCTACAATTACCTCAGTGCAGAATTGTCCACGGACTCCAGGTGCTGACACCACTCCTGCGCTGCCGGCTTTAGATGGTACACATTGCAATGCTATTGCAGATTTTTTCATATCTAAGGTTGAGGGCATTTATCAATCCTTGGCCTCCCTTCCACCACCAATTGATTTCTCCCTACCCGGCTTTCTTTGCAATGCCTCGGTCTCTCCTACTGAGTTCCTTCACAACTGGATACCATTTGATGACTCGTCCTTCCTGTCGTGCTTAAAAAGCATCAGGTCAGGCTCTCCTCGGGACCCAGTCCCTATGAAGATATTGAAACAACTTGACCTCGAACCACGGAGATTCCTAATGAGGTTACTTAACATCTCCCTTAGTGAATCTCGGGTTGAACAGGATTGGAAACACGCCATGGTCGTTCCCCTACTAAAAAAATCTGGTGCTGACATCACAAATCTTGCCAATTTTAGGCCTATATCCCTGCTGCCAGCTTGTTCCAAAATATTGGAACGCCATGTCAATACCCAGCTTAATGAGTTTGTTGAAAACATGGGATATCTTCATCCATCCCAATCAGGCTTTCGCGCTAATTATTCCACCGAATCCGCACTCCTTGGGGTGATCGAGCGACTCCGACACGGTATCGATAGCGGTGAGACCTTTGCGCTTATCCTTCTTGATTTAAGCGCTGCTTTCGATACCGTGTCTCATTCCATCCTACTGGAGTCCCTCCGCTCCCATGGTGTTGCTGGACCAGCGCTTGCCTGGGTGGCCTCATTTCTTAATGAGCGCACATTTCAGGTTTTTTCAAACAAAGCTGAATCTGCGATTCATTCATCTGCTCACGGCGTCCCTCAAGGGTCTATATTGAGCCCTTTGTTGTTCAATATTTACATCAGACCACTTGCTTATATCGTAGAGGACGCCGGTCTGTCCATATACTCATATGCAGATGATACGCAGATTGTGTTTTCTTTGTATAGCAGCAGGGCTCAGGACATTTCTGCCCTAAAAACTGGCCTTTCTCGCGTTGCAGCTTGGATGCAAGTCAATCTGCTGAAGCTCAACGGAGAAAAGACTGAGGTTATCATACTAGGCAAACATAAAGATCTGTGGGGCTCTAGACACTGGCCCAGTGATATGGGTCCGTTACCTATCCCCGTGCCTGTTGCTCGTAACCTCGGTTTCCTAATCGACGAGAAACTCTCGATGAGACAGCAGGCAACTAAGGTTGCTGCAATCTGTTTTAATACCTTACGCTGGTTGCAGAAGATCATATGGATGTTGCCTGAGTCTACTCGAAGAACTGTCGTTCAGGCCCTTGTGATGTCCCGGATCGACTACGGCAATGTGCTTTATCTAGGAGCTGATAAAGCTACAATAAATAAACTCCAGGTCGTACAGAACTCAGCCGCCCGCCTTCTGTGCAATGTTCCACGGAGAACGTCCGCAATGCAAGCCCTGCGTGATCTTCACTGGTTAAAAATCTCTGATCGTGTGGTCTTTAAAACTTTGTGTCTTCTGTTTAAGATTCGTCAGGGTTCTGCTCCCATTTACCTGCACAATCTTGTCCAGCCATATCAGCCTAGTCGCTCTCTTAGGTCATCTAACAATGGCAATTTCGCGATTCCAAGAATCCGACTGGCAAAAATGGGAGGCCGTTCATTCGCACACTTAGGACCGAAGATGTGGAATGCTCTCCCGCTGGCGCTAAAAACAGAAACTAATCTTCTGGTTTTCCGCAAAAAATTGAAGACTTTTCTGTTTTGAGTTTTTAGTTTTGTTCCTCTTTCTCTTCTTTCTCAGCAATTGCTTGTCTTCTTCTCTAGTCTGTCCCTGGCGCCGGGAAACCTATTGCGGGTAGCTGTGCGCAATACAAATTCAATAAATAATAATAATAATATATATATTGAAACGATACTAATTGCCCGATAAAGAATGAACACTCTATCTACGTGTGGTGTATATTTGTAGTGGTGTGGTTACTCTGCTGTACGATTCTAGGAGAGGGCCCTCCCGTCGGAGGCCTCTCGACATCGCTCGGTCCCTTCTCTGAAGGAGGGGTAGACCTAGGGGTGGTCAGTCAGACACCTTCTGCCTCCCCCGGGTTCGTCTTTCTAACATTGGTGGCAGGCGCTGCGATCCGAGCCAACGCAAAATCGTACAGAGAGTGAGCTACCCGCTACGACGGAAAAACACACAGAGACCATGACGACCCAAGGAACCAAACTACCTGCCGAATTCCAGAAAGAGAAGATAGAAGAATACAGCCACAAAGAACTAAAACAATTCTGTAAAGACATGGGTATCGCTACCACTGGCCTGAGCACAAAAGAGGACTTCAAATCGGCCCTACAAGCCTGGGTGGAAACCCGAGACAGACCACCCCAAGAGGAGAATGGCCCGAACGGGCAACAGGAAACCAGCGCACCCCAGACGGGGGAAAGAACCGCAACACTAAACGTGGACCTCATCTATGAAGACGCTCGAGAACGAGAGCGCAACCGGCTACACGAAGTGGAGCTTGCACGACTCCGGCTAGACGGAGAACTCCAGCTAGCGGAGAAAAAGATAGCCCTCGAGCAACTACGGCTGGAGGGGGATCTAGAAGAGAAACGGAGACAACGTGACCTCGAAGAAAAACGACTAGTATATGAACACGAACGAGGCCTGAGAGAACTAGAAATCAAGGCCAAGATCAACGAAGATAGCGCGGCTGGGGCCAAAACCTCGGCCCCTCCCGTGGACACCAAGGTTCACCTACCGAAAGATGTAGTCAAAGAATACTACAAGAAGGATGATATCCAACAATGGTTCAAAGCCTACGAGGTGGCCATGACCGCCCATCGGGTGCCCCTGAAGGATTGGGGCGCCGGCCTGTGGGGAAAGTTCGTCAACGAAGGGAGGGACGCCCTGATGGAACTCCCTGACACCGAAATGACCTCCTATGAACACATGAAAACGGCCCTACTCACGCGCTACGGACTCACCCCCGAAATGTACCGGCAGAGGTTCCGAGACTGTAAAAAAATCCCCGGTACCACTTGGGTAGAATATGTGAACTTTTTTAGCAGAGCCTTCGAGGGGTGGGTCAAAGGCAGTCAGGTCACTACCTACCAGCAGTTGGTCGACCTCATGTTGTGGGAGCACCTCTCCAACAACTGCTTCATTGAACTACGGCAGCACCACCTCGACAGCAAGTTGACCGAGCCGCGAAAACTAGCAGTCAAAGCAGATCGGTGGCGAGCAACCGCGTCCACCGGAACACCACAGGAGAATACGGACGAGGGGAACCACCGGCCGCGAGGCGGCGGGTCTGGCATCAGCCGAGGCCGAGACCTCCCGCCGGGGTCTTCGCCCGCCTCCTCTACACCAGCCTCCGGCCCGAGGGGGGCCCATCCAGCTCGACCGGGGCCACGCCCCAATGTTACGTGCCACAGATGCCAGCGGCTGGGCCACTATGCCAATGATCCTCTCTGCCCCATGAACCAGCGGCCCGGCCCGGTCGACAAATCACTGCAGCTGCTCTGAGCGAAGAAAAGGAGGAAGAAGAAGAGGTCCCTCTGGAACCAGAAGAATGGGAGTCCGCGGCCATGTGCCTTGCCTCCCTGGGCGACAAAGACATGATCCCCCGAGACCAGATTCCGATCAACACCCAGAAGTACCGCCAGTGGGTCACCATCAACGGACGCCGGGCCGAGGCTCTCCGTGACACGGGGGCCAACATAACCGCCGTCCGCTGCCATCTGGTGACCCCAGAACAAATCTTGCCCCACGTTCTGTGCCCTGTCCGGTCAGCGGACAATTCCGAGAGCCTGTGCCAGATGGCCCGCATCCCCTTCGAGTGGGGAGGAGTGTCCGGCATGCTGAAAGTCACCGTCCGAGAAAATGCCCCGGTGGACTGCCTCCTAGGGAACGAGCTGGAAAGTTCCCCCTGGGCACAGATCGAGCGAAGAGAGCATCTGGGGATGCTAGGCCTTCCTGAATGGGTGTGCGTAACGACCCGATCTATGTCCACCCGGGACACCGTCCCAGCCGAAGACAGACCCGAAGAACCGGAATGGCCGGCACCTCCGCCACCCGCCACTGCCACGGCCGAACCCGAACTGGGGCCGCAGAGCCCCAGCCATGAAGAACTTCCCGAGCTCGGGCCCCTTCCCGAACTAGCCCAGTGGCGCCAAGAAGGGGGCCCCACCCGCGAGCAGTTCCGGCGGGAACAAAAGACATGTCCTTCCCTTGAGGGACTCCGACAACAGGCCGCCACGCAAGCCACAGGAGACTCCTCGGGGTCCCACTGGGTCTATTGGGACCAGGACCTCCTGTACAGTGAACAAAAGATCGCCGAGCTGGGGGCCGGCCGAGTGCTAGTCGTCCCCCTCCACTTCAGAGACTTTCTCTTAAACCTGGCACATGACGTGCCCCTCGCCGGGCACCTGGGGCAGGACAAAACCTACAGCCACCTGGTGACCCTCTTTTATTGGCCGAAGATGCGCCGCGATGTGTACAACCACTGCCGAACCTGTCCAACCTGCCAAGCCAGCGGAAAGAGTGGGGGGAAAATCAAGGCCCCACTCCAACCGTTTCCCGTGGTGACCACCCCCTTCGAGCGAGTAGGGATCGACATCGTGGGGCCCCTGGATCCTCCCACCTCTCAGGGGCACCGCTTCATCCTCGTCCTGGTGGACCATGCCACCCGCTACCCAGAAGCTATCCCCCTCCGGACTATCACAGCCCCCGTAGTGGGTCGGGCGCTGATGGGGATCTTCTCCAGAGTCGGCTTCCCCCGAGAGGTCGTCAGTGATCGGGGCACAAACTTTATATCGAAATATATGCGGTCCCTGTGGCAACAGTGCGGGGTCGCATATAAGTTCACCACCCCGTATCACCCTCAAGGGAATGGACTAGTGGAGCGATTTAATAGGACCCTGAAAGGAATGATCAAGGGCCTAGAAGAGCCCCTCCGGCGCAAATGGGACGTTCTGCTGCCATGCCTCCTGTTCGCCTACCGGGAGGTACCCCAGAAGTCCCTGGGATTCAGCCCCTTTGAACTATTATATGGACACCCGGTGCGAGGCCCCCTCAGCCTGGTCAAGGAAGGCTGGGAGCTGGCCGCCTCCGATACTCCGCCCGATGTTTTCCGATACCTCTTGACTCTCCGCAACCAGACTCGGAAGTTCCGGGAGCTGGCCGAAACCAACCTGAAGGCCAGTCAAGAGGAGATGAAGCGCTGGTATGATGAAAATGCCTCGTCCATTGAATTCGAGCCGGGCCAGCAGGTCTGGGTCATGTCCCCGGTCGACCCCGGCGCCCTCCAGGACAAATGGACGGGGCCCTTCAAAGTGGTGGAGCGCAAGAGCCCCGTCACCTACCTAGTGGACATGGAGTCCCCTCGGAACCCCCTCCGGGTCCTACACGCCAACCGGCTCAAGCCCCACTTTGTCCGCACCGAACTGAGCCTGTTGTTGGCTACCGATGACGGAGCAGAGGACGACTCCGAGCCTCTACCAGACCTCCTGGGCACCTCCGCGAAAGATGGCTCCGTCGAGGGAGTCTCCCTCTCTCCCGCTCTGACACCCAAACAGCGCCAGGACTGCCAGAACCTGCTGGGTCAATTTGCGACTTTATTTTCCCTCACCCCCGGAGTCACCCAGTGGTGTGTTCACGACGTCGACACCGGGGACAGCCCGCCCGTGCGGCACCGAGCCTACCGAGTCCCTGACCGAGTCCGGGCCTGCATCCAAGCCGAAGTTTCCAAGATGCTAGCCCTAGGGGTAGTCGAGCCCTCAGACAGTCCATGGGCCAGTCCCGTCGTCCTGGTCCCTAAGGCCGCCGCCCCCGGGGTGCCCCCGGAGCTGCGGTTCTGTGTCGACTACAGGGGACTGAATGCCGTCACCAGGACCGACGCCCATCCCATTCCCCGAGCGGATGAACTGATCGATCGCCTGGGAGCCGCCAGGTACCTCAGCACCTTCGACCTCACGGCCGGATACTGGCAAATCATTCTCACACCAGGGGCACAGGAATGATCCGCTTTCTCGACCCCCGATGGCCACTTCTACTTCAACGTGATGCCCTTCGGCATGAAGAATGCTCCGGCCACCTTCCAGAGACTAGTGAATCGGGTGCTGGCAGGGCTGGAAGAGTTCAGTGCCGCCTATCTGGACGATATTGCGGTGTACAGCCTCGGTTGGGACGAGCACCTGACCCACCTCTGGAAGGTCCTGACGGCCCTCCAACGGGCCGGACTAACAATAAAAGCCAGCAAGTGCCAGATCGGTCAAGGGTCCGTGACCTATCTGGGACACCAAGTGGGGAGCGGCCAAGTGGCTCCCCTTCAACCCAAGATCGACGCCATCCAGGCCTGGGAGCCCCCCCGTCACCCAGACCGCCGTCCGAGCCTTCCTGGGGCTCACTGGATACTATCGGCGGTTCATAAAGGACTATGGGAGCATTGTGGGGCCCCTCACAGAACTAACCTCCAAGAGACTATCCCCGAAGGTGCACTGGACCCCCGAGTGCCAAGTAGCCTTTGAGACACTAAAGACTGCCATGTGCACCGCCCCGGTGCTCCAGGCCCCCGACTACAGCCGAGAGTTCATCGTCCAAACTGACGCCTCGGAACACGGCATTGGGGCCGTACTGTCCCAAATGAACTCGACGGAGTTGACCTTCCTGTGGCCTTCATCAGCCGGCACCTGCTGGCCCGAGAACAACGATGGAGCACCATCGAGAGGGAAGCATTCGCCGTCGTATGGGCCCTAAAGAAGCTCCGGCCCTACCTCTTCGGCACCCACTTCCGAGTACAGACCGACCACCGGCCCCTGCGGTGGTTGATGCAGATGCGGGGCGAGAACCCGAAGTTGCTACGTTGGTCCATCTCCCTCCAAGGGATGAACTTCACCGTGGAGCATCGCCCTGGCAACGACCACGCCAACGCTGACGGCCTCTCCAGATTCTTCCGCCTTGGCAAGGAGAATCCCCAAGAAGATGGGTGACTCTCCCCTGCCTTCAGCTGGGGGGGACGCGTGTTGGACCCGGCCTCGTGGCGTGGTCCTACCCCTCCCGCATGGCGGGCCCCGGACGACATCGGCCCTCCATCCAGCCCGGGTCAGCCTCAGGCACACCCCTGCATGCCCTCCAAACCACCAGATCCGCCACCCGGCGGCCCACAACCACTGACACGGCACCCTCGGGCCGCCCCAGCATCACCGGTCCGGTGCCCACCCCGGACCCTCATTCCAGGCCCGACGCCATCTTGGGCCCATCACGCCACAGACACGTGGTCCCAGACCAACCGCGGCCACGGCCCCAGCGAGCCCGCCATCGAGGCACCAAGAACCCTCCGGGTGGTAGAGTGGCCACTCCACCAGAGACAAGGAGAGGGGAGTTTCGATGGCTCTCCAACCGTCCCCGGATGCCTGGTTTCGATCGCCCTCCGGCCTCCCTGGGCGCTGGCTCCACCCCCCTGCTGGGTGTCTGGACACCATCATCCCGGCCCCTCTGACCCCCAGGCGAGAGGGTCCGGACATCAAAGGACTCCAGACCTATATCTGGGCCAGCCCCGGAGTAGGAAGGAGTTGTATCCCGGAGTCGAGAAGCCCTGCTGACGCTGTCGCGGCTGACCCTGAGACGAACTCCCCTTGCTGCTCTACTTGGAGCCTGCTGGCGCTGCCGCGGTCCATCTTCGCTGTAACCACCTTGGAGCCTGCTGGCGCTGCCGCGGTCCATCTTCGCTGTAACCATCTTGGAGCCTGCTGGCGCTGCCGCGGTCCACACTCGCTGAACCATCTCGGAACCTGCTGGCGCTGCCGCGGTCCACACTCGCTGAACCATCTTGGAGCCTGCTGGCGCTGCCGCGGTCCACACTCGCTGAACCATCTTGGAACCTGCTGGCGCTGCCGCGGTCCACACTCGCTGAACCATCTTGGAACCTGCTGGCGCTGCCGCGGTCCACACTCGCTGAACCATCTTGGAACCTGCTGGCGCTGCCGCGGTCCACACTCGCTGAACCATCTTGGAGCCTGCTGGCGCTGCCGCGGCCCAACCTTCCGGAACCCCCCAGCTCGAGGATTGAGAGCTGTGCGTAGGGTCTCCTTGCAACCGATCATCTATAAGACTGTCCCGCTACCTTGCCCCTTGCCACAAGACTTTCCAGATCTCGGGATCTGCTGTATATATATTGAAACGATACTAATTGACCGATAAAGATTGAACACTCTATCTACGTGTGGTGTATATTTGTAGTGGTGTGGTTACTCTGCTGTACGATTCTAGGAGAGGGCCCTCCCGTCGGAGGCCTCTCGACATCTCTCGGTCCCTTCTCTGAAGGAGGGGTAGACCTAGGGGTGGTCAGTCAGACACCTTCTGCCTCCCCCGGGTTCGCCTTTCTAACAGTGTGTCACACTTTGGTTGCTGTGACAGTTTAATTTGCTTAGATGTCTGCACACTGTGAGTGGCAATAGGATTGGTGTGTATATTTGGGCAATGAGAGGGCTGGTGTTGTCATATGGCACCATGCTTGTTGAGAGGAATGGCTTGGTGCAAGTACTGGCTACTTACCTATTATGTTTTCACATTTGCCTTGGATTTGTGACACATCTCTGTGTGTGTGCGTGTGGTGGAGGCTCCCATCCTGCTCAGGTGTGGGACAGGGGGCATGGTGAGAGTAGTAGTGCAGCCCTCCCACCCCCACACAGCCCTCCCAGGGAAGATGGCTACCTACCTGTTAGGTGAGGGTGAACCATGCAATGGCTCCTAACTGCTCCTGGGTAGGGGAGTGCTACATCCTGCTCAGGTGTGGGACAGGGGGCATGGTGGGAGTAGTAGTGCAGGCCTCCCACCCCTAAATAGCCCTCCCAAGGAAGATTGCTACCTACCTGTAAGTTTGTTTATGGTGATACAAATGCTTCCAACTGCTCCTGGGTGGGGGAGTGCTACATTCTGCTCAGGTCTGGGACAGGGGGCATGGTGGCAGTTTTAGTGCTGTTTGCCTGGACACATGCAACCCTCTAAATGTTGGCTACCTTTGGGGTGATTCAGATGGAGTGAATGTTACATCTGTGGGACATGTGTTGGATATTGTGGTGCATATGGATATACTTGTGCCTCTGAGATGTAGCTTTGTAGTTGTGCTGGACAGTACATAGCAGTGTAATTGTCTACATTTGTACGTACTCACCAGCCTCCACTCCACCGGCTATTCCTGTGAGACTCTCTGTATGCGATATGGCAAGCACCTTCTCCTCCCATGCAGTGAATGTTCTTGGTGAAATGGGAGATCCACCGCCAGTCCTCTGACCCAGCTCACGGTTCTTGCTACTCTTCTTTTTGACAACACTCTTCAGGTCATGCCACCGCTTCATGATTTCCTGTCTGTTGCGCGGGGTGGTCCCTACGGCATTGACCTTGATGACTATCCTTACCCATATTTGATTTCTTGTGGCTAATGGTGTCTGTTGGACCAAGTTACCAAACAGTTGTGGTGCTGCTCTAATTATCTCATGTACCATGACTGTCAACTCACTCTCTGTGAATGTGGACATTTTCTGTGGTGCCATGGTGTGTGATGTGCAAAGGGGTTAAAGGTGCAGGTGTGTTATGGGGGGTAATTTGTATGGAGTGTGAGATGCTGAGGGGTAAGAGGTGCAGTTGTTGAGGTGGTGGTGGTGCTGTGTGTGATGTCAGTAATGATGGTGTGTTGATTTGTCTCTCCTTTGCGCTCCGGTGTAGGTGCCTTCAGCTGTGGAGTATTGCAAAGGATTGTGGTCAGGGAAGGGGCTGGTTTTATACTCAGCTATGTGGGTGTGTCCAAATGGGGTTTTGCTGTTAGGTGTGTTGTGTCGGTTGTCCTGGGATTTGTATTTTTGTAGTTGCCATGTGGTTGTGTTATTGGGGTGTGTTCTGTGTTTTTGGGGGCATGGCTAGTTTGCTGTGTGCACTTTGTGGCCTTGTTGTGCATCCGCAACAGTAGCTATGCTACAGATCTTCCGCCGGCTCTCCTATTCATCACTGTTTGCGACCGCAGTGGTCGCAAACAGCGGAACATACCGCGGTCACATTGGGGATATCCTAATTTGCCCTGTGGTGTCTCCGCTGGTATGGCGGCGGTTTGGTGATTTTCCGCCGCAAATCTGACTGCCGCGGACAGATTTTGGCCTTCTCTGTCCGCTATGGGCGTTTTTTTGTTGCCTCGCACCGCCACAGTTTATGTTTTTCACTTCACCGAGCCGTAGAGATAAGCTGCTAGAGCGGATAGAGTGGGCTGCGTAGCCCAAGGATGAGAAAATGAAGAGATCTGCCTCAGCTCTCATCGGAGCCTGGGCAGTTCTGTTGAGTGACCTTGACGCAGAGAGTGCAGCTATCCCCTACAGTGCAGACGTGTTAGTAAGACTATAAAAATTGAGAACTCTTGGGGTTTTATCAGTAACTCCCTTTAGGGGTGGGTTCACCACCTTGAGACCTTTCCTGGGTGAAGAGCTTCAGCTGAGACTGTCAACGGTTCCCCAGTCACACTGGCAGGATGATGCAAGGCAGACAACCGGTGATGTATTCCAAGTTTTAATTTCTCACTCTTGTGTACATGCAGTTTTCTTTCTATGCATTTATTCTTGTGTGCATGCAGTTATCTTTCTATGCATTTATTCTTTTGTATCTACATTTACTCTATTCATTTACTACACATGGGCATTTTTGCTATTTGATATATGGGAACTTGCTGTAATAAATATTCTTCTTTACTTGGCAAATGAGTGTTGGGCTTTTGTTTATTATGTATTTTGGTACTCTAAAGGGGTGTAGAGTCCTATTTTGAAGAGTGTTCATGTTGTATCCTGATGTCTTGAAGTCTTGCTCAGGTGTTCTGAAGAGAAAGAAAGACACCACGCAAACAGGTGATGAGCCATTTCTGTTCTGCAATGGTGATGGGTTGAATAAGTACCTCAGGCTTCCTTACAAGAGTCCAGGACTAGGGTGGCACCACTTGGCAGAGAAGACTCACAGATGGAAGAGTCCAGGTTTAGAAGTTGGGCAGTTGGAAGTCTTTTATGGCCCTTGAGACTACAAATCAGGAGGCAAGCCAGCAAGCCTGTGGAGTCCCTCTGGATTGTGACGTTGGTCTAGTCCTTCCCAGTCAGACCAGAAGGGCAGCAGCTCAGCCCAGCAAGAAAACAATTTTTCCATAGCAGCAGTTCAGCAGAGTGGCAGTCCTTCAGCAGCACAGCAGCACAGCAGTCCTTCTTCCTGGCTGAGTCTTCACAGGTCCAGAAGTGTACTGAAGTGGTAGGGTCTGAGGTGGAGATCTTATACCCTGTGGTACCTTTCAAATGGGAAAGACTTCAAAGAAGGGTCTTTGAAATGCCCATAGGTCCTCCTTCCTTTCCTGCGCTGGCTCCAGTCTCACTACAGGGGGGTATGCAGCCCTTAGTGTGGGGATAGGGCACAGCCTATTCAGGTGTAAGTGCAAGGTTTTGCTCAGCTCTACCCCTCCCATCCTCCCAGGATGGCCCATCAATTCACACCTAAGCTCCCATTGTAAGCGGCTGTCTAGAGGGAATGCACAAAGCCCAGTTGCCACCCTCCCCAGACAGGCTGCAGGCACACAGGGCTAAGAGTAGAAAAAAGCCATATTTCTAAAAGTGGCTTCTTCAAATTGTTCACAATAAATTTGACTTTGCCACTAAAGTTGATGTGTCATTACAATTCAATAGGTACTAAACAAAACAGACCTACCTCCTTCCAGTTGCCAATTACAGCTTAATATATGTATATTATATGCTGATGTCAGCTCCAGAGTGGAGCATTCTGTACCTTTGACACTTGCATCCTGTTTGTCAGCTACTAAGGCAGTGACTTTGATTTCATTTCCTTGTAGGGTAAACTTGCCCAAGAGTTGCCTGGTTTCCGCCACATTTGGGAGCCATCTTTGGGTCAGGCTACCCACTGTGCTGCATTGTTATAAAGATTTTATGTTGTGTGTATTCACCTGTTTATTACTTTAAATTTTACTTTGCCAGTACTCCTCTCTGGTGGCGTAGCCTTCGAGGTGGGAGGTGAGCTTCTGGGCTCCAGTTTATGTTGGTTTATTCTCCTTGTTTACTTTGTCGTCATCATGCCATAGCCACACCCCCTTCACAGGAGGCCTATTTAGAGATGCCAGCTGCGCGTCCGCTGTTGGTGGCAGCTCCAGAGTGGAGAATTCTATACCTCTGACGCGTTGCATCCTGCTTGTCAGCTGCTAAGGTAGTGACTTTTATTTCATTTCCAAGTAGCGCGAACTCACACCAGAGTTTCCTGGTTCCAGCCACATTTGGGAGCCATCTTTGGGTCAGACTACCCACTGTGCTGCATTGTTTGTTTTAATGATTTTATGTTTTGTGTTCTCACCTGTTAATTTTGTTAGTTTTACTTTGCCAGTACTCCTACCTTTTTTTCGGGTAGCCTTCTAGGTGGAAGGGGAGCTGCAGGGCTCCAGTTTGTATTGGTTTGCCTTCAATGTTTTCTGCGGCATTGTCACGCCATAGCCATGCCCCCTTTAGAGGAGGCCTATTTAGAGATGCAAGCTGCGCGTCCATGCCGCTGGTGCAACGCTGGTGCGCCTAAGCCTAGCCAGTCTGTGCCCATCCATGCCCGGATGGAGACAGGGGCCAGGACACCTGGTACTGTCAGACAGGTTTCTAGGAAGTACTCTTCACTCCAACTCAAGAAGTTAGCTATACCGCCTCTCCACATTTGTCATCAGAACTTGGATTTGTTTGGTGCTGCTTTAGCATGGGATGCCTGTGGGTATGTGCCCCGAGTTGATCTCCGCACAGTCTGAGTTTCTCCGAACCCCTAGGGTGATTGGCACGTTGCAGGTCCCATCTTTGGCCCTGTTTTTCTCTTCGAACTGTTGCTCTCTGGCTAAGCATAAAATGGAAATATTTGATTTTATATCAGATTACCAGCAGAGTGCCATTTTTATAATGGAAACATGTCTCACAGAGAATTTGGAGCCAGATATTCTTTTAGCAATTCCACCTGGTTACGCAGTAGCTAGACTTGATAAGTGAGCTCAATGTGGGGTGGGGGCATTTCTCTTGGATGTTTACTGAGTTATCCATAACTGGCTTTGAAGAAACCTTCTTTTCCTTAGCTTCCTCAAGTAGTTTGGCCTTATCAAGGATTCTTGTTTATTGTCTGCCTGGTACGGCCTCTAGTATCGCTACATCTTTGACTGATGTTCTACCCCCTCCAGTGTTGCATTTTGCCAGACATTGGATGTCCTGTGGTAGGCGCATTAATTGCAGATCTGGAAGTTCTTCAGCTATTACAATTAGTTTCTTTTCCTACACATTGATGCGGTCATACTCTTGATCCTATATTTTCGAATTTGAGTAATAGAGTTGTGGATCAGCCAGTACCTCTCATATGATCTGATTGCCTTGCGGGACCTTTTCAGAATCCTATGCCCCCCCCCCCCCCCCCAATCTGTGCCTGGAATTCAGATTAGGTCAAGAAAATGGGCTTAGGTTTCCTCTACTGGTTTTACTAAAGCCTTGGCTATTAATCACCATATTCTTGATAAAAATATTGCCACAGCGAATACACAGATTGAAGTTTGGATAGTGGGGGCACCTGTGGTCGATGAACTATGCCCACGACAGACTGGTTCAATATGAACTTGTTTTGCTTAAAAAGCAATACAAACGCTCTGAGGGCACGTGGCATATAGATTTTGATGAGGTTAGCAAGGTGAAGTACGCCATACTTAAAAAATCTCTCATAAGTGCATTAAACTAGTGAGACATGAATTCTACTTTTCACTGATAAAATTAAAGGGGCCCAGAATTCATCACGAGAAATGTTTGCTATTGTCAAGTATGTGTCCTCTATGGATCGTGTCTCAGTTCACAGATCTCCCTCTGAGGAATGATGTAATGCTCTTGCCATCATTTTTCAGGACAAAGTGACATCCTTTCATTGTTCCTTTCCAGAGATTTCTAGAAATGCTCTGTGCTTGCAGGTCTGGTTTGAACTATCACAGGATGTATCTTGTCTGCTTCAGTTCAAACCTGTTGAACTCAATGAGCAGATGCACTCTATGATATCTGGCTCTCCTCTTGGTGTGGCATCTCCTGCTGTTTTGGAATTGGTAGCTGAGGAGTTTCCCTCTGTGCTGGGAAATCTTATTAATATCTCCTTCGCTTCTGTAGAGGTCCCTACCTGCTGGAAGCACGCCTCAGTTGTGCCGCTTTTGAAGAAGTTGTCTTTGGATACCTCGAAACCCGAGAACTTCTGGCCTATTTTATTACTTCCTTTGTCTGTGAAAGTCATAGAAAGATTTGTTAACCACCAAATCTCAATGTTTGTTGAGACAAGGGATCTACTGCTTAGAACAAGGTTGGGTTTCTGCCCTCGGTACAGCACCGAATCTGCTCTGCTGCTGGCCTCTGACCCTATGCGCTGGATTCTGGGCATGGGTGACACGGCAGCCTTATTGCTTCTGGTTATTAGCGCAGCCATCAACACTGTGTCCCACAGCCTTCTTTTGGAGCGGTTGTGGGGATACGGTGCCAGTTACAAGGCCGTGTGGTGGCTTGCATGCTTTTTGCAGGGCTGTACTTTTCAGGTCCTGCAGAAACCTTTTCAATCAGAGTTCTTGCCACTGCAGCAGGCGGTGCCGCATGGCTTCTCATTACGCCCTGCTTTATTCAATCTTTACATGAACCCCCTGGTGGATATCATTGGGAAGTATGGGTTTAACATCATATCATATGGCGATGATACTCAGATTGTCACCCTGTCACAGAAAGTGTCTACAGACGAAGACTTTTTGATGACCTGCCTGTCCGAGGTGTCCCTCTGGATGGACCTCAGCTACGTAAAACTAAATGCAGCCAAGACTGAGGTACTTATTTTGGGAGGGGGGGTTAGGCCACTCTCTGGATTGCTGACTGGTGGCCGTCATCACTTGGCTCTCCTCCGGTGCAGAAGCCCAAGGTTAAAAATCTGGGCATCCTGTTTGACACTAGCCTTACGTTTGACAGACAGGTCATTTCCTTAGCAGGCAAGTGTTTTGGGATGTTAAAATCCATCAAAAAAATCATTGGGCTTCTGCCTGAAGCCGCTAGGAAAACAGTCATCCAGGCCTTAATCATCTCTCTTAGTCCCAGCTAATGAGACTCCAACGTGTACAGAACTCTGCAGTTGGCTATTGTTGGATCTTCCCGGATGGGCTTCAGTGGGCTCAGCCCTACATAAATAGAACTGGCTTCCGATTAAGAAGCGTCTGTCCTTTAAAAATCAGTCTAACCATACTCAAATGTGCATAAATATATTACTTTTTATTCATCTTTTTTACATTTTTTAATCATTACAGCATATCTATTGATACAAATATCAACACAAACATGAAAAGCAATTCATCCATTCTCATATGTAAATGGGATCTACAGATAGTATTATTTACAGATAAAATGCGTGAGTAGACACGTGAATTTAATCCTGATCATTCAGACACACAAAGAAGCAGAAACCCCCCTTCAGATGTTCACACATCAAGCAACCTCACCTCTCATACCGCACTCTCACAAATGAAACACTCTCGCCCATCTCAATATTCTCACACAACAAAATACAAAGGGAATCCTAAATATTTCTCTGGCATACACCAATAACAAGGATAGCGGGCTGAATAAATCACAGTTTTCATTCGCTTTGGTGTTGTCTTACCGGGGTTCCCGGCAAACTGGTCAATGCACATTTCGGTGGAAATAGCTAGCTGCTACCTTCATCAGGACCACTCTTTTGGACTACTTTCAGGTGAGTGGAGAAAGGTAATCTTGTCACAACCCCATAATGGTCTGGATAGGTTTCTTATGCTCTCACAGAGGCAAATTGGTAGAAATGTCCTCATATATGGTAATACACGTTCAGTTGAACAAGCCGGTGTTACTATGGTCTCGCTAGTGGTACATCGTAGGTGATAATTTATGGATGTGTGGGGGCCTTCTCCAACTAATTTAAGCCTGGGCTTATCCTCTACAGGAAATCTGAGGTCAGGAGCATCTAGTTGCTCCTTGTGTCCTCTGCTTAAAGATGTATGCAGACTTGAAGTGCCCTAGTTGCATCTTATATCTGGTACCAGTCGGAAGTGGCAGTTATCTTCATCACTTTATTAAACCCTACCTCCCTTCAAGGGGCCTGAGGTCTTCAGGGGCTTTGTTGGCTGACACCCCCAGTCAGGAAAGCTCATCTGGGGGCAGTTCCTTCAGTTTCATAGTTTCCAAGCTTTGTAACTCTCTCCCGCTGTACCTCAGACAACTAAGACAGAGCTTTTATTCTGTATAAATCTTAAAACATGGCTTTTTAGGTTTCCTCTTAGGTTTTCTGTTTTCTGCTGTAGCTAGATCTTATCAGCGCTGGGACAGTTCTGTCGAAGTAGCCATGCTCTTTATATTTTGTTTTTAATATTATTATTATAAGGAATGCCGATTGTTAACCTATGGGAGGGGTAGGCCTCACAGTAGTGAAAAACTAATTTGGGAGTTTTTCACTAACAGGACATGGAAAGCTTAAAAGTACATTTCCTGCCTTTTAATTACACAGCACTCTGCCCTATGGGCTATGTAGGGCCTAACTTAGGGGTGACTTATATATGATAAATGAGGAGTTTAAGGCTTGGCAAGGGGTTTTAAATGCCAAGTCATCATGGCAGTGTATACTACCATCACAGGTTCTGCAGTGACAGGCCTGAGACATGTTTATAGGGCTACTAGGCTGGGTGGACTATGCAAATTGGGTGGATGTCAATCACACCATGTTTAGAGAAGTGAACACAAGCACTTTTGGCACTGGTTAGCAGTTGAAAAGTGCACAGAGTCCAAAGTCTAACAAAATCAAATACAGCAAAATTGGAGGCAAGCAGTTGCAAAAATACTTGGGGGAAGACCACCCTAAGATTGACAGGTCTAACACGTGGGTAACAGATTCCCGGGCTCGGTAGGTCGTGGTTAAGGAGTACAAGCAGAGAAAGTGGTAGTCTGCAACCTGCCTCATTTAGAGTCAGGTGAGTCTTTAGTATGTTAGAAGCAGGAACTGGTCCATCTCCGCTCACATACACTTCTAATGGCCCAACGGATTAAGGACCATTGGAAGTTTGACCATTTGACCAGCCGCAATTTAGAGTGGGCAGTCAAATGGTTTGCTTTACTGTCTGTCACCGCCAAGTAAAACCTGGCAGTAGTGAAGCAGTGAAGATTTGGAAATGACACTCACGTCAATGGAGAAAACTCCAATGGCAAGGGGTCATTACTTTTTTTGGGAGATCCAGCTTTTGTATTCTGTTTATGAAAATAAAAAAATGTGATTGAAAGTTTGCTGTATCGATCCAACATGATGGAGCCGTCTGTCAAACTTTCAATGCACTGGCAGAAACTAATTTGATGGTGGTCAATACCAATTCAAGAAATGTCCGCTAGACCAGCGGACATTTCTATATTCAGCCGGCGGGTACTCTGTCAGGGTGACAGAGTACTTTACTCCATCTCACTGATTGAGTAAATCCTATACACCTAATTCTAAATCAGGCCCTAAGACTTTCCTTGGGGTTCAGTAAGCAGTACAAAACACTTGAGGCACTGAGCCTGTACAATGTGATTACAAACAGTAGCCAAACACAATCGTCATGGGCATCCAGAAGCATGAAGAAGAAAGTAAGTATCATTGCACTCTATGCCATTTATTCTTGATCTTCATCCGAGTCCTGCTACTATTAGAATGCACCGTTATCAACATCGTGAAAGAACTCTCCAACCCCAGCTCCTGCACCAACGACATCCCACCGTCGCAAGCCCTGTCCCACACCCTCGCTGCCTTCTTCCACCGCAAGATCACCGACATCCACAACAGCTTCAACCCCCGGCAGCACCCCACGGACCTCGCCGCGTCGAACACCCCGAACCCCACCCACCACGACCCTCTGACCACATGGACCAACGTGAGCACCGAAGACATAATCAAGACCACGAACACCATCCACTCAGGCTCCCCGTCCCACCCTCTACCTCACCACATCACCAACAAAGCTGACGGCCTCATCGCACCCCACCTACGCAACATCATCAACCTCTCCTTCGGAACCGCCACCTTCCCAGAGAGCTGGAAACACGCTGAGATCAACGCCCTACTGAAGAAACCCAAGGTGGACCCGAGCGACCTCAAGAACTTCCGGCCAATCTCCCTGCTTCCTTTCCCAGCGAAAGTCATCAAAAAGATCATCAACACCCAGCTCACCCGCTACCTAGAAGACAACAGCATCCTGGACCCCTCCCAGTCAGACTTCCGCAGCAACCACAGCACCGAGACCG
Organism: Lissotriton helveticus; assembly: GCF_964261635.1. NCBI lineage: Eukaryota > Metazoa > Chordata > Amphibia > Caudata > Salamandridae > Lissotriton > Lissotriton helveticus. The sequence goes on along the minus strand of NC_136069.1, from coordinate 250,717,654 downwards.
CCCTCATCGCCTCCACAGACGACATCAGAATCCTACTCGACAACAGCGAGACAGCAGCCCTCATCCTCCTGGACCTCTCCACCGCCTTCGACACCGTCTGCCACCACACACTACACACACGCCTCTACGACGCAGGGATCCGAGACAGGGCCCTGGACTGGACCACCTCCTTCCTCATCGACAGAACCCAGAGAGTCCGCCTCCCCCGTTCCATTCCGTACCCACCAAAACCATCTGCGGCATCCCGCAGGGATCCTCACTCAGCACGACGCTATTCAAAGTCTACATGGCTCTCCTCGCCCGCACCGCCAGACTACACAACCTCAACATAATCGCTTACGCCAACGACACACAGCTGATCCTCTCCCTCACCAAGGACCCCCTCATCACCAAATCCAACTTGCACCAGGGTATGAAAGCCGCCGCATATTGAATGGAGGCAAGCAGGCTGAAACTGAACGCGGACAAGATGGAGATCCTCATCCTTGGGCCCAACCCCTCAGCATGGGATGACTCCTGGTGGCCAACATCACTGGAAACCCCCCGGCCCCTACAAACCACGCACGCAACCTAGGGGTCATCCTCGATTCCAAGCTCAGCATGTCCAACCATTCAACGCAGTCTCCTCCTCCTGCTTCCACACCCTTCGCATGCTCCACAAGATCTACAGGTGGATCCCGACGGACACACGGAAAACCGTCACCCACGCCCTAGTCAGCAGCCGACTCGAGTACGGAAACGCCCTCTACGCCTGAGCCCTGTCCAAACTCATCAACAGACTACAAAGAAGCCAGAACGCCTCCGCACGCCTGATCCTAGACGTCCCGCGCCGAGACCACATCACCCCCCACCTGAGAGACCTGCACTGGCTCCCCGTCGACAAAAGAATCACATTCAAACTCATGATCCACGCACACAAGGCACTCCACAACACCGGCCCAGCCTACCTCAACGACAGACTCTCCTTCTACACACCCAACTGGAAACTCCGCTCCGCCGACCTGTCCCTGGCCGCCATCCCGCGCATCCACAGAACCACCTCCGGGGGCAGGTCCTTCTCCCACCGCGCCGCCAAGACATGGAACTCCCTCCCTCTCCTCCTACGACAGACCGCAGACCTCCCGGCCTTCAGAAGACTGCTCAAGACCTGGCTTTTTGACCACTAACTGCAGCTCCCCTCCCCCCCAGTGCCTTGAGATCCTAGCGGGTAAGTGGAGCGCTTTACAAATCCCCTGATTGATTGATTGATTGATTGTCTGCCAGGAATGGTTCTCCGTAGTCATGGAATATAATCCATGGAGGCCAGTGCATCTTAGTAGTGCATAATTTTTTGTTAGTTTGCATGCCCTACTATCACCAGTGTTGGAACTACCAGATACTCCTATCTCTTGAGGCGGAAGCCGGGAGCTTTTCTATCGCATTTCTACTCTGTTTTAAAAACTTGATTTAAACTGCTTTTACAAATTGATTGTCACAAATTCTTCTATTTTTAACTCACCTGCTTGGGAGGTTACTTGCAGAGCACTCGCTCATTTGGGACAGGCAAAGCACAGCGGATCGCAGCGCTGCCGCGCAGCCCCCCACAACACTCCCCCTGATGCCATTACCGGCCATGAGAGAGGCCACGCCCCTTTTTAGGCCACGCCCCCGTCGCCGAGCTTAAAACACCGCTGATTACTAGCGACTGTCAGATACTCCTATCTCCTGAGGCGGAAGCCGGGAGCTTTTCTATCGCATTTCTACTCTGTTTTAAAAACTAGATTTAAACTGCTTTTACAAATTGATTGTCACAAATTCTTCTATTTTTAACTCACCTGCTTGGGAGGTTACTTGCAGAGCACTCGCTCATTTGGGACAGGCAAAGCACAGAGGACCGCAGCGCTGCCGCGCAGCCCCTCACAACACTCCCCCTGACGCCATTACCGGCCACGAGAGAGGCCACGCCCCTTTTTAGGCCACGCCCCCCCGTCGCCGAGCTTAAAACACCGCTGATTACTAGCGACTGTCAGATACTCCTATCTCCTGAGGTGGAAGCCGGGAGCTTTTCTATCGCATTTCTACTCTGTTTTAAAAACTTGATTTAAACTGCTTTTACAAATTGATTGTCACAAATTCTTCTATTTTTAACTCACCTGCTTGGGAGGTTACTTGCAGAGCACTCGCTCATTTGGGACAGGCAAAGCACAGCGGATCGCAGCGCTGCCGCGCAGCCCCCCACAACACTCCCCCTGATGCCATTACCGGCCACGAGAGAGGCCACCCCCCTTTTTAGGCCACGCCCCCGTCGCCGAGCTTACAACACCGCTGATTACTAGCGACTGTCAGATACTCCTATCTCCTGAGGCGGAAGCCGGGAGCTATTCTATCGCATTTCTACTCTGTTTTAAAAACTAGATTTAAACTGCTTTTACAAATTGATTGTCACAAATTCTTCTATTTTTAACTCACCTGCTTGGGAGGTTACTTGCAGAGCACTCGCTCATTTGGGACAGGCAAAGCACAGCGGACCGCAGCGCTGCCGCGCAGCCCCCCACAACACTCCCCCTGACGCCATTACCGGCCACGAGAGAGGCCACGCCCCTTTTTAGGCCACGCCCCCCGTCGCCGAGCTTAAAACACCGCTGATTACTAGCGACTGTCAGATACTCCTATCTCCTGAGGAGGAAGCCGGGAGCTTTTCTATCGCATTTCTACTCTGTTTTAAAAACTTGATTTAAACTGCTTTTACAAATTGATTGTCACAAATTCTTCTATTTTTAACTCACCTGCTTGGGAGGTTACTTGCAGAGCACTCGCTCATTTGGGACAGGCAAAGCACAGCGGATCGCAGCGCTGCCCCCCACAACACTCCCCCTGACGCCATTACCGGCCACGAGAGAGGCCACGCCCCTTTTTAGGCCACGCCCTCTCCAACCTCCCTCGGGCATAAAATATGTTCATCCACAGGAAGCGCAGCGGACGAGCACAGCGGGAGCGCCGTTTGCGCGCCGAAGGCGCACCTAAGGCAAGCCCGTCTGTGCCCGTCCGCGCCAGACCGAGCCTAGAGCCCAGGCCCCCTGCTCCTGCCCCCTCCCCTCGGAGGTACACCCGGGAAACTCTCCTCAAGCTAAGAGGTGCAACGACTCCCTGTCAGAGTACTTCACCATTAGAAGAAGGACAGTCCCGCTGTGCACACTGCCCATACAAACTTTCCCCACGTCTCTCTCTGAAACCTCGCCTGATTAGTATGGCCTTATTGAACTGTAGATCCCTCCCTAAACACCAAGTGGAAATCAACATGCTTTTACAGTCCTTAGAGATTGAAGTTCTCTTCCTTACTGAAACATGGCTTAATGCCAACTCAGACCCAGATATCGTCCAAGCACTCCCCCCAGGCTACCTCATAAAACATCTGGACAGACCCTCTGGTACCGGAGGAGGGATAGCTATCATTTACCGTGATCACCTGTCCTGCACTTTCAAGGACAGCCCAATCCAGGACTGTGAACACGTCCACTTCTCTATTCACTTGCCACCTGATACAACCCTTACAGGGATCCTAGTCTATCGCCCACCAGGATACCAACGCCTCTTCAGTGACTCACAAGTGGAAGCTATCACCTCTCTGGCATGCCTAACTCCCAACTTTACGGTACTGGGAGACTTAAACCTTCACTTCGACGATCTAAACAACAAAATAGCCGTCAAGCTCAAAAACGATCTAGCCTCTCTTACTCTCAACTTAAAAAACAGCCACGCAACTCACACCCTGGGCCATATGTTAGACCCTATATTCACAAACCTTTCGAGGCTAGTAGTGAATACCCCTACCCCCATCCCTTGGTCAGACCATTTCCTTATACCCTTTAACCTCAAGCTATCGGCAGAAATACCTGAGATTTCCCCGGGACAAGCACCATCCCGTCCCTGGCAGAAACTGGACATAGCTGTATGGGCTCATACACTTGCTCCGACCCTCCCAGCGTTGGACTCCGACCCATCCCAGGCAGACGCGCAACTACGCGACTGGATAGATCAATCTTTGGATACTATCCTTCCCATCAAACCCCTTCCCAGTAAGAGGAGAAGCCTTAAATCTCCATGGTTTACCCAGGATCTACAACTGCTTAGGAAACAGTGCAAAAAACTTGAACGCCTCTGGAGGCGGGACTGGGCAACCGAAAGCAAAAACGCATACAGATCAGCTATAAAACGTTACAAATCTAGTATAAAAAATGCACAGACAAATTTTTTCGAGAAAGCAATACAGACAGCCTCAAATTCCTCTAAAGAAACTTATCGCATCGTGCACCTCCTCACAAAAACCACTCTCCCGGTTTCTATACCAGACCTATCTGGTACTAGATGCAATCAAATAGCCGAATTTTTCGCTACAAAAATCAGTAATATCTTGAAATCCCTTCCGCCCCCCACCCCTTCCCAACTACCCAACACCTTTCCCCCGGGTGTAGAAACTCCACGCCTCCAAGCTTTCCCCGTGGTCACTACTGATCTGTTTCTGTCCACCCTACAATCCCTGAAAAGCGGGGCCCCATCGGATCCTGCTCCACTGAGCAAATTAAAACTGGTCGCCGACATTATCACGCCGCCCTTTACCCAACTGATTAACAAATCTCTGGCATCAGGCATTGTTCCAGAGAACTGGAAAAAAGCGACAGTCAGGGCTCTGCTGAAAAAAACCCACCTAGACACTAAAGATTTATCCAGCTTCAGACCCATCTCGCTCCTCCCGGCCATGGGAAAAATCACAGAACGAATTGTTAATTCCCAACTGTCTCTCTTTCTAGAGACCAACAATCTTCTGCGCCATTCCCAGACAGGGTTTAGACCTGGACAGGGCACTGATACCGCACTTCTTGCCGTGGTCGAAGAGGCACGAACCATCATAGACGCAGGAGGATCAGTGGCAGTGATCCTCCTCGACTTAAGTGCAGCCTTCGACACGGTGGATCACTCCATTCTTCTCCACCGGCTCAGCTCGGCAGGAGTGTCTGGTACCGCCCTGTCCTGGATCAAATCCTTCCTGGAAGGTAGAACCTTTCAGGTGTCCGACGGACCTTTGTTGTCCAAGGCTTTTCCCTTACAGTGTGGGGTTCCTCAGGGCTCCTCCCTGAGCCCCACGCTTTTTAATGTCTACATGTCACCCCTAGAGGACGTCATTACCCCATTTGGTATAAAAACAGTCATGTATGCCGATGACACCCAATTGGTGGTATCTTTAAACCATTCATGCAAAAGCCTGGACAACTTAGCGGAGTGCCTAAATAACATCCATCGTTGGATGTGTGAATCTCGCCTCAAATTAAACGGAGAGAAATCCGAGATTCTTCTGCTAGGCAACCCAAGCAAACTCCCCACGTCCCTCTCTTGGCCACCATGCATGGGCTTACCCCCTACTCCGAAAGCCGAAGTCAACAGCCTGGGGATCTGGCTGGACCAGGAGCTCAATTTTAAAACTCAAGCCAGGAAAACCTCTGGCATTTGCTTCGGTCTCATTCATCAAGCACGAAAGATCCTTCATCTACTCCCCTTCCAATCCATGAAAACGCTTATCCAGGGTCTGGTGAACTCCAGACTGGATTACGGAAATGCCCTGTATCTAGGAGCTCCTGCCTCAGTCATAAAAAAACTGCAATGCGCCCAAAATGCAGCCGCCATACTCCTTACAGGAACGAAGCCCAGATGTTCGGCCAAACCGGCTCTTAAAAGTCTCCACTGGCTCCCGATCAAAGAAAGGTTCACTTTCAAATCCTTATGCATTACACATAAGTTAATGCAAGACAAAGGCCCGCCAATCCTGAAGTCCCTCATCAAACCCTACCACCCTAACAGACAACTCAGGTCTGATTCTCTCTCCCTTGCCTGCATTCCAAGAATAAACAGAGCCCGATCGGGGGGAAGATTGTTTGCCTACAACGCTTCTAAAATGTGGAATTCTCTTCCCCTTTCCATTCGAAGAGAACACAACCTACTCTCTTTCCGCAGGCAACTAAAAACTTGGCTCTTCCCATAACATGTCTATCTCTCCCCCTCCCCTTCTGGAACAATAGGTTGTATGGCAGCGCTGGGACGCCCTAGGGTAGCTACGCGCTTTAGAAATCCATAAATAAATAAATAAATAAATACACCGGGTTGGGGCATACCACTTATGCCCAGCAACTTTTTAAATTAGGCACATGCTGCCTAATCTGGACTGGGCCCTGCCGGCCCTTCTGATATTGCCACCTGGACAGTTTTATGACAGCCAGTTGGATTATACGCCCATCTATTTAAAGCTATATGTATTATTTATTTAGCGTGTGGCACTGTGCCTCCTACGGCTGTGCAAGAAAGGCATAACATAGATGGATTACCGACTTTAGTTGCTGATAAATCATTTGGCAAGACAACACCTTTGAATAAGGAGTAATAAAATAATTTTTTACATAATTCCTTATAGCGCTATCCAAACTATTGTACTTGTGATACTAATCAAGTCGCAAACTCAAAAGCATGAATCCATACTCACAAACTAAAGTAGAACTTCTGACTTCAGATCTTTCGAAATGCAAACCCCATTACTTCAGGTAAATACAGCTTCACAGGAGAGTGTTTCACAAAATAAAACACGCCAACCTCCTCACACACGCACACACTTAAACACACTCTCATGCACGCAAACACACATACACACACACATAATTTGAGTCACGCATACAAAGACATATACACACGTATTTCCCAGCACTCAAATGTGAAGATTTTGGAACACAAAAATACTTGGGGTAGTCTTCTTAAAGAAGAGCTTGCAATGCATGCATGGTCTTTATCTGCTAGGCCTATGATTGCAGACTCTCTCGTCTCCCACTGTCTGGCAAGCTTAACACCAGAACTAAGTCCAAGAGCATCTACCCTATCAGAAGCCATGATAGATTTGGAGGTAGACACTTTTTCCTCTATTCTGACTTCTGATAGGGCAAAAGGGTGCATGATTGACAAACCCTGAAGCTCAATTATCTGACATGCTGCATTGACACTAGTGCAGCATGTCAGATATGTATTGTGACTGTGGGCCGCATGTACAAAGCTTTAGCAATGAACCAACTGCTATTTTGTTATTCAGTAACCTGTTAGCAAATCGCAAAATGGGTTTGCAAGATGGTATTAGGAAGGGGCGTTTCAAGGACGTCCCATCCTAATAGAAAGTCGCAGAGGTATGTAGGAATGTTTTACGACCAAATACTGGTTGCAAAACATTCACAGTTTACCGTCAGATTCAATCTGAGGGAAACTAATTTGCAAATGGTTAGGGGTCCCAGGTAGCACCTTGTCCTTTGAGAATGGTGGCAAATATTTTTTAAGAGGAGACTGCTCTTAAAAATGAAAAGAAAACTTTTCATTTTTTCTTTTAAAAGCAATCATGGACATGGTGGACTGCGAACCTTCCTCATTAAAATTAATGAGGTTGGTTGATTTGTGATGGAGCAAGGTTTCACTCGTAAAGAGACTTGCTTGGATTCAACCCTCTTGAAATAAAACGTAATGCACTAATAAACATGTTTCGTCTTACTAACAATGCACCACACAACATTTTTAGTATCTAGGGGAAGCTTATATATGTGCTTTTACTAACAGTAACTCAAATGCATTAAAATGGCCGCCGCGACGCGGGAACTTTTCAACGCATGCGTATGTTACACTCACGTGACATGATGTATTCTCTGCTTTGGTGGAAAATCTTTGCTTCTGCGCACAACTAAAGATGGCTGTTCTATGTTTTCACATGCTAACACTTGCGTGGCTGCTTTTACTAAATTGTTTGTTTTACTTAACTCCTAATTAAGCATGGGCGGATTTTGCGGATTGGCAATCCGCGAACTTGCGTATTTACGGATTCGCAATCCGCGAAGATCCGCGAACTCTAGCGGACTTGCGGATTTTTCCGTTTTTTGTGTTGGCGCGTGTTCGCGCCGATTTTGGGACAAGTTCGCAATTGCGAACTTACTTTTCGGCTTGCAACGGCCGCGACTATGTTGTTTCTACGTCTGGTTTATCATCACAGGTTCACAGCACCCTCTGTTTCACCACTGCCACCCTCTGGGACACCCATGCCACCCTCTAGTACATCCTCACAGGCACCTATTAGGTTTATTTATTACTGTAGATTATGGTGGTTGAAAAAAGCTAGCACACCTGCCCTTCTTCAACTGCCATCAATTAATTTGTGTTTCATTAATGTGTCAGTAATTTTGAAAGTTCCAGTCTGGCTGGCACCTGCTTCCTTCCTTATCTGTAATTTGCTATTTGTTGCAGTGATTTTTTTTTTTTACAGGACCTTTATGGTGCTATTCTATGAGCCTGCTGTTTGGGTCATAGCAGGGTCATAGAATTGTTGCAAACTCTGGAGGGGCCCATCAGGAAGCACTACCTTGAATGTTACTAATGTTAAGTTTGAACTTTTGCACCTGCTCATTGCTTTCATTTTAGCTAAAATCGTTTTTTTTGCAATTTCGCGCGTTATTTGGGGCGCGAATCCGTGCGAGATCGATTTCGGAAGCCGCGAATACGTGCGAATACAAAATTGTTTTTGTTGCGACGTGTATGTTCGCGTGATCTTGCGCGTGTTCGCGAGGCGCTTCTAGCTATTCGTTTGCCAAGTTACCCTATCGGTCGTACACGGGCGCGGCCATCTTGTTGGCGTGACGTAATTCCGTTTCCGCCCGCTATGTGTAATCTCGCAAAGTGTGCTGCTCGCGAGTACAAGTTCGCGCGTACTCGCAAGGAAAATCTCGCGCGAACTTACCCACGCGGTCGTGAACGGGCGCGGCCATCTTGTTTCTCATTCATTGCTATGGTTCTGGGCATGCTTTCTCTATCCTCTCTCAATCTCTGCCATCCTTTGCTTGTTTGAAGTTTTTTTGATCTAATTTTACTTATTATCTAACCCTCTATTTTTCTAGCTCTATATTTTTGTGTTTTCTGCAGCTTTTAGTTACTTTTAAACTACTTTTTTAAACTCTTTTATTTTCTTCTTCACTATTCTATTTCTTCTTTATCATTTAAGTTTATTTCTGCCCAGACCATGGTAAAGGGAGCCGGGAAGCACCCTGAGAAGGGGAAGGGTCCCGCACCCCGTGCCCGGCTCCCGTGCGGGCGTTTAAGGGGGGAGCAAGTGGTCCCGAGGGAGATCTTTAGCGCGGAGGAAGTGGCGGCACTGATCTTCCATGTCCAGCGCCGCCTCCCCAAGACGATCCTGGGAGGCGGCAAGATCGCGACCGGCTATGGCATCCGGGAGCGCCGCCAGCGGTGGGAGAAGGTGTGCCGGGCCATGTACAAGATCTCTGGGGTCCGGCGCACGTATAACCAGGCCACCCACCGCTGGACCGATGTCATGGACCGGGAGCGGGACTTGCTGGACGCGCTCGGCGTAGAGGTCCCCGGGCTTGGTGAGTAGTAGTAGTAGTACATTTACTACTCTGTTTTATCCGGCTCTGTTATTTGCAAATCTTTGTTCTTTACCAAGAGCAATAATGCTGCCGATTACATTGAGGTAAATTATATTTCAAAATCTTCTATGCATTTCATTTTCAGGTGCACTGCTCTCCTTCTCAGTAGCCTTGCTTGCTACTATGCTTCTTTGTTTTGTATGTTGTGTTCAGAAGCATTTCATTGGCCTGAGAAATTATGTATCAGTGTACTGTAAAGAAAAGAACTGCGTAATGCTAGACAGTAAGGGTCATATTTTCAATTACCGGCGCATCCCTGCAAAGTAGCAGGGATGCGGCAGTAATTGTGTGCCATGCCACCACCACCCATTGGCCCAAAACGTCACAGAAGCCTTACGCATCTGTGCCGTAAAGGCAGCGCATTGCTGGAGTTGCGTGCCAACGATGGCGCAGCTCCAGCAATGCTCTGGGGTACCCTATCTCCCCAATGCTGCATCAAGCCGTACGTCGGCTTCAAGCGCGCAGGGTTTGAGTCATGCATCATTGTCATAAAAATGACTGATTGACATCTTGTAGATTTCCCTCAGCCACTTTTAGGATTCGTTCCTGCGCAGGTACGCCCTCCCTTGCGCCGGAACGCCCCCTGATGGCGCAGGGCTTTACAACGTGATGCATCGCCCATATGCCCATATGTGTTTTTTTTTTAATATATACGCCGCACCAACACCATGGCGAGTCTTTTGTTCTGCCGCTGCGTCAGAAAAGGCACGCAACAATGGAGGAAAATCAGCCGCAACTTCCGCAAGGGACTTATAAATCAGCCCCAACAGACTGAAGTCCAGTGTCCTTCCTTTAGACAGTCACATGGCTATCAGAAGAAATAGTGGCGGTGGTGGCGGGTGGATTGATAGTTTGAGTATTCACTGATCTGCAAGCAGGATGGACTTTGTCTGTCACGTGTTGTGCACTACTGCCTGCAGTGCCAGGCCTAGGCAAACCTCTTTAGTAGTCTGTTTATTGAGTTACATAGGAACTTTCTAAGTCAACGTTCCGCAAATCAGGCAATACGAATAACGTAGTATACCACATGAGATAGATCCCGTGGAATAGTTGTCTATCTATTTGCTATTTTTCCAAAATATGTTGTTATTGTTCTTTTGAAATGTTTGATTTGGTTGAAAAATCTCATCCATGTTTTATGGTTTTTCTTTCTTTCATGTTGTACATCAGCTCCCCCCAAGGGCAAGAGGACACAGGAGGAGGGTGCTGAGGATGCAGGCCAGGATCGGGCAGGCGAGGGCTCCTTTGCTGGCCCCAGTAAGTTTACATTTTACTAAACAGTACCTATTTTTTCCTAGCGTTCCTCATTCGATTTTTTCTAAATCGTCTTTGATCTTCTTGTAGACTGAATATAAATTCTTATCCTGCCTCGAATATGATGACTCCCTGTGGTATTACTAGACTATTTTTATTAGTCTGTCTGTGTAGCTAACTAAGATTGGACATTTGGCAATTCCATTGGACTCCCATTATATTCAGCAATACCTCTATGCACTGTCTCCTTACTGACTAGATAGTGTGGCAGAGTCATTCAGCTCCCGAAGTCACCGATTATAGATCCCCAATGATCTCTAGATTATCGTACGCAGGACAAGAGAGTAGTACGGAGTCACAGCACAGTCAAGAAGTGTCAGAGGCACTCATGCTTGCAAAAATTCCAAAACCTTTAGCTCATCCACTCTAGTCTAGAGGAACAAAAACCACAGAGTCTATTTAAGTGTAAAAGCTTTATTAAAAGTAAACACATTTATTGAAATCTACTTTGTCATAAAACTATTTAACTGTAAACGGAAAAGTGGTTAGTGCTGACGATTAATTGGACACATTTCTTGTGGTCGAGCCGAACTCTCACCTACTTTGAACTTGATCCTGGTCGTGTTCTTAGGACTCAGGAGTCAAGCTTCTGTCTGTTAGGAGAAAAAGTGGTGCGTGTTAAAAATCAAAAGCAAGCATTCATCAGTTGTGCATAAAAGTGCAGCAAGACAACAGCCTTCCCTGGAAAATGGGACATTTTTACTATGGAGTAGACAGTCACAAATTATTACATTGTATTCTGTTTTTTTAACATTTCTCCTAGACCAAATATTATATAGTAGTGAGTGGTGTATTCTAACTTTCTTAAATGTACTTTGTAGGTGTAACATCTGGTGACGGGGCCAGCGCGGAGGTGGCTGATGTGTTGGACTTGGACTCGGAGGCCTCTGGGGAGGATGCGGCGGTAGAAGAGCTGGTGGCCGTTCCTGTGGGGGATCAAACGGTGGTGGCGGAAACAGGTAAGCTATATATTCCTTACTTATTGAGATTGAAGACTGCATAGTGTGCTTTCTGCACGGGTGTATTACAATTACAAATCAACCAGGTAGTAGCCTCCTCGAAATGTACTTCGACTTAGCTGTGAAGTTTTTGGTGAGAAGAATCCCAATAAGTTCTTAGACGAACGTGATGGATGGGATGAACGAAAAGCGAAAGAAGGGTGTAAGTAAGTGGGACGCGAACTTGTATGATGGCTGGCAAAGAAGAACGATATGTGTTTGCTTGGACCCAGAGGTGGCTGGGAAGGAAAGAATATGGTATGGTGCATGGCTGGGTCAATGATGAAGCAAGGATGGGTGGAAGGACAGCAGCCTGGGTGGGTGAAACAGAAACTGTATGTGTGCGTATACTTTGAATGAATGGATGCCTGGAGCATGGTATTCTCTGACTCTTACATAGCAAATGTGTATCTAGAGAGAGTAGATGGTCGCCAGGTGAAGTAAGTGTTACCTTGAAGAGCATGTACCACCGCACCCGCACGTCCGTCCCAGTGCAGGGAAGGCAAGGAAAAGAAATTGTAAATGTGTCCAATACTTCCATGAATAGTAGCAGTACTTTGTATTGCGTTTGCATTCACAGCATATATCTGGTTATTACGGTGGACACTGTACCTCTCTTAATAACTTTAGTTTACTTGTAGTACGTCATTCATGTGTGGGTGTATCACTGTGTTCACTCAATATTAAGCAAAGCACCTAAAGTCATCTCATCTGTCATTAAATACGTCCCATGTGAAGTGATAGATAATCAAATTAGTTAGCTTCTTCAGTTTCCTTTTCTAGTACTCATTTGCACTGTAGGGTGAAAGGTAAATTAATTAAGCAGTAGCCCTTGTAACAGAGTATTCTCAGTGCCACCCGTAATAGAAAAGTAATAGCTTCACCACCTGCATGTACTGGACCGGTACAGTAACGCAAGTCTGTCTCCATCATCATGGTGTGCAACTTTTTTTCTCGGGTGCAACTTCACTGTGCTGTGTCCATGTCATTCTGCCGGCTTGCATAAGATAACGTACCCATTTCCCTAAACAAGAGAGAAGAAGAAGAATAAGACTGGTGTACTGTCATAGTCGACTGTAATGGAAGTCCATAGTGGTCGTAGAATTAGTTCATTAAACTACCACTACTGTTAGAGCAAGGATGCAGAAGTGGGAGGGTTACATAGATACTGTCCTCAATAGTTATGTACTGTGCTTTCAATTTGCTACTTGTACTCTGTGACCCAACTTTCGGCTCAATCACTTTGTGTTATTAATAAGGAGCATTGGTTACAGACTATGTCTTTCTTTCTTCATATAGTTGCTCCTTCTTCCAAATCAACAACAAGGAGGGAGCAGGCTAGATTGGCCCGGCAACGGAGGCTGGAGGCCACAGTCGCCGAGTATCGGCGGCTGGTGGCCCTGGAGGAGGAGGAGGACACGCAGTCGAGCGGGGCAACATCTTCGACTGCATCCTCCTCCGTGACTAAACCAGCGGGACCGAGCCGGGCTAAGAAAGCCGACCGCCACCGCCAAGCACCGGAAACACCAGCTGCCCCCCACAGGAGCTGCAAGGAACGCCAACACCGCCTCCGAGTCCGCATGTCCAACCTGGAGCAGGAGGTCCTGAGGTATAAGACCTTGGTTAAGGGCCTCCGCTCCGAGCTTGCCACCCTCCGCAAGGAGTATGATGCCCATGCCGCATCATGCACCAGCACCAGCACCCTCCAGTAGTGGAGTGTCCCTTGCCCTTTTTTTATAGACTTTTGGGTGGTGGGATTTGGGAGTTGGGATCGTTTTGGGACGTTTCAGAGACAATCGTTGGGGTTAGGGTGGGTGAGGGAGATTATTTTGTTAGGGATAAATAAATATATTTTTCAACTACTTTATCTGACCATACCTGTTTTTTACTGCTTTTCAGTCTGGTGGGTGGGGGGCGGGGGTGTAACAGTAACTTTGTTTTCCTGAACAGTCGTAGGACTTTAGTAGTACAACCGTCAAACTCTTGTCTACTCCGAAATAATACTCCATTATACTACCTCCCACCAAACGCTTATCTTACCTGTAATTTGTGTTAGAAATTAGGGCTAGGCCCAGGGCTGGCTCCAGGTGAAATGGGGATTAACGTTGTCATTCCTGGGCGGGTGACATTTCCTCATTGCGGTGTTACTAGTGGTGTGACACAGTGGCAGTTGCATGCCTATGGAAAAAAAGAAAACGAAACCTTGTTTGTACTCCTTACTGTAGCATTACAACGGTTACGGTACGATCGAGAAAATAGCAGGTGACAGTACACTAGAACAGTGCCATAATGTAGCCTAACAAATGGTAAAGTATTGCAAGTATAACTAGTACTTGCGTTGAATTTATTTGACATTGGCTACTACTACTAGAAGATATAGTACTGAAGCTGAGTAAGTCTAGAAGATATCCTCGTATTCCTTCACCAGCCTGTTGCTGCTATCACCTTATCCTCCCCAGCAAGTGTGTGGAATTATTGATGTCATTTTAGTCAGACATCAAGCAAAACAACACAGCCCGGGGGAAGAGGGTTAGGGTTTGTAAAATGGATGGGAATGGGGGTTTCTTTTTGGGTAGGTTTTGTTGAGAGAAGAAAAAAAAAGCAGAGCATGGACAAACAATAATTGAAGATACAGAGTTTACAGACAATCTTTGGTTACAAAGTAAAGGTAAGCACATGCAGTCACACTCATAGAATAAAAGACAACAATGGATACTGTATCTGTATTGCGTATGTTGTTGGAGTTGTCCTGTTGAAATTGGTAAGTAAGTTGCATGCAGCAAACAATTCCTCTTATTGGCGGCACTCCTCCATTCCAGCTGACGCTTCGTCCATCAATGTGGTGGTGACCACTGACAGAAGAGACACCCTGTCCACTGCCTGCCTGGCGGATGTTGACTGAAACCCGGCCTGTAATTATTGAACGGAAAACAGGAAGTGCTATTACAATACCACTGATAAATAAATAAAAGGTATGTACGCTGTGTGGTTCAAAAAGTCACACTTTGATGATGCCTAGCAGAAAAATGGTTACAAAACGTACTTTGAAAGTAACAGTAGACCCAAATACAGACCGTGGATTGTATTCAAACCACTTGCCTGCAAGCAAAAGTATCCATAGCCAGCATCGCTCCAACAGTGCTCTACAACAACAGAACCGCGTTGCAATAGAACCCCCCTAAACACATGCAATCCTGCTGCTAGGGCTAACCCTAACGAACCCTAACTTACAAAGTGCCAAAACTGGTGTTTCCTTATGGATTTTGTCCAACTAACTTCTAGCCGGTATTAGACCTTCCCAGGAATGCCCCAGGCAAGACCCGCCAACCCACCCGCAAAAAAACACGCGACACAACACCACCAAACAGCGAAAAAGCTAAATCTCATACTTACAATGTCTCTCGGCCTTCGGTCCAAACGCGGCGCTGTGCAGCTAGGTCGTCATCATCATCAATCATCATAACTCCTGTTTTCCACCACGGATTTCCTGAAAAGCAAATGCAATCAAGATTAGACTGTCGCAGCAGTGCTTCGACAGAGACCCCGGCCGCAACCCACCCACGAACAGCAGGAAGCCCCCCAAAATGCTACATTGAGCAAGATGTCTGAAGAAATGGCAAAAAAAAGGCTGTTCCTTATGGATTTTGTCCAAAACACTTGTATCCGGTATTAGACCTTCCCAGGAAAGCCCCAGGCAAGACCCGCCGGCGCCAACCCACCCGCAAAAAAACACGCGACACAACACCACCAAACAGCGAAAAAGCTAAATCTCATACTTACAATGTCTCTCGGCCTTCGGTCCAAACGCGGCGCTGTGCAGCTAGGTCGTCATCATCATCAATCATCATAACTCCTGTTTTCCACCACGGATTTCCTGAAAAGCAAATGCAATCAAGATTAGACTGTCGCAGCAGTGCTTCGACAGAGACCCCGGCCGCAACCCACCCACGAACAGCAGGAAGCCCCCCAAAATGCTACATTGAGCAAGATGTCTGAAGAAATGGCAAAAAAAAGGCTGTTCCTTATGGATTTTGTCCAAAACACTTGTATCCGGTATTAGACCTTCCCAGGAAAGCCCCAGGCAAGACCCGCCGGCGCCAACCCACCCGCAAAAAAACACGCGACACAACACCACCAAACAGCGAAAAAGCTAAATCTCATACTTACAATGTCTCTCGGCCTTCGGTCCAAAGTAACGCGCTGTGCAGCTAGGTCATCATCAATCATCATAACTCCTGTTTTCCACCACGGATTTCCTGAAAAGCAAATGCAATCAAGATTAGACTGTCGCAGCAGTGCTTCGACAGACACCAAAAATTACACACAAACCCCCGGAACCCCGCCAAAGAGCACCTCAAAGGCAAGCAAGTCAGCAAAAACGGCAAGAAATTTTCACCTCATATTTGGTCCAAAACACTTTTGTCCATTATTAGAGCTTCACAGCAATGGGCCCAAAACCGTCAACTCACCCGCAAAGAAGTACAACACCCCCACAAGTGCTGAGTCTTTCTTCATTGTGCGTAATCCAGCACTCTGCTTGGAGGGAAATCGCAGTCTGGAGGAGGAGGATAGAGGAGCATGTTCTTCAGAACTTGTGAACCTGAGGAATGTAGACTGCGGCACCTTCAAATCAATAAGCAAACAAGTGAAGACAGTACTGATGATGGTCTTCTTTTTGGGATTAGGTGATTAAAGTTTGAATTAAATTAACTGTGCAAAACAAAGAAAGAGAGACACAAAGCACACAGGAATAAAAGTGAATAAGGACGAAAAAGAAAGTTCTTGATTGATTGTCTCATTTTCAGGGCTCGGTGTCAGGGAATAAGAACAAGATTTCGTCATCATACTCTGCGAATTCAGGCTGGATGAGGTCAGTGGCACCGAACAGAGAAAAAATCCCCTCATCTACGTTGCTGTCCTCATCGTCTTCATGTGGCGTGCTTTCTCGCACTTTGTAATCTGGTGGTATGAGGTGCTGATTCATCTTGATCATTGTCAGCCGCTCCACATTTTTGGGCGATAGGCGGCTCCGTTTGGCAGTTACAATGCCACCAGCAGCACTGAAAACACGTTCAGAAGACACACTTGCGAGTGGGCAAGACAAATAGTTTATAGCCAGGTTGTAGAGCTGTGGCCACAATTGTTTTTTGCCATGCCAATACTGCAATGGCTCCTCATTAAGAAAGACCACTGTTGAGTCATTCAGATAGTCCTGCACCATCGACTCAAGGTCATCAACTGTTCCTCCACTTTGCTTACTTTTTGCTGTGCCTGTGACATTTTTTAGAGAACCATACCCCATCAAACTTAGCCAATCCTCCTCCCCAGCCACTGTTAGTGTTGTCATTGTGTGTGGTGCAGATGATCCAGTTGCCGGTGTCTTTAACGGCTGAGAGGTCACTTGTGCCCCAGCCACAGGTGCAGAAGTGGATTCTTGTGACTGCGGATGGCCTGCTGATGCTGATGCTGATGTACTGGCTTCTCCTTCAATAACCTGCCGTTCTTTTTCAAACCTCTTGGCTGACCAGGCTAACCAATGTTTGTACTTTTGAACATCTGCATCAGCGAAAGGAAAGAATGCGTTGTCTGCCAGCGCCTTTTTGTAGCGTGGATCCAGAATAGTAGCACAAATGTAATGCTGATCTGAGTTGATGTTTTTAAGACGTTCATCACCACGTAGGCGATGTAATAATTTCTCAGACAAAATGAAATGGTTTTTTTTTTTTTCATCTTTTTCAAACTCAGAAGAAACCGCCATCAGTTGGTGCTCCAGTATGCACAACAATGGGATAGCTTTTCCCAAATTACAGTCCTCCTGGCTGACTGCACGCGTGAAGAACTCAAAAGGACGAAGCATGTCTGTCAGGCTTTTAACTATGGCCCATTGCGCCTTACTCATCCGCAGGTCCTCCTTCTGAGATGTAGCCTCTGTCAAGAAATAGTGATCGAGTACCGTATACTGCTCATGCAGACGCTCAAGCATGTAGAAGGTTGAGTTCCAACGTGTTGCCACCTCCTGGATGAGTGCTTTCACTGGCATTCCACGTTGAAGTAGCAGTCTCCGCAGATGCTTCCGGGCCTTAAAAGAATGGCTGAAATGGTTGCACATTTTGCGGCAGGTGGCCATTACCTCGAACGCTGGACTCTCTTTATCACTCAAGAATTTTTGAACTACCAGGTTGATACAGTGCGCCAAACACGGCACTCTAACATGGTGACCCTGTGACATGGCCTTAACTACATTGGCGCCATTATCCGTGGAAACATAACCAATCTTGCGTTTTAGGGGGGATAGCATTGACAACACCTTTTTGTCAAACTCTTCCAAAAGGTTTTCTGCTGTGTGACTTTTCTCCAAGGCAAACATGGCTAGTGTTGCATGTTTCCGAGCAGCTTTGAAAACTTGGTCCGGGTCAACACCTGCGTTTAGCTTTGCTATAACACCTGAAAAAGAGACCCAGTGTGCAGTGATGCACATGTAATCATCGCCTGGGCCACTGGTCCACATGTCTGTTGTCAGATGTATTGTGTGAACAGCACTCTTCTGCAAAGCTGCCCCAATCGCCTGCAGCACATCTTCATGTAGTGCTGGAACCGCAACTCTGGCAAAATAGAACCGGCTCGGAACCTTCCATTTAGGGCAGAGCGTTGCAACTAATTCAAGAAAACCTACCGCTTCTACAAAAGAAAAAGGTAGAAGGTCCACAGCTAGCATTTTAGCCAGCTTAGTGTTATACAGACGCGTCAGTGGGTGGTTGCGTTCATATGGCACGTCTGAAGTAAGCATTGTTCTAATGTTGCCCTGGACCAAGCATTTACGGGCTGATAATGACTTCGTTGACCCAATTTTGCTCGCTGGTGAACTTTTGTGCGTTGGTGTCTCACTCGCTCCAACACTCTTAGTGTGCCTCACATTGGGTGTGCTGCTGACAGGGGTACTGGGTGTAAGGGAAGTGTTTGACACGTCTTCTTCCTGCTCGTCATCATCAGATGAAACATCAACGTTTCCTTGAATTTGGCCTTTCTTGATCGCATCTAGGTGCGCAAACCATTTGACAGTGTGCTGTCTCCTAAGATGACCTCTCTGGCCTCCGGTACCATAGTTGGTACCTGGCTTACCACGACTAACTGCTTGCTTACAAATGGTACAAATGGCAAACTTTGGATTTTTTGGACAAACAGTAAAGAAGTCCCAAACGGGGGACTTGAAGTGTCTGTGGGACATGGAGGAGGCGGCGATACTGGTGGTGGTGGTCATGAAGCTAATGCCAGATGAAGTGGAGGATCTGGATTGCCCAACTTTTGTACGTTTTGCACTTTCACCGCCACTAATTAAGGTCGAGGTTGACGGAGGTCTCTTCTTGCCAGAAAGAAATATGGAAGCGGGACGAGTTGGTGTACTACTTAACTCCAATGATTGTGGTGTTTCCACTGCCTCCTCATCGACAACATCATCATCATCATCACGCTCAGCAGCTCTTCGGGCTAGGGTCAAAATGTCTGTTTGCTGCATGCCCGCTGGGGCTGCAGTGACCTTTATGATGACTGGGTCGTCGTTGGCAGAGTCTTCATCAGCAGCAGTATCCGCCACTTCTTGTTGAGCCTCATCACACTCCATAAGTCTGAGACTTTGGACGAGCTTCCTTTTACGCTTAAGTACCTTTGTTGGATCATGGTGTGCCTCACTCTCAGACGGCTGTGGTGCTGGTTCCCAAGTTTGATCCGTATCATCAGAAGGAGGTGTGCTTGAAGAGGATGTAGACACCACCCTTGATCTCTTCCTTGCTAGGGTTGTGGAAGACAATGAAGGATCATCAGGAGGAGTGGCTTCCTCAAATGATACCTCGCCTTGATTGTCGATTTCCTGATGTGCCCCTACTTCGGGAGGAACAACTATTGTGGGCACTTGTTGTGACCCTCCATGCACCTCTGTATGCGCATCTCCTTGCGCTGCCTCTCCTTCCACATGTACTTGGGCTTGTACTTGCACATGTGATTGTTGTTGCCGCTGTGGTTGTTCAACACTCGTCAGATGAGCTACAACAACCTGTGTTGATTGAGGGACATTGCTGCTGCTTTCTTGCGATGAGCCAACATCACTGGTCGATGGTGATTGAAGAAGTATACTGGCTGCCTCTGCAGCACTCAAGGGCTTGGACTTAAGTTGGCGTGGTGGTGGTGGTGGCACTGAGCCCAATGGAGCGGGGGTGCTGCTGCCAGCTTGGTCCCCAGCAGATCCCGCTGCAGCTGCTGCAGGCATACTTTTTTTTTTACTCACAAAAAAAGGGGCGGGCGGCACACCAGTGTCCTTGGTAACTTGCTTCTTCTGCTCCTTACTGGCACCTTTCTTGCTAGAGGAGCTACGGGTTACTTTTTTTGGGGCCATCTTCTTCAGAGCAGGTCAGCAGGCAGCAGTTGCACGAGTTGCAGAGGGTTCTGTGTCCAGACGTGACGTCGCGTGACGTTATGCTGCACACACCGCTGCAGGACTTCTTCCTGGCACTGGTGGTTCTATTGAGTCTTCTTGTGCACCTAAAAGCAATGGAAGACAGAGGAACATCAGTTCAGTTATACACCCCAAAAAATCGACAAAACACAGAAAAATGAGCACAATCCCATGCCATCCATGATGTTTACATTGAAGACACCCCACAGAAAGACTAGGGACATGCAAGTATGCAACACTCACTACCCCTGGGCATAAGGGATGAAAAGTAGGCAAAATAAGTGCAGGCCTCAGACACTGCCTCTCCTCAAAATGGCCCCCTTACACCCCAAGCACATGTTGCTGCCTGTACCAGCCAGCACTCAAGATGGCCACCACCACCACCCACATGGCCAGTCCACATCAACAGTACACCCCCAAAAAACAGAAAAACAGCCAGAAATCACCACAATCCAATGCCATCCATGATGTTTACATCAAAAAGAGTGAGACAACACCACAGGCACACTCAGTCCATGCACCACCACCACCCCTGGGCAAGCAAAAGGCCACACCAGCAGCCCCCCAAAAACGACAAAAAACAATAAAATAAGCACAATCCCAGCCCATCCATGGCCTCAATTATGTTTAAATTCAAGAAGACACCCCACAGAAAGACTAGGCCCATGCAACACTCACCACCCCTGGGCAAAGGGCCACACCAGCAGGCCCAAAAAAACGACAAAAAACAATAAAATCTGCACAATCCCAGCCCATCCATGGCCTCAATGGTGTTTAAATTCAAGAAGACACCCCTCAGAAACACTAGGCCCATGCAACACTCACTACCCCTGGGCATAAGGGATGAAAAGTAGGCAAAATAAGTGCAGGCCTCAGACACTGCCTCTCCTCAAAATGGCCCCCTTACACCCCAAGCACATGTTGCTGCCTGTACCAGCCAGCACTCAAGATGGCCACCACCACCACCCACATGGCCAGTCCACATCAACAGTACACCCCCAAAAAACAGAAAAACAGCCAGAAATCACCACAATCCAATGCCATCCATGATGTTTACATCAAAAAGAGTGAGACAACACCACAGGCACACTCAGTCCATGCACCACCACCACCCCTGGGCAAGCAAAAGGCCACACCAGCAGCCCCCCAAAAACGACAAAAAACAATAAAATAAGCACAATCCCAGCCCATCCATGGCCTCAATTATGTTTAAATTCAAGAAGACACCCCACAGAAAGACTAGGCCCATGCAACACTCACCACCCCTGGGCAAAGGGCCACACCAGCAGGCCCAAAAAAACGACAAAAAACAATAAAATCTGCACAATCCCAGCCCATCCATGGCCTCAATGGTGTTTAAATTCAAGAAGACACCCCACAGAAAGACTAGGCCCATGCAACACTCACCACCCCTGGGCAAAGGGCCACACCAGCAGGCCCAAAAAAACGACAAAAAACAATAAAATCTGCACAATCCCAGCCCATCCATGGCCTCAATGGTGTTTAAATTCAAGAAGACACCCCTCAGAAACACTAGGCACATGCAACACTCACTACCCCTGGGCATAAGGGATGAAAAGTAGGCAAAATAAGTGCAGGCCTCAGACACTGCCTCTCCTCAAAATGGCCCCCTTACACCCCAAGCACATGTTGCTGCCTGTACCAGCCAGCACTCAAGATGGCCACCACCACCACCCACATGGCCAGTCCACATCAACAGTACACCCCCAAAAAACAGAAAAACAGCCAGAAATCACCACAATCCAATGCCATCCATGATGTTTACATCAAAGAGAGTGAGACAACACCACAGGCACACTCAGTCCATGCACCACCACCACCCCTGGGCAAGCAAAAGGCCACACCAGCAGCCCCCCAAAAACGACAAAAAACAATAAAATAAGCACAATCCCAGCCCATCCATGGCCTCAATTATGTTTAAATTCAAGAAGACACCCCACAGAAACACTAGGCCCATGCAACACTCACTACCCCTGGGCATAAGGGATGAAAAGTAGGCAAAATAAGTGCAGGCCTCAGACACTGCCTCTCCTCAAAATGGCCCCCTTACACCCCAAGCACATGTTGCCTGTACCAGCCAGCACTCAAGATGGCCACCACCACCACCCACATGGCCAGTCCACATCAACAGTACACCCCCAAAAAACAGAAAAACAGCCAGAAATCACCACAATCCAATGCCATCCATGATGTTTACATCAAAGAGAGTGAGACAACACCACAGGCACACTCAGTCCATGCACCACCACCACCCCTGGGCAAGCAAAAGGCCACACCAGCAGCCCCCCAAAAACGACAAAAAACAATAAAATAAGCACAATCCCAGCCCATCCATGGCCTCAATTATGTTTAAATTCAAGAAGACACCCCACAGAAACACTAGGCCCATGCAACACTCACTACCCCTGGGCATAAGGGATGAAAAGTAGGCAAAATAAGTGCAGGCCTCAGACACTGCCTCTCCTCAAAATGGCCCCCTTACACCCCAAGCACATGTTGCCTGTACCAGCCAGCACTCAAGATGGCCACCACCACCACCCACATGGCCAGTCCACATCAACAGTACACCCCCAAAAAACAGAAAAACAGCCAGAAATCACCACAATCCAATGCCATCCATGATGTTTACATCAAAGAGAGTGAGACAACACCACAGGCACACTCAGTCCATGCACCACCACCACCCCTGGGCAAGCAAAAGGCCACACCAGCAGCCCCCCAAAAACGACAAAAAACAATAAAATAAGCACAATCCCAGCCCATCCATGGCCTCAATTATGTTTAAATTCAAGAAGACACCCCACAGAAACACTAGGCCCATGCAACACTCACTACCCCTGGGCATAAGGGATGAAAAGTAGGCAAAATAAGTGCAGGCCTCAGACACTGCCTCTCCTCAAAATGGCCCCCTTACACCCCAAGCACATGTTGCCTGTACCAGCCAGCACTCAAGATGGCCACCACCACCACCCACATGGCCAGACCACATCAACAGTACACCCCCAAAAAACAGAAAAACAGCCAGAAATCACCACAATCCAATGCCATCCATGATGTTTACATCAAAGAGAGTGAGACAACACCACAGGCACACTCAGTCCATGCACCACCACCACCCCTGGGCAAGCAAAAGGCCACACCAGCAGCCCCCCAAAAACGACAAAAAACAATAAAATAAGCACAATCCCAGCCCATCCATGGCCTCAATTATGTTTAAATTCAAGAAGACACCCCACAGAAAGACTAGGCCCATGCAACACTCACCACCCCTGGGCAAAGGGCCACACCAGCAGGCCCAAAAAAACGACAAAAAACAATAAAATCTGCACAATCCCAGCCCATCCATGGCCTCAATGGTGTTTAAATTCAACAAAACAGTTGTATCATGCACCCATAACCAACCCTGGTCCTACTGGATACTGTGGCTACCCACAATATAATTTATTTAATTTTCTGAAAAAGTTCCAAAATTGTACTTGCAGCAACTGTAATGCCCCAAACAAACTTACTTGTGAAAGTTGATTTCTAATCCAAAAGTGATCCAAAGACAGTCAAAAAGGCCTCAAATCCAAATATCCAGCAGCACCCACAAAAAGTAATCCTTCCAGCTCCAGATCCAAATGAAAGTGACCAGGAGATGGACAAAGCACTGGGAGGAGCCTGCTGGACAGGAACAGGAAGTTGGAGACTGTGGGGCACTTCCTTCCTCCCCCCCCCCCCAAAATGGACTCCTTGCAAAAAAAAAGGCCATGCAAATGTCAACCTGAGGAGTGATTCTGATAAAAATCATAATTTTCTGAAGGTTTATCCTGTTTGCTGGTGATTTTCTTGTGCGAAATTGCAAAATCTCTATTTCGCAAGTGCGAGATTGTTCCTTTCCGCCGCAACTACATGTTCGCAATTGCGAACTCTCGCGAGGTGTGCTGTGCAAGGTGGCAAGCCGCGAGTACGTATTCGCGGGCGACAAACTCCCGCGGGAACACGCAGCAAGATCTAAAATGGCGCGTCACTCGCAAAGAAAAACAACTCGGCAAACGCTAAAATGACGGAAAGTGAACGCCGTGCACCACGCCGCGCGCCGCAACCAAGCAAAAAATCCGCCGCGAGCGGATTCACGGATTTTCGACAAATTCGCGAGCGTTCGCGGATTGCGGATTTGCCGAAAATCCGAAAAATCCGCGAGCGGAGCGGATTTTACGCCCATGCTTACTCCTAATGCTGTAGTTAAAATAAAGTAAATGGGAATAGAGTATAGATAAGTGGTATACAGTGCATTCATTTATTCTTTGTTCTAAAACTGTTTCTCTTTGACTTTGCTATTAGCTCGTATTTGGGCCTGACGTAATCTTGCTGCACTCCATCTTGCAATCCTGCGACTGCACAGAAGAAACTCAAGAGTCCATAAGTCATGGCATTGAATCTGTGACAGTGACTGTCTTGCTTGAAGATGCGCCTGGGAAACTCACCCTTCGACCTCTCGAGAGGAAGCTAAAATGAAAATATTTACATACAATGTATTTGTTATTGAAACATCCATTGTTAGGTGGAATAAAATGCATGGGAAAATAAAGTTATCGGCGGGAAGGATAATTTGCATTATTGAATCAAGTGACCTCATAACTGGTATGGTGTGATGACCTCTCCTCGTCATTTGACCAATCAAATTGAGGGAATACACACATTTGCAACATTTGGGGGTTGGTACAGTGCCCTGGAAATGGTATATCTAAGGTAGGCTTAGCTAGCTAGTTTGTTCGACTTGTCAGAATAGCTGACCTGTCACTGATCCAATTCACTCAATAGACAATCTAGAGTAGAGGTGCTGGCATAGCACTCTGTCAGAAGATTCGATAACCCAATCGGGTTTCTGGGAAGGAGTTCGATAACCCAATCGGGGTTCGGTGGGAGAAGGTTTGATAACCCAATCGGGGTCCGACTGTTAGCTGCAGAGAGGGGTGTGACACTGGCGTTGCACTTTAGCTGTGGGTGCCGGTCCTGACCTGTGGTGGTCCTGTCCTGATCCAATTTGGTCCGTACTTATCCTGATTCTCTCTGCATCTATCCTGTCCTGTTGGCACCTGAACTATTGGGAGTCGTGTCCTTTAACCCAGCCCGTGGCCAGGGTTGGTCTTCACACCATTCTAGGTAAATATAAAGTTGTGTGGGTATGTCATTGTATTGTTTCCCTTTTCTTACCCTTTGTATGTTTCAATGCTTAAAGAAAGTCTCATAATATTTTCACACCATCTTGCCTTTATCAAATATCTAGTTGAATGCGCTTTAATCCAATTGGTATGGACTCTGATATTTAAGAATTTACTTAGATAAAGTGTTTAAATCTTTCCTTTATGATTGAAATGTTTGTTTACTGCCTATTATGCTAACACCCTTGATCCCTTAGGATTCTAGTTACCGTTGACTAGGATTGGTAAGTCAATTGGTATAGGTCCTAAATGGTTAGAATAAATTGCTGATTAGCGTAGGTTTACTTGTTCAAAGTGTATATTATTTTATGGGCCAAGGTGAGTATAGTAAAACGAGCAGGTGAGCCAACGCTCTATCATTTGGGACCCACTAGGAATCGCTAAATGAATCTCTTGGAGTTTCATACATCAGGATAAGCGATTACCTAATTGTGATTTGCAGAAAATCCCAATTCGGTAATCGCTATTTCCAAAATTGATACATGTGGCCCTGTGTGAGGCAAAGTTTGGATTTGTACAGAATAAGGCAATCCAGGATGAACATTTAACATTCAGAACAGTCTTGCACATCATCAAATCCTATTGTATTGTGTAATAGACATGTAGTAGAGTCTCATTCTCCCATAGCAGATCTTCCAGGAGGCAGCATAGTTTACGTAAGCAAGTCAGAGGGCAGTGAGGAAAATGCATGTAAAATGTGGCACCCATAATAGCAATAATGTTGTGCCAAGTGTGAGGTTTGAGGGGAGTTGTTGCAATAGGGAACTATATCAGTAGTAGGTTGTTAGCGTAGGTTCTCAGATATGGGCTTTTTGTGGGGCATCGTCAGAGCTGTTGTAAGGAATGCTTCCAATGAACCTCATATATCCGTGGGAGGAGAGCTGCCTGGCAATAATTTAACATATGTGTGTGGTTGTTCTTTGCAATATATTAGGTCTTGCAGCCAGTCTTTGAATTTTGGAACTTGCCCTTTGTCTCAGCGATATGCAACTTGTCTCTTGGCTAACAGTAGAAACGTTAATATATATCTTCGATATCCCGCCTCTACACCTCCTGTGTATTCCAGCACCACCAGCAATGGTGTGAGTGTAAGATTTGCTCAGTCATTAGCGTGAGTTCGCCTTCAATCTCAATCCAATAAGTTTGAATCTGGGGGCATGGTCATAAAAGCTGTCATTGTTGAAGCACTTAGTGGCAGAGCAAGGTGGTGAGTCAATGCATTGGTGCCCCAATGGACGAGCCACCCCAGAGTTATAGTTTACTGAGCTAACTATGAGGCCGATTTATAATTTGTCTGTCGGAGGTTTGGCCGTCAGAGCGACAGAGTAATTTACTCCATGGCCTTGACTACACCTCTAACGGGCAGATTATTAAATGATTGGCAAGCTTAACATATCATGGGGGGTGCTAGGTGGCGCACATGCAAGATGGCCGAACTTAGGTGAGGCTCCTGCAGCCCTGCGTGCAAATCCTACATTTATCCTGCTTTAGAGCTACTGCTGACGGCTCAGAATAATACCCAGCTGGAGTACTACCATAACAGCAGACTAGCTGAAAAAATTGAATGATTTAGAGCGTTCTTGCTCCCGCTATGGCGACGAGAGGAACTGACTGGTGAGGGAGAGGTGACGGAGCGAAGCCCCGAGTCGGCCTGCAGATCCACGCAAGCCTGCTGCTGACCACGAGGTGCCCAGGCCTCAAGACGCGAGAGGTGCAGTTGCACGGGAGCCGATGCGTTAATCACCGCAACAGCTGGCTGCGGCGTGAGGGCGGAAAGCGCAACCCATCGAAGACCAAATAGCTGCGGCAGCTGCTGGGGAAGTGCTGGAGGTGAAGGAGGTGAGTGGAGATATTGGCCCGATGCTGCTGCAACACGGGGCGTAATGGCGGGTGACATCTGACCGCCATACACACTGCAAGTTTCCCTGCGGCAGCAACAGTCAAGCTGGGGACCGAGCACCGCTTAGGAGAGAGGACACTGTGTGGGGGCGCTGCGTGCGGCTCGGCCCTGCCCCCCCAGCCAAGGAGCGCGGTCAGATCCTGGGGCCTGCGCTGCTGCCCGCGGTACGGAACGGTGGCGTGGCCACCCTGTCCTAGACTATAATAGTGGCTGCCACGATTGTGGGACCTGGTGCGAGAAGGAGGCGCATTGGGCAGTGGGTCTGCCTCCGATATAAGCTGTCAGCGGAGGCGCCTGGAACGCATCACTGCATGTGAGACAGACTCCCCCTGCTTGAAGGTCGGATAAATTAGGCACGCCTTGGGGGGAGCAATTACTAGGCATTAAGCTGAGATCGATGTGCTGGTGATGTGTATAATGAGTGGAGTAGAGGCATGAATTGACGCCCTGACATCCTTGGCAGCGACTTGGGTCCCTGCTGCAGTCTGCGAACCCCTGGGTCAGGCATAGAGGGAAGAAGTGCTGGGGGCTGGGGCATCGCTGTGTGAGGTCCGCCGCCCCTCCTCTCTCTGACTGTTGTGCGCCTGACATCTCGAACAGACCTCAATCCCCATGGGTCCAGGGGTATAGGCTGTGGAGAGCAGCCCACCCTATTTGATTATCCCACGGCCTGCGCACTGGTGGCCACGCAAGACCCCTGGCGGATAAAGAGTGAGGACTGCAGAAACCCCATTAAACCTTCTGGATTTCTGGTCCTACGAAGGTGAGTCCATACCATTGGCCATGGACCACTACTTTGGCCCTGGTGGGACGAAGATTGTGCTTTTAGGGGTCAGAAGTGCGGGCCTCACACATGGAGCATCGTGGGGAAACCGGCCACCCGGAAGCCCAAGCTGAATTTGAAGCAGCAAAGCGTGGCACCTGCAGGAGGACCGCGTTTTGGATGGAGGAGAGATGGCACAGGGCAGCTCGGCTGGGCAAAACACAGACGTGCAGAGTATCCTCCAGGAGGTACTGCAGGGACTCGCTACCATCGTGGACAAGGTAGACAGGATGTCCTTGCGCATGGACGCAATTGCGCACAAGTTGAAGGACATGAGGACCGCATAACGTAAATGGAAAGGCGCATTTAGGAGACTGAGGATGCGACGGCCCGGGGCACTGCGCAAGCTGCCCGTATGGACAAATTACTGCAAATGGTAGCCGCGAAGAATGAGGACTTGGAGGCAAGAAGCCAATGAAATAACATTGGCATCCGAGGCATTCAGGAGTCAACCAACACAGGGAGGATGGAGGAGTATGTGGAGAAACTACTATTGTCTTCGGTGGGAGCGGAGGCCTTCTCCAACCAATTTATAATAGAGCGCGCATATCGCACGTTGGGACCGCGCCCCGGCTCCTGGAAACACGCCACGCCCAATTATAGCGAGACCCTTAAATTACAGGGATCGCGATGTTGTGCTCCGTGTGGCTCGCAATAATCAGCAACTGACCTACAATGGCAATACTTTCTCCATATACCCAGACTTTACACCTACAGTCCAGGAGGAGAGGCGCAAATTCACAGAGATTAAGAACAAACTGCGGCCTGCCCAAATTGATTATGCTCTACTGTACCCGGCGCGCCTCAGAATAACACATCAGGGTAAACAGCGGTTCTTCGCTAAACCGCAACAGGCGGAAGATTTTCTGAAACACCTGAAACGCACCAATCGCACTAATGGCTCTTTACCATCATCGCAACAATCGTCTTCCATGGATGTCGAAGAAAATGACTCACAGTAACTGATGAAACGTCCCATATTGTGTATTATTTCACCGAGTAACGAACTGCGAAGATTGAGAGTGCTGGACAGTCTGACTGAGGACATTCATCCTGCATTTGTACAGCTGTCGGGGAGCTCTAAGCTATCCCCTGCACACGCTGGGCACCCTCGGTTCTTCAGAGTCTGACCCCTGCCATCCACGGTGGGCTCTGGAACCGGGTGAACCTGTGCTGCCACATAGGGACACCCCCAATTGGCATTCCCCCACTGTTGTTCGCTGCATGGAGCATGCAGTGTGAAGTTGGTATTTTCTCTTCCCTCTTTTTGTTTTCAGGGAGAGGCGGGATGGTTGGGGGGGTGATTGATTCTGGCAAGTTAGGGCTGCTTCAGTGGGTGGGGGAGGGACCACAGGGGGGATGTTTGAAATTGCACATGGCTGGCATGGCACTGAATGGCTTTCATTTAGACCTAGATAATGAGCAGTGCAGGAACAGAGCTGCAAACACAGGGTAGAGAGTCACAATATGCACAAGATTCTGAGCTGACCTGCCTTTACCACAGGGGTGTCTCATTGCTGGTAGACGCACAAGCCAATGGCTGACACAGGCCCCGAAAAACGGAACATCCTCACATGGAATGTTAGGGGATTAGGAGATCCACGCAAAAAGCGACACATATTAGCCTATTTGGACAGGCATCAAGTTCACATTGCCATGCTACAAGAGACGCACAGCAGGCCCCAGGGAGCCAACACATTTGCTAGTAGGTGGGCTGAACACAGAATCTTTTCCTCTTATTCCTCATATGCAAGAGGTACGGCCATACTTATAAAAAAACGCACACCATTTCACTTAGCTGGGGCTACATGGGACAACCAAGGAAGGTATTGCTTGACATGGGGCAGACTGGGCTCTGACTCAATAACACTAGCTTGCTGTTACAGACCCAATGTGGATGATCCGTTTTTTTTCACAGAGTTGTGGGCAAAAATCTTTGACATAGGAAATACCCACATCATTTGGGGGGGATTTTAATGTTACATGCAACCCGGACGTCGACAGGTCTCACCCTGCCCCTCATCACTATACCAAGGCTCGAGTGGATCTGCAAAGTACGATAATGGCCTACAGCTTGATAGACACTTGGAGACATGCTCACCCCCATAAGCTGGAGGGAACACACTACACAGAGCAGGCAGCGACATGGGCGCGGTTAGATTATTTCTCTGTGTCCTGGGGGTTGGGTCCCGCCATTTCCCAGGTTCAGCATCTGGCCCGCATGTATTCAGACCACGCACCCGTCAGGCTCATGCTGACCTCAGCAGATTATGACGCCCCGCACAATAATTGGAGACTGCATGCCCCCATCCTACTGGATTCAGTTTTTCAGGTAGAGCTTAGGGAAGAAGTGCGCTATTTCTTCGAGCGGAATAGGGACTCCGTTGAAAGTGTCGAAACTATTTGGGAAGCCTTCAAAGTTACACTTAGGGGATTTTGCATAGCTAAAGGGGCTAGTGTACTTACGGACATAATGAACACGTTGCGCAAATTGGAAACAGACCTCAAGACATTAGAAGCGAAGCTGGTGACACATCCGGATGGCCCCACACAACTTAAGTTCAGGGAGACACTCACAGAGTACAAAGACTCGGCACGGAGGGAGACGCGCTTCAGGGGAAAATATTGGGTGGCTCGGCATTATGGGGTGGGAGAAAGACCAGGTAAAACACTAGCCGGCACAATTTGGAAACCACAATATTCCAACTATGTACTAGAACTTGAAGATGTGGCAGAAGTGGTGTACAGGGACACTGCGAACAAACTCAATGCGTTCACTGCGCATTACGCTCAGCTATACACCACACACAGAGCAGACAAGCTGTACTTGGAGCAGTATCTAGGGCATGTATCATTGGGATGGCTGAGTGACATGCAGAGAAAGTTTTTATGTGCCCCGTTTGAGCTGGATGAGGTCAGGGGCGCAATCATGCACATGCAGTCTGGGAGGGCCACTGGCACAGGTGGCATCCCTATAGAGTTCTAAAAAACCTATATTGACCAGATGGCCCCCATTCTGAGGGAAGTCTACGAGGATGCTTTGGACACTGGGTGCCTCCCCCCTCAATGAGAGAAGCCCTCATAGTCTCGCTATTAAAACCGGGAAAGACACCTCAGCAGTGTGATTCCCACAGACCGTTGTCACTTCTCAATTGTGATGTTAAAATTCTGGCCAAGCTCATAGCCACCCGACTTAAGGGCACATTACTGCGGCGTTCCCTCCTGTGCAATTAGGATGTGACCGCCACCCAGGTGGTCACATTCTCTATTTTTAATATTGAGGCTGGTGTGGCATCAAGCTGCACCCGCCGCAATGTTAAAAACACATGCATTGCATTTACATGCACAAAGCAGTAGGCACCGCGCGGTGTCTGCCGCTTTCTGCATGTAAATGCAGGGGGGTACCATAGGTACCCCCCATGTGCACCCCCCACCTCCCTTCACCCAGGGGGCCCGCAACGGGCCCCCAAAGTGAAGATCCGTATGCTTTTGCACGGCGTTGAACCCGCTGTGGAAAAGCATGTCTGGGAAGCCATCCTAATATGTATGGCGGTGTCTGAGAGACACCGCCACCATATTAGAGCTTTTCCGCCGCGGTTGTAAGCCGACCGCGGCAGAAAAGCGGCGGACTGAAACCAAGACCCACCAGCCATCCTAATTTGGCGGTGGGTCTTTGGTGGGTCCGCAGCGGATTTTCCGCATCCTCCGGGCCGGCGGTGGCTTCCGCCGGCCCGGAGGATGCGGAAAATCCACGATCCTAATCGACCCCTAAGTCTGCTGATGGAAAATCTGATACTCCTCGATCAGTCTGGCTTTGTGCCCAGGAGAGCAACTTCCCATAACCTAAGAACCGTTTTTACTGTATTAAACAACGTTTCCCCTGATTTGCCTTTGGCTGTGGTATTCTTAGATGCCACAAAGGCTTTTGATTCTATCGAATGGGATTACATCTTAGGGGTGATGTTGCGAATGGGCTTTCCGCCACTCTTCCTTGCCTGGATACAGCTACTGTACTGTTCCCCAGTCGCTAAAGTGCTTGTCAATGGTCGTATTTCCCAAGCCTTCCCGATCACGAGGGGCACCCGACAGGGATGCCAACTCTCCTCCTTGCTTTTCGCTGGATCACTGGCAGAATATCGACAGTCAAAATATAGACTTGCAAAAATATCGAGGTAAAAATATAGAATGCCAGAAAATCGACTTCTTATCTACAAACAGGTAAGTACAAAAATATCGGTAGGAAAAAATATAGACAGTCAAAATATCAAATTTTTTAAATATCTTAAAATTAATTTAAAACTAATATAATATTAAATATAATTAATTTAAACATACTTAAAATACTTAAATAAACTTAAAATTAATAAATAATTAATGTAACTTTAAAAACAAATGTTTTGTTTTAAAACTTATATATATATATATATATTCACTGAAAAAACCATAGGTTATAGACCATATATAGTTAGGAATTAGCATTTAAAAAACCTTATTTTACTCACACAAAACCATTGAAATTCCATATATAGTTAGTTGCACTAACTATATATCGCGCACCCGCAATTCACTGCTGATGATGTCACATATTAAAAAACAAAAAAAAATCGCCACTTAGAAAACATTGTCCATGGGGAAATGACTTAAAATGTCCTTAAGACATATGAATGTGTTATTTTAAAACGTTTGCAATTTTTTTGGGTCACTTTCAACATGGCTATGTGACTGAAACAGTCAAAATCTAAATTCGCAATGCACAGGTGGGAGCATATTTACAAGGAATGTGCTTCATGGGGAAAGGTCTTATAATGTAATATGGGAAAAATGACATCAGAGACACTGAAATGCCTTATAGAGAAGCATACACCATTATGTCCTTGTCATAAATTTGCAAACCATTACTTTTCCCCAAAAACGATTTTCAAATTATATTTTGAAAACACTGCACATGTGGAAATGACTTAAAATGTCAATAATTCAAAATTTGCGATTCCTTAAATGCAATGTATCAAAAAAAAAATATGTAAAAAATGATATTAAGGATTTGGAAACTACCACCAACTTCTAGTTTGTGGTAATTTGCGAATTCTTTTCAAAAAGCATTTTTTGCACAAAAAAAAAAGGTCCCATATGACGCCCATACATGCCCTTAGGGCATGTAGGTGTGCCATATGCTCCCAAATTTCTTTTTCAGGGGTGCAGCAGGGTGTTCTTGAGATACCCCTGCACGCTTGAAAAAAATCCTATTTTGTGATGAGCTAATTGCTAATCACAAATTGCAACCTTCATTCCTATGAGCCTCCTAGCCCATGGAAATGAATGGGTAATTTGCAATTAGCAATTTGCTCATTGCAAATTAGGAATAGTAAAGAATTGCTATTTATTCCTTAAAATTTGCTATTTAGGAAATGCAAAATAGTTTGATGGTACATATGGTGGTTCATCTGTAACAAGATAAGAAGCTTAGGGATACATTTATGATGACTGGCGCAATAAAGTGCACATTACTTACTTCATTGGTAGTC
Source organism: Lissotriton helveticus (assembly GCF_964261635.1). Lineage (NCBI taxonomy): Eukaryota > Metazoa > Chordata > Amphibia > Caudata > Salamandridae > Lissotriton > Lissotriton helveticus. The sequence goes on along the minus strand of NC_136069.1, from coordinate 250,683,941 downwards.
CTTTATATGTATTATCTCCTCTGTATTCTTCATCAAGCGTAACTTTAATCTTCAATCCTGAGTAGGCCTCACCTTAAACAAACCTCTGGATAGGACACACTTTATTGTCATCCTGGATTAATCATTTAAAATGCTAGGGACAGATTTATGATAGGTGTATGCCTTTTTTGTGACACTGTGCGTCACTTTTATGATGCAGCGGTGGTGCAAAAGATTTGCTATGAGGCGACAACATTACAAATTGATGCATTTAGGCAGATATGTCATGGTGTAAAAAAAACGTACCACATAAAACCCAAGCAGCAGTGATGCAAAAGATGCACCATGTCGCAAGACAGGCCTCACTTGGGGCCATATGTATCAAGCTAATTAGCATTTGCAAAGATCAAAATTCTATGAATTTCGGCCTTTGCGAATGTTAATTAGACAAATGGTATGTATCAAACAACTTTGATGCAAAATAAGGAGTAGCAAAATTTGCTATTCCTTATTTTGCGATTGCACTGAAGCATTTGCAAATTTTGTGACTACTTAAATGCAATGTATCAAACAAAAACTATGTAAAAAATGACATTAAGGATTTGGAAACTATTGTGGTAAATTGGTGGTAATTTGTGAATTCTTTTCAAAAAGCTTTTTTTCAAAAAAACAAAAGGTGCCATATGACGCCAACACATGCCCTTAGGGCATGTATGTGTGCCATATGCCCCCAAATTTGTTTTTCAGGGGTGCAGCAGGGTGTTCTTGAGACACCCCTGCACCCTTGGAAAAATTCCTAATTTGTGATGAGCAAATTGCTAATCGCAAATTAAACCTTCATTCATATGAGCCTCCTAGGCCATGGAAATGAATGGGTAACTTGCAATTAGCAATTTGCTCATCGCAAATTAGGAATGGTAAAGAATCGCTATTTATTCCTTAAAATTCGCTATTTAGAAAATGTAAAATATTTTGATGATACATATGGCAGTTCATCTGTAACAAGATAAGAAGCTTAGGGATAGATTTATGATGACTGGCGCATCACCAGGGATGTGACAGTCATCCTGCGCCACTGTTCCGCCACCCATGTTGTGCTGCATTTACAATGCGGCGCAGCATGGGGCAAAAACGGCACAGATGCGTGACGCATCTGTGCCGTAAAGGTGGCGCATTGCTGGAGTTGTATCGCAAGTGCGATGCAGCTCCACCAAGGCTCAGGGGTGCCCCATCTCCACAATGCTGCGTCAAGACCTATGCCACCTTCAAGCAGGCGCAGGGTTTTGACGCAGCTTTCTCCTATCTGATTGTAAATGCGGCACACCATGGGTGGTAAAGCAGTGGTGCACATTAACTGGTGCATGCCTGGGGATGTGCCATTTAATATAAATCTGCCCTTTAACATTTAAGTATGTGCAGGGGACACAGAGTCGGTGAGGCTTATCCAAGGATAAGAAGAGATGAGTCCTGTTCAGTGAAAAATTAGACATAGGCTTCACCTGCTCAGCATTGCTGGACATGGCTAAATAATAGCTGCAAAATGTTAATCTTGTTAAACAATTTTACTATTATAATCTCTGAGATTTGTTTCTTACTCTGCAACATCTCATTGTTGTTATCTTTCTTTAAAGATAAAGACAACCTCAACATGAGCGACAATCTGCAATCAGTTGATTTTGACCTCATCATTGAACTTGTAATTGAAACATCAGTGGATGTTGATCCTTTGGATGATTTAAATCCTGAGGATGAAGAAGAGCGTGATGAGGATGCAGATTTGTCCGAATTATATGATATAGGATGGGAAGCTGACCTGCTTGAGCCTTTGGAATTATAAACATTTATTTTTAAAATTTATAATCAATAAAAAGTAAAAAGGTAAACCGTTTAATTTAAAAATAAAGACACCTTCAAAAACAGCACTGTTCTATTAAAGGTATATTCACTGAAAAAACCATAGGTTAGAGACCATATATAGTTAGGAATTAGCATTTAAAAAACCTTGAAAATTCACTGAAAAAACCATAGGTTATAGACCATATATAGTTAGGAATTAGCATTTAAAAAACCTTATTTTACTCACACAAAACCATTGAAATTCCATATATAGTTAGTTGCACTAACTATATATCGCGCACCCGCAATTCACTGCTGATGATGTCACATATTACATCATTCATGACATGGTCAGTGACATCACTGATGACATCACTGATGACATCTCAAATGACATCACCCTTATAGTTATTTCCCCCTTTGTTTTGGCCTCCTCTTGTCTCTCGATCCTACCGAGAGACAAGATGGCGGCCGCTCCGGACTGTTTAGAATGTTGACAGACACCGGAGAGCCAATCAGCTTCGCTACGCGAAGTTCCGGTACGCTTAAGGTCCGCGAACCGGGGCGCTGCCCGGTCCGCGCTTACAGATATATATCTTTTTTTGAACGTTAATTTCTCAAAATCCACTGCAGCACATATATTGAGACCTACAAAAGGCACATCGGGCTACCAGTCCCTACAATTTAGCCAAGTTTCGTGCAAATCCATTCAGCCGTTCGGGCTAAAAGTGAGGCTAACCGCCCTATGGAAAACTCAATGTTAAAAACACGTTTTGGGACCCCCCTTTTTTCTCGGCTCCCCCTGGACGAACCCCCCCCAAATTTTCAGGGGCTCCTCAGAAACAAAATGTTCCATTTTCCAGAAACTTTCAGCCAATTCCATCCACAAACGCCAAAGTTATTAGACATAGAATTTTCAAAAATCCCATAGGGAAAAAATCCTAACTATATATACCTACTGGCGACCGCCAGTAGGTAATATATGAGAAAATCAAACAGCTTCTTCTGGAGCACTTGGAACCCGTGGAAGTTGGCGCAAATGCCGGCGAAGCAGTCCGGTTGAATTGATATATCTGGCGTCTCTCACAAAGTGAATTACATGCGCTCTCGGACAAGAAGGCAAAGGGGGTTAAAATAGTAGATAATGCAGTTTAATGCACAACGCGTTTCAGCAAAGAAAGCCTTGTTCACGTGCACGTGAACAAGGCTTTCTTTGCTGAAACACGTTGTGCATTAAACTGCATTATCTACTATTTTGACCCCCTTTGCCTTCTTGTCCGAGAGCGCATGTAATTCACTTTGTGAGAGACGCCAGTTATATATATATATATATACATATTATTAACCAAACATATACAATAATGTTCCCGTAGGATAGCGAGAGGGTTAAATTTACTATTCCCACTCCAGAGAGTGCAACAGTAGGGAAAGCGTTGGATAGCGTAGGGGTAAAAATTACTATTCCCACTCCAGTGAGCGCAACAGTAGGGAAAGCATTGGATAGCGTAGGGGTAAAATTTACTATTCCCACTCCAGTGAGTGCAACAGTAGGGAAAGCATTGGATAGCGTAGGGGTAAAAATTACTATTCCAACTCCAGAGAGTGCAACAGTAGGGCAAGCGTTGGATAGTGGGAGGGTAAAAATTACTAATACCACTCCAGAGAGAGCAACAGTAGGGAAAGCTTTGGATAGCGTAGGGGTAAAATTTACTATTCCCACTCCAGAGAGCGCAACAGTAGGGAAATCATTGGATACCGTCCTGACTCGTTCAGAAGCGGTCGCTCCTCACGCTGCCTGGTCAATCCTGGTATCGTAGCGCTATACTGGTCACTGCTGATAATTAATTATACATTGCTCGCATTGCTCGTATCATAGCGCTTTACTGGTCACTGCTGCTAATTAATTGTGCATTGCTCGCATTATCGTAACGCTATACTGCTCACTGCAACTAATTAATTAATTGTGCATCGCTCGCATTGCTTGTTGAATTTATTTGAGCCTGATTGTGCCGGTGCCACTGCCCATATCATAGCGATATTCCACATTGTGCCCCAATCTCGTCCTATTTCGCTTTTGTTTTTGCTGCCATCTTGTTGTTGTGCCTCCTAGCCCGTCTCTCCACCCCTCTCCCGCCTCCCAGCTGCTCCTCCCTCCCACTGAAAGTTAAGGATCGACCCGTCTGATTAAGCGCTGTGACCGTCCTGACTCGTTCAGAAGCGGTTGCTCCTCACGCTCCCTGGTCAATCCTGGTATCGTAGCGCTATACTGGTCACTGCTGATAATTAATTATACATTGCTCGCATTGCTCGTATCATAGCGCTTTACCTGTCACTGCTGCTAATTAATTGTGCATTGCTCGCATTATCGTAACGCTATACTGCTCACTGCAACTAATTCATTAATTGTGCATCGCTCGCATTGCTTGTTGAATTTTTTTGAGCCTGATTGTGCCGGTGCCACTGCCCATATCATACCGATATTCCACATTGTGCCCCAATCTCGTCCTGTTTCGCTTTTGTTTTTGCTGCAATCTTGTTGTTGTGCCTCCTAGCCCGTCTCTCTACCCCGCTCCCGCCTCCCAGCTGCTCCTCCCTCCCACTGAAAGTTAAGGATCGACCCGTCTGATTAAGCGCTGTGACCGTCCTGACTTATTCAGAAGCGGTCGCTCCTCACGCTCCCTGGTCAATCCTGGTATCGTAGCGCTATACTGGTCACTGCTGATAATTAATTATACATTGCTCGCATTGCTCGTATCATAGCGCTTTACTGGTCACTGCTGCTAATTAATTGTGCATTGCTCGCATTATCGTAACGCTATACTGCTCACTGCAACTAATTAATTAATTGTGCATCGCTCGCATTGCTTGTTGAATTTATTTGAGCCTGATTGTGCCGGTGCCACTGCCCATATCACAGCGATATTCCACATTGTGCCCCAATCTCGTCCTGTTTTGCTTTTGTTTTTGCTGCCATCTTGTTGTTGTGCCTCCTAGCCCGTCTCTCCACCCGCTCCCGCCTCCCAGCTGCTCCTCCCTCGCTCCGCCCCCTCCTCCACCATCCACTTATGACAGATGTACCTGCGCGCAGTGGTCGCGCCCTATGCGCGGCGAAGGCGCGCCAAAGGTAATCCCGTCTACGCCCGTCCGCGCCTGAACCGCGCCCAGCGCCAGGCCCCCTGGTCCCCACAAAGTCCACCCCACCCGCATAACGTACGACGCCACAACCCTCTCCACACTCAACTCCGGACGTCTCCCAATCTGCCACCAAGCGGCCCCAGGACACACCCATAGACCCTTCACCTGCCACTCATGCAAGTTCGACTGCATCAGGACCCAGACTAAATCCACAAACGCCAAACAGAGCTCCGACACTAACCACCTGAAGTGCATCCTGCTTAACACCCGCTGAACTATGGAACCTTCTAGACACCACAACGCCGGACGTCGCCTTTCTTACAGAAACCTGGATGAACGCCTCATCAGCGCCCGACATCGCCATTGCTATCCCGGACGGATACAAAATCATCCGAAAGGAACGCATCAACCAAACAGGAGGAGGCATAGCCATCATCCATAAGACCACCATCCGCATCACAACCAGTTCCGACGACAACCTCGCAGCCGCCGAACACCTTCACTTCCAGATTCACAAGGACCCTAAAACCACACTCAGAGGCACCCTCATCTACAGACCACCAGGACCCCGCACACAATTCAGCGAAGACATCACAGACTTCATCAGCCCACACGCCCTCCCCTCCGAGGACTACATTCTACTAGGGGACCTCAACTTCCACCTAGAAAAGAACAACGACAACAACACCACCACCCTTCTGGACAACCTCGCCAATCTCGGACTCAAACAACTGGTAAACACCCCCACCCACCACGCCGGACACACGCTCGACCCAATCTTCTCCTCCAGCAAGCACATTTCCTTCAACCACGCCACAGGACTCCATTGGACGGACCACTGCTGCGTCCACTTCATCTTCAGAAAGACCACGACCCACCACCACCCACAACAAATCCCCCGTAGAAACTGGAACAAAATTACCACCAACCAACTCACCACATCGCTATACCAAAACCCTCCCGCCAAATCATTGGACCCAAATCAAGCAGCCATCAACCTCACACAATGGATCACCCACATCGCTGACAAATTAGCACCATTGAAAAACCATCAAAACAAGCCAGGTAGCAAAAAAGCCCCTTGGTTCAATGACGACCTTAAGAAATCCAAAAAGACCTGCCGCACCCTCGAGAAAGCCTGGAGAAAAAACCCAACCACAGACAACATGACCACCCTCAAGGACGCCACCTGCAAACAGCATCAGCTGATCCGATCCACCAAGAAATTAGCATTTAAGGATCGACTCGACAACAACGCCCACAACAGCAAGGAACTCTTCAACATCGTCAAAGAGTTTACCAATCCCAGCGCCGGCACCAACAACATCACTCCCTCTCAAGACCTCTGCGACTCTCTAGCCTCATTCTTCCACAGCAAAATCACTGACATACATAACAGCTTCGGCGACCAGCCCTCCCCCCTACCTTCGAACCGAAGCCACCCACCACCACACTTTGCGCCTGGAACCCAATCAGCACCGAAGACACCATCCGCTTGATGAACTCCATCCACTCCGGTTCGCCAACCGACCCATGCCCCCACCACATCTTCAACAAAGCCGACTCCATCATCGCACCCCATCTCCGAGACATCATCAACTGCTCCCTCAACACCGCCACCTTCCCGGAAAGCTGGAAACATGCCGAACTCAGCGCCCTCCTGAAGAAACCCACAGCAGACCCCACCAAACGTAAGAACTACCGCCCCATTTCGCTCCTCCCATTCCCCGCCAAAGTCATTGAGAAAACCATCAACAATCAGCTCGCCGCCTTCCTCGAGTCTAACGGCTCCCTTGAACCCTCACAGTCCGGCTTCCGAGCCAAACACAGCACCGAGACCGCCCTCATCGCAGCCACAGACGACATTCGAACACTACTTGACAACGGAGAAACAGCTGCCCTCATCCTACTGGACCTCTCCGCAGCATTCGACACGGTCTGCCATAGCACCCTCATAAAACGCCTCAGCAACATCGGAATACAAGGAAAAGCATTGGACTGGATCATCTCGTTCCTCACAGGAAGAACCCGGAGAGTCCGCCTCCCCCCTTTCAGATCAGAGGCCACTGAAGTCATCTGTGGCGTACCACAAGGATCATCGCTCAGCCCCACTCTCTTCAACGTCTACATGAGCTCCCTCGCATCCATCGCGCGCCAACACAACCTCAACATCATCTCCTATGCTGACGACACACAGCTGATCCTCTCCCTCACCAAAGACCCAAACACCGCTAAAACCAGCCTACACAAAGGGATGAAAGACGTAGCCGAGTGGATGAAGAACAGCCGTTTAAAACTAAATTCTGACAAGACGGAAGTCCTCATCCTGGGATCATCCCCCACTGCCTGGGACGACTCCTGGTGGCCCCCGGCCCTAGGCAGCGCACCCAAGCCCACAGACCAGGCACGCAACAGGGGCTTCATCCTAGATTCCTCCCTCTCGATGACCAGACAAGTCAACGCCATCTCATCATCATGCTTTAACATCCTATGTATGGTCAAAAAGATCTTCCGTTGGATCCCCACCGAAACAAGAAAGGCAGTCACCCAAGCACTTGTCACAAGCCGACTGGACTACGGAAACACCCTATACGCCGGAACCACAGCCAAATTACAGAAAAAACTCCAACGCATTCAGAACGCCTCCGCCAGACTCATCCTTGACATCCCCCGCCACAATCACATATCCGGTCACCTAAGAAACCTCCACTGGCTCCCCGTCAACAAGAGAATTACGTTCCGTCTCCTCACCCACGCACAAAAAGCCCTCTACGACCTAGGACCCAAATACCTCAACACGCGCCTGACCTTCTACACCCCCACCCGCCAACTACGATCGTCCAATCAAGCCCTCGCCGATATTCCACGCATCCAAAGATCCACCATAGGAGGAAGATCTTTCTCCTACCTAGCGGCCAAAACATGGAATTCTCTCCCCACCCACCTCCGCCTTACACAGAACCACCTCTCCTTCAGAAAACAACTCAAAACTTGGCTATTTGATAAATAACATACCCCCCCCCTCAAGCGCCTTGAGACCCTCTGGGTCAGTAGTGCGCTATACAAATTTTAACTTGACTTGACTAAAAATAACTATTCCCACTCCAGAGAGTGCAACAGTAGAGAAAGAGTTGGATAGCGTAGGGGTAAAAATTACTATTCCCACTCCAGTGAGTGCAACCGTAGGGAAAGCGTTGGATAGCGTAGGGATAAAAATTACTATTCCTACTCCAGAGAGTGCAACAGTAGGGAAAGCGTTGGATTGCGTAGGGATAAAAATTACTATTCCTACTCCAGCGAGTGCAACAGTAGGGAAAGCGTTGGATAGCGTAGGGATAAAAATTACTATTCCCACTACAGTGAGTTCAATAGTAGGGAAAGCGTTGGATAGCGTAGGGATAAAAAATACTATTCCAACTCCAGAGAGTGCAACAGTAGGGAAAGCGTTGGATAGCGTAGGGGTAAAAATAACTATTCCCACTCCAGAGAGTGCAACAGTAGAGAAAGAGTTGGATTGCGTAGGGGGAAAAGTTACTATTCCCACTCCAGTGAGTGCAACAGTAGGGAAAGCGTTGAATAGCGTAGGGATAAAAACTATTATTCCTACTCCAGAGAGTGCAACAGTAGGGAAAGCGTTGGATAGCGTAGGGATAAAAATTACTATTCCCACTCCAGTGAGTGCAACAGTAGGGAAAGCGTTGGATAGCGTAGGGATAAAAATTACTATTCCCACTCCAGTGAGTGCAACAGTAGGGAAAGCGTTGGATAGCGTAGGGGTAAAAATTACTATTCCAACTCCAGAGAGCGCAACAGTAGGGAAAGCATTGGATAGCGTAGGGGTAAAATTTACTATTCCCACTCCAGAGAGCGCAACAGTACGGAAAGCATTGTATAGCGTAGGGGTAAAAATAACTATTCCCACTCCAGAGAGTGCAACAGTAGAGTAAGAGTTGGATGGCGTAGGGGTAAAAATTACTATTCCCACTCCAGTGAGTGCAACAGTAGGGAAAGCGTTGGATAGCGTAGGGATAAAAATTACTATTCCTACTCCAGAGAGTGCAACAGTAGGGAAAGCGTTGGATAGCGTAGGGATAAAAATTACTATTCCCACTCCAGTGAGTTCAATAGTAGGGAAAGCGTTGGATAGCGTAGGGATAAAAAATACTATTCTAACTCCAGAGAGTGCAACAGTAGGGAAAGCGTTGGATATCGTAGGGGTAAAAATAACTATTCCCACTCCAGAGAGTGCAACAGTAGAGAAAGAGTTGGATAGCGTAGAGGTCAAAGATACTATTCCCACTCCAGTGAGTGCAACAGTAGGGAAAGAGTTGGATAGCGTAGGGATAAAAACTACTATTCCTACTCCAGAGAGTGCAACAGTAGGGAAAGCGTAGGATAGCGTAGGGATAAAAATTACTATTCCCACTCCAGTGAGTGCAACAGTAGGGAAAGCGTTGGATAGCGTACGGGTAAAAATTACTATTCCAACTCCAGACAGCGCAACAGTAGGGAAAGCTTTGGATAGTGTAGGGATAAAAATTACTATTCCCACTCCGGAGAGTGCAACAGTAGGGAAAGCGTTGGATAGCGTAGGGTTAAAAATTACTATTCCCACTCCACTGAGTGCAATAGTAGGGAATGTAAATACTTCATATATAAATATAAATAACATAACTATTAATACCAATTACAAATTAATTAAAATATTTTACAATTTTATAAAAGATATTAATTAATCAATTAAAATTACAAATAAAAATTAACTAATAATAAAAATTACCTACCAATACTAATTATTTACCAATTACCAATAAATTAATTTACAATATCAAAATAATAAAAAATTAGACACAAATAAAATATTTTTAAAATGTAATTACTTACAATTAAATTACTTCCCAAGCTATTCCCCTATAAACACACAACGTACTACAGAAAATAAATTACAAAAATTAACATATTTATCAATTAATCAATTAAAATTAATTACCAATTATATTTTATTTAATTACCAATTCATAATAATTGACAATTAATTTCAAATAAATACCAATAAATAAAATAACATATTTAAATAATTATATTTAAATTACTTCCACCCTATTCCCCTATAAACCCACAACCCGCTACAGAAAACAAATTACTAAAATTAACGCATTTATCAATTAATCAATCAAAATAATTACCAATTATATTTTATTGAATTACGAATTAATAATTAATTGACAATTAATTTTAAATAAATACCAATAAATAAAATAACATATTTAATTAATTGTAAGTAAATTACTTCCCACCCTATTCCCCTATAAACCCACAACCTGCTACAGAAAACAAATTACTAAAATTAACATATTTATCAATTAATCAATTAAAAATAATTACCAATTTTATTTTAATTAATTACCAATTATTAATTAATTGACAATTCATTTTAAATAAATAACAATAAATAAAATAACATATTTAATTAGTTATAATTAAATTACTTCCCACCCTATTCCCCTATAAACCCACAACCCGCTACAGAAAACAAATTACTAAAATTAACATATTTATCAATTTAATCAATTAAAGTTAATTACCAATTATTTGTTAATTAATTACCAATTAATAATTAATTGACAATTAATTTTCAATAAATACTAATAAATAAAATAACATATTTAATTAATCATAATTAAATTACTTCCCACCCTGTTCCCCTATAAACCCACAACTCGCTACAGAAATATATTACACAAATATTTAAAAAATTATTATCTTACCTTAAATTCGATATTTTTGTTGTCTATATTCTGTCTAGTCGATATTATGTCCATTCTATATTTTTGATTCAATATTATGTCCATTTTATTTGATATTAACATTTTCTGGTCGATATTTTGGTACTCTATATTCTGTCTAGTCGATATTGTGTCTATTCTATATTTTTTACTCTATATTATGTCTAGTCGATAATAAAAACTAGATATTTTGACTCTATACCCTTTTCGCTCTCGCAGTTGAGCTGCTGGCAGCGAAACTGCGGCAGCACCACAAGCATAAGGCACTGCGGTGCAACATGAGGCAGGTATTAATATCCTTGTATGCGGGCAATATTACTCTGTATATTCACGATCCACAATATAATCTTAACCCAATGCTCCCGGGAGTTCATAGTGTTTGGGAGGCTTTCCGGGATCCTAATTAACTGGGGTAAGTCCTGTATTTTTCCCTTAACGGTGGCGGTAACTCGATTCCCATTGGATTACCCTGTGGGGTGGTGTGAGGATGAGTTGAGACATTTAGGTGTCCGATTCACTATTGACAGAGATGAACTGATGCGCCTTAATTACGGCACAGCAATGACGCGCATTGCAGATAACGTCACCCGCTGGATCTCCCTCCCACTCTTAATGGCGGGTCGTACGTCACTCATTAAAATGTTGATTCTACCCCAGCTGCTTTATCTGTTTCTGAAAATACCATTTCACCCAGGAACCTTTTTCTTCAAAACAATCAAATCTGAACTAATACGGTTGGTGTGGGGGGGCAAACACCTGAAGCTGTAGTGGAGTGTGCTCAATAGACCATACTCTCATGGGGGCTTTGAGATACCCAACTTTAAATTATACTATATCAGCGCTCAAGCTCACTATGCCTACTTTTGGGTACACCAACCGAGATATATACCGCAAGTAGCGGCGGAGCACATCTGGTTCTGCTTGAAGGCGCGCTTTATGATGAGCCCGCCGGAAGGGGGGAAAAATGTCCACTACTATTACATGCACTATGGCAGCCTGGACACGCATAGGACAGATGTTAAACACACCTCTGCTATATTCCCCACTGTTACCGCTTACATACCACCCCAGTATGCCCCTTCTCCAGGAAGCAGTCTTTCACAAATTCATGGAGCGCACACATCAAAACTTGGGGTGACATGTACCATGAAGGTCAATTTCGAAAGGTGGAGCAGGTCCTTCAGGGTTTGCAGCAGACGCCGCTTGATGTCTTTTTATACATTCGTCTCAGACAAGGTATTCGCTACATTACGCAGGACTTCCCAACCAAACCCCCGGTTCTTGCTCCACTACAACTAACCCTCCAATGCACGACGGCCAAGCGATTAGTATCACTGATATATCGCACAGTGCACACGCAGAGAGAGGAACCGCCCGCACTAGCTAGAATGCGCTGGAATTCAGAGCTGGGCTTCGACCTAACAGACGAACAATGGGAACACAGCTCTTCACAGACAGAACATGTTTCAGCTAGCAGTAGCCTTTGCATAATTCACTACACAATCCTACATAGGCTGTATTACACTCCGGCATGAATGAATAGGTATAAGCTAAGGGAGAACGATAGATGTGACAGATGCAGAGCCCCAGGAGCGGATTTCCTGCATCTAGCCTGGGAGTGCCCAGGAGTACATGACTACTGGGGACAGGTTTTTAAAGCCTTAAAGCCTTGAGTCTAATGGTGGACACACATATCGAACCAACACCATTACTAGCTCTGTTAGGGTATACGAAACGGATATGTGCGGTGCACTGCAGATATGGGGCCCTTGCACTACTAATGGCAAATAGAAGGGTGGCAATGCATGCCGGTGGGGCAGGGGAAGGGCGCCCAAGTTCAAAGTCTGCGTTGACGATTTGGTTTATTGTCAAGAGCAGCTCTCAACATATGCTGAATTGCTGCCTGTAGCTTCGAGACCCAAGGAGATTTGGGCCCCTCCGCAGGGATATTTACTAACACACACGCGGGCGGGGTCTGCAGCGGAGTAAGGGGGTGGCCACAGTGCGAGATGCCTCATGCACACATGTCAAAAGAAGTGGTTAGAGGATCTGGGGGTGGCGGGGTTGACCGGGTTGCAACATAATGCACTAATAACTGATTATTGATGTGACGGAGGAACGGCACTGAGCACAGAGTCCCCTGCTGATACACTTGTGTACAGCCATGCAATAGTTAACGATATGTCACTTGCTTCATGTGTAGATACCACCTTGTGTTATACTAATCACTACTGTGCAAGCCGATGTTCTATGGAACTGTATACTGTACTAAATCGTGCTACGCTTGTTTTTGTGTCACTGTCGGTGCCATTGATGAACATGTATGGGTCGTTTGAACCAAAAAACAATAAAAAGAGGTTAAAAAAAACCTTAACATATCATATGTGATGTAATATGTGAGATATTGAGAAGAGCATAACCAGGACACAAGTTAAAGTTTTCTTAGTTAGCTAAAACTGGTGAATTTCACTGTCTTTTTATTTAGGGGGGTGGTGCTGGGGGGGGGGAGTTAAATGAAAGCTGTTATCTTCGTTCAACACCTAACTATAACTTTGCTTTAACCTTTGTTTTTTGTAGTGAATTTCTGCATTTTTAGCATATGCTAAAATCTAATTACCATACCTAAGTATAATGTCCCTTTAATTAATTTCAGGTTTTTCATACTCAAAGTTGAGAATACTGCCAACCACCTTGAACAACCAACAGCATTGTCCCAACTGTGCCTGCCAAACAGCCTCTGGCTGTGCACAGCAAGGCACTATTGCAAGTCCTGGTTAACACAGATCAAGGGTCTTAAGTCCTCTTCCTCTTGTTTCAAATCCCCTAATTATTAGGGAGATGTTCACTCTAGCATGGGTTAGACTCTTGATACCCCAATTATACAAACTTTCAGAATAAAGGAGGAGGGTTTTTCCAATGTAATAATGAATCATAGTTGTGTCTATTTGTATGTGGCTGCCATACTTTAATAGAAAGTAGATGGTTTGATGTGCGAAAGAATTTAAGAACAGCCAACACGTGTTTCACCCTCTCGGGCTGATGTGCCTGGTGCTTTCTCAAGTCTGTGAGAATCAAAGTGCAATGAAAGTCACATTGGTTTCAAATCCTATGTTCCAGGGATACCATCACCATGGGTGAGGGTGAAGGTTTAGTCATTCTCCTTGTGCAGATTCATGAAAAGAGACTTTTAATCCTTGACTTTAGAACACAGGTTGGTGCATTGAAATTTAAGAACACAGAAATGACTTACAACTTTAGAACACAGGTTGGTGCATTGTAAGTCATGTCTAAAACAAAATGTTTAATTTGGAATGTTGCTGGCCTTAATAGTAAGCAAAAGAGGAGACTGGTTCAAGAAGAGTTGGCTATGTATAAACCTCAATTCGCTCTTCTCTCAGAAACTCATATCAGCTACCAGGACAGGAAATTGCTCTCACAAATGGGGTATGAGCTTGTGGTGTGTACAACCTTGGGTGCCTCCATCAGGGGGGTGGCCATACTAAAACAGAAAGGATTAGCGACAGAAATAATAAAAACATCATCAGATACACTGGGGAGGTGGACGATAGCACAAGTTCAGATGGAACACCAGAAGTTTGTTTTATGTTTGGTTTATGGCCCTAATATAGTCGACCCCAAGTTATTTGAATACTTAAGTATCGAGCTACTAGAGTGGGAGGGAGAAACATTAGTGATGGGAGACCTCAATTGCGTAATCGATTATAAAATTGACTCTACCGGACACGGCTCTCCACGCAGGATGCGTAAGGTCAGATCTGCGATTCTTGAGCTAGGTAGACTGCTTAACATTAAAGATGTATGGCGTTATAAACATCCTAACTTAGCGGGACACACATACTATTCATCGCCCCATAGATCTTGTTCGAGAATTGATATGGTGTGGGCAACCGATCGAGTACTAAGTAATTGCAAGATTGAACTGTGTCCAAGGATTACTTCCGATCACAATCCATTATTATTAGAACTTGAGAATGGTGAGTCGAGGCCAGATTTAAGACAATTTACATTTCCGAGATATTTACTGACTGACTTTGGCTTTATCACTTCCCTAAAGAAACATATTAAAGAATTTATCGAATTGAATATTAAGTCAGCCAAAATTGATGTAGTTTGGGACACATGTAAGTGCAGTATAAGGGGGTTTACTCAACAATTCATTTACAGACTCAATGTCGAAAATCGTAGGACTACCAAAAAAGCTACTTCAGATATATTGTTATTGGAGCAGAAATTAACCGACGAAACTAAGTTACCAAATGGAAATATCGAGGAGATAAGATTTGAACTATCGAAATTACAATCTTCTCTTAAAAAGACGCTAAGAGACAAATATTGTTCTAAAATACACAAATATAAATTAAACCAATATGAAGGAGGAGATAGAATCGGAAAAATACTTGCATACAAAGTCGCGGATAAAAAGGCGAGAACTAACATCAAAATGATTAAAGGCTCCGATTTACAAGAATATGTTCAATCAGAACAAATCCTTGGTCAGTTTGTTAATTACTACCAGAGCTTATACACTCCTGATAATACTCCTTCTAGAGCTAGAATCACACAATATTTGGATAAATATATGCCTATAACAAAAGATACTGTTAAGGAAAAATTGCAACTTCTTAATTCAAAAATATCACAATCTGAAATAAATGCAGCGATCTTAGCCCTACCACCGGGGAAAGCTGCTGGGGAGGATAATCTGCCTATGGAACTATATAAGGTTTGTGCAGAAGAATTAATACCTTTGTTAGAAAATGTCATCGATTCTATAGATAGTCTGGGAAAAGTCCCTATGTCATGGAAAGGAGCCAAAATAGTATTTTTTCTTTAAAAAACCAAACCACCGGAAGACTGTGGCTCTTACCGGCCGATTTCACTGCTCAACGCAGATGCTAAAATCTTTTCTAAGATACTAGCAAATCGCTTAGCACCCACTATGCCGACTTTGGTCAACTTACAACAACATGGTTTTGTGACAGGGCGAGATACAACGGCCCATGTGAATACAGCGATTACAGCCTTTGATGTCGCCTCGACTACCCTCACCCCACTCGGAATGGTTATGTTAGATGCCGAAAAAGCATTCGACCGAGTGGGGTGGGAGTATTTGTGGGAGGCATTAAAGAAAATAGGCATTCAGGGTAAATACCTACAGTGGGTTTGTTCATTATATGACAGCCCGCAGGCTATAATCAGCTATGGGGGAAAATAATCAAGGAGTTTTGCAATAGGGAGGGGAACTAGACAAGGGTGCCCTTTGTCTCCCCTGCTCTTCGCTCTTTCCTTGGAGCCATTTTTAAATGCATTAACTATGCAAGGAAAAATTCACTCATTTGTACATGGCGGAGAGAGCTTGAAAATCACTGCTTTTGCAGACGATATAGCTGTATTCACCACAGACCTAGTAAAAGCTACTCCTGAAATAATAAAAGAAGCCGTACACTACGGCCATGTTTCAGGCTACAAATTAAATGTAGGTAAAACGCAGGTAATAGCCAACTATAAACCTCTGGCACCGATCCCAGGCTTATGTCAAAGCGCGATGTATTTAGGCATTAAATTAGCATCCAATATTGATAAAATTATCGCGTTAAACTATGATTCTCTTCTAAAAGAAACAGAAAAGACACTCAAAAAATGGCATAAGATCCCGATTAGTCTTTTGGGACGTATTAATCTAGTAAAAATGAAAATTCTGCCGAAGGTGCTGTATCTATTTAGATCTATCCCTTTGCAACCTAATAACATCTTTTTCAAAAAATTGGAGGGTATATGTAGCAGCTTTATATGGGCATACAAAAAAGCGAGAAGGGCATTGAAATTGCTAACACTGACAACAGAAAAGGGTGGATTAACATTTCTTGATTTTAGGTTTTATTTTCTAGCTACTTTTTGTTGTCGTATTAGAAGTCTGTTAAAAAATGACAGTCCATTATTCTTTCACCGGCTTATGTTGGGATTGGATAGCAACCAATTTTTGCACCGCTTGCAAGATCCAAACTACTTCAAGCGAGTGAAATTTAAGTCAGCCAGTCACATCAAAAAAGTTTGGGACCAAATAATGATTGTTGTGAAAATCTAATTTTACAATGCAGAGCTTAGATTATGGGACAATCCAGGGCTTCCTAATATCTTCTCTGATGGAGCAGGTTCCCTTTGGAAGAGACACGGCATCTACACACTAGGGGATCTATATGGTCAAAACGTTTTTTGGGATTTCGAAGCACTTCAAATTATTTATAATTTAAGGGATAATATGTACTTTAAATATATCCAGATAAGAGATTATCTGCTCTCTAAAATGAAAATCATGGAAGCGATGGAATCAGACATACTTAAATGTCTATATTCTAACAAAGTTAAATCATTAATAAGTCTACGGTACGGATACCTGATACAGGGCAAAAACGAAGACTTCACAAAAATAGCTGCCAAATGGTCTCTCCGACTAGGCATGAATATCAATCCCTCACAGATCTCATATTCTTTACGTCACATAAACTTGATCGTCCAGTCTACTAGCTTGAGACTACAGACGTACAGAACCATCACTCAACTTTATTATACACCACAGAGGATAGCAAGTTGGGTACGGGGCAATCAAGTAAATAAGAAAACTAAGTGCCCGAAATGTGATCAGGAAGCGGTAGGCTTAGAACATATGCTTTATTCATGCCCATCGCTCTTGTTATTTTAGAAAGGACTGTCTGAAATCTTAAATAACAAACAAATTTCCACACCACCATTCTCGGCACAATTGGTCTTACTAGATATCCAGGAAACAAATTGTCCCTATAAAGAACTAATAACTATTATCTTTGCATGTGCCAGGCTCGTTATCGCTAGATTATGGATATCTAAGGATATCCCTGACGTCTTCGATTGGTGGCTCTTGATGAAAGAAATCAACACCATGGAACTGTCATTAGCAAGACATAGGGGCCTTAAGGCTCTACAAAAGAAGGAAAGAATTTGGTTAAACTTCTTTGAATCATGATCTATACGAACTAGAAAGAAAACCAAGCCAGCTTAAATATTGGTATATTATTTGTTAGACTTTATTTCTTTTTTTCTTTTTACTATTTTTGTCAAAGTTTAGTATCTGTCAGATCTCTGCTTCTAACGTTTTTCTGTTTATAAATTGCTTACCCAATTGGGGAGAGGGGTTGGCCTAACGGCTAAGGCGCTCGACCTCGGACCTGGGGAACTTGGTTCGAGTCTCGGTAACGACGCCAAAAACCCCCTGTGATTCTGGGCAAATCACTTAATCTCCCCGTGCCTAAAATGAAAGTGTGTCCTCATGTAACGTAACTGGTGCTATGTAAAGCGCTCTGATAACTGGTTCGGTTCTAGTTCGCGCTATATAAAACTCTGCAAAAAAAAAAAAAAAAAAAAATTTAAAAATTAATATTGTAACTACTTATATACTCTGTTTTCTTGAAATGTATAACATATGCGTTACTTGTTCTTCCTTCAATAAAAAAAAAGTAAAAAAAAAAAAAAAGAAATTTAAGAACAAAGATTGGTGCACTAGGTGCTTAGAGACTATGTTCCCTAGCAAAGAAAACCGTGAATGTCTTAGAGAGTGAGCAAAAAGATTAGAGAGATATTAGTAACAGAAGTCGGTGGCCAAGTTGTTATTAGTAGTGGAAGAATTCTAAGTGCCTAATTTGCAGGTGTTCAATGACGGCCTTGACTTTCTCTAAGGAGACCTCACCCCTCGAATATCCTACCCACACCCAGTGATGCGGCCACATATAAGGCATGGCACCGTGCACATTGCCTTATAAGTGTGAACCATCATCCACACTCCAAAGCCCCACATTGGGACAATGATAGCATCCGAATGAACGGATGTGCACTTCACTGGCCTAGCTGTAGGTATCCGGACACTGGTTCAGGTCATACAAAATGGAGAATTAAAGCCCTTCACCCTGCTTAGAGAGGAATTCAGTCTCCCTCTTCAACAAGCTTGACGACACTTACAATTACAAAACTGCTTAAGACGCTGCCTTGGCCCCCATCGTTGGAAACTGGAACCCTCACCAGTATTAGACTATTTACTAGAATGAGGACGACATAAGAGAGTGTTGTTGGGCCTATATGGTGCACTTATCGAACTCTTATACTCACAGTCTCTCCTTAGTGGTCTTCGCGAGAAGTGGCTGACGCCTACATGACTGGTACTGGACACCTCTGAAGTTGCAACGAGCAGGGCTACTACCGCACTCTAAGTGCTGGAGGTGTCTGGGAGCAAACTGCGATATCCCCAACATCTTGTGTGACTGCCCTTCTTTACAGCTCTTCTGGTCCTACATAGGAGACACTCTAAGGGAGACAATGCCCCTCCGCTTCCCCCTTAGCCCCTCTACCATTCTATTGCATGATGTCAGAGATTCACTCTCCCTTACACACCTACAACGCCTCCTACTACACACAGCACTCTCTACTGTCAAAATCTGCATCCTACGACAATAGAATCACCCTCCCCTCCCTCGCAGGAGGACTGGATGGTAGCAATGGTTCAAATGGCATCCCACAAACGCATAATATATGGCCTGCATGACCAGGAGGCGGTGTACCAACAAAAATGGGCCCCCTTCTTTCGAGAGCCCAGTCCCTAAAAACCTACTTGCCCTCCCCCTACCTCACCTCACCCCTCCCTCTCCCCACTTCCAACCCCTTCCTCCCCACCCCTTCCCTGTCCCATCCCCCCATCCTTTGCAGTCGCTAGCTCCCCCCATTCACCCCCGTCAGCACCTCCCTGCCCCCCCCCTCTGGCAAAGAGGCTGGCATTCCACCCATCCCTTGCCCCCAACCACCCCCACACACTCACTACTCCATGTGTTCAGCCCTGCCTCTTCCTCCTACAAGACTCACCCTGACTAACCCACCCTGTGACTTTGTATGCAGAGAGGTGTTTGGCGTAGCACACAACATGCTCCCAACCCAGCTTTGTCCTAGAGACACATGCCAACCCCTCCCTCCTCTCATCCCCTTTGAGGGTAATTGCCACTATTACCTACTGCACAACACCCTCAGGTGGGTGTAGATCCCTCATCATTGATTGTATACAATCCCCCGCACTAGTCTACTACATATTTCAGGTCATAATATTAGGATCTACCCCAGCACAATCAACCCTAATGTTCTATACTATGAAGGACGTCTACCTCCCTGATGCAGATATGTACCTCCCCTCTTTTATATTTTCTCCCCATCTCATCGCTCCCCCTCCTCCACCTTCTTGTTCATTGTTCCTTTTGTACCCCCAGCCCACCTCTTCCCCCTGTTCAGTTTTCCTTTGTAATAGTATAGATGTACCTGTAATGACAATAGATTCCAGCGAGTGTGTTACACTGCCGGTCACCTACATTGTTATGTTCTTCTTCAACTTTCAATAAATAAATTACGACAAAAAAAAGAATGACATTAGAAAAGGGTCAGTTGAAGTAAAGAGTTGATAGTGTTCTATTTGTCTTAACTTCATTATCAGCGATGTGTGTTAGTAAACAGATCAGTGGATGCTCTATTTCATATATCTAATTATGTGAAGGATATAGGAGCTGGAATAGCCAGATATAAATCAAACATTACATCAAGTCATACCTTTTGAACAACAAAGTGAGGGCGTGATGATGAAATGAAATGAAAAGATAATTTATAAAGCGCGATGGCTACCCTAAGGCGTCCCAGCGCTGTGGAGGTCGTGGCAAAGGCAGAGCTGCTGGAAGTTACACAGGTTTGTTAAAAAGCCAGGTCTTTAAGAGCTTTCGAAAAGTCAGCAGTTTGGGCTCAGATCTGATTGTGAGGGGAAGCGTGTTCCAGAGCTTGGCCAGGTTGTAGGATAGTGAGCGGCCTCCACACCTAGCTCTCTTGACTCGAGGTACTGTGGTGAGGTGGGAGGACCCAGATCTAAGGTGTCTGTTGGGATGATAGGCGTTTACTAGGGGGAGGTTGATGGAGGGACCTGTTCCCCAGTAGGACCGGTGAGCGATGCACATGACCTTAAATGCAATCCTTGATTTTACTGGGAGCCTATGGAGGTCCTTCAGTCGGGTTTTAACTGAGACTCGGCGGGGGATTTGGAGAAGGGTCCTGGCTGCGCAGTTCTGGATAATTTGGAGTTTGTTTACGGTGGATTGCGGGGCCCCTAGGTATAGGGCATTCCCACAGTCCAGCCGTGATAGGAGGAGGCCTTGCACCATGATACGTCTTGAGTGCAAAGGGAGAAGGGGAAGGATCTTGCGCAGGAGTCTCAGAAGCCCAAAACAAATGGCAGATAGCTGATGATTAAAATTGAGTGCCTTGTCCAGCCATATGCCGAGGCTTTTGATTACTTCTTTGGGTGGGGGGGACAGCCCAGGCAGGTGGGCCAGATTGGGTCAATGGACTTGCCACTGGTATTTCCAAGGAGCATAAGCTCTGTTTTTTCCCCATTTAGTTTTAAACAGGATGAAGTCATCCATGAGGTTACCGCTTCCAGGTAATTATATAGGCCATGGTGTGAGTTGAGGGGGGGTCTAGCGCTATCACTAGCTGTGTGTTGTCCGCGTAGGTGACAATTTTCACCCCAAAGGGGCGGACGACCTCAGCCAGTGGACTCATATAAACATTAAAAAGGGTAGGGCTTAGGGAGGAGCCCTGTGGCACCCCACAATTCAGGGGTTTGCTAGGGGAGGTGTGTTCTTTCTCAAATACCTGGAAGGAGCGGTCTGCGAGAAAGGATTTCAACCAAGTGATTGCCATTCCCGAGATGCCCACCTTCCTGAGACGGTGGAGTAAGATGTTGTGGTTTACAGTGTCGAAGGCGGCACTAAGGTCAAGGAGGATGATGGCCGTCGAGCTACCGTTGTCCAAGATCCTTCTTGCCTCCTCCGTAACTGCAACCAGGGCCATTTCTGTCCCATGGAGGGGCCGAAAACCCGTCTGAGAAGGGTCAAGTATGGCATTTGACTCCAGAAAGTTTGTCACAACTGAGTTGACATACTTTTCTAGGAGTTTACTGAGCCAGGGTAATAGGGAAATGGGTCTGTAGTTGGAGGGGTTATTCTGATCCAAGCTCGGTTTCTTTAAAAGGGCCTTAACCATAGCTTATTTCCAGGGGGGTGGGACGGTGCCGGTGTGTAGGGAGGTGTTGAGCAGGTCCAGGATAGTGGGTGATATGTGACTGGTGATCGGGAGGAGAATCCGCGGAGGAGCCGGGTCGTTAGGTGAGCCTGATTTAACCTGCTGCATAATTTCCTCTAAGTGGCTGAGGTCCAGAGGTGGGATTTGTAAAGTCTAGCTGGGGACGGTGGCACGGGATCTAGAGGGCAGCTGGCTAGAGGGGCGTGGTGGGTGAAAGAGGAGTTTATAGTTTCTATTTTATGAAGGAAGAATTCCGCTAGGTCATCGCAATGAGCCTGGACATTGACATGCTCCTTAGGTGTCTCTGGTAGTTGAAGGAGTGATCTCGCTATTCGATATATTTCCTTAGGTTTTGAGGCTGCCTTATTGATTTTTTCCTCAAAGTACGTGGCCTGTGCTAGTTTGATGCTAGTTTTATAGGTTTTGATGGCCACCCTGTAGGCTATTTTTCCAGTAGGTGAGTAGTCAAGGTGCCATTTCCGCTCAATTTTTTTACAGTTGCGTTTGGCGTCCCGTAGGTCGGTGGTATACCATGGGGCAGTTGTATTCCCGCGTTTGGGGTTTATGTTTTTGAGTGGGAGCACCAGATCGAGGGATTTAGTGATCCAGGTGTTATAATTCTCATTACCCTCGACGGGGTCGTAGGTTATAGGCGATTTGGTTGATTCAAGGCTCTCCAGCCATTCTGGCTGGGGGAGTTTGGACCAATTGCGGGATTTTTGGACTGTTGTGGGATGATGATGGCGGTAGGACTGCCATGACAGCCCGTCAGTGGTGGTCCCACTCCCATCGAAACACAGTTTACCGGCCGCCATGTTGCAATGGCAGGCGGATGGTTGGCGGTCAGAAAGACCGAACGCCACTCATCTGACAGACTCCTTGAGCCCGTTGGTTCATCGAAGGGAGCCGCAATTCCTACAATGATGGCGTGCCTGCCAGACACTGCCTGACGGATTATGATGTCCCTTCCCACTGGCTGTTTCATGGCGGTTACCCGCCATTAAAAGGCAGGTGGAAAGGGACATTGGGGCCCATAGGGCCCCCCTTATCACCTGGCCCTCGGACATGGGACCAGGTGCTCCCCTGTATATCCCTGCACATAGTGGAGGGATATGCAAAATGTGCATTTTTTGGCCTGTAGCGTGTGCTGCAGCCTGTAGCACACGCTGCAATTAAAAAAATACTCTTTGCAACCGCCTTGAAGGCTTTCGCTTTGTAATTTACATGGCAGGACCGCTGACAGCAAGTCGGGCAGTCCCCTTTCCGAAGGGATGGCTGTCGAACTCAAGTCCGACTGCCATCCTAATCAGGCCCTTAGTCTCTTCACGTCCAGCCAGTATATAGTTACATTTCTGTGGGTATCTGTAGATAAACTCGACCAGAAGGTAAATATGACAATGTCTATCTCATATGATCACTTGTGGACACCACATATTCTTATTAGAGATGTGATTGTTTGTGGATACTTAAAAACAAATTAATTACATGTTCTTGAGCAAAAGAGTGGTAAGGTCTTGTACGGAGACACTGAGGGAGGTATCATGGCAGATCCATAATCGGGACAGGTTATACTTCATGAATTCGAAACTTGTGACGCGCCGGTGACCTGGGTCCCTTCGCATACACCTCTATGTCAGCCTTTGGTGTTTTTGAAAGATGAAACAGAGTCTGCACTCCGGTCGGTTCAAGCAGGGAAAGCACACAGGATGGATTGTATCCCTGCTGACCTATTTAAATCTGACCTTAAACTCTGGGTTCCTTATATCACTCAGGTTGCCAATGCTATCGCCAAGGGAGCCAGGATCCCAGGGTCCTGGAAAGGAGCGGAAATTCTTCCCATTTTTAAAAAGGGGGATCGATCGGTCCCTAGTAATTATCGCACCATAAGTCTCATAGATTCCCTGCAGAAAATTGTCGCCAGGATGGTTCTTGCGAGGGTTCAAGGTTGGATGGGAATGGAGAGTATTCTCTCACCATTACAGGCCGGATTTAGATCAGGCACTAGCACAATCGACCATGTCTTTCGTTTTGTTATGATATACTGGAAGGTTGTGCTGTTGGGCGGAGGGACCATCTATGCCGCCTTTGTGGACCTTAAGTCCGCCTTCGATCTTGTGCCCAGGGCAAAGTTGTGGGCTGTCTTAGGTAAGCTAGGACTGCCGTCCGACCTCCTTGAAATCCTTGTAAGACTGCATGAGGGCAATTTCGCTAAGGTTAGATGGGGGAGACAGGGGCAGGTAACGGACAGTTTCCCCGTCACAAGGGGTGTCCGCCAAGGGTGCGTTATGACACCTACCCTTTTTTTATTATTTATTAACCAGGTGGTGAAATTCTTTGCATATACTCCAACTGATGCACCCATATTGGGTGGGACTAAGTTCCCATTGCTCATCTTTGCAGATGACACATTAATCCTCTCAAAGACACGTAGTGGTCTCCAAAAAGCGATTCATAGATTTGAGGATTTTTGCAAATTAAATGATCTGCAAATAAATGTGAGCAAGACCAAATTTATGGTTTTAACTAAAAATCGTCCTTTCAAAAGCTATGTTGACATGAATGGAGTCGCCCTCGAACAAGTAGATGTTATGACCTATCTTGGAGTGATTTTAGATTATCGCCTACGCTGGAAACCGCAGGTTGATGCTCTCCATTTAAGATCTGTACGCCTATCGGGTTGCCTAATCCAGGAGCAAAGAATGTCTTTGACCAAAAGGGTCCTGCCAGCATTAAAGATATATGAAGCTAAAATTAACTCTGCAATTTTGTACGGGGCTGAGCTTTGGGGTTATATGGACCTAACCCCTTTGGTAAGAGCTCAAAATAAATGTTTGCGTAAATTGGTAGGCTTACCGCAATCAACACCGATTAAACCCCTTTTGCTGGATATGGGTTGTAAGCCGATAAATGAGATGGCACGGTACCGGCTCGTAGCATTGTGGAGACGGATCTGGACGTCATCGGATCTAAGTCTCTTTGCTAACGAACTAGCGGAAGTGAGATCCACTATGGGTTCTGGCAATATCCCATGGCTCTGGGAGGTAAAATTAATCCTGGAAAGTATGGGATTTGGCCAATTGTGGGCTAACCCAGGGTCCACTGTGTTTCCCTCAAAAAAAGAATTTAAAATGCTTTTTTGGGCTTCTGTAACAATGCAATTTGTTGCACTGTCGGATGCTACCACCCTAACGGGTCGATTCCTGGTGCACAAATTGGACCCCCTACTCGAGAATTATTGTGATGTTATTACCAGGAGCCTGGACAAAAAATTATACCATCAGTTTAGAGTGGGGTCCTTACCAGTGAGGTCCTTTACCAAGAAATGGGATGGTCAGACCCCTGAGTATTGTCCCTGGTGTAATACCCATAAGGAGAGTGTAGGACATTTTTTCTTTGCTTGTCCGGCTTACTCAGCCCCTAAGGAAAAAATGGATCAGACCCATTTGCCATCAGTTGAATACTGGAGGGAGTGTAGAGGCATTGTGGGCTCTAAGAACGAACACCTCAGAGATCGTGGTTGTAGGAGTAGCAACATTTCTAGGGTGGGCCTGGGTCCTCAGAGCTAGACACCGTCATGTACATAGACCATAATTGTTAAATATGGATTCCTTTTCATACTAAGTCTTTAAAAATTGCTGTTTAATTCTTGTCTTAAAATGATGTATTTTGGATGAAATATGAAATATGATGTCGTTATAATTTTATGTAAATATGATCTGGTTTTTATTCCTCTTTTGTAAACTGTCTTTTATGATGTAAAAATCGAAATAAAGACGTATGAAACTGAAACTGGTTATACTTTATGTGATCTATTTATAGTTATTCCCAGTATATTACTGTATCTTATCATATGATCAAATCATTAAGTGGAAGTACAGCATATGTTATTCTCAGCTACGAGTCAGTGCTAAAACATGAGGCTTAACTCAGTCAGCACACACGAAGTACGAGGCTGATTGTTTGAGTTTCACAGACTCTGTAAGAGTATAATACTTACTTAAAAAATAACAGAGGGATCCTACCTGTGTCTCTGGGTTAAATCCCCCTCCAAGTGCATTCGGCGTTCTAGACAGTCGCCACATTTGTATCCCATTTATAGGCATTTTTAGTGTTTACAGAAGTAAAATAAGGAGGGCACTTCCAGTAATCTTATGGGTACCATCTTGAAATGTTGTTACGACTATTCATAGATGGGTTCCCGAGTTAAGCAGGAGTGATATACTGCTCATAATGAATTAGATCAGCACAAGCTCTTTCGAAATGATGGGATAAACCAAATTCTTTTGTAAGAATAAGAGGTAAAAAATAGATACCACCTGTGTGTATTGAGCGTAATAACAATCAAATACCTATACACAAGCCAAACAGGAGCATTTGTTATCCAGGCAATATGATTTTCTTAGTAATTTCAGCGAAATGTGCCATCATTATCACATGAATTTCATCTACAGTACTCCAAGCATACAAAAGTTTGATGAGAAAAAGTAAAGTATATATTTCTCCATTCATAGAATCCAACTCAGATAAACTAAAGTGAGTCTTCTTAATACCTCCCTTTGCACCCCTCTAGTGCCCCATTCAGCATCATGTACTAATCAATTCACTGCGCCAAAACCCAACCACTTAGGAGTCATGTTGACATTTTCTTAATTTATTTCTATTCTTTGCAAAAACAATCAATCAGCCCAGCCCGCGCATTTCGTCCTTGCAGACATCATCAGGAGTGAAAAAATGCAGACAAATACAAAATTGATATAATATTTGGGCCATATATATACATATTTGCATCAACAATTACATACATTACTATTTAATATTTCTTTTTCATGTGCTAAAGTAAATAAACTACAACCGTGACCCCAAAACTAAGTAATATTTAAAGAAAATCCTACTAAAATCTTCATACCTTGATGAACACCAAAATGTATGTACAATTAGACACCCAACTCCAAAGAGTTATTCCAACCCATCATTTTCCAATCTTCTCTTTGCATACACATACATATATCTTTTTTATACAAAAAAGAAAAAAATGAATACACAAGGATTATGACACCGACACAAAACTCTATTATTAATTAAGTAAATACTCCCCTATTTACACTTATATATAGTACATTCATACAAATATAAGTTAAATAAATGTATATTCGTCTAGTATGGCCGATTTGTTGTGGGCATGGAAGACACATAATGGACTGGCCATCTTACATTACTGATAATAATTTCATATAGCCTATATATCCACCAAGAATGATCCCCCGGATTTGGCCACCCCAGGGACTAATAACCTTTAAACAGCGGGAGCCCGCGCTTCTTTATTTTATTTCGGCGGGGAAATGCGCGGATCCTACACGCATCCCGCGATTAAAAAAACTAAATTTTTTTTATATTTTTTTGCCCTAGTGGTCCTTGTGTGACCCCCTGAGCAGGCACAAATGGCTGCCAACAGTTCTTGGTTTCGTATGTTTACAACCGCTTGACAGCCAATTAGCATTGAGCATTGAGCGCGTGATCGGGACAGTGCGCTTATGCTACGATGCTAATCCTCGCACAATCCACGGATCCACTGCGCCCATAGATATATAAATGACTTTAACCGTAATTTTCTCAGGAACTATTGAACAGATTGACACCATATAGCAAAAGGCACAAGTCGTAACTGAGGACTACCTCTCTGCCAAATTTGGTGTAATTCCGTTCAGCCGTTCTGGCTGTAGCCGTGGCTAAAGGTTCTAGGGGAAATTGCATGGGGAAAACATGTTTTGGGACCCCCATTTTTTCTCAGTCCCCGCTTGACCAATCACCCCCAAACTTTCAGGGATGAAGCGGAAATAAGCTGGCCAAAAGTTTGGCAAATTTCAAGAAGATTCATCATTCGACGCCAAAGTTACTGCCAATAGAATGTTGTGGGTTTCCTATGGATAATAGGTCCTAACTATAACTACCTACTGGCGACTGCCAGTAGGTAATATATATATATGGCGGTCGCCAATAGTTAGGATTGTTTTCCATAGGGAAATCGCAACATTCTATTGGGAATAACTTTGGCGCCGGTTGATGAATCTGCCTGAATTTTTCCTCAACTTTGCCTCGCGGCTCTCCGCTCCTTCCCTGAAAGTTTGGTGGGGATTCGTCAATTGGGGGCCGAGATAAAGGGGGGTCCCAAAACGTGTTTTCCCCATGTTAATTTCCATAGGGCGGTCGAACTCACTTTTAGCTCGAACGGCTGAATGGATTTCCACCAAACTTGGCAAAATTGTAGGGACTGGTAGCCTGATGTGCCTTTGCTATGTCTCAAGATATGTGCTCCAGTGGATTTTGAGTAATTTAGGTTCAAAAAAATATATATATCTATAGGCGCGCCCCGGTACGCGAGTTCGCGAGCGGAAAGCTGATTGGCTCTCGGGTGTCTTTAAACATTCCAAACAGTCCGGAGCAGCCGCCATCTTGTGTCTCGGTAGGATCGAGACACAAGAGGTGGCACAAAAAAAGGGGCAAATGACCAAAAGGGGGCAGGGTAGACCCCCCTGACCCCCTAGGTTTGATGTGGGGGCCATAAAAGGCTCCGCAGGGCAAAAAAAATAAAAAATAAAAAATTCGATTTTCGCGGGGGGAGCGCCTGGTACGTGCACCGGGGAGCGTACCGGGGAGCGTAGCATGGGGAAAACCCAGTTCATTCACTGCGTCACCTCTACGACCCTTTCTTGCGTCAATACACTCCTTTTGCATACATTACACCTGACGTAGGTATAATGTGGCGCAGGGGTTTACAAAGTGACGCATCTACCTAGATGCGTCACTTTGTAAATATGACTCAATAAGGTGCATTTTTAACAGCACTGGTGCGTCACAAAAAGTGACGCACCGGTGGCGTAAAAGTGACGCATGGCCTCATAAATGAGGCCTTCAGTCTTCTACTCAAGCGTCATATTAAATATATGACGCATTATGTCGCAAGTACTTTTAGATACGTCAGTATTTCAGACGTATCTGTAAGCGCAAAAGTGATGCATTGCTGGAGAGTGTCACAAAAATGATGCAACTCCAGCAATGCATCCTTTCACATGGGGCCAGGCCCCATGTGAAAGGGCCTGCATCAGTCTTACGCCTGCTGTGAAACAGGCGCAAGATTTGGACGCAACAGCGTCATAAAAGTGACGTAGTGATATCTCATAGATTTTACTGCGTCACCTGTACGACCCTTTCTTGCGTCAATACGTCCCTTTTGTATACATTACACCTGACGTAGGTATAATGTGGCGCAGGGGTTTACAAAGTGACGCATCTACCTAGATGCGTCAGTTTGTAAATATGACTGAATAAGGTGCATTTTTAACAGCACTGGTGCGTCACAAAAAGTGACGCACCGGTGGCGTAAAAGTGACGCAGGGCCTCATAAATGAGGCCTTCAGTCTTCTACTCATGCATCATATTAAATATATGACGTATTATGTCGCAAGTACTTTTAGATACGTCAGTATTTCAGATGTATCTGTAAGCGCAAAAGTGATGCATTGCTGGAGAGTGTCACAAAAATGATGCAACTCCAGCAATGCATCTTTTCTTACCCTTCCACACCCCCGTTCCTTTTCTACATTTTGTTTGAATAACCACATTCCCCATGTTCACTCTCCTTCTCCTTACTTTCGTTCCCAACACTCACCTTCTTTCAGTCCCCCTACTTCACTTCATTTCTCCACTCATACTTTTCTGTTCTTTCTTACTCATTTTCCTTTCATTTATCAATGCACTCCACTTCACTTACTCTTTTTCATTTTTTTAAGAATATAGCTCTTTGATGAGAATTGGAGGTAGTTCTGAAAAGAACTTTATTTTTTCTTCTTTTTTCTTTTTTTAGAACTACAACAAAAACAGGGAAAGGAAACTGCTCAACAGGAGCAAAAAAAAAAAATAATAATTAGGGCTGGTAACGGCAGTGATGGTTCTCCAATGCTCGAACCATGAGCAGAACACTTTGCTCCCCACAGGAAAGTAGCTGATCACAGTAGCTGCATTTAAGGGCGCCTTTGTTAAATGCAGGCTGAATGTTCGGAACCTGCTCTTGTGATCTCCCCCTCACCGATGGTGTTCGTCCTCCGGTTGATGTAGAGGCCCCATCACTGGGAACCTTTTGTGCCAGAGCCCTGACAATTTCCCGGGCAAAATTCTGGGGGTGCCTTCTCTCCACACGGCGACTCATTGTGGAGTTCCCAAAAGAATATTTTTTATTGGGGTTACCCCGTGACAGGACTGTGTGACTGATCCTGCACTCCACTTTTGGAGCATTTACCTTCTTCTGGTGATCAGGTATGGAAAAAAAATTCCAGATGAAATGTTCTTTGTATTTTGGCTGAGGAGGATCTTCATCGATGAATTCATTGGAGTCATCTTCACTGCTGGATGGTCTGGCAGCCA
The DNA here is from genome assembly GCF_964261635.1 of Lissotriton helveticus. Classification (NCBI taxonomy): domain Eukaryota; kingdom Metazoa; phylum Chordata; class Amphibia; order Caudata; family Salamandridae; genus Lissotriton; species Lissotriton helveticus. The sequence continues at coordinate 250,653,633 of NC_136069.1, read as the reverse complement.
TGATAATCCAAGATATCCAACAAAGAACCGACAGCAAAACAGGCAGGTCTTTCAGTCACAAAAGTGAAAGAAGAAGTGAAGGAAATGGGTGGGGATTGCATTCTTTATAAAAAATTTTTTAGCAACCAATGAAAAGTGTTATTTTCAGGTCACATGACCCAACGCGCTTACGCTGCGCGCCCCGGGGCGCTTACGTAGCGCGTTCGTATGCACGTGGGTGCTTCCGGGTGCGCTTACGCGGTGCGTATCACGCAGACGCGGCTACGCGATACGTTACGATGTTGTTTTCGTTCGCAGCAATAGCGCTAACGGGACGCTCACCGGTACGCGCCCCGGGCCGCGCCGTAACACTGCGCTTACCGGTGAGCGCACCGGTACGCGCCCCGGGAGCGCTCCGGAGAAAAAACAAACAAAAAAAAAACCTATTACATAATTATACAATATAAAATTCAATTCAATATCACATTTCATACCTATAGAGATTTGCTATTAAAAAACCTTTGAAATTCACTGAAAAACCATAGGTTTCACACCAGTTATAGTTAGGAATTAGCATTTAAAAAACCTATTAAATTCACTGAAAAAACCATAGGTTTCACACCAGTTATAGTTAGCTGGAAGTTTTACTCGCATAAAACCATTGAAATTCCCACGTTATAGTTAGTTTGACTCACTATAACTTGCGCGTGCAATGCACTGCTGATGACGTCACATATTACATCACTTATGACATGGTCAGTGACATCACTCATGACATCACTGATGACACCATCCTTGTGACAGAGTGACAGACCTCCTTTCACTATAATGTAACCCTTGAAACACATATTCAAAAATAGAAACTAAAATTTTCCAAAAAATGGAGATACCCATATCAGTTACAACAACCAATTCAGTAATTCCACCATCTATATACACATCCACTCATTGACAAACAGTTCTATATAGTCACTCATACATATACTCACTCATCATATGAAGTGATACACCTATACATCCTGTTACACACCGACAGTTATCCATAAGTTACTCACACACATACTCACACATGCAAATAAACTATTGAACATCCATTTATTTGCATATACAGCTATACACCCACTACCACTTTACTTCTAAGGAAACTTACACATACTTACTCTTTTAAACAATCACTTATAGAAACACATTCTAATTTAAACAAGAACTCTTACCATCCCTCACTCTCACATATACTCACTTATATACATCAATATTCACATATACTAGATTAAAACATATGTAGTTACTGATAAAAACACTAGTGAGACAGTCATTCACTCACTAACACACACATATACATACTCATCCACCCATACAGTCCTGCACATATGCTGTCTTCAAAACACATACAAAGAGAGAGTCAGTCATTCATGCATCTATGTGCTAAGTAATACCCCCACCAAACCATAGAAACACTCATACTGATACTAAGAAAAACATCTAATAACCCATATACATACACATGTAGCTACTCACCAACCCATGCAGCCACTTATACACAAAGTGAAACACTAATACATATATTTAAATATTTAAACATTACACACTAATATTTATTTTTCAGAAAGACACACATTCACTGGATGGTGTCATCAGTGATGTCATGAGTGATGTCACTGACCATGTCATGAGTGATGTAATATGTGACGTCATCAGCAGTGCATTGCACGCGCAAGTTATAGTGAGTCCAACTAACTATAACGTGGGAAATTCAATGGTTTTATGCGAGTAAAACTTCCAGCTAACTATAACTGGTGGGAAACCTATGGTTTTTCAGTGAATATATATATATATATATATATATTACCTACTGGCGGTCGCCAGTAGGTAGTTATAGTTTATATATATATATATATATATATATATATATATATATATATATATATACATATATATATATATATATATATATATATATATATATATACATATATATATATATATATATATATATATATATATATATATATATATATATATATATAAAATATTAATTACCTACTGGCGGTTCCCTGTAGGTAGTTATAATTTGGAATTAGTTACCATAGGAAAAGCATTTTTTGACTTTCCTATACCTTTGGCGCCAGTTGACGAAGCTTCACAAAATTTCCCAAAACATACGTAAATGAAATCAACATAAAATAAATTATTAAAAATGTAAATGAATATAAAAGGTTTTTTTTAAATGTAAATAAATGAATATAAATGTCCCACGACATTACAAAACACACATTTTATACTAAATAAATACAAAAATGAATAATACCACCTAACACAAAAGTAACAAAAATGTTTACATCACACAAAAAAATGTACTACTCTAACTACAACAAATATAAAATTACATAAAATATAACATTGCAAAATACTACAATTTACTATTACCGCTGCAATTATCACAACAATAAAAATTATAATTTATAAAAAAAAATATTTATATTCCTGCTCCACTCAGTGCAAAAGTAGGGAAAGTGTTGCATTGCGGAGGGGTAAAATTCACTATACCCACTCCATATACTGCAACAGTAGAGAAAGTGTTGGATAGCGGAAGGGTACATTTTACTATTCCCAATCCAGTCAATGCAACAGTAGGGAAAGTGTTGGATTGAGGAGGGGTAAAATTTACTATTCCCACTCCAGCAGTACAACAGGAGAAAAATTGTTGAATTTTAAAGTTAAAAAAATGTTTTATACCCACTATAGTCAGTACTACATTACAAACATTATTTTTACAAATACAAAAACTAATGTCAAAAACAAAATAAAAATGTAAAAAATAAATATTCAAAATGTGTTATAAATTAACTCCTTGAGTGCTCATGACGAGCTCAGCTCGTCATGAGCCACGGCGCTCCGTTGCTCATGATGAGCGAATTATTATTTATTAATTTAATTAAATAAGTAACATTTATTAAAAAATTAACCTTAATTAATCATAATTAAATTACTACCCACCCTGTACCCCTATAAGCCCACAGCCTGCTACGGTACGAAAAAAAAAAAAACTTAAATAAAATGTAATAACTACTAAAAGTTTTACAAATATATAAAAAACATAAAGAATATTTCAACAATCCATTGAAAATATATAACAAAATACATAACAAAATATTACTTACCTTAAAATCGATATTCTTGACAACGATATTCTTGCACTCGATATTTCCATTCCACGATATCTTTCACTCGACATTAATGTGCAAGTCGATATTTTTTACATGATATTCTGTCTCACCACCACAGGTGTGTCTGGACTCCTGAAGGGCGGGAGTGAACCAGCTGGCTTTCTTGGAGTGTTGCTTGTCTGGGGCTTTTTTGAGGGGAGCCAGAATGTCGCAACAGTTGGAGATCCATTGGTGGAGGTTCCGTGCTGAGGTGTTGGAGTCTGTGCATGTCAGCAGCAGGGCTATGCTAAAGGAGGCGCGAAATGTTCTTCTGTGACCTTGTTCCAGCTTCTGCGGGGGAGGTGGTGGTGCAGGGGTGTTCGTTGAGTTTGGTGACGGAGAAATGGACGCAGTGGTGGTTGGTCAAGAGTAGTTCTGAGGGGTTGCTGAAGGTGACGTTCTCACTGGCAGAGATGGGCTCAAGCGTGTGTCCTGCTGAGTGGGTAGGAGAGGTGACTAGCTGCTTGAGTCATATGCTGGGGAGGTTTTCCAGAAGGGATGCGGTGTTCAGGTCATTGGCGTTGTCCATGTGCAGATTGAGGTCACCGAGTAGAATGTAGTTGGAAGATGTGAGAGCCTGGGGTGCGATGAAGTCAATGATAGCATCGTTGAAGGGCGTGCAGGGGCCATGAGGTCTGTAGATGAGGGTGCTGTAGATGGTGTTATTAGGGTTGGTCTGGAAGTGGAGGTGTTCCATGCTTGTTGTTGGGTCATCTGATAGGGAGGTTAGGTGGAGGGTGTTTTTGTGGATGATGGCGGTGCCCCCTCCTGGTTTGATATGGGGTGTTACCACAAAATCGGTACCAGGGTGCTTGTTTCTGTTCCATGGTGGACCTGGCCTGGCACTTCGGGGAGGACTGTTCCCATGGGGGACAGGGTCAAGACAATGGCGTGCAAAAAACGATGGATTTAACCCAGATCTGTGACTGAGGGTGAATGTTTGATTAATTCATCATTCTATCCATCATCTGTTCTTTTTGCATTTCTCACCTTAAGTGGGAAGGGTATGCCCAGACGTGGGTCTCATGCTCGCTATGCCACCAGATTCAAGCTAGCTGGCTGATGAGGGCTGTTACCCCGAAACCGGTCCCAGAATGGTGGTTTCAGGTCCAAGGCAGGTCTAGCAGTTCTGGCTAGACGGTTCCCCTGGGGGACAGTGTCAAGACTGATTTGTATATAGCTGGGTTTAAACTGTAATGTCGTAGCATGCACAGATTTAACCCAGATCTGTGACTGGAGGTGAATATTTGATTAATTTAGCAATCCGTCCATCATCTGTTCTTTTTGCCTTCCTCCTGTTGTTGGCGCAGTCTTCCCAGATGATCTTGTATCCATCGGGAATGGTGGTGCCGATGTCCGGGTTTCCAGGTTTCTGTTGCTTATTGCTATGTTTAGGTTGTAGACTGGTACCAGTGAGGTGCAACCTAAGCCCAGATAGAATTAACAATTGTAAAAATGACAAAATAATGAAATAATACTATCACAAAATGTGCTGCATTGCATAACATAATTTGGCTTTTTTCTGCATAATTTATTCAAACCTGCCACATAATCTGACCTTCTGATGCCGCATAATTCCAGTGGCCCTGGGTGGATACATGGGGAGCATGAAGTGGGATGCAAGGTGCAGGTGAAACCCGGTGGATGTGTTCTGCATGACTCCTGCTCAGATCTTACTGCACATTTTGTTGAAAAAAAACACAAGGACACTGATATAAAATGGACGGTGATTGAAAAAGTTAAGCCAGACATTAACTTGCAGAAGGTACTATTAGAGAAAGAACAGAGATGGGTCTATCGTCTCAAGACTCATATATTGGGCCTTAACGATTCAATACCATGGGCTCAATTGAGTAAATGACATTATGATGAATAGACCTTGAACTACAAAGAAACAGTACCAGAATATTCTGGGTCACCAACATTTCAGGAACGGCGGATACCTGAATAAACCATGTCGAGAACATTAGAAATCTAATTATGAACAAGTGGAGTGATCGCTTACGTCCAACTTTTAACAAAATGTTCCCCCAACATGTATAATCATATATCTGGTAACTTCCGCTATTGACTGCACCTTTTCTGAATATCTGCCAATAATATAGGCGACTAAACGTTGTGGCCAAATGTTATACACACTGGAGAGATTATAAGGCAATAAGCGGCTCTTAATGAGTAATCCTATAAACACAGCCTTACCCGCATATGCATTCACATGTCTGTGCGCCATCTAACTAATGTTGCGGGCACAAGAAAAACTTAGGTACACATTGCCCAACATCCGCAACGATTTATACTTTAGATTAGGCTTGGATGAAAATCATTTCGATGTTAACACCCACTAAAAGGCGATATTGTGAATATATAGGGGGATACATGTGTTGTGGTAATGTGTTTAAATACACATGTGCTGTCTCAAATCACCTCAAGTTAATCTTTATCTGCCCCCCACCTCTTTCGCCACACTATCTGCTTTTTTTCACGAAAAACCAGCCATCAAACTACAATTCCCAAGTTTCCTTCAGGTCGGGGACACCCACTTCCGGTAACAGCGTCACACGCCAGATGCCCGAAACGGAAATAAACAAAGGTTTCACCCGCGCCGGCTTGAACAGCAGCTACAAGCCGGCGAGCGAGTTTGTTGATTCCGGTAGGGAGCGTCCTCTGACCAAGTAAGTAATGACTCTCCGATAATAATCACGGACCTCAATGAGCTATACCTAGCCCCGCTGGGTCCTTATACTTAATGCTAGACCTATTAATGCCTAAATCGATAACCAACTCTCAACTACACTTTAATTAGTAGAGTATGCCCTAACGTCTCGCTCACTGAGGTGCCTGCGCCCAACATAATTTGGGTAAGTGTAAATATAATTACTAAATGTTACATGGGTCACGTGAATGGATATTTCTATAGTGCTTTGTAAGATTGAAGCACATGTATGTATGTGTGTTATGTGTGATTTTTACTGCAATTGAGACTTCGACCATTGTTTTAATACTTCACTTCATACAGTCCCACCTTTTGAGTTAAATAGTGTGTGATGCTTGACACTAATCATTTGATGTCACATAATGAGAATGTCACTATATACTATATTGAGTGACATAGAATGGGAGCACTCGTGTTCTTCACAAATTGAGCATGCTCACTGAGTTATCAGCATGCCATACAGGGGATTCTACACAAGAATTCGGATAATGTCTGTTTCTGATGAGACTTTATATGCTACATTTTTCCACAGATGGAGCCTGGCATTCCTCATTAACAGCACTACATTAACACGAGGAGAAGCTACTCTTCCCTCGCAACATTGATAGAGTAGGGAACTCCCCCTCTTTAGCATCCCCACACATAAGGGGATTACTGAATCTTGCCCTGAAGAAAGTCCGGGACCTTTATGGCCTTAAAAGGACTGAAACATGTCGGCACTTCACTAGGGTCATAGGACCATAAAAATCCGAACAGACCCTCATTTTTACTTATTTTTTAACAACCCAACCAGACCCATGAATAAAGGGATACCAGGGGTCTGATTGAGGTATTTTATATATACCCCCTTGCCTTCATTATTATAAGAGCTTCCCAATACTGTGGTTGAGCCCACCCCGACCTGTAGGAGTCGGGGTGACCCGAAGATGAAGCATGACACCACTAGGGTGTGTGAGGGTAACTAAAAACAACTAGTGTTGCCCCCCTCCATATACAAAGATATGGTTAGCATATTATACACATACCTAGTTAGTTAGTGTTTATTCCCATCTTGCACATAGGTCCCTCTTCTTTTCCTATGTACGCTACCTACATTGAACTATCTGTTCCTTCAATAGGTTGCTTTTGAAGTATTTTTTGTTGTTAAGTACCTGCTCAGATCTGTCTGCTCTCTGGACAGTGTCTGCTGTGTACATGGATACACCTACAAGCATAGAGGAAAAGCACTCAGACAGGGATGCAGAGATGATGCAGTCTCTGTTTCCCTTGTCTGGACTTCAAAATGGTATGCAACCTCAGCCGCAATATGTGTGTCAGAACCCCTTTCAGAGGGCCACCAGGCACGCAGGGGCTCCTGGGCCCAACCATGGGGAATGAGGCCTTTTACTCCTGATGTCCCGGGGCCCAGCCTACTATGTCCAGCCATATACTCACTTTTATGAAAAAACTAAAGTATTGAACTTCTACTTTATACCACACAAAGGAAGAATGAACAATTATACAGTCCTCCCCTGGCATCGGGTTTCTGATGTCTCTCCGGTAATTCCCTTCCCCACTCACTCTGTTGCATCAACTGAGCCCTTGGCTCAGCTCTGCAAGGTTTGTTTTCACACCCATGGGTTACACACGTGAACTTAGTTCAATGCACCAATGCTGAATGTAAAAAATAGGTTATTGTCATGCAGAACCTCACCCAGTACATAAATGAGGCAGTGTCAATGCTTTTGATTTACTAACAGGGAGCAGTGGTAATCCATACGATTGTTCACTAATGGGATACCCACTCAAGATCACCAGAAACGGAATATGTATTTCAACATATTTTTTTTAAAATAGTTATTTTAAAATCTAGAGATCTAGTGCACATAATTCTGGCATCAGTTTGTGAAGGCAGAAGGAAATGCTTCACAGAGCCTCGGAGAGTCTTGCTGGAGGCTTCTTCTGTCAAGGTGGAATCTGGTGCTGTGCTCATCTGGATCTGTGACCTACATCTGTGACCTGGGTGAAGTTTCTCTCCTAAATGGTCAAGTGGTAGTTTCCTATATATTGTGTCTTATCTGAGATGCAATTAGCAATGTCGCCGTTGAAATATTTTGACATAATCATATACAACAGTGAATGTGCTAATAAGGTAAAAATACATCAATGATGACAGCATTGTTTGGGAAATGGTTGTTATTTGGCCTTGGAAAAGGCACCTGTTCCAGACTGATGTTGCCCTGGGGTTTTGTTGATGTCTATGTCTGAATGACTTGATACTTTCACAGTTCTTGGAAAGATTGGCACAGACCATATATGCGTTAAAGGCAATCATGTTGATGATTCTGCAGAAAATAAGGAATATGGCAACTCCCATTACCTAAAATTGAGAAGATGGCAACTTTCTTTACCTAATATGGATTTGGGGCTGCTGGAAATGGCCCCCCTTGCAGGGCTATCCCCACACTTTTTGCTTCTTCCTCCTATTTTTCCTGACCGTTTTTTTTGGGCTTTGGGACTCTGGGCACTTTACTACTGCTATTCAGTGCTAATGTGCATAAGCTCTCTGTGTAAATTGTAATTATGATTGGTTATCCAAGATTAGCATATTGAGGGTCCAGGGCCTATAACTCAAATGCTACTAGTGGGCTTGCAGCACTGGTTGGGCGATCCACATAAGTAGCCCTGTAAATGTGTCTCAGACCTGCCACTGCAGTGTCTGCACTCAGTTTTAAACTGCCATGTCAACCTGGAAAATGAACCCACTTGCCAGGCCCTAACCTTTTCTTTTCTTACATGTAAGGCACCCCTCAAGTAGGCCCAAGGTACCCCCTTGGGCAGGGTACAGTGTATATAAAAAGTAGGACATGTACTGATGTGTTTGAAATGTCCTGATAATGAAATACCGTGTATTTCGTTTTTTACTATTGAAAGGCTATCTGTCCCATGGGCTAACGTGGGAGTTACTTTGTAACATCTTACAAGTATAACTTCCAATTGGGACAAGATAGAGAAATAGAGTTTATGCTCCTTGAACTCCGAATTAAATAACACATGTTTTAGTGAAGATTTTTTTTTAAATTGTGTGTTTGAAAATGCCACTTTTAGAAAGTACTGGAAAATCAAGGACTGTGTGTTTGCACAGCTGCAAGGTTGGTGAACAACCTAGTTCAATAGACCAATTGTATTAATGTTTTAGGGAATATATGAAAAACAAGACAGTACAAAAAACTTTGGTATTCATGGTCGTTTATCTGCATTTAACTCGGTGAGTCAAAAGAAACAAAATATAATTCAATTCATTATACCTTGTACTCTGAACAACATTATTTGTTCATTCCTAATGTTTGGTTAAACGTTGCTTAAAAAGTTAAAGTAATACAATATACATTCTTCAATGCAATAAAAACCCAATGCATTTCGGGTTCACTCCAGAACCATTCATCAGAGGATATTTATAACAATTACAAAGCTTAATGAGAGAATCATTCCATTTCTTCTTGCGACGTTGCGTCCTGAATCTACAACACAACGTTTTGGGCACGATGGTGAACTTTTTGTCTTGCTCTGGAATCTGTATTGTCTGTATAATCTAAGGAGATGAGGAGGTCTGTTCTTTTTACCTCTTTTCACCTCTTGTCAGGAGTCTCGTTTAGAGTACAATAGACATTTTGAGTAGAGACACCAGAATATTATGTTTTTCATTTTTAGTCCTTATAGCGGTATTTTCACCTTTTTAAAAAAAACTGGTACAGACAGGACACTTTCCAGTTCGCGAGATGGTGAAACAAACTGTTAGGCTGCTCTTGAAGTGACATTATAAAATCCATCCATTATTATGTTTAATGGAGAGGAGATGGTTCACACGTTTATTGCAGGTTTACAGTCGTTTTTAAAGTACTTTTGTTAATTTGCAATTATAGTCTCTTATCACATCAATAAAGTTTTTTCAAGATTATCTGATGTTTACGAGGATCGTCTCGCTTGCAGAAAGTCCTCTGTCTTTGTTTATGACATATACAGTACTTCTAGCCGGGATTGGTTAGGAAGTGCACACGTGACCGCAGGACGCGTAGAGGGAATGGCGCGGGCTTTTGTGACCGGTAAGCATCAGGAGGATAGAAGGGTGGGTTGAAGGAACAAGTTATTTCGAAATATACGGATGGTACATTGCACTGATAGCCACTTATAGATGTTATCATTTAGTTCCACATCGAACGGGGACCTAAGTTACTTTGATTGGAAATCTTAAAGCCTCAGCTTTGTGAAACCGGCTGGCGGTGGTAGGACACTGGGGTTTACCGCAAGGTGAGACCTTTTACTTTCAAGTATTTCCGCATGTTCCATAAACGTGGGGGTGACCTGACATGGAACCTGTTGGTTGGTTATTTTACAGTATTGACTACAGCCCTGTGTATGGACAATCTTTGGAAACTTTATGAGAAGATATCAGGTATGAAGTAGGAAATCGCATGTGTTTATAATTTCACTTGGATGGGTGTTACCAGTTTTTTTACCAGTTTTTTAATGCTTTTTATGCTTTTTATGCCCTTTAAAATGTCAGGCTACATGACATAGTTAGCTCACAGGGCAGTCACTTGAGAACGCAGGTTGGGACTATCGGAAATGAATGGGTAATTCAGATCCTTACTCATGAGTAGAAGGCTCAAAGACATTAATCACATGGAGGTGGTGGTTGTTTTACACACACTTTTCTTCTCCTTCCTTTTTTTCTTTGCTTGGATAAATTTGCAAGTCTTAAGTAGTTCTTGATTGTGTAAACAATATGCAACGTCATGATGTTTTTATGATATTACACGTTGTGTTGTAGATTCAAAACGCAACGTCGCAAGAAGAAATGAAATGATTCTCTCATTAAGCTTTGTAATATTTATATATATCCCCCGATGAAGGGTTCTGGAGTGAACCCGAAATGCATTGGGTTTTGATTGCATTGAAGAATTTATATTGTATTACTTTCACTTTTTAAGCAACGTTTAACCAAACATTAGGGATGAACAAACAATGTTGTTCAGAGTACAAGGTAAAATGAATTGAATTATATTTTGTGACTTTTGACTCACCGAGTTAAATGCAGATAAACGACCATAAATACCAAAGTTTTTTGTACTATCTTGTTTTTCATATATTCCCTAAAACATTAATACAATTGGTCTATTGAACTAGGTTGTTCACCAACCTTGCAGCTGTGCAAATACACAGTCCTTGGTTTTCCAGGACTCATTCTTTAGTTCATCAGTACCCAAGAGGGAGGTGGGCACTCTCCCCCACACATGTGTTAGCACGCAAACATTTATATTCAAGACTTACCTTTATATGCAGGTTTTTATTTCAAATACAAAAAAAGGTGTGCAGATCCACAAACATTTTTTGTATTAGTACTTTTAGAAAGTAGGCATTCTCTTATTTAACCATTCTGTGTGCCTCGGCTGGTTTGTATATTGACTATCTGGTTTTGGAGTGACAGGGGCTGGGGATGTTCCTTCGCTGTAGACAGCCACTGGGGGGTGGTTGAGGTGTGCCCTGCCTTTCCTGGCTGACTCAGAGCTGAGCTGAATAGTCCTTGGCTGCATTCAGAGTAGTGGGAGGAGTTTTCCTTGCACCTGAATAGGACCTGTGTCCCTTGCACAGTGCTGTCTCCACTCCCTGTGGTCATGCTGCATCAGAGAGGACAGAACTAGTTTGGACTGGGCTCAGAGACCGTGGCCACAAGAGAACAAAGACAAAATGGGGTATAAGTATTGGACATTAAACCCCAGAGATTTAGACAACTTCTTGACTCAGGAGGAACCTTTGGCAAGAAGAAGAGCTGGAGAGCTGTAAGGAGGAGTACTACCCATTTGCTGTGTGCTGTGTGCTGTGTGGGGTTGGTCTTTCATTGCTGCTTCTGCCAAGGAATGGAAAAAGACTGGAACTTTGCTGAGAAACCTGCTTGAAGATGAATCTCCAAGGACCTGTGTGTGCTGGCCTCCTGATCTGAAGTCTCAGAGACACAAAGACTTCACCTACAACCCACAGACCAGCACCTGGACTCCTCGGTGGACTCCTGCATTCAAAAGGGGGGTTGGTGTTGCAAAGCAAAGAAAACTACCTCTTTCACTGTCAGCGATGCTGCCGTGATGCAGTGACCTGCTCCTAGGCCAGGAGCACTGCTCGTGAAGAGCACGATGCACCACCCTGCCTGCACCACAGCTCAGACACCCTTTGACGCCTGCAGTTATCGGCCTTCCCGATGCCAGTGCTCACACCAACCCCAACACTGCCAGCACCTGCATCCAGTTATTGCGAAGCCAATAACTGACGAAGGTGACTCCACGAACTCGCTGACTTTGCACCCCGTCCCCGGAACCGATGCCTCACCGCTGACGCAATTGACTTCCCATGTCCTGGATTTGACACATCACCTCCTGGTAGACAATACACCTCGCCTCCTCCGTGGCAGCCAGGTAGCCTGCCTTGACCTCAGCACCAACGTCTCACCTCCACAATGCCATGCATCATCATAGACTCCGTTTTCCAAAGTACTGTTGGTTTGGGGTTCCGTGTGACTCCGTGCCCGATGCCATGCGCCTCGCTGTTGGCGCCGTACTTTGGATTTATTGCTATCACGACATCGTAGTAGCCCCAGATGGAGCTATATGTTTTCTACAAGCTTTATTTTTGATATAACAGTTTTTAAGTGCTTATTTACTACATGTATGTTGTATTTCTGTCATTTTGGTCTTGTTAAGTTTAGATAAAGATACTGTATCTTTCTAAGCTGGTGTGGTGCCCATTTGTGGTGTTTTCTCTGTGTTACTGTGTGTTTGGAGTACACATACTTTGTACATTGCCTTTGGGATACGCCTGTCTGCTCTTGGCAAGCTACCAAGGGAGTGAGCAGGGATTATCTAAAGTGGGTATCACCCCTTACCATGACTAGAAGCAAGGGTTCCTACTTGGAAAAAGGTGCATACCTCTGCCAACTAGAGACCCCCAGTTCTAAAAGGAGCCTACTTGAAAATTAAGTCAGACCATAGGACTTTACATCATAATGACATACAGTATGTGGGACAAAGGTAAACGAGCTTGGCATTATAACTAAAATGGACATTATAAAATGGAACCTGTTCTCGAAGTGTTTCAGAACCTAAAACTAAAAGAAAGAAGCCTAACAGCCAGTGAATAAAATAGACTAAATAATAGACTTATGAAGGGAAACAATAATACAATTTATCACAGTCCTGAAATCATTTGTAAGCTAAATAGTCACTAAATTATCTCTGAATGTATTTTTGATTCAGCTTGCTTGTCCGAAATATTCATTATACATTTACAGAATAAAAGCACATGCCAGAAACGTGCGTTTGATGAAATAACAATTAATCATTTGTTACATATTCAATAACACGTCTTCAAACCGAAATGAAAAAGGGGCCTCTGTACTGGAAGACATGCTCCTTACAACAACTCCTTGCGTTAGTGATTGTGGTTATACCCCATTTGCAAGACACACAGGAAAGTTAAGAAAGGGTCAGAGGCCAAGGTTTAAACCTTGGCCTCTGACCCTTTCTTATCTTTCCTGTGTGTCTTGTTCTAGTGCAGCTTCGGCTGTGGGTCATTTGTAAATCCTATATTTTAATAGGATTGTTCATTGTGGTACACACGAGGTGTATCCTTGGCTCCGTTGTTGACAGTGCCATTGTCTGTGGTTGCGGTCCTATTCCACTTGTGCGCATGTACATACACTCTCACAGATACGCATAGAATTGTGCTTACCTTTAATCTAACCATGGCAGAGACTTGTGGCTTGGCCTATGATGAGAATGAGTTAGAGTCTATTTTGTCACTAAACCCCAGTATCCTTGATAGTCTCCCTTCTTCAGCAACTATCAATGAAGATGAATGGTACAAAGTCCTTGGCCTAAAAAAATCACATTCACGTACCATAGTCCATGGTTTGGCCATGGCGGAATATCTTAGAGGGAACTGTGCCCCCTCTGGGCTGATAGTGACAAATGCACCAAGATTGTTTCTTAAGGATAAAGAATTCCTTAAAGATTGGTCTATGATTGCTTGGCGCTGCAAACGCGATTGGCTGATTTTAATTATTAAGACTGCAAAGCGCGTGGCAGATACCATCCTCATAGAAATACAGTTGCTTGAAACCCAAATTAAGACCACTATCAGCACGTCCTTTAAGAAAAATCAGGATGAGTCAAATAAGACGAATAAGAAATTTAAAGACAATATCCTTTTTTCAAAAATTTAAAAATTTTAAAAAGATCTAGCAAAATTCAAGTTTGAGAAAGTATATCCATATACTAGCGATGGATATGTTCCACCTGAGTTTAACAACAAAGGACGGAGACTGGGGTCTAGCTATGGTTCATCATCTGACGAAAAAGCTGACTCTAGCGATTCTGATTCATCTGCCCAAAGCTGACAGCAGCGGGGGAGAGGTAGAACTTACCAACAACAATGGCGAGGGGGCTCTACTCATCAATTTCCTGCATGGTGGCAACCTAATCCCTGGCAACCACCGTTTCCTTCTGGTCCTATGGGACCTATGGGCCCAATGTTACCCTATCAGAATTTTCAAGGTAATTTTCCTAACCAGCCTTTTTTAGGGTTTGGCCGAGGACAACAGAGAGGCAGACGCAGAAACCAGAGAGCACAAGTCCATTGGAGTCCACCTCTTTCACCTCCGACTCTGTGGAGTTCCAAGAAGACCAAGCCGGGGCAAGCAGGGACGAGCAACGAGTCGGACTAGTCATCAATTTGAGCTCCAAAGTGCTTACTGAAAACGAAGAAAAGATACTTAACAGAGGCTTGGGGTTCGTAAGTACCACTCATGGCGATCCTTTCAAAGCTAATTGGGAAATGGCTAACTTTTTTCGTAAAGTGAGATTACACTTTTTCTTTAAAGATAGAAAGACTGATGAGGAACCTACAGATTTGAACACTGGGTTGAGACAGCCGTTCACTTTTTGCCCTCCAATGAATCTTGTACCTCCCCAAGTGCTCACTTTCGAAAAAGCAGTAAGTAGGGACCTTACACTTACTCTTCAGAAGGAACGCAAGAAGTTCTCTAATTTAACAAAGGAAGAACATCTAGAACTCCGTAGCCTTATGTCTGACACCACTGTTACTATCAAGCCTGCGGACAAAGGCGGAGCGATTGTCCTCCTTGACACAGAGGTCTATCGCAATGAGTGTCTACGGCAGTTGGGTATGAGAAATGGTTACCGACCCCTTAAACAAGATTCCACTGAAAGAATTAACAGAGAAATATCGATTATTGTGGAGGAAGCTGAGAGCGAGGGTTGGATAACAGCACATGAAGCCAATTTTCTCTATACCAGTAAACCTGTTATGCCGTACTTCTACGTCCTTCCTAAAGTGCACAAGCCAAATCAACCACTTTTGGGAAGCCCAATCATATCAGGGATCGGGTCATTACTTGAACACCTCTCCAACTTTGTTGATTTTTTTTTAAATCCAATGGTGAAGGAAATGCCTACCTTCCTTCAGGATACAAAAGATGTCCTAAGGCTTATACCTGACATCGAATACAATCATGAAACAGATCTCCTTGTATCGTTCGATGTAGAGTCCCTCTACACTTCGATCCCACAGGATGAGACCCTTGATTCTGTGCACACTCTGTTGTCACAGCGGAACCTTGACTCTATAACACCGCCTCATTTCATCATGGCGTGTGCTCAAATAGCCATGAAAGAAAATTTCTTTAAAATTGAGGATACCATCTACCTCCAAACATTAGGTACGAGCATGGGAAGCATTTTTGCTCCAAGCATGGCTAATCTGTACGTTCACGTTTTTGAGCAGGAGCATGTCCTGAATTCCAATAACCCTCATCGCAATTCCATCCGCCCATGGAGGCGATATATCGATGATATTTTGGTTATTTGGAGAGGTGATACTAATAGCATGAACGAGTTCCTTGTGTGGCTAAACAGCAGGAACAACTTTTTGAGATTTACAGTAGAGATGGACAAATATAAGCTGCCTTTTCTGGATCTTCTGATAACTGCCTCGTCCAATGGCCTCGAAACCGAACTCTATACGAAACCTATGGCAAGAAATTCCCTGTTGAGCTACAATAGTCATCATCCGGTAGCTCTCAGGGACAACTTGCCTTTTGGGCAGTTTCTACGTATTCGAAGGAACTGCTCAACAAAAGAAAGTTTCCTGGAGCATGCAAAAACTCTTTCTTCCAATCTGATTGATAGAAACTACCCGAGAAAAGTCGTGAAGCAAGCAGTCAAACGGGCCAGCAACAACAATCGAAAGAGTTTACTTGAAGCTAACACCAAACAGACTTTGACCCCGAGATTGACATTTGTTAACACATATAGTACGGTGTCTAACGATGTCAAAAAGTCTATTTTGAAGAATTGGAAAATTCTCAATATTGAAGGTGACAACCTACCTACTCCTCTTTTTGCTTTTAAAAGAAATAGCAATGTACGCGACAAATTTGTGCACACTAGACCATGTGCTATTGAAGCTGCTACCCAAGATACCATCTGGGGCACATCCATTTTAGAAGGACATTTTCCTTGTGGCACCTGTAAGGCGTGCCCTCTGACGAAGAAATCTAAAATAGTAGACATAGGCACAGACCGTCCATGGGTACAGAAGAAGATGACCAATTGCAACAGCGAAAGGGTGGTCTACTTGATCACCTGCCCCTGTAAACTTAACTATGTGGGCATGACGACACATAAAGTGAAGCTACGGATCATAGAACATATGAGCACTGTGAGGTGCAAGAAACAAGCTACGAGACTGACGGCCCACTTCCTAGAGTTGAATCATAAACCTGAGGACATGTCGTGGACTGTTTTAGAACAACCTTACATTCCACAACATGTCACTGATATCCCTAAGTTCTTACTCCTTAGAGAACAGCGATGGGTTTTTAGGCTTAGAAGTGACACACAAGGACTTAATGACTCTATTCCTTGGTCCTCTTTGTAAGCCTTTATGCCTACCAGTTGTATTATAGCGGTCCTTATCTGGTGGTCCAGAGTGATGTCTCTAGAACCCTTGGGCACGTCGCCCAGTCATTGACTACAATCCCTTTGGTTTATAGTTTTGAGTGTCTATGCTAAGTGACAATACTCTATCTATCTTTCACTATGACTATTATGCATTACGAGTTTAGTGACGATCCTTCATTGAATATGTATACCGACTAGTACGCACTATGAGTATATCCATCACCGATTGATCTTGGCATATTTTTCAAACATGAAACTGATCTTAGTGTGTTCGAGATCCCATGCCGGTGTAGTGTGACAGCAGTTATGTTCGATGAATATTCAATATCATTGAGTGAATTTCGGCACTTGATGACACAGTAGCCCTCATGCACGTGGTTTGCATACACGATCTATGTTCTATATCTTTGTACCGGGAGGGAAGACATTGAACTACATATTCCATGCCACCCGATAGTTCCCAGTGGAGTCTCACGAGATTTTGTATACTCCGGGACTCGGCGCAGGAGCCCGTGATACTACCACTGATTACGCGAGTTTATTATTCAACAATCTTTGATTTCCTGTGAAATTTCAGCATTCGATGATATAACAGCTTTTATATACTTTGTTTGCTTGCCTTGTTACAGTTTCAAATCTTGGTACCGGTTGATATCGAACTACATATCCCAGATCATCCGGTAGTTCCCAGCGTAGTCTCGCGATATCTTGTGTATCCTGAGACTTCGCCAGGGTACCCGGAAGACCGCCACTGAAAGACTCAGGCGTATTTAACAACCTTTGGCTTCCCGTTCGGTACCTCCCCGACGGCTCTGAAGACCGTCAGAGGTACCGATGGAGAGGTAAGAGTGTGTTTCTTCACCGAACACGTCTGATAGATATGGGGCGAGTATGGCTTGTTTTTCTTGTTTTTCTAGTCTTAGGACTCCATTGGGCGTTTATTCAATTGTACCTTGCATGACATCATTGTCCAAGTGAATATTTGTAAAGCTAAGAGCAGTTCCCATACATGTTGTTAAACAATAGCCATGTATTGGGGCGTATATACTAGATGATGGCTTTTTACATTTTTACAAAACTCGATCTCACGGTTGGGTAAGAGTATCTCTGCTTTGCCTAAACTAGTGATGTCTGATTAGTGAGAGTAGGTGTCTGGATGTACTTGTTGGTCCTGTTGTATCGTGTACCTGTGACAGTGGTCTCTGTTTTTTAACGTTAAAGTCTGATACACCACAAAAATTCTTTAGTTTGGTGTATTTTTCTTTTTAGAGCGGTGCCTCCTTTATCCTGAGCTGTTGCCAGGTGGGGTGAGGTTTTGTCCTCTGTATCAATAAGGTAAGACGGAGTGTTGCCCCATTGTTTGGGTTTTGATGTGATGGTTGAATACTTTCTTACCACATATAATTAGATAACTATTGAGTTATTCTTTTTCAAGATTCATTTGTGTGTTGTGCTATTTTTATTTTTCAGAAAATTGTTGATCCCATGAGGAATTCTGGAATGTGAGACGTCATACTCACACTATATCCTTTTTGAAAGGTTGTAAATAGCAGTAGCTTTATTTTTAATGGTCCTGATGAAAGCACATGGTTTAATCTTTTTCCTTTAAGTGCTGAAACATGTTGACCACCTCTGTTGAGGACAGCTATTTGTTAAATCTGGTCCGTGAGTCGTGTTTTTAACCCTTGATCATGACAGACACCAATAAAATTTATTGTCTGTTCATTCATCAATTTTTTATACTGTTTTCACTTCACATCTTGCACTGCACTTAATAACATGTTCCCACACATTCTATCTTGCTCATCTTGGTAACTATACCGTTGACACTCATGAGCTCTGATATATATAGAGCTTGAATGTCATTTGACACAAACGGATACCCAAATGATGAAGCTTATCACCAGGCTTGGTGAATGATGTGAATCCACACACATAAACTTTTATGTTACCTTGCTATATTACACTTTTGAGTCTTGTTAAGAATCCTTATTTGGTTCTCTTTTCATATAGATGCTGGGATATATTTTGTATTTACATATAACCCATTTGCTACTGGTAATATCCTGGGTATGCCCCACTAGTAGTCCGAGACCCAATAGTCTACAAGCACATGTGCTTGATTAAGCAGCAAGTTACCCAGGGCCGAAGGAAGTGAAGCATTCAGAGTTCTGGAGTGCGCGCTGTTCATCGTCCGCAGCTGCCGTCCGAGTCAGTTGCACGCAGACTCAGTGGCTGCACTTAGCAGATGCAGGCTTTTCCTAATTTCAGTTACATTCCTGCACCAATCAGAGGTTTTTTGCAGCTACTCCTGCAGGATATTTTTTCAAATGCTCCCCATGGGGGAAAAGGCTATAGCGATCCTGTTCTTGATCCCACTTGGGTGACGGGGATGTATGACATTACAACGCATGCTTTTACATCGCATGCCTTTACAACGCAAGTATTACAACACAGTCCATTACAACGCATAGTGCTTTGGGGTGCTGGATAGTGAATAGTTTAATTTACTATTCCAACTCCAGTCCCCGTGGACACTAGGGAAGGTTATTGGATAGTAAATTAACCTATTCCCTATCCTAGAGCGCCCCCCAGAGCAATGCGTTGTAATAGTTTGCGTGGTAATGGTTGCGTTGTAAAGGCTCTGCGATGTAAAAGTTGCGTTGTAAAGGTTGTTTACCGGGTGACGGTGCTTCATCGGTGTCCTCACTCATCCAACAGGGTCAAACCAGTCTCAGTCCATGCAGCTTCCAGTGACCTACGAGTAACAACTGGTCACTGACCTGAGGCTTCGGCCTGTCAGCATGGCAGAATTATCCATAGCAGCCCATTCTGAAATATGGGGTTGCAGCACTGCTGCCGCACAAGACTGTGGCCCTTACCGCATGTCATTCTTTATCATGCTTATTTTCACGCAGCCATCGCTTGGCATACAGGTGTTGCCAACTAAGTCCTGCACACTGGTAACAACCTGATTGGTGCAGAAGTCATTTCCGCACTCCTCACATAGGGAGTTTACTCAACAGGGCTCCTGACAAGACCTTGCTCCCTCCAACGCTATCCTCTTCCTCACAAGGCACATTGTTCTTGGCAAGCAGGCAGGCGCTAGTGATGCAGGTTCCAATGTAGGTGTCAGGGATTCCTTGGATGATGTCCCCTCATCCCGCAGGGAGAAGAGCAGGCCTTGGCCCCAAATCCTGATCACAGGTGGAAGTCTTGCAAATCATCTCTTTTTCTTTTGAAAAGCAGCCTGTCACATTAGAGATATCTCTAAAGCTGATAGTTCTACAACACTGGCCATGGGAGTGACTAGAGTTCACACCTGGAAAAAAATGGTCTGAAATTTAAATCCTGTTCTATTTTAATGTGAATCTGCTGTACTTTGGATTTGATAAGGTTAAAATTGCTGTATATAATGTATCATTTAAGAAAGAATATCAATCAAACAAACAGCATTCGTAAATTGCAACACAGTCCCCCTTAAGGGTAATCTAAGGGATGTATGACATTACAACGCATGCTTTTACCACGCATGCTATTACGATGCAGTTTTTACAACGCATGCTGTTACAACGCATAGCGCTTTGGGGTGCTGGATAGTGAATAGTTTAATTTACTATTCCAACTCCAGGCCCCGTGGATAGTAGGGAAGGTGTTGGATAGTACATTAAATCTATTCCCTATCCTAGAGCGCATGGGCGTCCGCAGAAATATTTCCAGGGAGGGGCAAAATGTTAACGTCATCACCATCCTCCGACATGATGTGTGCTAGGTGGGGCACAAGAAACACTGGGGTGCTGTAGGAGCTATGGGGGCAGGAAGCAGGCCGCATTTGATCTCATACACCATAGGGTTGTTGTGCCACAGCCATCTCTTTCTTTTGTGGCACCCCAAAATCCATACCTGACCTGGTCCCTAGAATTACCCCCTAGCACCCTACAACCCATACCTACTCTCAACCCTAAAATTACCTGACCCCCCCCAAACTCATACCCTCCCTGAACCCTAAAATTATGCCCCTGGCACCCCAAAACCTATACCCACCCTGAACCCTAAAATTACCCCCCTGGCACCCATAACCCATGCCCACCCTGACCCCTAAAATTGTCCCCCTGGCACCCCAAAACCCATACCCACCCTGAAACCTAAAATTACCCCTTTGCCACCCCATAACCCATACCCGCCCTGACCTATAAAATTGTCCCGTGGTACCCCAAAACCCATACCCGCCCTGAACCCTAAAATTCCCCCCCTGGTACCCCAGAACCCATACCCACCCTGAACCCTAAAATTATCCCCCTGGCACTCCAAAAGCTGAACACTACATTCTGATTGAGTATCGCGCCGTCTCCCTGCTCAGGGAGGATCTGCTGGTCTGGATCGGCTCGCCCTGGTCTGGTTCTGCTTGCCCTTCCCTGGAGCTGTTCTGCCTACCCTGTCCCTCTTCCGGACCCACCGAGCCTGCCTCTGTGCACACTGCCTGGACCTACTCTGTCTGGCCTGGTTCTTTCTCCTTTGGACCCGCTGTCTTCACTGGCGGAGTTAGGACTCTGGTCTCACTTCTCTGAAGCTGCTCTCCCTCACCCAGACCCCCCACTCCCCCTCCACTTGCTCTCTCATCTTCCTTCCTCCCTACTTCTTGGTCTCTCTTTCCCCACTGCTTCTCTCTCTTTTTCTCTCCCCCCCCTTCGTTCACTCTCACCCCCACCGTATCCGTCTCCCCGACCCCACCAAGTCTTCCTCTGTCTCCCCTCTCTCTACCGCCTCCTCATGTCGGTGATAGGGAGCCTGGTGCCCTCTCTGAAAATGCAAGCTGGAGGTGACGTTAAGTGTGAAAGCACCACGGTTTGAACCGAGAGGAAAGGTCGGGGAAGGAGTGTCCGGCAGGTAGAGGGTCAAAGGAGGCACTAGCTCTCAGAGAGGTGAGAAGGGGTGGGGAGCAGCCTGAGGACAAAAACAACACCAGAGCAAGAGGCAGATGCTCCGCGGGGAGCCTGGTGTAAACTGAAGAAACTTACACTTCTTAGCACTACAAAGCAGCACTAGATCCAAGAACCTGACCCATCGCAAACAAGCAGCAGCTACGGGAGAAACCAGCGGTGTCATGAAAACAACAAAGGAAAGAGTGACAGACGACTGCCGCCGAAACCTGGAAGTACAACTTACACCTTTACACCTTTAACAAAAGGCAATTACTGATGCAAGCACCACACACCAGAACACTATAAATATATAAATCTCCCATCTTTACTTCGGGTACTGGACCAGTACCTGTGCTATCCTGGAAATCTTCCTATCCTGAGGTTTGGGGTGTTAGTTACAACTTGTGGCGCCCCCTGCCTAGAAGGTCTATGTATGCGAAGGTTCTCGGAATAGGGGTCCTCAATTATACATATCTCAAAACCACTACATTTAGACCCTACATTCTTCTAAGCACCTACTGGCTATTTAGTTGGCTGCCTGGGTCAAATGTATGCAAAAATAAAAACACGTGTTATGGCCATTTACAACGCTTTACTGTGATTAAGAGCAACTGTGAACAGATGGACAGAAAAAGAGATTCAGCCCAAAGTTGAAAAAGGATGGAAGGATGGCCTTTTTTGTCGCGTTACAAAGTACCTAATTATGGATTCTCGACCTTTTGTACTGTATTTTTGGTAATTAGGGAAGGGGATGATACATGAAAATGAAACGGATGTTTCTACAACCATTTTTACTCTATACATCACAAATTACATTTACCTCTTGTACTGGTGTTACCTAACTTGGTTACCGTTATCAAGCTCAAGCAGTTTTGGAGCACGTATTACAATTCTAAAATTAGGTCAGAGTGGAAGTTCGAACTGCCTGGTCATCGCTGCCCCACTAACTCCTTGTTTCTGACGTCACCAGATAGTCACTTAGTGCAGGTGAGGAATGCAGACATCTTTTTGGTAGGATGCTACGGAAATATGTTCCCCAGTCTACTCACGAGCACCTTCTACGCTGAGTTTGTGTTATGTTTTCATACTCATTTCTGTGTCATTGCATGTCTCCCCGAGTTTTACTGTTTTCTCTCTCTGACCGTCTCATTTTGTTGACCGCGCGGGCTCAGACTCTAGTGCACATGTTCGGAGACCCCTAAGTGTGTATGAGGCACTGCCCTAGTTTTGAGGCCCGCCAGTGGTAAGAGGTAGCTGCTGATGGAGCGAGGTGCTGAATGAAATTTCGTTCAAACTCACAAAGTTAAACTTCCATAAAAACCGTAACCGTATTAACAAGTATGTGATGAAAAGTATTAACCAACTTAGTTTTAAAATGCATATACACAAGAAACACGAGGGACTAACTTATGTGCTCTATGTTGCACATGCAAGTGCGTAGAAAATAATAAACTAACCTTGTCTATTGTCTTTGTCAGTATTAAATGCGGCTGCCTCACTAATAGCATGTGCTTATTATGTGTGCTTATGTTATGTCATTACGTCTTTTGTGTGGCAAAAGCTTGTGGAGGATCCTGCGGCCTAAAAGAAGAAGGTAGATATAAAATGCAGCTTTGTGTGCACAGCTAGGTAACATAAATTAATGGGTTAATTATTAGCAAAGGGGGTGGGTAACAGAATGGGTCTCAATTCTTTAATTAATTAATGTTTTGTGTTTGTTTGAATAATAGTTTCTGAAAGTGGCTTAAGGCCTGTGAAAAGATGGCGTTTTCGAATCCTGTCCAGAAAGAGCCTTGCACGGAAGTGGAAACTTTTACCACGTTGACAAGTTTTGTCAGAGAAAGCAAATTTAATAAATTGTGTAGACGTGCTCTTGGAGAGAAAGATTCAAGGACAGGAAGTGGCAAGATAGTCAAGCCAAGGAAGTCATGAACTGTAACTCGAGTGTAAAGTAACATTTTCGAGGAAGCTGCCTGACTCGAAAGTAAAGGACAATGGACCTTAAGAAAAGCCTGATCTAGGCTTGGAGAATGGTGATGACACAATATGAACTGACATAAGACAGCCAATGAAAACACTGGATGGCAAAGAAAAGTGTACAATTTAGAGAAGATTAGCTAGTCAGAAAGGTATAAAACTTGGCCCCATGGGCAGGAGGGCGCTTCTCGCTTTCCGATTCCTGAAGGGCGTGTCGTGCTGTTGGACTCTTTGGCGCACGTAAGGATAGCAGTCTTTAATGATTATTCTTTTTAGGTGAAGCAAGTTTTAGGTAGGGAAATAGAAATTAGGGAATGGTAACTGTTATTTTCTTAGTTCATGCTAATTGATTTGCCTTTGAAGTGTCAGTCTAATATGTTTTCCCCTTAATAAATGCTGCTTTCATTATTGCTAATAAAATAAATTGATCTAATTGAAAATGCTCTTTCTTTGAATAATAAAGTTAATAAAATTAGATTTTGAAATGACAAGCTGGTCTTGTTTATTCATGGTCTAGTTACCATCAGCTGATCCATTTACCTAAGTGACTTAATTAAAATGATATATGTTTAGAACCATGGTGAGAAAAGATAAACTGCAGTTGTATATAAATATGTAAATAGTTAGTGAATAGTTTTAATTAATTAGGTCACATGATTCAGTTGCCCAAAAATTGTCTCGTTGGTATATGGGCCTTCGTGAGTGATTTATGATTAATGGTAAGTATTGTGGTGTTGAGTAGCATTGGTGAGACAGTTTTTCATTAGGGGTGCTGGATCAATTCCTTGGTAGCAGAGTTACGGTTGCTATGGTAACTGTCATGCTACATGGTAATTACATAGGATTGATGTTTAACATATGTTGAATCTGTTCAGTTGTTATATGTAGTCGATAGGTTTTTTCTAGCAGTGTGAAAATTCCTCGTTGTGCCGGCAAGAGTAGTGTAACAGGTGAAGTTGCACAGTGCATTTGTTCTGTTTCAAAATAGTGGTATTTGTCATATATCACTAGTGTTGTGGTCGTACAGCACAAGTTTAGGGATTTTAGGTGTGTAAGTTAATATGTATAGTGAGGATTGTCTATGAAATTGTAGCTTCTGAGTATAGGGACTTGGAGCCTGTTTTAAAACTCACTGTGAAAAGAGTAGTAGAATTTATCCAAGCTTGAGTGAAGGGTAAGGAAGCGTCGTCTATCTTACTGACGAGTGAGGTTTTCTAGTGTGGGTTAAAGTCCTACCAAGATTCATGTATGTATGGTTAGGGATTTTTCCGTTTGAATGTGCGTAAATGATTTTGTAATATACGATCGAGTGAAACTTTGAATTGTTACTATATGTCCATTCAGAGAGAAACAAGTTCGTTATTACCTGCTAGAAGGGTAGAGTTACCTTACTTTATCAACAAATTTAAATATTCTGTGAGAATAGCGTCGTCAATTTCACGCAAAGAATACCTGAATGATTGGGAAAGCTATCACTTTATTGTAGCGAAACAGACAAATGGTTTGTTTTTGTGGAGTTACTAACTGAATTCTATCGAAAAGTTTTGTTAAAAATGGCGCTGTGAAAATATTTTGTAAAGGAGGTGTCAGTGTCACAGTGGAGCGAGGACAGAGAAGCTGCAGCGGCAGTATACGTCACTAGTGTCGCGCTGTGATTGGCTAGCATACGTCACAGTATTCGCGCACTGATTGGCTCATGTGACTAGGCAGGCTTGCAGCTGATTGGCTAATTCTGAAAAGCAGTAATTCTATTGGTTGAACAAAGCAGTGACGTAGCTTAACTTGATTGGCTGGTTGGTGAGTTTTGCGCACGGATTGGTTGGTTTTACGGAACAACAAAGAAATAATTACGATCTATTCTAAAGTAAGCGGAATTGTTTAAAACATGGATTATTATTACAAAAAAGAGAAAAAGAAGCTTTCATGGTTTCAGAAATTGAAAAATAAATTGAAACCTAACAAGAAAATTGAAACGCGAGGTGGAAGATTACTTCATAAGTACAAAACACCTGCAGCTTATATGTTAGGTGAATATGGTTATCATACTTGTCTTTGGATTGAGAATTGAATGGATTATACCAAAAATGATGGTGTTTTAGCATGGCCGGAAGATGGATAATTTAATATTAAGGTTTTGAAAAACCTAAGAGAAAAAATGATGACTCTTGAACCAAAGCCTAGACCTACACAATTTGAGGCTTTAGCTGAATGGGAGGATGAAATGTTTGAATTGGAATGAGAGAATAAAGGTATAACAAGAGGTACTAGATTGGACATAAATAGGGAAACTCATGAGGATAGAATGTGTCGATGGAGACGTAACATGTGTGATGGTCTGTATCCAGCGAGATTTGGTGAGGCAACTGATCAAAAGGGTGCTCAAAAGAAAAATAATAATGCTGAAGAAAGTGAATTAGAAGATGCAGTTTTAGAAAAGATTTATATTACAAAACCGAAACCGCCTCCTTATCAACCAGTTTGTTCATGGTCTTCCCCGAAAGTTCCTCCAGGAACTTCCCCAAGTGCTTCTCCTAGAGAAATTATTGATGAGACATCACCCAGATTAAATCCGAATAATGCAATAACACCTGAAAGAGTAGATACAAGAACTAATTCTAGTATATCTGGTGAAAACATAAATTATGCTAATACTCCAGTTCAAAGAAATGAAACCCCAAGAAATATAATGAGAACAGAAAGATGTGAGGAAATGCCAAATACTTCAGAATATTTTCGATCAAAAGATGAATTAATACAGCAGTTAAGTAAAAGAATGGAAGTAGTAACAATACCAGTAACAATTGGACCTATTCATCCAGTATTTGATCAAAGGGAAGCTAGACATTCAGCTTTAACTGTTCCATTAAATGCAGAAATTCAGAAAGTGGCTGAAAATTTTTATTCAGATTTATCAGAAATTCACCGAGAGAAAACAATGATGCCTGATTTAACTTTTAATCAAAGTTTGTCAAATAAAACTCCATCTGGTGCAGAATCTGATTCTGGAACTCCGGAAAAGAGCATAAATAAAATAGATTTAACGCATTCTCCACAAAGCCCAGAATTTAAATTACTTGATGTTGCAAAACTGAAAGCAGATTTGGAGGAATTGATTATTGGCACAATTGGACCTGACAGTTTAAAGCTATATCAGGATGATGAATTATTATTCATTTGCAAACGCATACAATGGAAAATGAAAACCAAGTATGATCATTTAGAAGAAATGGCTGCTGAATTAGAAATAGATTTAAGTAGACAGAAAAATTTGCAGAAACATTACAGAGTGGATTTCTCTGAAAAAGACATTGAGAACATGAATACCACAGGAAGAATTATTCATATAAAAGAATTAATTGTGTTTCTAAAAAGATTATGTGAATTAAGTAAGTGGAGAGTAAAATGGACAAGGAAAAGAGAGGAAGACAGACGAGAGAGGAGAAGTAGCAAATGAGTTTCCAATGAGAGAAATAGCAGGAGGTGGATATGTGCATGTTCCTTGGTCAAGACAGGACATTTTACTGTTTACAAATGATTTTCCTCGGCTGAGAGAAAAACCTGTGGAATGGTATCGACAGGTAGATAGATTTGTTAAGGTTTCAAAGGTTCTGTGAATTGATCTTGATGGATTCTTTGACATTGTTGTCCCATCGGATCTTTGGACAGAATGTAAAATTTCTATAGATTGGCCCAAAAAATAGAGTAGAGTAACAGGTGCTCCTTCGGCAGATGTTATGAATCTGTACAATAAGGTAATTGTATGGTTGAAAAATAAGATTCCCCCAAAAGAAGTTGATTGGGTTAAAATAGATACAACAAATCAAGAGTCAAAAGAATCAGTACATTCATTCTATGAAAGATTACTATTGGTATTTAAACAATACAGTGGTTATGAAAAATTGAGTGAGAAAGATATGAGCCACTTTATATACAGATTTGTTTATAGCTTAAGACCTGAAATTGGTGAAATGATAAGATCTGGAATAGTTCGCTGGCAATCACTATCGGTTGATGACATTTTGAGAAAAGCAAAATATTGCATGATGAAATAGATGCAAAACAGAAGAAGCTAAAAGAGAAGGGCACAGGTAAAAGTGGCTGAACAACAAATAGCAACTTTAGCAAATAAAAATGCTAATCAGAATCAAGGGAAATTTAAAGGTAACTTTAATAAGTCAAAATTGATGGGAAATATTGAAGAGTTGAAGCAGAAACTCCCATGTTTTTATTGCGGCGAAATTGGACACTGGAAGCGTGAGTGTAAGAATCCTCCCAGAAATTTTAAAAATGCATCATTAAATCCACAGATGCAGAATGAGATAAATCTGCAGCAACAGCTACAGTGACAGGTAGTGAATCAGCAGAGTCAGATTCCACAACCGCCACTTCCAAATTGTGTGAATGTGCAGAGGTACAATACAGATTCTGCGGAGGTGAACAGGTAAACAGATCGCCAAGAGTGAATGTGTCAAATGTTTCTCAAAAGCATTTGTTGAACGAAAATGGAGGGAGTGATTCTGAGGATTACTTATGACGGTGCCTGAGAGAGGAGGAAGAGTGTGTGCTTGGAGCCACTCTTGAGGTAGATCAGTCTGGTCCATTTGTAAATGGAAAGGTGAATGATGTAGAAATCACTTTTCTTGTGAACACAGGTGCTACCCGTTCTACTGTTAGATCAGTGGAAATAGAAAACCTGCCTCTCTCAGGTGATAAAATCCAAGTAGTTTTTGTAGCTAATCAACAAATTAAAACAGATTTAACAGAACCAGTTAAAGTTGAAATTGGCAAATTTAAAGACAAGCATAGATTTGTAGTTTGTAACAGCAGTCCTGTAAACCTGTTAGGAAGGGACATACTTTGTAAGATGAATTGTAAAATATATTGCTCACCGGATGTATAGAGCTCCAAACTCAGGAAGAAGATGGGCTTTACAGATTAAAGATGTTAATGGTTGAAGCAGAGGAAAGTAAATTATTTCCTGCATTTGATAAAAATAATCTATTTGAAGAATTAAAAGAGACAGTCAATGCTAAAATTTGGGATTTAACTGGAGACGAAATGTGTTTGATGAAAAATGTAGATCCAGTAAAAATAACAGTAAAGCAAGGAGTAGATTTTCCAAACATTCCTCAGTATAAAATGAAAGCAGAAGTTATTGAAGGTGTTATACCTGTAATTGACAATTTCATAAAACAAGGTGTTCTAAAAAAAATGTTAAGTAGTCCATGTAATTCACCGATTATGGGAATTAAAAAGCCAAACGGAACTTTCAGGATAGTTCAAGACCTGAGAAAGGTTAATCAAATAGTTGTTCCATGTTGCTCTGTTGTGCCAAACCCAGCGGTAATTCTTTATCAGATTCCGCATGATGTAGAATGGTATACAGTTATAGATCTTTGTAACGCATTCTTTACTGTTCCATTGCATCCAGAAAGCCAACAAATTTTTGCGTTCAGGTTCCAAGACCGTATTTTAGCATAGTGCTGTATCCCTCAAGGGTATACAGAAAGTCCATCTATTTTTAATCAGTTGTTAAAGAAATCCTTGGAAAATCTAGATTTACCTGGAAAATCAACATTAGTGCAGTATATTGATGATCTCCTTGTGGCTGCAAAAACACGAGATAACTGTGTAACAGATACCATTACTCTCTTAAATCATCTGGCAGATGAGGGACATAAAGTGTCTCCTGCAAAATTACAGTTTTGCAAACAAGAAGTGAAATATCTTGGTCACAGAATTGCAAAAGGAATCAGGCAAGTGACAATTGAGAGAATTAAAATGATTCAGGGAATGCAACCTCCAAAAACAAAGAGACAGGTCAGAATGTTTCTAGGAATGGTAGGTTATTGTCGCCAATGGATTAGTGGATTATCAGTAATTGCAAAACCACTGCAGAGACTGACAAAAACAGACATAAAAGACCCGATTACTTTAACAAAAACTGAGTTAGAAGCTTTTGAGCAATTAAAGAAAAGTTTGTGTGAAGCACCAGCTTTAGGTATGCCAGATTACGAGAAGGAATTTGAGCTGTATTGCAGTGAAAGGGAAGGATGTGCATTATCAGTTCTGATTCAAAGACATGGAAAACTGAGAAAGCCAATAGCTTATTTCTCAGCAGTTCTAGATCCTGTTGCAAAAGCATTACCAGGCTGCTTACAAACAGTAGCTGCAACAAGTGTAAGTCTTGAACAGAGTGAGGGGATAATAATGGGATTCCCTGTAAAAGTATATGTACCCCATTCAGTTGAAATTCTTCTTACCAGAAGCAAAACACAACATTTGACAAGTAACAGGTTAACAAAATATGAAAAGGTTATCCTTGGATCAGATAACGTTTCAATTGCGAGATGTGTGAATTTAAATCCTTCCACATTATTGCCTGATGGTACTGTAACAGAAATCAGGAATGAAAATGATATTGATCATGAATGCTTGGATGTTTTAGAATATTGCACTAAACCTAGGCAGGACATTAAAGATGTCCCATTAGCTGAATCAGATTTTGTTTATTTTGTTGATGGTTCATGCTTAAGAACAGATGAAGGTGTTCTGAGTGCAGCATATTCTGTCTGTACAGTTGCAGATGGAGTTGAAGCTTCCTGTCTCAAAGGAATTCGTTCAGCTCAAGTGGCAGAATTGAATGCTTTGATTCGTGCATGTGAAAGAGCAAAAGAGTTAAAGGTTACCATAGTGACTGATAGTCAGTATGGATATGGCGTAGTCCATGACTATGGCCAGCTCTGGTCTCAAAGAGGTTATTTAACTTCTGCGGGAACTCCTATCAGGAACGCAAAATTGATAAAAAGGTTGATCGATGGAATACAGCTACCAGAGAAAATTGCTGTCGTGAAATGCACAACGCACAAAAAAGGTGATGATTACATGACAAAAGGAAATGCATATGCTGATGAAATCGCAAAATTCTGCGCAAAGAACAATATATTAATTAATCGGGAAAAAGACAATGAACGTGTTTTGAACTCACTTATGCTAACATCTGTAGTTGAGACATAGCAAGGAGTAAAAGATTTACAAGATGAGGCAGATGATGAGGAAAAAGACACATGGTTAAAAGCAGGTTGCAGACAGCGAGAGGAAGATGAGATTTGGGTTTACAAAGATGACAGACCAGTTATGCCATATAGCATGATTGCTGACATGGCTAGAATGTATCATGGTCCAGGACATATTGGAAGAGATTCAATGATCAGATTATTTAGGCAAACATGGTACAATCCAAAGTTCAGACTAATTGCAGAATCTTTTTGTCAGGGATGCTTGATCTGCCAGCAGATCAACCCAAACAGAAAAAACAGTTGTGAGTTTGGGAACCATAGGACGGGAGGGTGGTCCTTTTACCAGATTGCAGATGGATTTCATTGACATGCCAGCTTATAACAAATTGAGATACGTCCTGGTGATAATCTGTCTGTTTTCAAGATGGGTGGAAGAGTTCCCGACACGTCACAATGATTCAGTTACTGTGGCAAAATTGCTTTTAAGAGAAATCATACCAAGGTATGGATTTCCGGTGACGGTCGAGACTGATCGTGGAAAACATTTTGAAAACAGATTGTTAAAATTGATTTGTGAAGCACTGAACATAAAGCAAAAGCTGCACTGTGCTTACAGACCAGAAGCATCAGGTGTTGTTGAGCAAGTGAATGGCACAATCAAAAATAGAATAGCAAAAATGTGTTTAGCTACAGGAATGAAGTGGACTGATGCACTTCCACTTGTTTTGATGTCTTTAAGAAGTACTCCAGATAAAAAGACAGGTTTAAGCCCCCACGAGATTCTCATGGGCAGAGTCATGAGACAAGCATTTGTACCAGTTGGTAAACTTATGAGCATTAATGATAGCGTCATATTGGAGTACTGCAAGAACCTTTCTGACGTGGTGACTTCTGTGTTCCATCAGGTGGGAACTGAAGTGATAACCAAAGAGAAGGAACAAGCTCATGATCTGTTACCCAGAGACTGGGTGAAGACAAAAGTACACCGGAGAAGAAACTGCCTAGTACCCAGGTAGCAAAAGGCAAGACAGGTGATACTTGTCACAACAAATGCAGTAAAGTGCAGAGGATTGAAGAGATGGATTCAAGCTAGTCACACCATTCGTGTACCACCACCTGATAATCCTGACGATGGTGATACTACAGCTGATTCAGATTCTGAAGAAGAACCTGAAAGAGATCCAGATTCTGAAGATCGACAAGGAGGTCGACATCTGGAAAATTCAATTGCGAATGAGGCATTGAATGAAGACACTGAAGAAATTGTGATACAAGACTCTGAAAATGATAAAGATCTCCTAGAAAAAGAAGCAGAAAAAGAGTCTGATCAAGTGGTGATTCAAGATCAGGAGAGTATTGAAAAGCAGATTGGAAGCTCTGAAGGCAGGAACGGAAGTTGGAAATAATTGAAGACGAAATTCCGAGTACCAGCTGTAAGGATGATGTTCCTAACAGAGTGAAACTGCCGAGTAAAGAAGTGCCTGAATCTAGAATTGACATCACAGAAAGCGTAACAGATGAAAGTGATGATGAATCCAAAGTGAGAAGTTCAAGGAAAAGAGCTTGGAGAGCAGAGTGTAATCTGACTGAACCAAAGAAGAAATTATTAAGAAAAGGAGATAATTGGCCAAATGAGAATGAGAGTCTAAAATTCAAATTAGTAAACAGATCAAAGGAACAGGTTAATGAAGTCTCAAGTCAGAAAGGATACTTAGATAAGAAAAATCAAGCAGGAAAGAAAATAGAAGTGATTAGCAGTAGGGCAAAGAGGGTGATTAAGCCTAATCAAAAGTACAAGACGCCGGAATGGACGTACATCATTATCCCACCAGTAGTGGAAGTGAATAGCAGTAGTCAAGAGGATTTAAATGACACGAGTGATAATGATTGATTTTGTTCCCATACAAAGTTGAAATTTATATTTGGCATGAGGCTGAAGAAATTGTGTTAGGTGACACAAGGTCGAATAAATTGTGTTAGCTGGAAAAACACATTGATGTAAGACGCAAGGTCGAAGAAAAGCTGTTAGAAAGTAGGGTTTTCTTTAAAAAAAAAAAAAGTAAAAACAGGGGGGTGTATATTAATTTTTGATTTTTGATTTTTTTTGTAAGGCTCTTGTTTCAAAGTAAAGATGCCTTCTATTAATAGCAATTCAAGATGCTCGATTTTAAGAAGATGTTGCAAAATGTTTCTATATGTGTGATTCTAATTATTTTGGTTTGGTTAATTTTAGCTGTCATTTTTCCTTTTGGTATTGACAAGGAAGAGTATACGACTAATATGACTAGTAAAATTGTGGCTAAACAAGATAACCATAATGTAGTAGGCAAGTCTAACAGAGTTATTGAGCACAAACCAGAGATCCACCAAGATAGATCTGTTGGTGATTTTTCTAGTAACACTTTTTCAAGACTTCTATCTGAATATGTTAAAGTAATTGATGTGAAAGATTGTTACATTTGTGTGAAATTACACGCTTCTGTTTCTGAGGGGGTCACTTATAATATGCTTCCCCTTACTTATGGAATTACTTGTAGTGTAATAGCTAGTTTATTTTATCAGACAGGTCGTTTAGAGTACTATTACTCTAATTACGATGACATTTTTGCAAATTTAAAAGTCGATAAAAGCGTGAATAAACATAAACATGCTAAACAGATGAGGGCATTTTTCATTGTAACTAATGAACTTACTTATGAGTAGGCTTTTAGAAACAATTTAACATGTAAATTGAGAACTGAAGAAAAATCTTTCTTAAACTTGGTTGAAGAGAGAAGGGCAATTTATAAATGAAATGAGATGCTGAAACAAACCATATCTAAGTTTTGGCAGATTGAGGATGAAAAGCTCAATGGTAGAACTGAAAATGTTGCTATTTACCTAGATAAACCTAGATAAACCTGTTAGTGGAAAGCTTTGTATTAGAAGAGATAATACTCTATTTGATAATTATTTAGTAGGTGCTAGTCAATGTGAAGACACTTATTAAATCCTAGGGTGTTGGGGATTTAAAGGTGGTAAAGATCCAATTTTTCCTGGAATGTATTTTGTTTGTGGAAACAAAGCCTACTACAATCTCCCAGACCACTGGTATGGGACCTGTTACGTTGGTTTAGTTTTTCCTAAGATTTTTCATGTAGACCGAAATGTAAAGGGTTCATTTGGAATTAGCAATCATCTGAGTAGATTTAAAAGGGAAAGTTTTTCAGAAATGTTGGGAGATATTTTTGGTACAGTAATACCTTTGGTGGGTATAACCCTGAATGCAGTTAAAATCAGAAAAATGTCTACAATTGTTGACAGATTGTCTACTGATACTGCTAGTGGATTCCAATTAGTCAATACTGAACTTATTGCCATGAGAACGATGGTTATGCAGAACCGTCTTGCTCTAGACATTCTATTAGCTAAAGAGGGAGGAGTCTGTAGAATTTTGCAAGTCCAGCATTGCTGCACATATATCCCAGACAAGAGTCAGAACATAGAATTGTATATCAAAAATATTACCGAATTACATACAGAAGTTGTACCTTTAGAAGATGAAGATTTTTCAGAACGTTTGAGCAAAAGATTTGCAGCAATCAAAAACTGGTTTAAAGAGATTGGTAGTTTAATTTTAGGCAAAATATTGTGTCCTTTATTAGTTATAGTTTTTGTGATACTTTTGTTAAAAATTAGTTGCATGTTACACAAAAGAAAGAAATATCTAAGGGAAAAGAAAAGAATTTACAAACTCAGAAAAGAACAAGAAAAAGAAATAGAATTAGAAGAGTTTTGTAGGTCACAATATGAGGGTTACAAACAAACAGCTGAATCGAAAGCTTAGAAACACTAATACTGTGAATGTCCCAAAACATGTTCAAGGGTTTAAAAATGTTGCTAAAATTTTTGGGTGTGTAGTTTGGTGATTTTGAAATCACCAGATGAGGGAGTTGATGGAGCGAGGTGCTGAATGAAATTTCGTTCAAACTCGCAAAGTTAAACTTCCATAAAAACCGTAACCGTATTAACAAGTATGTGATGAAAAGTTTTAAAATGCATATACACAAGAAACACGAGGGAATAACTTATGTGCTCTATGTTGCAAATGCAAGTGCATAGAAAATAATAAACTAACCTAGTCTATTGTCTTTGTCAGTATTAAATGCGGCTGCCTAACTAATAGCATGTGCTTATGTTATGTCTTTACGTCTTTTCTGTGGCAAAAGCTCGTTGAGGATCCTGCGGCCTAAAAGAAGAAGGTAGATATAAAATGCAGCTTTGTGTGCACAGCTAGGTAACATAAATTAATGGGTTAATTATTAGCAAAGGGGGTGGGTAACAGAATGGGTCTCAATTCTTTAATTAATGAATGTTTTGTGTTTGTTTGAATAATAGTTTCTGAAAGTGGCTTAAGGCCTGTGAAAAGATGGCGTTTTCGAATCCTGTCCAGAAAGAGCCTTGCACGGAAGTGGAAACTTTTACCACGTTGACAAGTTTTGTCAGAGAAAGCAAATTTAATAAATTGTGCTAGACGTGCTCTTGGAGAGAAAGATTCAAGGACAGGAAGCGGCAAGATAGTCAAGCCAAGGAAGTCATGAACTGTAACTCAAGTGTAAAGTAACATTTTCGAGGAAAGTAAAGGACAATGGACCCTAAGAAAAGCCTGATCTAGGCTTGGAGAATGGTGATGACACAATATGAACTGCCATAAGACAGCCAACGAAAACACTGGATGGCAAAGAAAAGTGTACAATTTAAAGAAGATAGCTAGTCAGAAAGGTATAAAACTTGGCTCCATGGGCAGGAAGGCGCTTCTCGCTTTCCGATTCCTGAAGGGCGTGTCGTGCTGTTGGACTCTTTGGCGCACGTAAGGATAGCAGTCTTTAATGATTATTCTTTTTAGGTGAAGCGAGTTTTAGACAGGGAAATAGAAATTAGGGAATGGTAACTGTTATTTTCTTAGTTCATGCTAATTGATTTGCCTTTGAAGTGTTGGTCTAATATGTTTTCCCCTTAATAAATGCTGCTTTCATTATTGCTAATAAAATAAAGATATCTAAATATCTAGAATAAAGATCATCCAGAAAAAGATGGCCGCCGGACATGAGCTCTAGGGAAGAGCTCTGGGGTTAGGGGATATCCAAATATGGAGTAAATCCCTGAATAACCCTAGGTGCGCCCTAGAACTCACTGAAGACATCGCCGAAGACTCAGAGGAGCGAAAAATTAGAAGGAACAAAGCTAAAAAGAGCAGAATACAACATACCTGGTCAGGGATCGACGAGGCTGACCCAGCTCATCGGACTCCACGGACGACGGACGGACGGACCTCGGAGTGCAAGCCTAACTGTGTGGACGCTCGGAACTGGGGGATGACCCGCGGCGAGCCATCTGATATCACCCTTGGCTGCTCGGGGCTGGGGCTGAGAAAGAGGAGTTTTCCCCGACTGCACCTTCTTCTTCGGTGTCGGGGCTTCGGACACTGCACCTCCGGTGACGGCAGGCAAGTCCGATCACTGCATTCAGAAGTGGAGCCTCGGCGATTGACAGACGAGGTACGAACACCCTACCTCGCGGCACGGCCCCCCCGCCCTGATTATACACAGGGGACAAAGAGGTTGAATTGAAAGGAGAGGAACGGAGAGGAAAGGGAGAAGCGGCACGCCTGACCTTAAAATGGCGGCCGCTTGAGACATTTCACTGTGTATGAGCACGATCCCCTAGGCGCTACATGTGGAGATCGGCAAGAGGTCTGTCTATCCTGATATGACCATGGGCAATGTGAGAGCATACCCCGACCACGAATAAAGAGGGGGAGAGAGGTTAGGACCGGTTCACGGTGCCTGCAGTGAACATCAACTCAGGGGCATAGACACGGAGAGGGAACTGCCGACATACCAAACCAGTGAAGAGAGCCTGCTGAGGAAACAGATAAGCGAAAGAAAAAAGGGACCAACTACAGGAGAGGAAAGGAAGGAAGTGCACTCCCCCCCAGTACAACAGGGAAAGAAACGGCGGACATCTTGTAAGTGAAAGGAAAAAAGGACCAACTACAGGAGTGGAAAGTAAGGAAGTGCAATCTCCCCAGAACAACAGGGAAAGAATCGGGGGACATCTTGTAATGGCTAGCTCAACACGAGTCCTCTCTTAACTTATCGTAAATTAACTCAACTTAATAAGGGACAGCTAAACTAATTCTTACGGCTTGGTAACCCAGCCATAAGGATATAATTAGAGGACAGCAGAGGAAATATACTTACCACGAAATATTGGTACCAGAACTATTTCTAATCCTCTGACTACCACTGCACAATTGCAAGCGATCAATTCAGAACTAATCACCGGAAGATTTACAACGGGAAAGGAATATGGATAATAGATACCGGGCGATGGCTAGCTCCAAAGCACAGAGTATAAAATATCCTCCTTCGCTATCCAAAAATGCTGCCAAAAAGTTTAAACATAACACACTGAGAAAGAACCCAGACATACTGTTCGCAGACCCATACTTTGATGGAGTCAAAGGCACCATAATGAATGACTTGATTTTCTACACAAATTAAACAGCGAAATGGCGCAATGCCCTCACAGAAATGTTATTCATAAAAAGTATGAGAAACATCCCTCATGGCACAAAAATAATGTCCTCCCCGACAATAAGATGCAATGCAGAATTATGCATCACGCTATATAAAACGGGAATAGTGCTGATACAAGCACCTAATAGGGACCTGGAAGAGTTTGAAAAGTCTTTCCTAACAATAAAAGAAACTCTGGAGAGACCAAGACACCAACTACCCATGACCTCACATGTAGTCACTCTCGACAACACTGATACTACAACCAGAGATTCCAACCGAACCAATGACCATAACAGCCAAACTTCCAGCTCGGGAGACATAACTGAAAGGGAGATGGCAACCCCAGAGTACGAGCCAGAAAGGGAGATGGCAACCCCAGAGAAAGAGCCGGAAAGAACAGAGAGATCTTCCAATCTGACAAATGAAGAGCAGGTCCAGGCCCAAAGGATACAGCTGATGCCGCCACCAGTCAGTGCGAATCTACTTGAATAGAATACCTCAGCTCCTAGCGAGTCACTAAATGACGCGATACCTCTCCCGAATTGCATACCAGAGTGGGAAAGATCACCACCCACAAATTCAATACTTGCATTACACAACACAAATAACACACTCGACATCCCAAACAGATTTGGAAGCGACAACCCACCCAAGGAAACAAAGGATAGAACTTTGAAAATGAGAACAGAACAACTACGGAGTAGAGCAAAATGCACAACCCGAAGTGGCAGGGCAATCCTCCCTAAGAAAACACCGCGAAGCCAGAAAGAAATTAAGAAGCTCCAGAAAATAGTAGGCAACCTGGCACAAGGCTCGATGATAATTTCGCAGGCATTCGAAAAAATGTGGGAGTTGACGGCAAGCACACACTCCAAGGTCTCTGATATCCAGAATCTAGTACTCGCCGCACAAAAAAGGAATGACGAGATGGCCCTGTCCCTAAAAAATAGGCCCAATAGACCAGACAGGATAAACCCTTTGTCAAACGAAGAAACTCAGGCCTTACTCCGAACTTATGAACAACCGGCCCAGGAGAGGGAGGAGAGAATCAGAACAGTACCAATTGATTCCAATAGAACTTCCAGAAAGAATGACAGGAAAGCAAGTCACCTCAACCTACAACATATTCAGTTATCAGCATATGAATCCGAAAAAGGGAACATCCTTAACCCTGATAATCCCTTAAAATGCCTTCTACTCAATTGTCGTTCGGCATCCAAACATGCATCAGACATAGCAGCACTCATCATCAATAACGAAATCGACCTGGCAATCCTTACGGAAACGTGGCTAAAGGAATCATCCTCCCCCGCCATTGATCTCTTAGTACCACCTCATTATAACATTATGAGATTAGATAGGCCAAGGAAAACAGGAGGAGGTATAGCATGTATTCATCGATCAGAGATAGAGGTCAACATGATTCAAGCCAACCCCATAGAATCTTGTGAATATAAGATCTTCAAATAAACAAAAATGCAATTTACATGCATTCTACCATCCACCAGGAGATAACACAAAGTTCTCAGAGCAACTAATAGAGATCATAACTGCCAACTCCAATTCGGATGCCAACAACATATTCCTGGGGGACTTTAATCTACACTGGGACGACGACAATGACAAACTGGTTAATTCGTTAAAAGAGTTCCTCGCCGAAATAAACCTCATACAAGCATGCACCCAACCTACCCACGTGCAAGGAGCGACCTTAGATTGGATCATCTCCAGAAACAAAGAGACATTGATCTGCGCCATAGATCCATGCGACTGGTCTGACCATCACGCCATAACATTTATGATTCCCACAGTGAAAAAAGGTAGAACCGTACAACCCCCCAAGTCCACAAAATTGATCAGAGAAATAAAAGAGGCGAACATTGAGCTATTGGTTGAGAGCTGCGAGAGAGACTTAAAGCCACCTAACAGCATGCAGGATGTAAATGAGCTGACTGAGCACTACATAACCTCAATAGGAAATATCGTCAATGACACCATGCCTCTAAGAATGAAAAAAGTTACCTACAAGCCAAAGAATCCGTGGTTTAGTGGATCACTGAATGAGGACAGGCGCAAACTGAGAACAGCCGAAAGAAAATGGAGACAACACCCTTCCTCACCTGAGCTGAAAGCCCTCAGAAAAATCAGAAACGATTATAACAAAAAGGTAATCAATTCCAAAAAAGAATTTATAAGAGCAGAACTAGACAATGCCAAAAATAGACCACGAAAACTCTTCGAGATACTAAAACAGCAATCAGATAAACTAGCCAAATCAGCCCAAGAAAACTCAAAAACTCCCTTAAGCTGTGAGGAATTCTCTACATTCTTCTGCGAGAAAACAAAATCACTAGAGGTAGAGCTCTCTAACGCTGCGATTATCCTCCCGACCCAAACTCTGCCGAGGAGCGAGGCCGATGTGACAACAGAGAGTAATAAAACAAAGAATGAAGCAATCTGGGACACATTTGAATTATACGACCAGGTCAAGATCGCCAAAACACTGTCAGAAATCAGACCAAACAACCACTATCAAGACCCTTTACCTGCAAAATGTGTAAGAGAAATCAGCCACATTGTGGTTCCAATATGGACCGAAATCATAAACGCTTCACTTACACAAGGGATCCTCCCTGACTGCCTAAAAACAGGACAAGTAGTGCCAATAATCAAAAAACCGACAGCGGACGCATCAGATCCGAATAACTATCGACCAGTAACCAACATCCCTTTACTGGCCAAACTAATTGAGAAATGCGTGCAGAGCCAATTGAAGCAACACATCACCAAGTTCTCCCTACTAGACGAATGCCAATCAGGGTTCAGAGCAGGGCACAGCACAGAAACAGCGATCCTGCATATCGTTGATGACGCGCTTCAAGCCCTAGACCAAAATCAAGCATGCCTATTGATTCTCCTAGACCTGTCATCTGCTTTTGACACGGTAAACCACGAAACACTACTCTCCAGGCTACAGGACAGGATGGGATTGGCCGGTAATGTGCTGAGATGGTTCTATTCGTTCTTAAGCAACAGAACCCAACGATTCCGGGTTAACCAAGCAATTTCAACCCCTTGTCCTAATGCAATTGGGGTCCCGCAAGGCTCAACTCTATCCCCAGATCTATTCAACTTGTATGTCGAACCTCTTACAGACATTCTTCGGAAATCAACGATATCCTACCACATGTATGCTGACGACACGCAAATATACTTAAAGATCGCCTCCCTTGATGACATAGATCTAATGAATAAGACACTAAAGATGGCTATGCAATGGTTAACGACGAACCATCTGAAATTAAATGCCCAGAAAACAGAATTCATGCTAATTGCACCTCCAAGGAGCCACCCGGAAGTAAAGGAATGGACCAAATTGGTGACTGCGCTTAACTGCACACCAACCCTTGTCAACATAGCTAAATCATTGGGAATCATATTAGATGAGAACCTCGACATGAAAGCCCACATCAATTCAATGGCGAAAAGTGCCCGCTTCCATCTGAGCTACCTAAGAAAATTAAAACCATTCATCTCAAAGGCAGACTTAAAATTGACTATACAGTCCCTAGTCATATCCAGGATCGAATATGGTTGCTCTACATTAACTGGTCTACCTAAAACATCTACAGCACCGCTAAAAGCCTGTCTCAATGCTGTGGCAAGACTTATCACTGGATCGAGGAAATTTGATCATATATCTCCTCACCTGAAAGCACTAAACTGGCTACCTTATGAGGCCAGAATTCAAATGAAGACAGCATGTATCACTCACAAAGCGGTACACTATAACATGCCAGGATACCTAAGCAAGAAAATAAAGCTATCGGGAGGAAACAGACCAACGAGAAGCGCCAAGGAGCTGCTGTTGAGGCCGGCCTTTTTTCGAAAGAAAAAGACATATGATCGAGCATTCACTGGAGCTGCCCCCAGAGTTTGGAACTCACTCCCTCCTAGCATTAGGAAGATCCAAAATATCGCAACATTCAAACGGGAATTGAAAAGCCATATGATGAGTAAATACTTGGCATAGGGAAGCCGACGGATCGCCGGTATGAACTACTACATCAGCTGAAGAGTGGTCCCTCTTCATGAATACTATCTTTATCAAGAAACTGACTCCACTCACTAGCCTCGGCTGTACCCTTATCAATACCACAGTCCTGTGTGAACCAATTGCTGGTCTCTGAGCCAAACTATATAACCTCTACCTCACCTTAGCTACTGATATGGATGGTGTTATAAGCTAAGCCTCTCTCACCTTTATTACTAATTGCACATGTGTTTGGTATATACTTATTTATTTAGGCATCCGTTATAGCCACAACCTCTTCTACCTTATATCTGTTGGTTGTTAGAATGGATATATGACTGTCAATGCGTAACCTACCTCGATGTAATGTGATGTAGTGTGCGGAGATGGTTTAAGCCATTCCTATGCAATAGAACTCAACGAGTCCAAGTTACTAAGCAATCTCAACCCCTTGTCCTCATGCAATCGGGGTCTCGCAAGGCCCACCTTATCTACTGATATGGACCGTGTTATGAACTAGGCCTTTCTCACCTTTTACTACTAATTGCACATATGTTTGTAATAGGTTTATTTAGGCACCCCTTATAGCCACTGCGCCTTTTACCTTATATCTGTTTGTTTTTAGAATCTGATATTGGACTGTTAATGTGTAACCTACCTCGATGTTAAGCGCTCTGATACCCACGGGTCTTGTTCGCGCTATACAAAACTCTATAATAAATAAATAAATAAAAATCTAATTGAAAATGCTCTTTCTTTGAATAATAAAGTTAATAAAATTAGATTTTGAAATGACAAGCTGGTCTTGTTTATTCATGGTCTAGTTACCATCAGCTGATCCATTTACCTAAGTGACTTAATTAAAATGATATATGTTTAGAACCATGGTGAGAAAAGATACACTGCAGTTGTATATAAATATGTAAATAGTTAGTGAATAGTTTTAATTAATTAGGTCACATGATTCAGTTGCCCAAAAATTGTCTCGTTGGTATATGGGCCTTCGTGAGTGATTTATGATTAATGGTAAGTATTGTGGTGTTGAGTAGCATTGGTGAGACAGTTTTTCATTAGGGGCGCTGGATCACTGCGAAAAGTGGCTCTGCCATTGGCAGCCCGGTGCTTTCCTCACTTTGTCTGTCTACGGTCCTCACAGAGGTCTGAACTCCCTGAGGCCACATTCACCACACAAGCGCAGCCACAGCATCTTAGTCTAGAGCACACGGGTAAGGCAGGCCCAGCCTTACTCCACCAATCACACTCTACGCTGTGAGTAGAATATGAGGCACTCAGGAGGGATACCCTAACAGCAGGGCCACTGTAATTATGAGGCAGGGAGGGTCACATAAATCGGCATGGTTGAGCGAATTATGTGTCAAGAAAAAGCAAATTATGTGGCACATTTTGTGACAGTATAGCTTCATTTTGTCATTTTTAAACTTGTTAACACTGTTTGGGCATTAGTTGCACCTCATTAGTACTAGTTAAACACCCAAATATAGCATCAAACTACAGAAAGTTGGTCAGTCAACCTTTGCAAAGGACTTTCAACTGCCCGGCAACATGTGTTGCTGCGTTTTTACTAACTTTTGAACCGTTTGAGCTAGAAACAATTTTTTTCTTAAACTCTGCAGATTATGCGGCATATGTTGGATTATGCAACAAATGCAGCAAATATACAATTTATGCGAAAATCGCCGCACAATTGCATAATTCCAGTGCCCTGCCTATCAGTCACATGGATGTTAACTTTCCGCTGTTTGGCTATCCATACCATTGGGCAGAAGAAAATTATTTTTAAAGAATACATCCCTGAGTTGCATTAGAAATCTGTAATGCTGCGGCAATGCGGGCAAGTGCCCAGAACGAGTTGCTCTAACCCTCAATGAGTAAGACTCGGAAGGGCTGTATGATAATTTCTACTGATGGATACATCTTACATATGCCTGCTCATTGCGCCTCCTCCCTGCTCTGGACTACAGTGGTGACTACAGATGGACTCAGCCCCTCTCCTCTTAGCATTCACGCTTCCTAACCCATCTGGATATCCCCCTCTGTACTGACTTATGTCTAACACTTCATTTCCATTCGTTTTCTGTTTGTGTTATCTTTCTTGATAAATGCTACTTATTAAATCAAAAATCATCCATTGATGTCCACCATTTTATGTCACAGCGGTGCCTAAGTTAAAATATACTCTTTTATTCAAATGTGACTATTCTTTCTGCTTAGTTATGTACTTAACAGCAACTGATCTAGGCAGTCTATAGTCCAATAATTATTTGAAAAGACTTTGCCTCAATCTTGTTATTGTGTCAGAGAGCGCTATAAACTCTGAAGTTCCCTGGCGCTTCTGACTAAATTATAAGATGGAGGGGGTGGGGGCAGAGGGTACTCAGAAGGATCTAGAAAAGAGCAGAGTCTCCAGGTGTTGTCTAGATGTGACATGCGATGAGATGCACAGGAGTTCACCTAGAAGAGTGCCAAAGGGACGGTGCAGGAAAATGAAGCCCGCGTCTTGTCCTACTGAGCCCTGGGACGCAGAGGAGCTTCAGACTAGAACAGAGAGTGTGAGCTGGATAGGAACAGTGGCTGGAGCACCATGT
Organism: Lissotriton helveticus; assembly: GCF_964261635.1. Lineage (NCBI taxonomy): Eukaryota > Metazoa > Chordata > Amphibia > Caudata > Salamandridae > Lissotriton > Lissotriton helveticus. The sequence goes on along the minus strand of NC_136069.1, from coordinate 250,609,606 downwards.
GAAATGCATAGTGGCATAGGCGTCCGCAGGGGACAGGGCCAGCTTTAGCGCTGTTGGCACCCAGTGCGACAATGTTAGTTGGCGCCCCCAATGACCACCTCCACCACGGATTCTCTCACTAGCACCCTTTAACAGTAACCAAGTCTCCATAACCACTCTCTCTCAGATGCATTGAATTTGTTTTTTAGCGCTACTCATACCATTAAAGTATGTCCGAGCACATTGCATCACACACACATTACACAGACAATCAATCATACTTGTGTAAATCAGTGTATAGAAAATGTTACATAAGCCACAGGACTAAAAGTATAGGAGTCACATGTCATCCATACTGGTAGGCAGTATAGTTTAGGAGTGCTTGGTGTGGAGAAGCACAAACTCAGAGTCGAAAAAGAAACAGCATAGTTGGGAGTTTTCTTTAATTATAAGAATCCATTTCTACCCAAATGAACCCTTTTTGCAACATTAATCAATGTTCTATACTTAGCAGAGTGTATGCACTTCTATGATGAAAGTTAATACCTCACTCTTCTATATTAGGACTTTAAGTTATAAATTGAAAGTAACAAAAGGATGGCTCTTTTAAAAGCAGTAACCTGCTGATTTATTTACAATCTGTAATCTACTTGGTACACGTTCTTTGCAGTAGGCATATTAACCCACTGTACTACCTTCACATAAGTCAAAAACCTCAACTACACAAAACTCTGATCTCAGGCCAGGAAGAACATTAATCACAGGATTTATCTTGACATTTTTGTGAGGCCCCGTAATTGCAGGAGGAAAGGAACGTGCAGCCGGTGCTTTTAGAGCAGGCCCTGGCAGGGGGGGCAAGGAGGGGCGCTCCAGGGGGGGCAAGCGCCCCTCCTTGACCCCCCCTGCGGACGCCCATGCTAGAGCGCCCCCCCAGCGCAATGCGTTGTAATGACATGCGTTGTAATGGTTGCGTCGTAAAGGCACTGCGTGGTAAAAGTTGCGTTGTAAAGGATGTTTCCCTAATCTAAGCGCTGTTTCCCCATCAAAGAGCAGATCTTGAGTCTGTTTCTGAAATCTGCCAGTGAGGGGTCTGTATGCAGCTTGGAGAAAACAAGCAGCCACTACTTCAGCTGCGAAGGTTGTGGTGGTGTGTGTACAAGGGGGATTGAAGAGGAGTGCAGGTGTATCAATCAATCAATCAATCAATCATTCAATACATTTGTAGAGCGCGCCTTCCCTACTATCCACGGGGACTGGAGTTGGAATAGTAAATTGAACTATTCACTATCCAGCCCCCCAAAGCGCGTTGTAAAGGCATGCGTTGTAAATACCGTGAGGGTCTCAAGCCGCTAAAGGGAGGGGGGGTGCTGTCATTGCTCGAATAGCCAGGTCTTGAGGTGCTTCCTGAAGGTGAGATGGTCCTGGGTCAGTCGAAGGTGTGCAGGGAGTGAGTTCCATGTCTTTGCAGCCAGGTAGAACGACCTTCCTATGGTGGTGGTTCTGTGGGTCTGCGGCGCGAGGGCGAGGCTGGCTGAGCGGAGCTTGCGGGTGCGTGTGTAGAACGAGAGGCGGTTGCGGTTGTTGAGGTATTCAGGTCTTTTGTCGTAGAGCGCTTTGTGTGCGTGGGTGAGGAGCCTGAACGTGATCCTCTTGTTGACGGGGAGCCAGTGCAGGTTTCTTAGGTGGGCGGATATGTGGCTGTGGCAGGGGATGTCGAGGATGAGTCGGGCGGAGGCGTTTTGTATGCGCTGAAGTCATTTCTGGAGTTTGGCTGTGGTTCCTGCGTAAAGGGCGTTTCCGTAGTCCAGTCGGCTGGTGACGAGGGCCTGGGTGACGGTCCTTCTGGTTTCGGTGGGGATCCACCTGAAAATCTTGCGGAGCATGCGCAGGGTGTTGAAGCAGGATGAAGAGACAGCGTTGACTTGCCTGGTCATCGTGAGGGAGGAGTCCAGGATGAATCCCAGGTTACGTGCGTGGTCCGTGGGAGTAGGCGCGGAGCCCAGCGCTGTGGGCCACCAGGAGTCGTCCCAGGCGGAGGGGGATTGTCCGAGGATGAGGACCTCTGTCTTGTCTGAGTTCAGCTTCAGGCGATTGAGCTTCATCCATTCTGCGACGTCTTTCATTCCTTCCTGGAGGTTGGTTTTGGCGGTGGTGGTTCCTTGGTGAAGGAGAGTATCCGTTGGGTCTCGTCGGCGTAGGAGATGATGTCGGCTCTTCCTATTATTGTGAAGTAGAATTCACCAAGCGTTTGATTGTTCACCCACTAATAGGGAACTTGAGCTGGGTTTAGACCGTCGTGAGACAGATGATGTTGATGTTGTGTTTGCGTGCGATGGCGGCGAGGGGGCTCATATAGATATTGAAGAGTGTTGGGCTGAGCAAGGAGCCCTGGGGTACGCAGCAGATGATCTCGTGGCAGTTGAGCGGAAGGGAGGGAGGCGGACTCTCTGGGTTCTGTCTGAGAGAAAGGAGGTGATCCATTCCAGGGCCTTTCCTTGGACCCCAGTGTGGAAGAGGCGGGTTATTAGGGTGCGGTGGCAAACGGTGTCAAATGCTGTAGAGAGGTCTAGGAGAATGAGGGCGGTTGTTTCTCCGTTGTCCATCATGGTCCTGATGTCGTCAGTGGCTGCGATGAGAGCGGTTTCGGTGCTGTGGTTTGCTCGAAATCCGGACTGGGACGGGTCAAGCGAGTTGTTTGTCTCGAGGAAAGCGGTCAGCTGTTTATTGACGGTCTTCTCAATGACTTTGGCCGGGAAGGGAAGAAGAGAGATGGGGTGTATAGAGGGTTGGTGAAATTTCAGTTCTTTGTTGATGTAAGGAGACCCTAGGTTGTGGATGGCTTTGTTGGTGTATGTGAGGACCTTAAGCTGTCCTCTCATCTAAATGGGAAGCCAGTAAAATACTTAATCACTTTAGCATTCTCTAGATTCCAATCCATAGAAACTGTCTTCCACGAGCACCCATTGACCAATTTGTTTTCCAAATCTTGTACTTTCAGTGATATGACCACCGAAAAGTGAGCTTTGGACTCTACTATTCCCCCTTGAAAGGCAATATTTCTCCCCATGTGTTCTCATACCTGGTGTGTCACGCAGTTTAGTGCTTGCATTCCCTCCATGTTAAAGAACAGTTTTCAGCACCGAGGCTAATGTGCTGCATAGCTAAATACATATAAGGTCTCAAAGGCGAGACCGACTGCATTGCAAATGCTTGTTTTGTATACTGTCCCACTCACAGGCACTCATACATCCAGCACATGCACTCATCCTGCACACACTGTACTCCTCATGTAAGGTGTCACTGTCAGGTACACATAAACACAGCCCATGCACTTATTCTATATGCACTGCATACTTCATGTATTGTACCACTCATAGGTACACATACACCCAGCACATTCACTTAACCTGCACGCACTGCACTACATCCTTCAAATAGTGAACCAGTCTCAGGCACATGTACCTCCAAAACATGCATACACCATGCACTCACTACGTACTGCATTATACCTGTTTGGTACCCTTCCTAGGCACACATATAGCCAGTGCAGATACACAATTTCTACGCTGCTCATCACTTTACGCCATTCTGTTGTTGCCAAGGGTGAGTTAAGCACATAGAAGCTGAACTTTTAAAACTGAGTGAGCCTGAAGGCTCCACTCTAGTAACCCATGTTAAAAAGGACCTGTTCACCAGGACCGGACTGGCCATTGCGGGCACCGGGCAATCCCCCGGTGCGCCGAAAGGGTGAGTGCCGGTTTTTGGTCCCTGGGGGCCGTTTTTGTTACAGGGCCGTTTTTGCAGCATAGCTGCAAAATCGGCCCTGTTAACAAAATCGGTCGAAAACCAGCCCCGGCAAAGAGCTTGGTCACACCCCCAACCTCCCTCCGGGGGCCGGCCGTGCACTTTGCCAGGGCCAGTTTTGGTTCCCAGTCGGGCCCTGCGGTTCACTCCTACTGATCACTACACAATATGCTTCCATCACCGTATTTGTGCTGCTTAACTCTTGATGAAGTCGGCAGCCTTCCACCACTATGATGGTAGCGCTTTGCTGCATCATTAACAATGCTACTATGTGTTGAGACCAAAACGGAAAATAAGAAAAGTCCACAAATTTGTTCCTAACGACAGAGAGAGGCAAAGGGAGAGAAGGCATGTGGCCTGCACCGTGCTACCTGCCGAAAACCTGTGATATGAACTGTTGTATTAGGCAACTGTAAAGATTTTGCCCTGTAAAAGGGAATGAATGAAAGATACAGCCATGCATAGGTGGATATTTGCACATGAGATGAGCCGTCTTGAGCTAGTAACTATTTTAAAGTGGTTGCCTTGCGATAGCAGGCGCAAAAATTAGCTAGGGGGTGTGGAGGCCATAGGACCCTGTACGTGGGTGGAAAACGGGAAATGCTTAAATAGGAAGATGCTAGGGATAAAAGACAGCGGGAAGGGAGACAAAAAAAGTCATTGACATGCACTAAAATCACGTTTTGACATCAGCAGTGGAAGGGTACATTAACCAAAACACTGTGAGAATGAAATAGTAGGGTTAACACAAGAATAGGGGGGAAAGTGATTAATTCAGGAGCAGGAAAGTGAGATGGACAGTTCAGCCATCCATTTACAATCAAGGGCTGACCCAATGACCCCATCAAAGTATATGCAATATATTGGAAACAATAGATCTTATTAAGATACAAAAAAGGACTAGAGAGAGTCATCTGCCTGAATATCAAATATATGGAGGAAATGAAAGACCTTAATTTGGAGGAGATGGTGTTGAAAGGGAGGGATAAGTCTTTTATGTTAATCTCTCCCCTTTGGGTAAGGAGAATGAAACATTAGATTGCCAAACAGTTTTCTCCCTGGGACCTTCTTTAAGGTGGTGAGATAATAGGGGCCGGAGGTGATACATTCACCTATAGTCCTTTGTCACTACTGAAGGGGACCTTGTTCAATAGAATCTCGGCCACTGGGACTCGTTTGTCATAGGTAGGGCAGAGGTTTGGGTGCTAAGGCCTTTGTCAACTCAAAACACTGCTCGAACTATTTCTGACCAGATAGTGTTGTGGCAAACACTTCTGTTTCCCAGTATGTGTTTGCCTGAAGTATTGTTTCGTGTCCTTGTTTTCATATATTGTTTTTTTTTTGGTTACATGGGTTTCGGTTCAGGGGACTTTCTGAGCTAATTTATCCTGCTCTGCTCTCGCCCTTGATCTCTTTAGTTGGTAGACGTAATATCTGCCCATTTTCTTAAGGTTTTTAGAGCGCAGTTTTTGCATTAGTGCTAAAACTTGCACTATCACCGTGTGCACAAGTTGCACGTGTAAACTCTTCGAGCGCAGAGGTCTGCATCCGATGAACTTGTGCGGTTTACAAGGGGATTTACTGGAAGGTGGTGCCTTCACCAGGAGCTCATTCAAATAAACCCAAGTCGAGAACTAGGGATATTGTAGAGAAACTCCACGCACAAAGATTTTTGCCCAAATATAGCCCTATGTGGCAAAAGTTTAGTCACACATTTCTGAGTCACTCTTCACACCTGATTTTTATGATATAGACTGTTAACCTTTGGCATTCCTACCACCTACTTTTCTGCAAAGAGAATGAAATGTTATATAATAAAGCAAAAGCAAATTGGTGACTAAATATGTAGTTAAAAGCAGTGACACGTTAACTTTTCCAATTCAGTATACAAACATGGACAAAAATACATAGTCGGTGGAATGCAGCTTCTATGTGCAAGCTGGCAGACATTTCACACGGACCATAGACCCGTAGAAGCCCTTTGCTCTTCTTCACAAGTTTATAAACCACGGTGTCTAAATTATGGGCGATATGTATCAACATTCCGTTTTGCGATTCCTAAATAGCGATTTTTAAGGAATCGCTATTTAGAAATCGCAAAATGGTATGTATGTACAAAATCGCTTCTTTTTAGCGATTCCTTAATGTTCCTAATCGCAATTAAGGAATAATTTCCCATTCATTTCTATGGGCCAGGAGGCCCATAGGAATGAAGGGGAAATTTGCGATTCGCAATTTGCTAATCGTAAATTGTGAATATTTTCAAGGGTGCAGGGGTGTCCAAAGGACACCCTGTTGCACCCCTGAAATCTGCATGGGTGCATATGTGGCGCACATACATGCCCTAAGGGCATGTCTGTGCGTCACATGGCACTTTGAAAAATTTAAAAAAAAATATTTTGGAAGGAATTCGCAACTTACCACCAACTAGAAGTTGGTGGTAATTTGCGATTCCTTAAGGCCAATTTGCTATTTTTTTTGCTTCTTACATTGTATTTAAGGAATCGCAAAATTTGCGATTCCCTAAATGCGATCGCAAAATAAGGAATCGCAGATTTTGCGATTCCTTATTCTGAACCTCATTTTGTTTAATACATACCATTTAGCAAATTCAAATGTCCAACAGGATGCGATGAGAGATGGTGTCAAAGGCTGCCGACAGATCGAGCAGCACTAACATGGCTGGGGTATCCTTGTCCAATGACATCCTTAAGGTATCAGTGACCTCCAACAGTGCAGCGCCGCGCTATAAGATGCATGGAAGCCCGACTGGGAAATATCCAGTACTTTGTTCTGTTCCAAGTAGCAAGAAAGATGCCAATTGATTAATGTCTCCATGATCTTTGAACAACAAGGAAGAAGAGAGATTGGCCTATAATTTTGTAAAGTATTGGGGTCTACTAGTGCCTTTTTGAGCAAAGGCTTGATACGTGTATTTTTCCATTTATGTGGAAAAGTAGCTGTGGCTAGTGAGATGTTACAGACTTTAGCAAGCACATCAGCTAAGATTCGGGTTAATTCAGACATAACAGCAGGCAGCACCGGGTCTAGTGGGGAACCCGATTTCACCTGAGTTAGTGAGGAGCCCACCTGTTCGCCAGTAATGTCGTGAAATAATTCTAGGCTTGAGGGGCAGGGGATTTCCTGGAGGGGGGCTCTATCATGGTCTCCCTCTTCATGCCAGAAGGCGCGGTAGATCACGTTGATCTTATTAGTAAAATGACTCGCTAGGTCCTCGCATAGTTCCTGTGTGGGTGGCGGGAGCGGATTATTCGCCCTCGGGTTCGTGAACTCCTTCAGAATAACAAAAAGTTCCCATGAAGAGTTCTTTGCTTCCATAATACAGGAACCTAGATAGGCTCTCCTGGCTAAATTACAACTGTTGAGGTAGGCTCTATGAGCCTCTCGATAGATCGTTTCATCTTGCTCAGATTTAGATTTCCTCCATTTCCTTTCTTTAGCCCTGCATAGGGCTTTTTCTCTCTTGAGGCTCTCTGAGTACCAAGGAGCAGGAGCTGCCCTAACCTGGATTTCTATCCTCTTCAGTTGTGCGATTGAGTCGAGGACGTCCGTTATAGAGGCCTCAAACCATTCTAGTCATTGCAGTTCACATATGCAGGGGGGGTATAGGCCCGAGTTAAGGCGGAGGGTATCACCTTTTTCCAAGATCTGCAAAGCTCTTTGCGAGGTTGTGGAAGACCAGACAGTTTTGTGAACGCCCAGAAAAAACTTAGCGCTTAGTGGTCAGTTCAGCCTAACCTCTGGGGAGGTTCAACTACTAATTCCGGGATGTTGGTAAAGATAGTGTCTAACACATGACCCGCAACATGTGTAGGACTAACGACTCTTGAGAAGAGATCAAGAGATTCCATAGCCGCAAGCAGACAGGCAGACTCTTCATTGGAAAGAGCCTCCAGATCATGGTTAAAGTCCCCAACCAGTAGGAACTTATCTATTTGCCGCGTACATGGGGCCAGCCTTTCTAGTAGTGCTGTGCAGAACTCTCTCTTGTTTCCACCGGGAGGGTGATACACTAAAGCTCCCACCCATTCAATAACTTGGGCTCGCTATACTCTGAAGATCAGCAGCTCTAGATTGGGGGTTCTTAATATGATAAGGGGGACGCGTGGCAATAGCCAGACCTCCACCCCTCTTTCCTGATCTGTCCAAACGGACAGCAGAGCACTCTGCCGGGAATGCCATTGCCAATGCTGGAGTAGCATCATTATTCAGCCAGGTCTCAGTAAAAAGACAGATGTCCGGCTTAGTATTGTCTAACAAGTCCCACATTTCTGCCACATGGTTTGGGATAGATCTAACAATGAGATACAGCCCCTGGAAGGGTACTACCTTCCGTCCCTCGGTCTGTTTCTCTATCCCAGCATGCTGCCTGGATTAGTGATCACCCGCACCAGAGAGTAGTGTGCCATCCACAGGCCATCCACAGGCCTGTCCCCAGAGGAGCTGGAGGAGAGGAGGGACAATTAAAGTTGGAGCTGGCCAAGCTCAAATTGGTGAACAAGAAAGCCTTAGAGGAGAAAAGGCTACCTATGGAAGCAGAACAAAAGCAGTTGGAGGAGAATAAATTGGCCAACGAGGAAAGGAAACTAATTTTGGCTCATGACTGAGTCTGAAGGAGATGGATATGAAGTCCAGCAGTGATGTTTACAGCATTTCTTCAGTGCCTCTGACATGAGGGTCCACATACCGAAGGGTCCGGTGCTTGATGTTGTGATTGGAGATGACATAGATAGATGGTTTGAGGCTTATGAGATTGACCTACAGACGCACAAGATCCCTGAGAGGGGTTGGGGGCTATTCTGTGGAGACAAATACGTAGTGATAAGAGGGACACTCTACTGGCTCTAGATGTGGGTGACAGGATGAGGTATTCCCCATGAGGGAAGCCCTGATCAGAAAGCTTGGTCCCACCCCAGAGAGGTCGATTCAGAAGTTCAGGGACTGTCAGAAGCTATCCCAGCCGACCTGGGTGGATGGTGTTGATTCCTTTTGCATGGCACTGAATGGTTGGGTAAAGGACAATGAGGTAAAGGGTTACCAAGGGCTGTATAACTTGATTGCAAAATAACTAATTTGTTTTCCAATCTGTGTCAAAATCTTGCTGACAGTAAGCTCTCTGACCCAGGGAGCTTGCTAAGGAGCCAGAGTGCTGGGTCAGCACCAGGGTCCACAGGAAGGTATCAGGGAAAGGGGATCACCACAAAGATCTGCAGGGTCCTCAGCAGAAGGAGGGTGGGGGGGCAAAAACAAAAGCAATGAGTTCTCTAAAGGTCGCCAAAACATTTCTTTGGGTCAGGACTTCCATTCCCCTACTGAGGAGAAAAGAAATGGTTGCCTGACAGTAGGTCTGCAGTGAAGGCACCCCTTACGTGCTTTGATTACCAACAAGAAGGCTATTTCAAGGGAGATGCCAAGTGTTCCAAGTTGTTGATGGCGTTTTAACCCTGTGCGCAATGTATGGTCTTTTCAGGAACTATGATCGTAGAGACACCAGAAGGTGGCATAGTCCCCATCAGTGGGCGGTCACTGGGGCTGGCTAGTGTAGTGCTTGGGCAGGATTTTATTAGAGATAGTTTGGGGCTAGAATAGAGGTTACCCTAGATTTCCCGCATGACATGGAAATATTGCAGAAAAACCCACATGCCTAGTAATACTAGGAAGTACAGGCAGTGGGTCACCATTAATGAGCAGAAGGTGAAGGCTCTGAGAGACACTAAGTCAGCTTTACAATCATCAGGTGTCATCTGGAATTTTCAGAGCAGGTAGGCCCTAATGTCTTCCACCAAGTTCTTGCAGCTGACAAGCGTGGGAGCCCCTACTCATTAGCTTTGGCTCCATTTGAATGGCGGGAGGTGTTATAATCTACCATGGTTTATTCCCCTGCCTCCCCCTCCCTATCCGAAACTGTTTGGAATGTTTATTCAGTTTGTTTGACAAAGAGTCTACAGCTGACTCCAGCTGACTGAATATTGATGGTGGTGTAAGACGTAATAAATTCAACTATTCAACTACACAGTGTTACGTCTTTTTAACACTAGCGATGAGGATGGGATCTTACTCCCAGGTTCTCAGAACCTTTTAGGATAGCAAGTGTGGGTAAAAATGTTGTTCCGCACGAGATTGGACAAACATGGGGGATGGAGAAATTGGTATCGTTAAAGGCAGCTCAAGTTCTTGAAAGAGGATCCAGTACTACAAGTAATCCATCTGAAAGGAAAACTAATCTCCCTCGGATATCATGGACAAGTAATGTTTGTCCTGCGTGGCATAAAGATTATAGCTTTGAGTAACCCTTCCAGCCTCATCTACCTAGTTGTTTCTTGGAGGCTTCAGGGTTCATAATGTACAGGTAAATGCACAGGTATTTCTCTGCTATGCCTTTTATTCCTTCCTGTTATATTCACCGTTCCCCTTTCTTTTCACTCTGGTCGCACCACAGGTTCTGTCATTGTCCCTCTTCCAGCTCAGGGAGCTTTGTTGTAATCTACCTTGGTTTATTCCCCTGCCTTTCCCCACTCTTTGGAATGTTCCTTCAATTTGTTTGATGAAGGTTCTATAGCTGACTCCAGGTGACTGGAAGCTGAAGGTGGTGTAAGATGTAATAAATTAAACTCTTCAACTACACAGTGCTACATCTTTTAAACAGGGGTCTCAGGTTCCTTGAGGATTACTGTGAGTCCATCTTTACCTGTGGATTGTCTGCTTGGCAATGACCTGGAGCATACCACCTGGACTCAGGTCTCTCTCAGAGATATTAGGGTCCCCGAGTGTGTGTGCCTGACCACGTAGTCCATGGCAGCCCAAGACAGTAGTCAAAATGACCTGGAGCCTGAAAGAATAGCCCAGCAGCCTCCCAAAAAGAGGAAAGTCAAGGGAAATCCACTCCCACAGTCCGTGAGGAGGCTGACCCTGAGGGGAACATGCCGCAACCTACTCGGGAGGATGTGAATGAACTGGGGAACCTGCATTAGCTGTCCAACTGGGAGCAGGAAGGGGGTCCTACCGAGGAGCAATTCTGCAAGGCAAAGAAGGAATGCCTTGTGGGTCTGCGGCAGCAAGCTGAGAACCAGGCAGCTGGTGACGCCTCTGGCAAACACCTGATTTACTAGGAGAATGGTCTCCTTTATGGTGACTCTTAGGCCCCTGAACCTTGTTCAACCTGTATGTTGGTTGTCCTGCAGTGGTACAGGGCCTTCCTGCAGTGGCTGACTCATGATGTACCCCTGACAGGTCATTTGGGGAAGACAAGACCTTTGACAGGCGTGCCACTCACCTCTCATGGCATCAAATGAGGAAGGCTTCAGATGCATTCTGTAGGTCCTGTCCTACCTGCGAGGTGAGTGGCAAGTCAAGGCGAACTGCAAGGCTCCCGTGTAACCTTTCCATGTCATTAGCACCCCCTTTGTGAGAGTGGACACCAACATAATTTGGCCTCAGAACCCCAAGACAGCCATGGGAAAGTAGACAAACAGAGAAAGAGTACTAAATGGGAACATATTTAATTAATGAGTTTTATATAGCGCTGGCTAGACCCGAAGGAATCAGAGCGCTTTACATGAGGAACAATAATATTGCAATTTATATCAGTTAAAAGTTACAAAAGTATCAAGAAAAGCATTTAAAGAACATAGGGGACAAGGTGGATGGAGCAAGGAAGGGTAAGGGGAACATAGGGGACAGGGTGGATGGAGCGAGGAAGCGTAAGGGGCCGATTTGAAGGCATCGAGAGAAGCGCTGGCATTTCGCCTCGGGGTCAAGGGTGCGGGTCCTCACAGAGTTAACATCTGCCCTCAGATCACTGAGTTTGGAGCCCATCTCAGATTTAAAGGCATCAAAGGAAGCACTTGAAAACCTGTATCCATCCCTTAATGTAATCTTCTCAAGGAGTCCATCCATTCTCAGGGTAATTGAGCCGTGACCTTTCGGCGGACCAGTTGGTGCTGTATTGGGTTGAAACTGTGATCTGGTTAGAATCAATTGCTCCGGATTTCATTCCAAGTGGTTTCTTGCACTCTTCAGTTCCACTTTCCTGTAAGACAGTTTAGTAGCGGCGAATCCCTCCTTGACGATGGCGCTGTCTGTGAAAAAGCTCAAAGCAAGGATGCCAGTGGAGGAGCGAATCCAGGCTGGGTTGGTCTGCCCACAGTAACGACCTATGTGTAGACCGACATCAGGCAATCCATCTCAGATTTCCAACCAGTCTTAGTGGCAGTACACTCTTTGGGGGGAATTGGTGTCCCCCTCCACATCAAAGCTTTAAAACTCCAGTATAATTTCTGCCATTTTGGGGGCAAAAATAATGTACGTGCATTCCAGGCTATTCGGATATATTTATGAAATTTTATTTATAGCGCACAACTACCCGGAGGTGTCTCGGCGCTGAAAGACAAAGGAACATATGATTGAAGGGAGTGCTTACTGGTTGAACAGCCATGTTTTTACCAACTTCCTGAATGTCATGAGGGATGGGCTGGCCTTGATATGTAGTGAAAGGGTATTCCACAATTTGGCGGTGGCAACTATGTATGCTCTGTCTCCCTAAGATGATTTCTTTGTACGTGGGATGGTTAAGCAGCGTGCAAAGGAGGAGCGAAGGGCTCTGGTGGGAATATATGGACAGAATGCCTTTTTCAGGAACTCTGGGCCAGAGTTATTGATTGCTTTATATGATATACATAAAGCCTTAAATTTTGTTCGGCTTCTGATTGGTAGCCAGTGTAGTTGGCGAATAACTGGGGAAATGGATTTAAATTTAGGCGTACCAGAAAGCATTCTTGCTGCTGTGTTATGCACTAGTTGTAGCTTATTTAAGACTCTCTCCTGAGCATTCAGAAAGATACCATTACAATAATCGATTTTTGCCATAACCAGCGTACACATGAGAGTCTTTCCCGCACTCGGGGGAAGGAAAGGGAGCAACTTCCTTACCATTCTAAGAGTGTTAAAAGAAGCGGATACAACTGCATTCGCATGGTGAGTGAATGAGAGCTTGTCATTGAACATAACCCCAAGGTTCCTGACTTTATTGACTCGTTGAGGCAGAGGTCCCAACTCGGTTGGCCACCACGTAGGTAACCATCCAGGGGTTAAACTGCCAAAGGTCATAACCTCCGTTTTATCGGAGTTTAACCTTAGGCAGTTTCGTGCCATCCAGGAGCTGATGGCTAACATTCCCTCCTGAAAGCTGGCTGCCACTTGTAATCCATCATTATGTACTGCCAACACCAGTTAGGTGTCGTCGGCATGTGACATTATTCTCATCCTAGTTTATTAAAGATCCTAGTCAGGTCCGACACGTAGATATTAAATAAGGTCGGACTGATGGAGGATCCTTGTGGCACCCCACATGGAAGAGAAAACGTTGGTGAAAAGTATTCGCCCAGTTTAACCGATTGATTACGATTGGCGAGGAAGGAGGTTAGTAGCACTTTGGCCTTATGTCCTATGCCCATGGCCGAGACACGGTCGATTAGAATGGAATGATCGACCGTGTCAAAGGCCGCGGGCAAATCCAATAGAACAAGGACCGCCGCACCACCTTGATCTAATATCATCCTAATTTCGTCCGCCGCCTTAATGAGGGCTGTCTCCGTCCCATGACCCTTCCTAAACCAGAATTGAGTGGAGTCCAAAAGATTATTATGATTAATGATTTGGGATAATTGAATATTCAATATTTTCTCCACAATCTTTGCAGGGAAAGGAAGGCAAGCAATAGGCCTATAATTTGTGGGTTCTGTGGGATCCATGTTGGTTTTTTTTTAACAGGGGGGAACATGGTGTTCCCATGATATTGATACTGGGGACAGGACACGCGTAAAGATCAAAATGTACAGGTTGTACAGAAAATGATGGCCAGCATTAAGGAGGAGGTCTCCAAGATGCTTGTGTCAGGGTTGATTGAGCCCTCAAACAGTTCTTGGTCCAGCCCAGTGGTGTTGGTTCCCAAAGCTGCTCTTCCGTTCTGTGTGGGCTACTGTGGGCTCAATGCAGTCACCAAGACCGACGCGCACCGAATCCCCAGAGCTGATGAGCTCATACATCAGCTTGGATCTACCACGTTCCTCAGCACTTGATTTAATGTCTGGATACCGGAAGATTGCCTTGACTGAGGGGGCGAAAGAGAGGTCTGCATTTTCTACATCAGAGAGGCACTTCCAGTTCCGGGTCATGCCCTTCGGGTTAAAGAAGTCCCTAACCACCTTACAGAGGTTGGTCAACCAGGTCCTGCCTGGATTGGAGAAATTCAGTGGCACCTATTTGGATGACACTGAAGTCTTCAGTTCAAGCTGGGAGGCCCACCTGTACCTCCAGGAACTGCTTTAGGCTCTGCAAAGTGAAAGCTTGACTATCAAAGCCAGTAAGCCGCAGATAGGGCAGGGTTCAGTGGGCTACCAAGTGGGAGGTGTCAAGGTGCTGCCCATCCAGGCCAAAATTGAAACCATTCTGTCTTGGGAACCCCCCAAGACCCAGGCATAGGTGAGTGACTTCTTAGGCCTCACTGGCTACTGAAGGATATTTGTCAAGGGATTTGGACCATTGTTGCCCCCTTGACACAGTTGACTTTCAGAATGCAGCCATGTCAGGTGATCTTGAAAGAGGTCTGCCAGAAAGCTTTTGACACCTTGAAGGAGGCCATGTGCACGGTACCAGTGCTCAAGGCCCCTGACTTCTCTCAAGAAATAGTTGTGCAAACAGACGCCTCAGGGCATGGTGTAGGGCCCGTGCTCTCACAGTTTACTTAAGTGGGCCTGGATCAGCCTGTAGCCTTCATCAGTAGGAGTCTGCTTCCCAGGAAACAGAAGTGGCGCGCGATAGAAAAGAAAGCCTTTGCTGTGCTTTGAGCCCATACATTTTTGGTACTCATGTCCGGGTTCAGACGACCAAAGATCCCTCAGATGGGTAATGCAGATGAGGGTGAGAATCCCAAATTGTTGAGGTGGTCCATTGCCAAATAATATGTAGCGCGCGCAACAAAATTAGTTTTATTTATTTATTTATTTGTTTACTTACCTCCGTTCGGCCGTATTCCGTAGTTTACTACACCCCACCCTGCTCCTCCCCTGCCCAACCTCCACACAGCACTCCCTCCACGAGCCGCTATTGTTCAAAATATTCCAAATAGATCTAATCCAGCATTTTTCAATGGAAAAAATAACAATATTTCCGAGGGAATATATACAGAAATATCTCACAAGCCCAAAAGAAGTCCAAAGTCCACTTAACAAGATTTAAAACAAAACATAAAAAATGTGGATAATGCACCAACATTGTTGGAAACAAACTCATTACTTGTGCACCTTCTCTTTCTCTGGTGTGAAAATGAGAAGTGCTGCTTATGCATCTCTTGTGGAATATTATTCATAACAAGGAATCGGATTTAAATACATTTTGCTTAGACTCAATCAAGGTACTTGTAGTCAAGTATCTGATGCAACCGGCTGTTCCACTGAAACAGCAAGAATTATTTTGAAGCATGCAAGGTGGTTAACAGTCTATGACGACCTAGAGTCAATTCATGCAAGTGCTACTGTTATACCATCGATCAGCCTGTATCAGCTTCAATACTGCCACCTTATTTTTCTTGTTCATTCCGCCAGGCTACAAAAATCCTCTCCTTTGTTTCTGTTTGGCCCTGATTCAGTTTAAAGCTTGCACATATGGTTGCTTGACCCTGGAGGATCGATTAGTATTTATGGCTTTAACTGTTTATTTATTTATTGGATCATAAGTGTCCAGGGTCTTACATTTTTACATCAATGACATGGGTTTTATGGCATCCTTAGTTTTTTAATATCTTCTCTCTGTCATGTTTTGATTACTCTTTGATGATTTGCGATGATTTTAATTAATCAAGCAACAAAATAAATAAAAGAACTTGAAAGAACTGGAACTTGTATACCCTGGATACTTTGACCTTCTGGCTGGTGGGAAATTGTTTCTTGCCATCCTCTTTTTCCACTGTAAAGGACAGCACATACTCAAGTCACTGACAAGAGCACAGATGAAGTGGGTAGGGAGTATGAATGGTCAGATATGATAAACAGGAAAGGTGGGGAGGGAGAGATAGGGTGGGGTGATGACTAAGAGGCAGTCCAGAAGGACATCAATCAAGTCAACTACTGATGGCAGCAGGCCGGAGACTCCTGAAGGGTAGCTAGCTGCTCCACAATCACCCCATTGGTCTATTGTCCCAGGAAATGTGTGTTTCCCCAAGGGCCTCAGGAGTTCCCCGCTGCCCATACCACATGTCCGAAACCTACCTTGACTCTCTCCTCTATAGGGCTAGAGTTGAAAAGAGGTAGAACAAACACAAGAGAGCTTATAGGTGCCAGGGCCAAAAGATACCATTAGCTGTTGGTCTCGGTGGGTCAGCGCTGCTTTGGGGAGGAAGATCAACAGGAGGTGCATGCATTGTGGGGTGTCCTCCCACAGTAATCCCCTGGTGTCATCTGGCCTTGTAGAACAAGCTTCTGCACTTTTCTCTAGGGCGATAGTGGCATTGATCACTACAGCTCCTCCTTTGTGGCTGAGTGCCAGATGTGTCTGGGCAGGGCCTGATGTCCCTCTGGGTCTGCACAGGCTGATTCTTCAATTCTCCATCCCCCTTCTCAGTATTGACTGAGGTATTACTGGACCCACAGCTGATGTCCTATCCCCTTGGCATGTTACATGTCTAGATTATCTCTTCTGGATGCTGCCTGCTATGGTGAAACAGAGAGAAATGCCCATCAGATGTCGCTAATGAGAAAGAGGATCAATGTGACTGAATCTTCCCACTCTTAAGGGGAATCTTCTAATTGTGTGCTAGGGACAGTGGCATAATAATCGTATTACAGTATTGTAGTCGCACCAGGCCGTGTGCAGCTGGCAACATCTGTTTGACACTTGTGTCAGGGCTAACCCTTATCTATGATGGTGTACACATCCATGACAAATATGGATAAAGTCAACAAGTGCTAGAGATGGTCTGTAAGACCCGAAACAGTAATGTGTAACATTGGAAGCTACCATGATAATCAGTAATTATTAGATGAACATATCCTTCTTATATTTGTATTTAGAGCTCCTGATGAAGCCATGCATTAGCAAATATAGCAGGTGACTTCTGTGACTTGTGTGACATCCTAATGTTCTTTCTAGTTAGAAAATAGGATGACCTGTGGCTTCCTATAGCTTACTGTGTTTATCCCAAACGATGGAAAGGAACGATAAAAACGTGTGCTGTTGGGTGCAACATCATCAAAGAAAACAGGCACTAACTGGTTAGAATATGGGATGGGTTTTGGTTTTCATTATCTTACTTAGATTGCCATGAATAGTAATGGTAGACATGACATTCTTAACATTACATTGGTATTATAAGTGGAAGCTATAGTAAATGTTATCATTCACCCCCCTTGGATGCACTTTATCCAATCTCTTTATCCATGATAGTTTCCTTTGTAGTAGTGCCTTAGATCGACTTAAACTTGGTTACAGTCTTTTACCTGTTCCACCACTTGGAATCTTAATGGTGATACCTGGTCATTGTGTTCATTAAAATGTAAAGCCACTCCTGAATTAATATATTGTTTCAGTTGTCCTTTCATCATTTAATATGTATCTTTCCTTCGTATCTGAGGCCACATGGAAATTTCTTTCAGGTACAACACACACCACATAGTATCGCACGTAGCTGTGTATTTCAGCTTCATTTATACTCTTATGTGTGAATGGTGACGCCCATTTATTTTGACAAACATATTGCATAAAGTGCAGGTATGGCACGGTAATATTCCACTAATGGCATTTCTTTGTGTGTTTATTTTTTTGTTGCATACTTCTTTTAAAAAGTACTCCTTATATTTGACAACATGCCTGCTCCCATGATGTGACTAACAGGCACATGCATCAACCTTTATTGTGAGCACAACCGGTGCGATTCGCAAAAATCGGCCGTTTGCACCCTCAAAAAGGGCTTCTGCGATGCATCACACTGTAAGGCTCTCGCAATTTAAAGAAATCGCAATTTATTGTGATTTCTTAAATTGCGATTGCAGTTAAGGAATCGCAAATTGAGATTCCTTAAATGCAATGCATGATGAAATTGCAAATAGCGATTTCGCTAATAAGGGACGCAAACTAGCATCACATTTAAAAAATGTATTAAACTTTTAAAAAGTTAGTAAAACTTCTCATGTTAAGAATTGTTGTAAATTAATTCACATGTTTAGTTTAAATGTAGAACAAAATAAAACCTGCTACAGTATTAATATTTGAATTAAATCTTTCATTATATATTAAATTAAATTAAAATTATTTTGATTAAGTGTAACTTAAATAATAAATTCCCACCTAATATTAAAATGTTTATCATGTATTAATAAATAATATGAAATAAAGGGCCAGATGTATCAAAGTTGGATTTTGCGAGTCTATTATAACGAATTTTACTGATTCACTATTATAGACTTGCAAAATGCAATGCATGTAGGTTTCAGCAAATTATTTATTGCGATTCCTACACATTCCTTATTTGCGACTCGCACATAAGCATTAGCTTCCCATTCCTTTCTATGGGCCCAGAGGCCCATACGAATGAATGGGAATCGCATGCGCAACTTGCGAGTGCCCAATAGGTACTTGCAAATTGCGGATGCAATTTCAAGGGTGCGAGGGGGCCAAATGGCCACCCTGATGTACCCCTGAAATATACATGAGTACACATGTGGGGCATGTATGTGCGCTACATGGCACTTAGAAAATTTTTAAATTCTGCATTTTTCTAAGGATTTGCAATTTACTACCAACTTGACGTTGGTGGTAAATTGCGATTCCGAAAAGCAGTGTCACAATTTAAAAAGCACTTCCTGCATTGCATTTAGAGAATCACAGATTGCAATTCTCTAAATGCATTTGCAAAATAGGTAATCACAAAAAATTGCGATTCCCTATTTTGCGATTGCATTTTGGAATGATGCATCCCAAAAGGCTTTTTCCAGTTCGCAAATGGGCTTATTCTGTGAATCGCCCTGTAGTAGTAGTTATAAAAAAAGGTAAACGAAAAAGGGAAGCCTTGAACTGCCTCAATGAGTTAAAGGGCCTTCCCGCATCATAAGAAATCTCATGGACCCTATTTCCACCAATTTCTGCAATACCTGAGTTGATGAGGCCACACCAGTTCCCTGTACTGACCAGGCCGTTGTCAAGTTCATAATCCCCGTCTCGGTCCAACTCACATGCAACACCTCCACACCAGCCTTCCAAAACTGGAACATCATCTCTGGCAATGACTGGAACACCATTCTCAACACCCACCAACCCAAACACATGATCAGCCTCCCCAAATACATTAAGAATTCCAACAATTGGATCACCTCCTGCACCTACTCAATGGCCCCCCTCAAACACAACAATACAACAAGTTCCAGACCCCAGGCCAGTTGGTACACAGGGGAACTCAGACTGATAAAGTGTCACTATAAGTAACTGGAGCACAAATAGAGAATGAGTCAGGACAATGCAGACAGGCGCACATTCAAATCTTCCCCGAGTTACTACCTCTAAATGGCCCGGGCCACCAAATGTGCTGCTCTGGAAGTCAACATTGATGCCAGCACCAACAAAAGCAAAGACATCTTCACCATTGTGAAACATTTCACCTCACCATCGGCCTCCTCCAACTTGATTACTCCTTCGCAGGAGTTCTGCAGTAATCTCTTTCAATTTTTAGCAACGAAATCACTTCGATTTACAGCAAATTCAGCTGAAAATCAGAACTGACAGACCTTGCCAAACAACTCACAGTCTTATTCAAAGATACAAGGCTAACCACATGGCAGTTATCCCCACAGATGAAACCGCCACCACCATGAAGTCCACCCACTCAGGGGCCTCATCTGACTCCTGCCCCTACCACACCTTCTCCAAAGGCCTGCACACAATGCTTGCACCCATTCTGAATGACCTACCCAGATGCTTGGAAACACACAACTGTCCTCCCATTCCTGAAGAAACCCTCTGTGGACCCTTTAATGCTTGCCAAATACATACTGATCTCCTTGCTACCTCGCCAAGGTCTAGAGAGAAAATCATCAACAGACACATCTCCGAATACCTCAGTGGCCACCAACACATCAACACCACTCAGGCTGGTTTCAGGCCCAACCACAGCATGGAAACTGACTTCATTCCTCCCACGGATGACATCCACATGACTCTGGACAGAGTAGACTCAGCGACCCACATCCTCCTGGAACTCTCTGCAGTATTTGACACAGTCTCCCACACCATCCTCATCCAAAGGAAACACGACATAGGAATCCAAGAATGTGCACTATGATGGATCTTCTCTTTCCTGACTAGAAGGGCAGTCAGCCTGGCACTGTACACATTGGACACCCATGACCTCATCTACAGAGTTCTGCAAGGATCCTCCCTGAGCCTGACCCTTTTCAATGCATACATGATCCCTCTAGCCAGCATCATCTGCTCTGACAAAATCAATGTCCTCTCCTACACCGCTGACAGGAAACTCGATCTCTCCCTTACTGACAAGACACATAGTACCCATATCAAGTTCAATGCCTGCATGACTTAAATCTCCCATTGAATGAAGACCAATTTTCTAAAGCTTAACCCTGTCTAGACCAAAATTGTGATCTTCGGGAAGAAGACATCACCATCAACTCCACCTGGTAGCCAACAGAGCTAGGTCTGACACCCTGCCTCACTACCCACACAAAGAACCTCGGGATCATCATCAACAGCAAACTTGGCATGACCGCCAAAGTCAATGCTGCCACCACCTCATGCTTTCTTACCATGAAGATGCTGAGGACGATTTTCAAATGGCTCCCAATCAGCACCCAGAAACCCACCAAGTACACGACCTGGTCACACATAAGCTGGAGTTTGGGAACACCCTGTTTGCCTGACTCAACAAAAAACTCCCCAGGAGGCTGCTGACCATTCAGAACACACCAGCCAGAATCACTCTCAACCTCCAATGCTGCACTCACATCACACCACACCTGAAGGAGCTCCAGTGGCTCCCCATTCAGAAACTAGTACAATTCAGACACCTCACTCACGCTATCAAGGCACTAAATATCACTTGCCCAGCATACCTCAACAATGGCATCTGTTTTTACACACCTTCCAGACACCTCCACTTGTCTGGACTCCTACTTGCACAAATCCCACACAAGTGGAAAATCAGTTCCGGTGGTTAAGCCTACTCCTACATTTCTCCTAAAGCATTGTACAACCTACCTCTACATATAAGAGCCTTCCCCTCACTCACTTGAATTCCTTAGAAAGCTAAAGACCTGGCTTTTCGAGTAGTCCCACTAAGCCCTAGGTGTGCCTAGACTCACACCTGCTCAGCGTCAGGATATGCTTCTGGGTGATAGTGCACCCTACAATCTGCATAACTTAACATATCAGGGGGTTGAACTCAGGTTAATTTTGTGAATTTGAGGAGCCACCCTAACAAGGGTTGTGATTAGTCCTTGAGGCAGGTAGTCACCCACCCCAAGTAACAATCCAATTTCTGATCTCTCGAACACATTGGAGTTTTAACAAAGAAAGGAGTAGTAGGATGGAGGAGGATGCTGTTGTCGTGATGGGTCAGAAACCCCAAACAACTGACTTCCTCTTGCTGTATATCATTTCTTGTTTGCTGCAGTAGGCAGAGATCTCTACTGTCAGTGCTGAGGTCTCCAGCCTGCCTGTGGGGCAGAGGAGGGAGGCCCCTGCATGGAGAGAACCCCCCAAAATTGAGAGGACCCCAAAAATATTAAATGAAATTCTTAGTGTTTGACATTATTTATTTTTTTGCAGAGTTTTATATAGCGCGAACTAGACCCGAACCGAATCAGGTATCAGAGCTCTTTACATAGCACCAGTTACGTTACATGAGGACGGACACACATTCATTTTAGGCACGGGGAGATTAAGTGATTTGCCCAGAATCACAGGAGGTTTTGGCGTCGTTACCGAGACTCGAACCCCGATCCGAGGTCGAGCGCCCTAGCCGTTAGGCCAACTCCTCTCCCCTATTTATGTGTCAAAATTACGTTTTTGTACTTACATTTTTAGACATATATGTTTTAAAGAATGAGTGTACTATGTAAGCGCTTGCAATCAAAAGTTCTTCAAAGTTATAGAAAATGAAGTGTAGTGTACATTTATTTTTACTTGGAATATATAGTATGTTTGTAGATGGCATTATGCAAATTAAACAGAGTCATTACAGGATGTTGAAATTGACGGTGTGGTAGACCACCATTCATAAATGACAAGAGACTGCCCACCTACATAAATGCAGCAACCAAACTAGCAGCCCCATTGTGCTTATGCATAGTGTATTTGGGATACCTGCTGACTGGAAACACCTAATTTCTATGCAGTGTTCAATATTTGAGAACTCATCTCAGAATACTACCCACCTTCTTAGACATGTATAAGGCCACAATATTGCACACGGTTAAATATGTGAGCGGTTTGGAGGAAAGATATAGACAATTTGAAATTTCAATAACTTTGAAAGATATTCAGTCGTGCCTAAACATAGAAGCTATTTTTGTTAATTCATCAACCTTTTATATAAACTAACCACTTGGTGGCAGCAAAGGCAAAAGAACATAGTTTAGAGTTTCTCAAGTCATATTGGGATTATGGAGCCACTGTTATTGCACACAGCAGTTTATAGTGAGTTAAATAAAATTAATCCAACAGTATCTCAATACTGATTGATGTTTCACAACATTTATTTTACTCGAATGTGTGAAGAAACAAGAGGATATATAGACTGTTAGAATTGTTTTGTCGATCGGTGCATCTGTGTCTTTCTTAGTGTATTTATGGGGTTCTCCTCTACAGAAGAAACTGCATGTGCCCAGAGAGTAAATGTGTCAGCAGATCATATTCGTATATAACAAAAAAAAATATTGTTATTTGGTACAATTTGCAAGAGTATGAAGTGATAATTGATTTGAAGGTGGTACCTCGTTTTTTGCAATTTTCCTATAGGCAATTTCAGCTATATATGACAGGCAGCATTGTATACAGTACTTAAACAAGCACTTATAGTGAACGTTGACTCAGCCCATTGCATATGATTGGATGGCTTTCTTGTCTATCTCAGTTCCTTGCATTTCATTCTCTGCTTCTCATCCCTATCAGGTCCGGACTGGGAGTGGGAACCCAAAGTAGCCCTGGCAATTTTGTGAGACTGGTCCCCCACCCCGTGGAATGGTGAGAGAGATAAGACGACAATCGTGGGGGGCGGTTAGGTGCTGTTGAGGGGGCAAGTGTGAAGCACTGCTGCTTAAGAAAACCCCCCCAGCATTGCTACTTTCGTTACTGGGGGCCGATATGGCCCTACTAATCCAAAACCGACCCCCACCCTTTCAGCCTCCGGGGCAAACACCCGATGCCTGCTACGGCCAGTCTAGTCCTGCGACCTATTCTTGTGAAATATTTCCTCTTTAACATTGTTAGATATTGAGTTACTAGTTTACTGGGGTGTGAGCCCTGGTCAAGCAGCAACCACGATCCTAGTCAGGGGAAGGCACAAGTAAACCCCAAATTAAACCCTGCAACCACTCCACTGCATTTTGTTCAACACCCGCTCACTGTGCAAAAGTGCCATGGAAATCTGGGACACCATCACCACCCTCTCCGTGGACATTGCCTTCATCACTGAAACATGGCCCAACCCCTCCTCGAACCCGAACATCACCACCGCCACTCCTGAAGGCTACAAGATGATACACCGAGATTGCGCCAAAGAAAATGGCAGAGGCATCGCTGTCATCTTCAAGGAAACCATCAGATGTACCATCACCAACGATGACTTCACATTTCTTTTCAACACCTCACATTGCTACTACAAATAGACTCAAAGACCTTGATAAGAGGCACCCTTACCTACAGACCCCCGGGACCCCGAACAACCTTCTGTTACTCTGTCCTCAATGTCATCGCCTCCCTAGCAAATGGCTCTCACCACTACATCCTACTCAGCGTCCTCTACTTCCACAACGACAACACCAACGATGCCAACTCCACCGCCCTTCTGAAGAATCTTAATAACATCAGCCTCAACCAACTGGTCACCAAACCCATGCACAAAGACACACACCTGACCCCATTTTTACCTCCAGCGACAGAATCAAATTCAGCCAATCCACAGAACTCACCTGGACTGACCACATATTGTACACTTCACCATCACCGACGCCCAGCACACCACTACCAGATGTCAGGCCTCCAACCACAGCAGCTCGAGCAAGGTCACTGAAACTCATTGATCACTGGCCATCACCACCTCTCAACCCAAGGCCTCAACAGACCTCGACAAGGCCTCCTGGATCACTGACAGTGGCGACAGTGTTGCCCCACTGAAAGATACAAAGTCCAACAAGACCTCCAAATATGCCATATGGTACACCTCAGAACTCAGAAAGTCATTAACCAGCAGCTCCTGGGACAAAGTCAGCATCACAATCAGGATTCCGTGCCAACTACGCTGAGACGGTGCTGATTGCCATCACAGACGACATCAGAACACTCCTTGACAACAGAGAAACTGTGACCCTGATCCTTCTCGACTTCTTTGCAGTGTTCAACACCATCTCCCACAACACCAATTTCCAATTTCCAATTTCCAATTTAAAACATTTATAGAGCGCAGCGTGCACCGTACGGTTTCTTGGCGCTAGTGGAGAGATCAGCAACTAAGGCAAAAGAAACCTGTCGTAGAAAGAGGGGAAATTACACGGAGAAGGCCTGTTTAAAAAGAAACGTTTTTAGGTCTTTACGGAAGGTAAAATAATGAGTGGCAGAACGAAGGTGATCAGGGAGGGAGTTCCAAAACGTGGGGGCCAGGGTAGAAAAATTGGTTCCACCCCACTTTTTGCGTTTGAAACGTGGGATTTGAAGGAGAGATTTGGAGGAAGAGCGAAGCTCTCTAGTGGGGACATATTCTTTTATTAGCGAGGAGATGAATGCAGGGGCAGTGCCTAGACGGGCCTGGAAGACCATGCAACCGGTCTTAAACAGTGAACGTTCCTTAACAGGAAGCCAATGAAGCTCCCTGAGGAGAGGTGTGGAATGATGATAACGTGGGAGACCATAGACCAACCTGGCCGCCTGGTTCTGGACCATCTGGAGTCTCCGCAGGCTGTAAGCTGGAATGCCGTTGTAGAGGGCATTAGCATAATCCAGCCGCGATATCACCAGTGCGGCCATGATCAGCTTAAGTGCCTGTGGGGAGAAAAAACGGGAAACAGTGCGGATGGTTCGAAGGGTGAGGAAACAAGAGGAAACTACACCGCTGATTTGTGAGTGAAGGGTAAGCTGGTTGTTCATTTTAACCCCCAGTGTTTTAACTGTGGTTGAGGGAGTGGGGGAAGGACCAAGAGAGGAGGGCCAGAAGAGAGAGTTCCAGGGACTGGACGAACCACCAGTGAGAACCAACTCGGTTTTGTCCGGGTTCAATTTGAGATGGTTGTAGTTCATCCAGTCCCTGATGAATGTCATCGTAGACTGGAAATTGGAGACAGAGAGAGGAGAGGAGGATAGGTCGAAGATGAGCTGGAGGTCGTCGGCATAATTGTACACGGTGACCTCCAGCTGCTGAAGAGCGAAAATAAGAGGAAAGATATAAAGGTTAAATAATAAGGGAGAAAGGGAGGAGCCCTGAGGAACACCACAAGTGACAGGAAGAGGTGTGGTCGTGAAGTCTCTTAGCCGGACCGCCTGGGTACGGTCTCTCAGGAAGGAGGAAAGCCATATCAGGGCTGAACCCTCTATTCCAGCCGCCTTGACACGGGACAGTAAGATGGTGTGGTCCACCGTGTCAAAGGCGGCGGAGAGATCGAGGAGTACCAGCGCCTGATGTTTGTTATTATCCATACCCTTCCTGAGGTTGTCCAAGACCGAAACCACAACTGATTCGGTCGAGTGCCTGGGACGAAAGCCGGCCTGGCGGGAGGCCAATCCCCCATTAGCCTCTACGTGGGCGCTGAATACCGCGGTGGCATGGCGTTCCAGCACCTTGCCCAGGTAGGGCAACAGGGAGATGGGGCGGTAATTGGCTGAGATAGACGGGTCCGCGCCAGGCTTCTTTAAAATTGGCACTATAGTGGCTGATTTGAGTGCCGGGGTCACTACTCCCTGCGCAAGGGAGTTGTTGAGGAAAATAATGGGGGGTTCGGGGCAAGAGGAGTAGATTTGTTGCAGGATTCGTGCCGGACAGATGTCTGTGGAGAACCCGATTTTACTTTGGGGAGTATCTCCCGGAATCTAGCCTCAGTAAGGGGAGGGATAAAAGTAAGGTGACTTTGAACAGTAGGAGGGGAGGGATCAACAAAGGCCGATGAGGGGGGGGGGATGTTAGACTTGATAGTAGCGATCTTCTCCAAGAAGTAAATATTGAGTTGGTCACATAGTGACTGGGATGGAGGGATTTGGGGTGAAGCTCTATCGGAGTAGGCCTGGTCATTCACTATACCGAATATTTCTTTAGGTTTGTTTTCAGCTGACAGTATTTTTGTTGAAAAATAGGTGGTTTTAGCGGAGAGAATTGCATTTTTGTAATTGGCAAGTGATTTAAGATAGAGGGTTTTTAATGAGGGGCAATAATTTTTCCTCCACTGCCTCTCTGCCTGTCGAGCAGTCAGTTTAAGTTCTTTTAGGTGGTCGTTAAACCACCTGTTGGAGTCCTTGGGTCGCCGGATGGAGATGCGACGCAGGGGAGCCACTGAGTTGCAGCCTCCAGTCAACCAGGTGTTAATAGCGTTGTCTTGAGAGTTGGATGAAAGCCCGGAGAGAATCGGAGTGGAGTTCCGCAGCAGGGACGACAGGGCAGGAAAATCAACTCTGTTCCAATTCCGCGCCCAGGTATTTTTGGCGTGTGGGGCTTTAGATACGGGGTTGTGAGAGATGGTGAAAGAGATGAGGGCATGGTCAGACCAGAGACAGGGGGATACGGTCACCGAAGATATTGGAAGATTGAGGGACCAAACCTGGTCAAGTGTGTGACCATGAGAATGAGTGGGGACAGTTATGTGGGGGACAAAGTTCAAAGAAACAAGAGATTCCGCAAACTCTTTCGAAGCAGTGCACTCCGAGGGATCCGAGGGCCAGTAGTTAAAATCTCCTAGCACCAGAACCGAAGCGTAATTGACCACCAAATTGGCCAGCAGGTCTTGAAATGCTGGTAAGAACAGAGACGAAAACTGGGGTGGGCGATACATTAAAAGACAAGTAATAGGAGGGGAAAAAGAGAGGGAACGGACTACAAGGAACTCAGTGGAGGGAATGGGAGGAGAGGGAATGGTTTGAAAGTTTAAATCCGACCGAGCGATTAACGCCACACCGCCACCAGCCTTGCCTGCCGGACGATCGGCACGTAGGACAACGTAGGAAGGGGGGAGGGTAGCCAAGAGAACAGGAAGGGAAGAATCACAGAACCAGGTTTCGGTCAAGAGCAGTAAGTCAGGCTTCTCAGTATCAAGCAGGACAAACAGCTCATGATGGTGCTTGACCGCTGACCTGGTGTTAAGTAAAAGAGCAGATAACGACGGAGTAGGGGGGAGAGGGTCAGGTAGAGAAGAGCAAAGTGGCAGAGGGATCGATCGAGAAGGCGGCGATGTAGAAGTGGAAGGAGGGACAAGCCCTAGAGAGGCGATGTGCCTACGGACGGTTTCTGAGAGAGGCCAGTGGCCTTGGAGGGTGGTGAGCTCCTCAGAAGAGTATGATGTAAATTTGGCATGGGGTCGTGCCCCTGGCCCCGTCCGGCAGCGGACGGGCGCAGACGGGCTTGCCTTCGGCGCGCCTTCGGCGCGCAAACGGCGCGCCCGCTGCGCACGTCCGCTGCGCGTTCTAAAGTGGCACATTATTATAGGAGGCCTAAAGGGCGGGAAGGGGGCGTGGCCTCGAGATGGGCGTGGCCAGCGGCGAAGGCAGCCGGTGTAAGGGGGTCACGTGAGTGCTAGGTCCGCTCTACCGTGCCCTTAAAGTGCGAGGTGTTGTAGTAAACAGAAATACAGTTTTTAAAATCACAACAGTTAAAATTGCATCTACTCCCGGCTTTTCGCCTCAGGAGACTGACCCAACCGAGCGCTAGCAGATCAGCGCTTATGAAGGGCGGGAAGGGGGCGTGGCCTCGAGATGGGCGTGGCCAGCGGCGAAGGCAGCCGGTGTAAGGGGGTCACGTGAGTGCTAGGTCCGCTCTACCGTGCCCTTAAAGTGCGAGGTGTTGCAGTAAACAGAAATACAGTTTTTAAAATCACAACAGTTAAAATTGCATCTACTCCCGGCTTTTCGTATCAGGAGACTGACCCAACCGAGCGCTAGCAGATCAGCGCTTATGAAGGGCGGGAAGGGGGCGTGGCCTCGAGATGGGCGTGGCCAGCGGCGAAGGCAGCCGGTGTAAGGGGGTCACGTGAGTGCTAGGTCCGCTCTACCGTGCCCTTAAAGTGCGAGGTGTTGCAGTAAACAGAAATACAGTTTTTAAAATCACAACAGTTAAAATTGCATCTACTCCCGGCTTTTCGCCTCAGGAGACTGACCCAACCGAACGCTAGCAGATCAGCGCTTATGAAGGGCGGGAAGGGGGCGTGGCCTCGAGATGGGCGTGGCCAGCGGCGAAGGCAGCCGGTGTAAGGGGGTCACGTGAGTGCTAGGTCCGCTCTACCGTGCCCTTAAAGTGCGAGGTGTTGCAGTAAACAGAAATACAGTTTTTAAAATCACAACAGTTAAAATTGCATCTACTCCCGGCTTTTCGCCTCAGGAGACAACACCCTCATCAACAGACTCTACAACACACGCATACGGCAAGATGCCCTCAAGTGGACCAATTCCTTTCTCACCGGACACACACAGAGCATCCGACTGCCTCCCTACACATCTGCACCCAAAGACATCACATGTGGAATTCCACAAGGATCATCCCTCAGCCACACCCTTTTCAACATCTATATGACCCCCTCGCAGATGTCATCAGATTCCGCTGACTCAATATAATCTCCTACGCAGACAACACTCAACTGATCCTCTCGCTCAACGAAGACTCCTCCAATGCCAAAACCAACTTCTGTAACTCCATGATCAATGTAGCCATATGGGTGGGAGACAACTGCCTCGAGCTCAACTCCAAAAAGACTGAAGTGCTGATCTTCAGGAAGAAAACCTCCACATAGGATCACAGCTGTTAGCTGCAGACCTGTGACCCACGCCGATCGACCATGCACACAGCCTCTGCATCATCCTCTTCAGCCGACTGCCCATGAAACAACAAGTCAACTGAGTCACCTCTTCCTGCTTCCACACACTTTGCATGCTCTGCAGAATCTTCGGATTGATCCCATCAACACCAGAAAAACCGTCACTCAGGCCCTCGTCACCAGCTGCCTCGATTACAGCAACGCCCTCTATGCCGACTTCTCCGCCTAGCTCCTCAGAAGTCTCCAGACCATATAGAACGCTGCAACCAAACTCATCTTTGACCTCCCCAAATTAACCCACATTGCTCCCCACCTGAGTGACCTCCACTGCCTCCCCAATCAGAAGAGATGCCTGTTCAAGATCCTCACGCATGCCTACAAAAGCCCTCCATGACCTCGGACATACCTACATCAGGCATCGACTGGACTTCCACCAACCCTCTAGACACCTGCTTTCCTCTTCACCCTTCCTCGCACACATATCTTGCATCTGTCACAGCCGCAGTGGTGGCTGCTCCTTCTCCTACATCCAGAATGACCTGTCTCTCCAGCAACGCACAGTCTTCTCAGTGACAGACTTCAGAAATAGACTCAAGACCTGGCTCTTTGACAGAGCAAAAAAATGGAGGAGGCAAAAAGTTTGGCGAAGACCACCCTAGGGCTGACAAGTCTAACATGTGTCCCCCTCCAGCTAAAAGTGGGGAGAGCTACCCAACCCCTTGGGAGTTCTCTTCACTAAGGCAGAAAAATCTGGAGAGACCGTTAGCATTGGCGTGGTCTGACCAAGGGTGGTGTTCCATCTTGAAGTCCTGTCCCTATAGCGAAATGGAACACCTCAACAATTTTAGATTCTCGTCCCTCATTTGCATTAGCCACTTAAGGGGCCTGTGGTCTGTCTGAACCCGGAAGTGAGTTCCAAACACGTATGGTCTCAACTTCTTCAGTGCCTAGACCACAGCAAATGCTTCTCTGTCAATAACACTCCAACTCTGTTCCCTGAGAAGTAGTCTCCTAGATACAAATACTACAGGTTGATCTAGGCCCTCCTTAGTTAGCTGTCAGAGGGGTGCTTACAGCATGCTCCGAGGCATCTGTTTGGACAATAAACCCCCTGGGAAAGTCAGGGGCCTTGAGCACAGGGTCTGTGCACATTCCCTGTTTAAGGGAGTCAAAGGCTTTCTGACAGGGGTCAACCAAGATTACCTCCCAGGGCTGCTTCTTTGAAGTTAGCGCAGCCACTAATCTATCAATGAGCTCATCAGCTTGGAAGATGGAGTGTGCATCAGTCTTGGTGACTGAGTTGAGCCCCCCTGTAGTCAATACAGAAACTGAGTTCCAGGGCAACCGCCTTAAGTACCTGCACCATTGTCCTAGACCAGGGAGTACAGGAAGGCACAATATCCCCCAATTCCAGCATCTTGGTGACTTCTACTTCGATGCTGTCCCTCACTTTGTCAGAAAGCCTTTACATTTCTTTTTTGACAGGTAGACTATCCCCAATATCTATATCATGAGACCACAGGAGTGTAAGCCCAGGAGTGAGGGGAAATAAGGAGGCACACTTTTCCAATAACTGGTAGCAGCCCCCCTGCTACTCTGGGGTCAGGGTAGGGGAAAGGTTGACACCCTCTACTGATCCATACTTCTCTTTAGATGACAGGAGATGAGGGGGAGTTTCACTCTCCTCCTCCTGCCCATCATCTGTCACCAGCAGCATGGTGAAATCCGACCTCTCATAGTGGAGCTTGAGGTGGTTGAGATCGAATACCTTGGGGGTATTGAGATCCACCAGGTAAGTGACACTCACTCTTTCTCTCCACCACCTCATGTGGTCCAGT